>NC_143243.1:2579283-3223479 GCF_009617815.1 Ciona robusta | reverse complement strand
AGTTTTAAATAATTTAGAAATCTGGTGTAATGAAACACCATGTATACCCATGTATTCTGTCAGTTTGGTGGTAATTTCCATTTTAAATTTAAAAGTGGAGCTCTTTAAAATCGAATTTAAAAAAGATAAATAAAACACAAATTATTTGTTGTTTTAATAAAATATTGCTTTTATTTGAATCAGTTTTTATTCAGAGCTGCTGGTTTACATGCCAAAACAATCAAAGGTTATGTAAAGTGCGTTGGTTATCATCCCGATCATAAGTTTGGTGGTCCTGATGAAACACTTTATGGGAGTTGGAATGGAGTCTTGATTGATGGACAGTGGAGATTGATTGACACACACTGGGGCTCTAGACATATAATAGGTATATTAAAAAAAAAAACTTTTTTGGGGGGATGAATATTTTTTACAACAGCCGGCGCATGGTATAGTGGTTAGCGGCTGTAATCCAGAGGTAATAGGTTCAAGGCTTGACGCTGCTACCATTGTGGGCGTATGTGTCCTTGGGCAAGACACTTAACGGCAATTGCTCCAACCCAGTGGTCACTAATGGGTTGTCTAAGTTATCAGCCATACATAAAAAAATAAATAATTACCCACAAAGTAACAAACATGGTAACTCGTAAGCTGGCACGAGGTGCTAAACCCGTGTGATAACGAGTGTCGTTTTCCGGCCACGCAAGGATAAAGTAAGTTACATTCATACAACCAATATTGGGGTTGGAGCAATTGTAAATGTAACTTACTTTATCTTTGCGTGGCCGGAAAACGACAGTCGTAATAACACGGGTGTTGATACACCTCGTACCAGCTTACAAGTCACCAATTAAAGTATGTAATTTTGTGGGTGATTATTTGTTGGAGAATTTTTTTATGATGGCTGACAATTCGGACAACCAATTAGTGACCACTGGGGTGGAGCAATTGCCCACTGGGTTGAAGCAATAAGTGTCTTGCCCAAGCACACATACGCCCATGATGGTAGCAGCAGAAACACCTATGCGAATTACATTTATAATATTAAAACATCACGTTTTTGTCCTTATAAACAAGTGTAAAACAGAATTTAATATTTGTTTTAACATTTTTCATGTTTTATGCACAGAGGATGATGATTTAGAAATCAAGGATTGGAATACAAAGTACAGATATGAGGAACATTATTTTCTCACTGATCCTGATCAACTAATCAGCACTCACTTTCCTGATGATGTTGAATGGCAATTACTGCGAAAACCAGTAACTCTTCAACAGTTTAATGTGTGTATATCCTATTCTCATTTTATGGGATAACTTTGAGGTGTTTTATGTGAAGACTTAACCATTTTGCTTCAATGTGTTTTTGTGTTCAGATTTTGCTAGAGTTTACTGTCAAAATATTTTACAAGTTTTTGTGCAGAATTTTAGAGCAGGTTATTTTACTACTCAGGATTCTGTAAGACACTGGCCAATTTTCTACAAACTACAAATGAAGTTAAAGTCACATGACTCAGGTGTGGTCCTCACTGATGAATATGGGTTTGTTCGAATTTTAATTGAACCTTCCAAGTTTGCTCGAACTGATGCAAAATTTAAAGCAATACTTAAAACAAGAGATAGGAAAAAGGAAATTGATAGAGTTCCTTTGAACCAGTACATTCTACAATACAGCGAGAGTCAATATGAGGTAAGTTAAAATCTATATTTGCAAATTTGCAATAAAAAAAACATGGGGCTTGAAAACAATACAATTAAATTATTAGATTGTTTATAACATAAATTTTGTTTGCTAAAAGATGAACCAGGTAATTATAACAGAACTGGCCTATTACATATAAAATTTCTTGCTTGGGGGTATGTAGGTGATGGATTTCGTGTTACTGTATACTTGATAATTTGGTTAAATCCTACTGTTTGGAGCAATTAGTGCAGTGCATGACCATTGAAAACCATCAGTTTACATGTATGTGACTCAAATCTTGTGTTCAATCACAATTCATGGAGTAAAACAGCATATTTTAACTGGTAAAGCATACTGATATTATAAAATTACTACAGGTCGCACCAAGTTTTATGCTTTTACTTAGATAATTATGTTTATTTGGTATTTACAACTTTTTATTTATTTGTGTTGAAGGTGTTTGAAATCTACATTCCGACACCTGGGAAGTACCAGATAAGGATCCATGCTCTCTCCAAGAAATTTTCGGAAAATTCTTTTACCTGCATGTCAGAATACCAAATTAACTGTTCTGACAAAAAAATGTCTAATGATCAAAGTTTGTCCGCTGTCCCACCATTTCCAAATTCGAGTTCATACTATGGACCTGGAAAAGAAGTCTCACAACTCAACATGACAGCAGTCTCTCATAAAGGACCTGTTGTTCAATGCGATGAAAATGGAGAAGCAAAAGTGGTTCTGCAGCTTCCTAAAGGAAAAGTTTGCTTAAAATTCACTCAAAGTTTGTTCAGTGTATTTAACGATAAGGATGGTATGAAAAGTTTTTCAGTCCACACAATTTTTGAACGAAACAAAAGAAATGTTGTTGTTTTTCGAGTTCGAGCACCAACTTATGGCAACTACTGTTTAATGTTGTACCAGAAAACCATTTCAGATGCTGAAGATGACAAACCTTTAAACCATTTCTGCTCTTATTTGGTTGTCTCTCAAAAACAAAAGAAAGGGGAAAACGCTCTTCCATTTCCAGATATTGGAGCAGACCAACTGGGAAAATGTTTGCCCAACTATGACACTGTTGGTCTCAGTATTTTATCACACAGTCCCAAAAATGATGATTTGATACAAGAAGCATGTATTGATGCAGACAGCACTGGTCAATGTTTCATCTCTTTTTCACACCAAGAGCCACTCTCCTTTTCCAGTGACCTTCTTTCAGCAGCTTCTTTGCCAAATATGAAAAATAATGTTTTAATTGAGACTACTGGTCAAGAAACAGTGTTCAGAATAAAGATACCAGCGAGCAATCCGAAGCTTGCACCGGTCGTGCTTATGGTTTATGCTGCCAGATCTAATGGAAGTATTCCTGGGGTTTACAAAATGCTGATCAACTGTAGCAAAGTTACCAGAGCTGATGAATCTTCATTAACCCCTAAAAATCGTACATGGGGGATTAATTTACAAGGGTTCAAAATGGGTCTTCATTTTAAGGGTTTTCAACATGCAGAGCCTGAGATCTGTTCACATTTCAAGTTTGAAAAGTGGATGACAAGTCTTCCAGTTTGTTCTTACAAAGGGGGAAATGATGTAAAACTATGCGTAGGCCTTTCCCAACCAATGGTTCTACAAATAGACCTTATACCACTAGGTAATGAAGCTAAAAATTCCCCATGTGATAAACTTACATCAGTGCAGCAATCCGACAGCACTTCAGCAACTTTTGTTCTTCGAGTTCCTTATAAAGGTTGGTTTTCTGTGAATATATTTGGGAGAAAAAAGAGTGATGACACTGGTTCTCTGCCTTGTTTGGGTCAACTGCTCATTACAGCTTCTCAGCCAAGCAGGTGCACAACTCCCTTCCCTGTATAAACTCTTAGAAATGATTTGTTGTGTCTTTAGCAGCAAGTCCATTGACCATGTTTACAGTAAAAAAAAAACAGTAAGTGAATGTTTGGATTATTTTTACCTGACAGCCACCAATGAAAATCCATCCTGGGCAGATTTTTTGCAAATGTATCCTGTCAAGAATATTTGTACATTTGACTCGCATACAAACTAGTTAGAGTCTGGGAAGAGATTTTATTTTGTTGTGCACAGGAAATATAATTCAATGAAAGTCGTCTATGTGCTTGTGTAACATATGATTGCCATAAATTTTGTGTTGTGATTTTTACTTTACTAAAAAAATTATACCAACACCAATAATAATCACTGTGTTATTTCATTTAAATAAAATAATAATAATCACAAATATGATTGTTTTACATACGCTTTAATGTGAACTTATTTATAAAAAAATATTTTAATTCGTTATATTTGTAAATACAGGCAATTTGAAGAGTTTTAAATAAAAAAATAACAGCAACTGTATATTTTTGATTGTGTAAGAAATATGTTGCAAGGAAACAGTTCAAACGAAAACTTTTACAACAATTACAAACATCTGACGTTTTCACGACGTTTTAAGTTTTCATTGACATTTCTATGTTGGTCTTTATCTTTTGTCGAAAATCTGGTATTCCCCCAAGTATTGAGAAATGTTTGCAAATAAAAACAAAGCGAGGTTTCTGGTTAAAATACTAAATATAGTAATATACGTGTGTTTACTTGAGCACTGACTGTAACGAATGTGTATATGTTTAACTATCCATTGTAAAATCATTTTCGGACATTTAAAGAGTGTAAACAACTAAGTTAAAACGTTCTTTTAGAAAATAGGAACATGTAAAAAGATATATCATGGAAAGTAGCTCTACGCCAGTGTTTGTCATTGTTCGAAACATACCGCTAAGTTATCGTTCCGCAGACTTAAGACGATTCTTCTCAGACGCTGTCGAAAATGAAAGTTTTTCTTGTTTTCACTTCAAACATAGACCTGAACATCGCCCACAAAAGCAACAAAAGAAAGGTAGCATACTGTAGTATAATTATAATTATCATCACTTATAAATTATGGATGAGTTTTTGTCAGACACAGTGGTTCAGGCGCTTGCATTGTAACCAAAGAGTAGGCTACCGATTGGATGCTCGACATCGATGCTGATAAGTGTTTTTATCCTCGGGCAAGACACTTAACGGACATTGCTCCATCTCGGTGCTAGTGAAGAGTCTCTTCCCCCACCTTATTTGCTAACCACTAACTACTAACCCCCCTAACCATCAACCCCTAAATCCCTAACCTAGGGGCCAGTCCGACATAATTTTTTTAAATGTTAAGCTTGTTTTGGCAGTTTGAAACAAATGTTGCCAGTGAAAAATACTCCCCTGCGTTATCTGATCTGTAATTTCAACTACTTACCCCTATAACCACTAAGCCTCAACTAATAACCCCTAACTACCAACCTTTAGCACTTGGTACCAGCTTATTATGTATGTACCATAAGATTCTTCACCAGTGCCAAACTAAGTATTAACAAATTCTTTAGATGTGAATACAGTTTCGATGAAGGAAACTTCAACATTCGTTTGCATTGCTTCACTAAGAACTTGTGCCCAGCGTCATAACTTTGTAACAAAATATAACAAGAAATATTGGGATGACAAAGAAGGGAATATGCTCACAGAAAAATGTATAATCAACTTGATATCAAAGAAGAACATTTCAAACTTAACTCAGTAAGTTAATCACCAATATCAATACTATCACTATAAAACTTTATTCTATATATATATATGTCCGTTTATAGCATGTTCTTTTAACATAACAAACTATCTGGATGATCTGTTATCACTGTTTATTCTCTTACGGCTTTTGGATGACCGTAGTAGTATTTTTGGTATGCATATATTTTATTCCCCAATTTTGTTTCTATTAGAAGTTTAACTTGATACTAATGAAACAAAAATTG
The DNA here is from genome assembly GCF_009617815.1 of Ciona robusta. Classification (NCBI taxonomy): domain Eukaryota; kingdom Metazoa; phylum Chordata; class Ascidiacea; order Phlebobranchia; family Cionidae; genus Ciona; species Ciona robusta. Next base: position 3,217,971 of record NC_143243.1, on the reverse strand, counting down.
CTCGTTTGTCTGCTAGGTGTAGCAACCACACTTATTTTCTTCCAATTAAATGTAAATATGTTTTTAACTGTAAGCGTGTTTTAACAACTGTTGTTTTGCCGCTATATCCTGTCTTTTCTTTAAAATATTTCTAAATCTTCGAAACCGTAATTGAAGAGACAAATAAATTTATTATTATTAAAACAGATGATCAAGGGATTAATGTATCTAACATAAGCACCAACCCTGAAATTTTATACACTACATTGCTCAGTAAACATATTTATTTTATATGAATGCTCATTGTGCCTCCACCGTATTTTTAAAAGTCTGACTTTTTAAAAGTCCCAAATATCCTGACTGTATTTTAAACAATTAACAACGTTCTATTGGAGTCGCGAGTACAGGGTTTTATAATTCTTTGAATGTTTTTTGTTCACTACCAAATGGAACGAGAAAATAGAATGAAAAGGTGTCCCATCTTTCCCCACCCTACTATAATTATGTTCTTGCAGATATTTAACCAGCAGTGAAAAAAGGCGGCTTGGTATCTCTGATACCAAAGATCTAAGTGTTGACGGTTTATTCAAGTTATCTGAGTTACAACCCCCTAGTAATGTAATGCCTCATGGAAATGTAGGAACGCCAGTCAAAGTTTTTCTAAACTTAGTCAGGGATTGTAAACTTCCACCAAAGTAAGTAAAGATCACATATTAGCTTAAGCATCATGCTGTTTAATTTTTGACAAAATCTGAAATGTTTCGTAACTTCGTTTATGCATAACATATGGTGCGAAAAGGCCAAATGAGCAACATCTGGGTACTGATTATCACAACGCAAAAAATTACAATTTTTGATCACTTTATACTTCATGATTCAGCAATGCTACTATTTAAGTGTCAATAAACTAATTTTTGTAGGTAAAATTGATATTATAATATAAATAAAAAAATATTTGAAATTCTGGATTTGAAATAAACTATTCTAAGTTATCCTAGAGTACCTAATTATTCTGTAATCTGCTTCCCCCAGTATATGCCTATATGTTGTATTCATTTCTCAATGTTAATTTTTGTTATAGATATATAATATATAACATTCTATTTCGTATAAATACGAAGTATCCTACCATTCGTTAGAAAAATCAACCATGCAAGTTGGAGAACCATTCCCCCCCAATGAATAAATATACCCCTTTAACAACCTATAATTTTGCAAGATAACCAGAAATCTTATTTACAAAATCACCATTTTTAATGTAATAAAACACATTATTTATATATTATAATTTTTTCAATCAAGCATCATAAAGAAATTGAAACTTGAGTTCCCTTCTACAGCAAGCAATAAACTTTATGGAAATGTTGGTTATAAATATCAATCATCTTTATCATGTGAGAAACCTACAAACACTGAAAATAATGAGACAGAAAGAGGTATTTGATAATTTCATGTTTCATTTATTGGTAGTAGCCAAACAATTGTATTTTTTGGGGTAAAATAATTGATAACCAGAGGATAACAGGTTCAAAGCTCAATGCTTCCTTGTTGCGCCATTGTAGGTGTGTCCTTGGACAAGACATTTATTGAATATTGCTGAAACCCAGTGGTAATTTGCTTATCCAAATTGTCAGTCATACAAATAAAGGAAAACTATAAAAAAATCGCCCACAAAATTCCATCCTAAAAAAACTTTTTTGCATGCATAAGGTGCATGAGCCATGCCCACCACATACTGTATGTAATAGGACACCTGTATAATTGTATATTACTATTCTGTTATTGAGTTTTTATCTAGATTTATATTCTTTTTTCAGTTCTTTGTCACTTCAGTAATTAGAAAAGATATTAACATTCGCCCTAGACTTTGATACTATCAACTGTGCATGGACTCAATAATTTTTTTTTTTGACGTGATATTACTTACAAATGTGTAATGTGACACTTTTTCTCATAAAAAATCGAATGCATTGTCGCCTGGTCAAGTTTATTTTTACCTAACATTTAACATAATATTAATGTTCATTAGATGATGATGCAGATTCAGATGATGGGGAAGAGTGGGAGAGACACGAGGCTTTCCATGATGATGTTACTTCACAGGAAAGATGCAAAGAGCGTTTATTTGAAGAAGATATTGAATTGAAATGGGAGAAGGGTGGAAGTGGTCTTGTGTTTTATACAGGTGTGTATGTGCTGTTATATATTTTAAAATGCATACCCAATGACATATCTTGATAATGTTCCCATATGGGTTGTTCAAATTGTATATCGAAGAAAAAACTATCGAAGAAACTTGTAACAGGAATAAGGTGTAATAGTATTTATGTATACCACACATTGACATGTTATAATTAAATGAAAAATATTCATTTTGGGGCTGTGGGAAAGAGGTTACCGTGTTTGCCTCTAACCTAGCTTCTTTTATTGTGGGTGTATGTGTCCTTAGGCAAGACACTTGACGGCAATTACTCTTACTCAGGGGTCACTAATGGATTGTTGAATCTGTCAGGCATATATAAAAAAGAATGAAACATAAATTAACATGTGTGGTAACTCATAAGGGGACACTAGGTGTATGAAACAGAAAAAACTTGTTATAATGAATATCATTTTCCAGTCGCACAAGGATAAAGCAAGTTATTGTAAAGATATGTTGTAATGATGTGTTCGTATGGTGCTTTACTGTTTTATATTTTCATGATCTTTATGTTTTGCGTGAACCGTTGTGTTTTTAAGAGTCGGTCGCATGGTTTTGTTAAGTGACATTCAGTTTCCCCTTGGTTGTGGTATCGCGTGCACTGGCAGATTGGCAATACAAGATATAAAACGTTACATTATAAAAGAATCGAACACAAAGTTACATTCATGGTAACTCCTAAGCAGACTGCGGTGTATGAAACAGAACAGCCGTATTATAACGACTGTTGTTTTCCCATCACACGAGGATAAAGCAAGTTACATTCATTTATATAACGACTGTCGCTTTCCGGCCGCAAGAATCAAGCAAAATACATATATTCATTCATTCATATACATCACGTACACAGATGCTCAGTATTGGAAAGAGGATGAAGGAGATTTTGATGAGGAGACAGCTGATGATTGGGATGTTGATGTGAGTGAATATTATCATGGAGATGGAGATCGGGATGCAAAGCAGATCCAACTTATGAGGAAAGAGAAGAGGTTAGTTGGTGGATGGTTGATAACCTGTGGAATTGTATTTGTTTTTTATGGGTCATTATTGGTGGGGTCTAATCTTGCTAGCTAATTTTAGCTAGTCACCACTTAACTACTGCAGTGTATATTTGACGACTGCAGTGTCATTGCACAGTGGTTAGTGTCTTGCTATTAGACAAGAAGTTACAGGTTCAAGACTCTCCAACCCATTATAGTAAAATATCTGCTGTGTGTATGTCTCCTTTTAACAGCAATTGCTTCAACCCAGTGGTTTCTGATAGCTTGTCTAAATTGTCAGCCATAGACTAAAATAATAAAAAAATGCCCCAAAAATAATCCCCCAACACTCTAACCGTTCTTTTCTGCATCTGTTTGAATAATTATTTAAAAAACGTGCAGGTTAAGAGAAGGCGCAGCATTGAAAAGCGGGTTAAAACTTTCCAAAACAAAAGTTAAAAAGATGGGCAAGTTCGAAGAACACACGCGTGGATTCGGTCGTCATATAATGGAGGGGTTGGGATGGAACGATGATGTTGGGTTGGGTCGTGGGGGTAGACGAGACCCTGTTGAAGCAAATGGTCAAGTTTCAAGAGATGGCTTAGGGTTTAAAGAGCCATATAGACCCGCACATAGATCTGGTGAACCATTAGCTAGTTCCTCCCATTTTTTTCCGCAGTTTCGTAGCAATATTTCGAGGATTCCGAAAAACGTCCGAAAAACAGACGTTTTTCGGGTAGAAATCGAAAACAGGCAGTGCCTGGTATGGATGGTATCATTATAACTACGATATATGATGAACCACTAGATGTTGACCTTGAGCCGGGCCTTTTGCGCTCTGCTCATTCGGGCGCGATGAAAAGACGACACTGCTTGAGCCCAATTGTCCCTGAACCAACACCAGCAACTACTTTGTCCAGTGGTTCAAAACTTGTCAACCCACCCACCAGGTATACTGAAGAATTAAATGAACCACCTCAGGATATTAAAAGGACTAAACAAACACAATCACTCAGTTCACCGATGAACAACATTAATCTTATTAAATTTGTGAAGTCTTCCGACAGATAACGACCTGCGTTATTTATTTATTTATAAACGTTTACTCTGCTAACTTAAACGTTGGACGTTCACAGCATCTTTTTAATAAGTTGCTTGCAGAGCGAAAAAAAATAATAAAAGTACATCAAAAAAATGTGCTCAAAAAGTATTATTGCGAAAAATCCAAGTCTGGTGTACAAATTTGTTTATAATGTCGGACTAATGAATTCAAGCGCCTAAATTACCTCACAAGTCACAGTTCTCTTTCTGGCATCTTACTGTAAACAGCTATTTTTTTTCTCTGCAACCCTTGTTATGTTTTGAGCAAGTTTACAGTCGCATTTTATAAAATCTGTGGGATTGTGAGTAGTTTAGCTGTAGGCCTTCAAAGCAGGGTCCCTCTGAACTACCTCAACATGATTTCTCATTACAATGTTGTGAAACACCAATCACAAAATATCATTTCTCATTTATTGTTCTAACATTGTATTAAAAGACGTCAAAACAACATCAAAAACACAACGCTTAAATTGAAATACACAAATTAGTTATCAAAATTTCAAGACTTATGGTATGAACAATAAAAATTAATCAACCATATTCTAAAAATCAATTCAAGAAGTCACTTTACTATTTACACCAGCACTAATTAAGCATACATGCAGAAAGAACAGGAAATAAAAAAACACACCAACATTTCACACATGGAAGAAACTTCATAAAATGCTGGAAAACTTATTCGGTTTTTCCAACTTTTCTTCTTTTGCTTGCAGGCATACCAGCCAGGTAAGCTTCACTGAATGGTGGTTGTGGTGTGATTGATTTCTGTTTCTCAATATCGCTTGATATTGTATCCACCCACTCTTGTGGAACGCTCAACTTCCAATCCTCACTACCCGAGGCTGTAGGTAAAACAAATATCAATTTAAAAATTAATAATTTTTATCAAATTAGGATAACATGACAGCAGATATTTTACAATTAACCACAAAGTATATACATGGTCATCACACACCTTGTGCCCGCCTAAGATTTAACGTAACATGGGTGTTGTACCAATGAGTATCCAGTGAAAATGCATAAACGATTGAATATCTTAGAAACTCTTAACAATGTCCTAAATTAACCTCTCCACAGTAGTAATAGTGCAATGATCAGCTCATTTTCCAATTAAATTCTAATAAAAATATGACAACTAGCAAAAACCTTTAATAAAGTTTCATGCTTAAACTTTCATCCTTTGAAACTTTTTGGTACGTTGATTTTCAAAAGCCAATGCCTTGAAGCTCCAAACACACAAAACCTCACCTTCGTTCTTCTTGCCATCCTCATCACTTGCAACAACATCATCCATCTCAATCCGAGGACCATCCACCACGTCATCGGATGCCACCATCAATCCTGAGGCCGTGTCATCCATCTGAAAATCAAATCTTTTTTTTAAGAAATACAGAAAAAAAGGTTGTTTTGGATAAGAAACAAAAGTTTTTCTCAAAGGTGTTTTTAAGAAATACAGAAAACAAAAAGTTTAGAAAAAAAACAGAATATTTGGTATATGAAATAAGACACTCCTATCAAAAGAATGTCATTTTCAATCATGTAAGAAAAAAAAGTTCCATTTATTGATTTATTCTAATCGATAAAAGGAAATGCAGAAAAAAAGTTTTTTTATAAAACACAGATAACTAGGTGTACAAAATAAGACACTCTTCCAAAACCCTCACGCAAGTAAAAAAAAGTCCCATTAATTCAAATCTGTTGAAACAAACTCACGTTATCTGCCTGAGTAGTTTGAGGTTTAGGATTCATAACAAATTGATCAATTTGTTCCTGTGTGATCTGGCAGTGTTGTACAGCCATGTTGATCATTGGATCAAGTGGATTGCCTCCTTCAACAGAACCCATCACCAAGCTAAAAAATCCACCACCGGAGCCCTGAAATTTTTTTAAAAAGATCGAAAAAAACAATTTCAAATAATGGATTTTATTTACAAGTATCTATTACTAATAAAAAATGTTTAAAACAAATTAAATAAAAAAATTATTTAGGAATACTGATTAAAAATGATGGAGATTTTTTACAAGGTAATTACCATTAAAAAAAATTAAAACAATTTTTAAAAATTAACATTTATTCAGATATAACTCTTTAAAATATTGGATATTAATTTAAAAGCATAAATTACTAAAAAAAACAAACAGTAAAAACAACCTAAGGTAAACCAAAACCCTGTATGAACTAAACTAAAATGGCGACTTTTGCACACAATGCGTCACTGTTAATTAACTGATGCGCCCTATTCTATTCTTTGTGGGTGAGGTCCTTGTCAAGAACCTGAGATTTAGGCCAGAGTTGGCCCAATACCCCAACAATTTAAGTATTTCTTGTGACTAGTGTCGCTCCGACATCTTCGACACACACGCCAATCAGTGTTAGTATCGCCGTCGAGCATCGAACCGGGTACCCTTTGGTTTCTATGCAAGTGCCTAAACCACTGAGCCACGGCACTGGACCATTGATGCCATTGCATGACCAAAGAAATTTCAGGGCAAGACGAGGTAGTAAGTTTCAGCCATTTAATTTTTAACATAATCTCATGCTCTTCGCTGCTACCATTGTGGGCGTATGTGTCCTTGGTCTAGACACTTAATGATAAATGTTCCAACCCAGTGGTCACTAATGGGTTGTCCAAATTATCAGCCATACACAAAAAATGAAAAAATTCCCCCAAAAATAATCACCCACAAAGTAACATACATGATATAACTCGTAAGCTGGCACGAGGTGTATGAACACCCGTGTTATACCTACTGTTTTCGGCCACCAGGAATAAAGTAAGTTACATTCATTCTCATTCATCTTCACTTACCATAAACTTCAACAGATGATCAACAAGTGCCGGTCGTTTCCCACGCAAAATACTTTCGTTCATTCGAATAAAAATACAAAACATGTTTTCCAGATGCCTCATTAGGTTGTCTTGAAAATTTGATTCTTCAAAAAAATAAAACGTTTTTTTTTAGTTTTAATAGAAACAGATTACTAGATGAGAAAAACTTTTTTTTTTAAATTGATTTGCTGTAGGACTTCAGATATATAAAATAGAATGTGTGACAGAACATTCTTACACATAGTGTCACCTGTCACTAGATCATAAATAGTTTACATGTGAGCATAGAACATTTTTATAAACAGAAAATTTAAATCAAATTATTTCAAACCAATAACGTCTACCTTTTACTTGCCAATTTTAAATTGTCATGATAAAAACATTAACATAATTCAGTTACATTGCAGAGAATTTGCTTAAAACTACAAGGTTTATGTATATATAGTACGGTGGGTGAAAATGGGACACCTTTAGCACATAATATCAAAATATCCTAATTGTGTTTTTAAACGGTTAACAACAGTCTATGGGAGTCGTGAGGATACAGCTGTAGAATTCTTTGAAATTTCGTTGTACACCAACACAAGTGGCGAGAAAATAGAATGAAAAGTTGTCCAATTTTAGCCCACCCTACTATACAAACTTTTAAATAATTAACAAGTGTCTATGGGAGTCGTGCACTTGTTGGGATACGGTTTTATAATTATTTTAATGTTCTTTGTTTACTGCTAAATGGGACAAGAAAATTAAATAAAAAACTGTCTCATTTTGCCTCACAATACTATATATTTTCAATACAGTATACACACCATATATTGCATATACAAACATAACCACTACCTCCATTAAACGTGAGATGAATTATCTTCCTCATGGTGTGTCTATATAATGATAGATTGGATTCCACCACGTCTACATCAGGTGATGCTTGCGCTCCATCAAACAAGGATTTGAAACTGGTACGTAATTCTTCAGACGATCGTTCTGTGCAGGTCTGAAAAATATGTTAGATTTATGAATGGTGGTATAATTTTATACAACACATAGTGGCAGTCACCTTCCATATATTATGTATTTATGCTCACTGTTAAGTTATGACATGGGTGTCGTTTTATACACTGGGCACACATGGTATATTCATACACAATGCAACTGTTAAGCTTGGTGTTTTTTTAACGACACATTACATGCTCACCAACTATGAAACAATATATTTATACACAATGTAAAAGTCCTACAGCGCATGCCAGGAGACCTGAATAGTTCTATTCCACCTCATGCTAACTGCCAAGCACAAAATACTCACCTCAATTTCATCATACGTTGGATTCCTAGTTCTGCCACCGAAATAAGTTTGACAGAGATTTCTTCGTAAGTTTTGTTGCAAACCAGCAAGTGTACGTGAGCTGTTTGTCATGATACCCATCATATCATGCGGGGTGACGTCACTCATAGATTCAACCAGTGGACGAAATATACCTGAGGTGTATAAAAAGGGGTGTATAATAATAATAGGAATAAGGGGTACAAACTTCTTCATTCTTATTTTAAACTATTTCACTTTTTTTAAATGAATAAAAAATGTTTTTCTTTTTTTGCTGTAAAGAACATTTTATATCAAAAAGCAGGTTAAGGAAATTTTTATAAAAAAAATCGAATAAAATCGAATAAAAAAACAATTAATATTTTAAATAAAAAACAGACAAATTGTATGAAAAACTTATCTATTCTTTTTTTAAAAAGTAATTTCATATAAGAAGTATATAATTAAAAAAAATTAATAAACTGTTCAAAAAACACAAATTAAAAATTATTTTTTTTTAGAAAAAAGGGATAAATTGTACGAAAAAACCATACCCATTAATTCTTTTTAAACAAAAATTACTTTTAGAAACTAAATTAAATTTTAGAAAAAATAAAAAATAAAACTAATTAAAAATACACGAATTGAAATGTTTTATATTTAAGAAATTATATATTTAACAATAACAAAAAAAACGGGATAAATTATATGAAAAAAACCTTACCCATCACGCTTTGTCCTCCTATCATTCCAAAACTTGCAAATAGTTGCGAGAAAAGTGACGGCCCACCACTCGGGGGCATTGGTGGGGTGGGTGTTGGTACGGCCCTTGTTTGTGGGCGGGAGGGTCGTGAAGTAGATCTCACAGTTGTAATAGGTTGGGTTGGTGTGGGGCGCGACGTGGTAGTGGGGTGAGAGGGTAAAGGTCGCGACCCAAAATTTCCATTAGAAAGCAACTCATTTGCAATCCGTGGGACTTCTATGCAACAACATGATTTAAAAAAATTGTTTTAAAAACTGACATATATTACTTTTAGTATGTGATGGTAATCACCAATAAATTTTGGGTAATTAAACAAACAAACCAATAATGCTATAATATAACCTTATTTACATTTTTGGGTATAAAGAAAAACATTGTAAAAGATATGGGTACGCAGGTGCTAGCCTAGGCACCAACATAAAAATAGTATAAACAAAAAACATTTCTGTCACATGTGTGACGTAAAAATAATCAAATTTAAAAAAAAATGTGTAACATCAAACCTTCTGTTGGTTGAACTGGTGGTGTTGGTTCATTGGTTGTTTCGGTTTGTGCAGCAGTGGTTACCGTTGGTGTTGGTGTAACATTGCTTGTGGCTGTGGAAGGCATGGTTTGGGAAACACTGGAAGTAGTGAAGTTGGTGGTGAAGTTGGATGGTGGATTCACATCTGGAATATAGGGTTGAGATGGGAAAATACAGGTAGACTGTCTGGTGTTGTTATTACATTATGCATGTTTTAGCATAAATTTACCAAAATAATATTTACCAAAAACGTACTTATGTTTCGGCATAAAAAAACACAGACATTATATTGAACCAATGGTTTTCTGATTTGCAGTAAAGACTTAACCTGAGTTATCGAGTCTAATTGTTAGAAAAAACCTTGTCCACTGTAGGGGTATAATACATGAACAAACTTAAATAAAAGTATTGCGTAATGTGTATAATTTAATTTAAAATAGTTTATTCTTTTACCTATGATACCACACATAATGTAAATATTTTTTAACAGCTCATCTGGTATAAAACGTGGTGTATTTCCGATGTTTTTACCTGCCATCAGGCAAGACTTTATCAGAGAAGGAAATACACTACGTTTTTTATACCAGATGAGCTGTTGAAGGATCATTTACAATTCTTTGGTTTATTTTTTATAACTTACTCTGCATATGTTGATTCACTGCATTCATCATTCCTTGTCCAATTATATCACTGATGTCATTTTGTATTTGGTTCTATGAACAAAGTTGTGTTAGTTACTTATTATAGTGGTTTACAGTGGTTGGTTTAGGTTAGGCTCTTTTTTTATAGTGTATGTGAGAGAGAGAAAAAAGCAAAGAGAAAGAGGGATAAAGAAGTTTTACTGACAATTTTAGGATGTGTGGGAAAAAAACATAGAAATTTTCAGGAAATTGCAAGTGTCACAGGCAGGAGCATATACAAGGGGGGTGGGGTCACGGGGTCCGGACTCCCGACCCCCTTAAATATTGTTTAAAAAATTTTTTTTAAAAAATATTGTTTTTTTTGTTGTAAAATTAGAACCCCTCCTCTTAAAAAATAGTAAAGGAATCATATTATTGTGGTTTATAACCAATTTTGTGCGTTTCCTATTATATGCGTTATTATTTATATTAATTATGAGTATGTTTTTATCATGCACGTTACGTTTTATGCGCGTCCGTTTCCTAAGCAAAAACTTGCGGAACCCCCCTTTTTAAATTCCTTAATACGCCCCTGGCACAAGCAAAAAGTTTGGAAACCCCTGCTTTATATAATATATACTTACCGGACCACCAGGAGGGCCTTGTACAACCACCATACCATGTCCATGACCACCTGGCAACCCTCCACCAGTCTGTTGTTGAACTTGTTGAGCAACAGTTTGGAAAATATTCGACAAAACATCTTGTGGGAGACCTGTGTTGTAAGAATTTTTCATTGGACCAGTGTTTTAATCTGAGCTATATTAAGTACTTGGATAGTTGTGTTTAAACACAAAATAAACTAAAAAAATATAAAACGTATTGTGGGAGACCTGTGTGGTAAGAAATTTTTATTGAACTAATGTATTAGTCTGCCATATTAAGTACTTGCATAGTTGTATTGAAAATTTGAATCACAAAATAAGCTAAAAGTGAATTCTGGCAAATACAGTTCTTATAGAAGAGATAATTTTACTTTAGTCAAACATTTTTTTTTCAAAATGGCTTGACAAAGATTGCTTACCAATAGGTTGGAGCAAATTTCGTTAAGTGTATTACCCAACGACACATATGCTTACATTAGCAATATTGATATCATACCATAGAGATACCATTTTCTGGTCAGAAGGTGTTTTAACGTCTTGACTGTTCTATAACTTAAACTAAACCAAACATGAAGAACTAAATAAATATTTTCCAAAAAAACTGCAAAACATGATTGAATCTCATAATATACAGTCGGAACATTTCAACTAAATGATGAAATGTGATACAGTTAAATTCTTCTATTTAAGTATGAATAAATTTTACGTTCAAGAATTTTTCTACACTATCAGTATTCCACTTAATATAAATAAAAAATACCGAAATACCTGGTATATTAGGTAACTGTCCAGATATTTGCGAAGGGTTAGGAGTTTGCATGTTCATCTGAATCACGTGAACCTATCATAAATATGATAAATGATAATACAACTGCGTTCACATATTTTATCATAAATGCCTTTTAATTGTTTATTTTTAAAAATTTAAAGACAGTGTCATTTTTTTTATTTAATGTTCCATGATTTGTAAAAAAAAACAATATTTAGTATGAAGTAAAATTGACTGGATGTAAAACTTTTCATCATACATTAGATTGTAGTGGTTATCACACAGTGTGTCACAACACCCTGCCGTGTTTATATTATCTTTAAATACCTATTCGATTTATAACTAATTTAAGCCATTGAATACCTATTCTTAAGCCATTGAATACACATTTTGATTTATAGCTAAATTTAAGTTCGTTGCATAATATTTCAATTCATCTGTACACAAGTAAAGTAAATGTTTGGTAAAAAAGCATTGAAAAATTCTATTTGCATTTTATCAACCATATTAAAAGTCCCGCAAACTTTTCAAATAACTTCATATGGAAACAATTAAAGCATATAATTTATATATTGGATAAATAGAAACAAGTAAAAAAATTATTTAAAAAAGTTGACTTCGTTCTTACATCAGCTTGGTGTGTTGATCCACTTGTTTGGTTTGTTGTTGTTGTTGTTGTTGATTGGTTTGTTGTTGTTGATTGATTTGTTGAATTACTCGTAGGTTGAGCATTAGGATCCATCGTTATTTGTATTTGTGGTTGAATGGTCGCGTTTACCTTAACGTTTTGTAAATTATTATTTTATTTCCAACACAAAAATTTAATTTACTTCCAGAGGCTCTTGCTACATATTCCTTAAATAGTAGGGTGGGGGAATATGGGACACCTATGCATTCTATTTTCTTGTCCCATTTGGTATTAAACAAAGAACATTCAAGGAATTATAAAACCATATTCTTACAACTCCCATGGACCGTGATTAATTATTTAAAAAACGATCAGGATATTTAGATAATATGTGTTAAAGGTGTCCCATCTTACCCCACAGAACTATGTTTTTTGCATTACATAAAAACACTTTTTTAATATTGAGTTATTAATACACAGTACTGGGGTACTAATACCACATACAATGTTTCATTGTTTCTTATAAACAATTTTGCCATACTGATTTTAAAATTGTTTGAAAAGGTAATTTTAAAATAAAAAAGGGTAACTTTTTGAAAAAGGTTATTTTTTTAAACAACTTATTTATAGCATTACCTGCACTGTATACTGGGGTGGTGTGATGGTGAATTGAGTGGTTTGTCCACTACCAGTCTGGTGGATGGTTACTGGTGGGTTGTTGGTTGGTTGGGTTGGTTGTGCTGGTGGGGTGGGTTGGGGGTTCATTGGGGGGTTGGTACTGTGGAGATATAATATGGAAATATTATTAAGCGCGGTAGAAAAATAATTATAATGTGTTTAACCAGTAGTTCTTAATCTTTTTCTGAAAAAATTACTTTCTTTGTATGTGAGTAAGGTCCAACAACGTGGCATGCCATATTAAGATAAGCTACCTAGATATCCCAACTTTACTAATATTAAGCACTGTAGAACAATTTCATAATTAATCAGTACGTCAAAATCTTTTTTGCAAAAAAATCACTTTTATTGTATGTGGGTGAGGTTCTACAGCTTAGCATGCCATAAGACCGAGATTTAGGCCAGAGATTGCATATTATCCCAACTCCCAGAAGCAAAACTCCAGCTACTTTAGACTGAGCCAGAGTCGTAAAAAAATCAAAATAAAAAAGAGTCAGAGTTGGGTTTAAATATGCCTTTCATACATGCCCAGTAAATTTTGCTAAATTTCCTGAATCTAATGGGATTTAAACCTGGGGAGATTTCCATTCTATTGTTCAATTCCTTTAGGGAATTGTGATGTAACTTATCTCATTGTTACGCTGGCAATGGGAGTAGAATGGCCATTATGACCTCATTAATCTCTGTCTGTCATTAAAAGACTGTACTGTTTTGAAAAAAAGGAACAGGATTGTGAAGTAGAAGTTTTGAGCAGAAGTTATTTTCTGCAAAATAACAAGCGAGTTGACATTTTAAAGTTATACGAAACCAATAAATTAGTAGAAAGGAAAGCCAATGGCTGGGAATGTGAAGTTTGGAAAAGCTTTGTACTATTGATTAAAAAAGAATACAATTCATACTTAGGATTGGCTCTATGTAAATTATGCAATAGTGTTATAAAACACGACAGAAAAAGTGGAACTACCAAACTAAAACAGCACGTGTTAAGCTGTATTGAGATAAAGGTTGGCCAATAGGCTTGATCAAGTTAAGATGACATCTTTTGCTAATACTTTAAATAAAGTTCCTGCTGTATTTAAAAAGAAGATTGAGGAAGCTGCTTTGAAATTTGTATCGGTTGACATGCACCCTTTTAGTGCAATTGAAGGAAAAGGATTGCAAAGTCTCATTACTTCTTGCATGGAACTTACAGCAAAACATGGTATATTTAGCAGTGAAGACATATTACCTTCCGGTGACACTTTAAAGCGTCATGCTGATGCAAAAGCCAAAACAATTAAAAAAGTAACAGTAGAACAAATGAAAGAGGCAATCAAAGAGTACGGAAATATATCAGTCACTACTGATATGTGGACCGACATGAAGAGTTGTCAATTTCTGTCACTAACAGCACATTTTATGCTTAATGGGCGTTTAACGTCGCAAGTGTTGACAGTTTCTGAAGTTACCGATGGTAAAACAAGTCCCGAAAACATAAGAAAGGCTGTTGAATCGATCTTCACAAAGTTGGGATTTTCCATACAAGAGTTTGCAAGCCACGTATATTTTGTGACGAGTAATGAAGCAAATATAAAAAATGCTCTTACGCCTTTTTGCAGAATACCCTGTAGTTGCCACATGCTGGCAACAGTAGCGCAACATACACTGCAACTACAATCCTCCAGCCAAATTTCAGATTTCCCACCTAATGAACCCTTTGGAGGATTGATAAAAACCACAGTAGTAGCAGTTAAAAAGCTAGGGGCTTATTTCAAGAAATCTGGTTTAAATCTGAAATTAAACACAAGTATCCAGCAAAGCAATGAAACTGGATGGAATTCAATATACACCATGCTGGAATCTGTGTTAAACAATAAATCAGACATCATATCAATATTAATTAGTGATGGTCTTGAAGAAAGATTTGATGGAATAGATTGGCGTGTTGTGGAAACACTTGTACATTTCTTAAAGCCATTTTTAGAGATATATCAGACTCTTGAAATTGGCAAGTATCCGACCATTCAGTCAGTCTTCTTATGTTATAGCACTTTAGAAAGAAATTTTATAACTTCACCAACTGATACAGGCATTATAAAATGTTTAAAGAACAGAGGACGAATTTGTTTAAAAGAAAAATTTGAAATCACAGATATACATTACGTGGGATTTTTCCTTAATCCCAAATTCAAATACCTAATTCCTTTCACAACAGAAGAGAAAAAAAGGATCCAAAAATTAGTAAAAGACTTGGTTACTCATTTTCTTCATGGTCAAAATGAACCAACACGGAGTCATGTGGATTATGCACATGATCAGCCTGCTATAAAAAAGAAGAGAAATTGTGTAGAAGATAACTTTCTGGATTGGCAAGAAAAGCAACCTGCTGCACATACGCATGATGAAGTGGAATTGTACATAAGAACAACATTTGATGATTCCTATATTGAACGTTTCAAAACTGATGAGCGATTTAACATTTTGCAGTTCTGGAATAGCAAAACTGTGAGGACGGAATTTCCAAATCTAAGCAGAGTGGCTCTTGGTGTTCTAAGCATACCAGCATCAAGTGTGGATGGTGAAAGAGCTTTTAGTTTTTGTGGGAATAGGTCTAGATTATCAGATTCTACACTAGATTCACTCATTGTTTTAAACAGCGCCGAAAACAATTGTATTCAAGTTTTGTAACTGTTATTTTTTAAATGCCACACTTTTATTTGTAATGTACATTTCTTTAATTGGCAAAAGGTTTCACTTCAACATAAATTCTGCAAGGTTTAGCACTGATTTACTTGTTAAAGTTTACTGTTGAGACTTGTGTTTTTACAGGTTAAGTTTATCTTTTGTAAAATAAATCTGTATTTATGCACATAATGTACCAGACTTGTGTTTTCAATAAATGGGTTTGTATTAAATATACAATAAGTTTACTGTTGTTACTTGCGTTTTGCAAGTTAAGTTTATGTACATAATATACCAGACTGTTTTCATAACATAGTTCTGCATTTAATATACAAACATTGTTTTTTTGGAGTCAGATTCTCTGCTACAACCCATTAGTGATCGTAAAACTCAATAACAAATATCATAAATTCTTATTATCTACAATCTAAATACAATTAAACGGTTTTAATGCCACAGTCACAAATTGAACCAAAAAACATATAAGATATGACTTTCATTTTAGGTTAAACTTGTTAAAATGAAAAGATATTGTAATACATAAACTCAATAATCTTTTTGTTTTAAAATAATTAGGTTTAGTATTTTTTTTCAAATACCTATATCTTTGACAAATTAATTGAATATATAAATGTAACTTGCTTTATCCTCGGGTGGCCGGGAAAGGACAGTTGTTATAACACGGGTGTTCATACACCTCGTGTGAGCTTTATGCACCTCGTGTCAGAATATGTTGTTTATTTTTATGTACGGCTGATAATTTGGACAACCCATTAATAACCACTGGGTTGGACCAAGTGCTATTAAGCCCAAAGACACATTCGCCCACAATGGTAGCAGCGTCGTGCTCTAAACCCATTACTCTTGGCAGACACACTAAGCACTTTTCTGCGGCACCATTTAAAATATATAAAAAATAGCAAAGTTTAAAACTTACAGGATTTGAAACTGTGGCATATTTCCTCTCTGTGGAAAATAGAAATGTTAGATTTGTTTGAAAATCGAATAGAATTGAAAAGTTAGAAGTAATATTGTTTAATAACTGTAGATTTTAAATTATGAATGCTACATACCATTTGTATAAGAAGTAAACAGCAGCAGTATATTGACAATATTTTATATTGCAATAAATGATATCAAGCAGTAAGTACAAAATATTTAATCATGCAGCATTATATTCTATATGAGTAAGCTGCTAAAGTATGTTGGGGATCTAGGATTTAGGCTAAAGTTGGTTTATTAACCAATATCATAGCTTCCCAAACTGGGGGTCACAACCCCGTGTGGGGACTGGAGTCTCACAACGAACTTCAGTGGTTACCCAGAGTATAACAATTTTAAACAAAGCACTGTGGGCTATATATTATACTAACAACCCTCAAGAGTTGCAAAAAATTTTAGAATTTTTTTTTTAATATTAAAATAGGTTGCAAGCAAAAAATTTTGGAAGCCTTAAACAGACAACATACCGGTCCAGCTGTTGGGTTAAATGGCATTGGTGGAAATGGGGGTAGTGGGGCATGCATGGGGTGGGGTAGATTGGGGAATCTCCCATGTACAACTGTCGAAGATCGTGGCATAAATCGGGGGGTGTTGTTCATTGGACGGGGGACCTCTGTTCCCATCCTTGGTCGAGCACTTGCTGTATAATGATTGTAAGATATAAACATCTGACAGGATAAATGAAGGATAAACTTGCAACTGTCTATCTATAGGATTACCATCCATGCAGCTCTGCATACTCACTTAAAACTGCATTGACAACCACTTGCCATCCTTTTCTATAATATATTGGCAATATTGCCAATGGTATAAACTTAACAACAGGGTAAAAGGCTGTTTTTTATTTAAACCTGGCTAAAAAAGTAAATGATGTCACATTGTTCCCTGTATCAAATGTTGGGTAAAGGCCCCTAATCATACAAGGTATTAGCCTTAACATATATGGGACTGAAATTTAAGGGTTAGTCCTGTAAATAAATAAATGTAACTTACTATTAGTTGTCCGTATCACGGCAGGTTGAGCACGTACCAACATAACGCGGGGTGGTGTGTTACCAAGTGGTATGGCAACTTGTGACAATGCTTGTTGAACATGAGACAACATTTGTTGCGCTTGTAATGTCAAGGTTATGAGTCTGGCTGTGCTACGGAACTCTGCACTCTGTTAAAAGTTAAATCAATTAAAACTTATATAGTAGGGTAGGGGAAGATGAAATATCTTTTCCTTCGATTTTCTCCTCCCATTTGGTAGTAAACAAAAAACAATATTAATTGGTAGTAAACAAAAAAAAGAATTACAAAACTGTAACCTCACAACTCCGATAGACCGCTGTTAATTGTTTAAAACAATCAGGATATTTACATATTATTGAAAGATTGGTGAAAGAATATTTACATTATGCTTGGTAGCAGAAGCAACAGAATATTATTAAATCTGTTTGTAGTTTCAAGAAACGTGGAAATATCTTACAGGATTAAATCAATGTCTTATAAATCACATTTCTCTTAAAAACTAATTTTCAAAATGAAAAAGCTCACATTTGTGCTTTCAAAGGCAGTATCTTCATGAAAGAAAGTTGTTATGCTTGTTTGGAATGGTTCCAATCTACGTTGTGCCGACAACATTCGGGTGAATGTTGCTCCAAGTTCTTGTAAAGAAGGGTGGCTGGAGAAAGACAATATTATCTAAAGCAGGAACAAGCATCTTTTATTACAAGAGGGGCGGGTATAAATTACTGGGTGAACGAACCTGCAGGCTGTATGTTTATTAAACATAGGCTTGCATGGAGCAATAATGTTTTTTTTGTCTTTGATCTTATGATATTAAAAAAAGGGTTTTCTGCCTGCAGAAATATGGAATTTGGACGCATTAATTTTTAGAAAAAACTGTTATATAAATTTATTGTTACATTAGGTGAAAAATATGCTGTTGGTTTCCCGGGCAGCAGGTTGCAAACCCGCAATCTAATAAGACGATTTACAGCAAAAATATCCAAATGAAACAATATTATATGATGTTAATTGTTTATGGTTGAAAAGCTAACAAAGTTATATTAAACTGAAACATTATTATATGATATTGAAAATAAACTACCAAGGTCATAGCTATACACAAACTACAGACATTAAGGTAGTTCATTGTAATTATGCATATATATACATATATACATATATGTAATCAATATGTTTCAATTACTTTGGACAGCTTGTACGTGGAGCGTTGTTTGATTCAGTGTTTCCAGGTTGAGCAGTTGGTTGTGCTTCCTCTGTATCACCACTCGCATCAGGGTCAACACTGCTCTCACTGTTGCTAACTGGAGCTGTTGGAAAATACAAAGAATTAAATTGCATAACTGATTAAGGCTCGGCGCTCGGCCCAGTTTTCAGCTGAGCATCAAAAAAGGAGACGCTTAGTTAACACTGCTCTTTAGAGTGGTGATAATATGGTTATTGTTCCAACTTCATAATCAACTTTAATATATTAAATCCAAAATAAAACATTGATGATAAAAGTGACTACAAAAACAATATTTACGTGTTGATAATGTTATTTTACTATTTTTGCACAATTCAGTAAGCATGTATTCTTTTATCAACACAGTAACCAAGTCACAAATTAGGTATGGATAAATTTGGTAATACTTTCAAACAATATTCCAAACGGGTTTATAAGTTAATGCATTGGCGTAGAGTTTTGCAATTGCGTGGGAGTGCGGCAAACACAATTTAATTTGGATGTATCTTAACGCAATAGTTAGACCTTCTACGCGACAGGAACACTTATCGCAATGTAACGTGGTTTAATTTGCAAGTGTAATACCGCTCGATATTATAGAAGCCTGGACTTTATTTACTTGGTCGGCTGCGTAACAAATCGTATAATGTTAACGTAAGTCACCTATTCGTGCAGTTCTGACCTATAACAAACAGCTTTATTTTATCATAAATCCCGCGTTTATACAAGCCAAGAGAATCGCAATTGTGACTTACATAACTAGATATTTCGCAATAATAGGAATCGTGACGAATGCGTATTACGTGAGAAATATACACCAGTATTTCGACACGTGTCTGTACGGGAATGACTTGCAAACCAGACATTCTTAAACCGCCACTAAATTCCCGGTAATTTTAAGAGGAAGTTGGTTGACGGTAGAAAAGAAAGTGTTGGTTGCCTCGGTTGCCATAAACTGCCGTCGGTGTCTCGGTGATCGCCGATAAGTTTTATAGTTTTTTAAACTAGCTTTGGTTAAAAATTTGTATGCTGACCGAATACAGTTAAGAAGTATGGTACATGAAACTGCGCCGTATTTGTATCAGGAAAGCTGTTTTTGCATGAGCAAAAAAACGTTTTACCCGCAAATGTTTATCTGACAGTTTGCGTGTGTTGCAAGTTGAAATCGTCGCGGTAATCTGGCTTTAATCGGGAAAACGAAACTAGATTGAACTTTTTTAATTATCAAGACCGCACGGGGAATCGTTGGCTTATAGCCAAAAAAAAAACACTGTCGGTGGGGCAACAGAAGAAAATTCGTTAAAATATAAGTAAAAAACTAAAACACCACTGTGAGAATTTAGTATTTTTAACACGATTTTAACATTCGTAAAAAACATTGGCGTAAGCAGAACGCATGCGTCTACGATTTAGGAAACTGCCAGATAAATTTAAATACGAATCAGTATCGGCCGTATCTTTGTTTTTTTTTACATGCCTGACGCACATCCGCAACTCGCAATCAAGTAAATTAAACATTGTTATTCTAAATACTCCCATATGCCATACATATTACACGATTGTCTTATCTAGCACAAGTAATAATGATAGTTGATCCACGATTCCTTTGTTTCTAATTGGTCAATCAGGGAGGTGTAAAATGGGCGTGATTTGCGGCATATTTACAAACAATACGGTGCTATGTTGTAATAATCGTGTTTGCGCAAATATAAGTCAAATTTTTACACATTTCTTTACGAATTAATGTTATCGTCGAAACATTATACACGCGTGCAGTAGTCGTGCATTAAACAAGAATAGCCAATTCCTAAATTGGCAGGAGTGTGTCGCACTCCCGCACGCCTGTACTCTTAGCCAGTGAGTTAATGCTTTTACATTTAAATTCTCAGATATAAGAACAGTGTAAAAAAACTAAGTAAATAAAAAACTGTATTTAAAGTATAATTTTTATGACAAATGTCTTTATCAAAAGTGCGTACATAAGTTAACATGCATTTTTAATGGCAAGAAAGCCTTAGCGGAATTAGATGTAGGGTATTTATATAAATGTAAGACTTAACAGTTTACAAGACCAATATGGTTATTATAGAACCTGCATAAACACCATCCTGGTTGGTTGGTACTTCTGGTTCACTGCTGGTTGGTGCAGTGTTGTTTTGCTGTATAATAAATGTTACTATTAATACACAGTAACTGTATTTTTTTATTTTGATGCCTCTTATTTGTACTGTTTCTAGACATTTAAATTTATTTAAAAAAATTTAGCTACAGAATGCATGTTTAAAATTTTTTTTAAACTTATACAAAATTGTTTGAAATTTATATAAAAAAATTTGAATCTAAATATAAATAATTAAACATTTGAAATTGATATACATATGAATAGCTAGAACCACGTAAAGATTACAATACGTTTATATTATATCACCTCAAGTTGATCTAGAATGTCAAACATTTGATCCAAGGTTCGATTCGCTGAACTTAACTGACGTCTCGGGGCACTTATCATTCGTCGGGGTTGTGGGGGATTCCCCTGGTGAGGTGGGTGATGTGGGTTATTCTGATGGGGGCTCTGGGTTACGTTGATATGAAGGTTCATGGATGGTTCGTTGGGATTGTCTGGGTTTGAACTCTGTGGGAAAAAATAAGTCTTACTCAAACTACAGTGGTGTATTTTTTATAGCCATGTTTCCGTCTTTATTTAATAGTTTGTACTTTAGACTTATTCATATTGTACATAGCTGTGGATCCAATATTTTCATGACCAAAATTTATAATGGTCTTTGTCTCTTTGAAATTTTCTTTATATTTTTTAAGGCTGAAATGTTTTAGAAGTATCGTCATATTAGCATTATGTTCTTTTATTTTAAACCTAAATTGTATAACTGAAAACACGGCTATATTAAGTCTTTTAAGACATTTTTAAATTTCAAGTACAGAATGTGTCACATTTAAAATGTACTAGAATATTACTTAGAAAAGTACATTTTACAACAATCCAGGGTTTAAGAAAAATGGACTTACGAATACAGCATTTCCAATCATTTGTCCAATGTTGCCAACTGTGTTTTGAAACATCTGGCTCTAAAACAAATATATACAAATATTTATTACATAGGGTATTTCGCGGTTTGTGATTTCTTAATACTTTACTACCTTAGAATAAACCAGTGGCGCAACCAACGCGTTTAAAAGGGAACTGTATGTGTTGTAAGATATTTGCATTCAGCCAACATTGCCACCTGGTTGAACCCAGGAATGATATTTTCGCTATTAAAATGTCAATAGGTGTTTCATATTCCTAACCTTTGTGACAACTTTTTACTTCATGTTACACATCTACTGAGAGGAGAATTGTTTTCTTTTTCTATTTTTTATGGCTTACTATTTGTACAATCATTATTGGCTATTAAACACTGGGTTAAAGCAAGGACTGTTAAGTGTCTTGCCCAACCACACAGATGTTCACAATGATACCAGATTGGCAGCACCAAGCATTGAACTCAGTATCACTAAGCCCCAGTTTGGACTAAACCTAATAACCTATGCATAGTTAAACTTACAATTTGTGCAGGGCCAGGAAATATATTGGCTTGTGTTGTAGTTGGTGGTGGGTTGGTGGATTCAGTTGACATTGAAGCAACTGTTGTTGTGCTTACTGGCAATCTTTGCACCAGGTGAAGAGTTTTTTCATGATGTTCTGGTGAAAACAATAAAACAATGTAAACTCAATCACTTTTATAAAAACAATTTCAGACCGCATATATGTATATATATATATATATATACCTTTTTCCACAAATGCAGCAGATACACAGCTGTTAGTTTTACTGATTAAATAGTAAATACAGAACATAAAGCTTATAGCTATGATATATATAGTTATACTTGTACTTATCTCTTTTAATATTAATAGCAAAAATCAAACAAATTAAAACAATGACGAAAAAGCAGAAAGCGACATTCATTAAACATTAGGGATAAAAGTAAAAGCATGGCTAGTAAAAAAGTACTGAATCCAAAAAGTTAAACATATTATATAAATCCAAAACGATAACACTGCTGTTTGCTAATTACGCTGCTGTTGTATTTCATGTACCGTTGAGCTTAAAGTCACAGCGAAAAGAAAAAAAGGTGGCTGTTAAACCGGAAAAAAACTAACCTTGTGTTAATTTAAAGTCATCTTGTAAAACTCTTCCTTGGAGGATCAATCTTTGTTGATCCGGAGAAATTCCAAATGAAGATGAAATCCAATCTTTGAATTCCTTTATTGTTATCTAGAATAAATTTCGTATTTGTATATTTTCATACGCGTCGATTTCCGGGGTGGCAGGGGTGGCATGCCACCCCAGTTTGAATGCCTAGGATGGCAGAAAACCTAACGCTGTATTGGCGTCGTCGCATTTACGCGATTAATTTCGTTCGAAGTAAACGTTCGTTACGATCAAAAACGTCTCACCGTATGGTTTTGCAACATTAAAAATGGCATTATGACGAAATACAGCCTATTGTTTCGTTGGATTTGGACTTTGAACCTTAACTGGCATGCGCCATACGCATGCTTTCATAAAGTATATTAAACACGCAACAATGGGGCTTTGTTTATAATAAAAGTATATTAAACACGCAACAATGGTGCTTTGTTTATAATAAAAGTATATATGAAAACTATACTACAATAAAATATTTATCTGTAATAAACTGATTTATCGCGAACTATTGATAACCGCGTTCGTGAAAACTAACTATGAGTCAGCCGAGTATGGAAGCTTTTTTCTCTCCGGCGAAAAAAAGAAAATGTAGTGAAGGTAGTGTAAGTCAAGTAAGTGCAACTGAGTTGGCTTCGTCGGCACCGGTGCCTCTATCGCACGTGACGGAGATCACTAGCCAGCATCGATGTGCCTCAAAACCGTCCGACTTGTGCTTGCCCGAAAAACAAGTATTACCTCAACTCATGCCAAAAGATGGGTCTGGAAGAAGTGCGCAACGTCATTGGTTTGAGGAATTCTCGTTTTTACATCTTAATGAAGACCAAAGCTGTTGTTGTTCTACGTGTGTTTGGGCTATTGCCAGCAACCGTCTGGACCCGAGAAGCATTGAGGCATTGGCATCGAGTCCATGGGTGTTGACGTCAAACGGTTGGCGTGATTTTAAAAAGGGCAGGCAGTGTATCCTGAAGCACACAAATTCAAAAGCCCACATAAATGCATCCTCCTCGCTTAAGGTAAAACTTTTGGTCGATTTTCTTCTTCATTCCAATCACTGAATATTGTTATTTTTATTTATAGATTGTCATTGAAGAATCGTCTACGGCTGCGTTAGTGAATACGAATTTAGATGAAAAGTATAAAAATAATCGTCTCGCACTTACAGCAATATTCGACGCTGTCCGACATCAAGGGGTAACGGGTCAGGCATTACGTGGTCATGGGGATGAGAAAGAAACCGGCAATCTCTGGTCACTTTTGTATTTGCTTGGGAAATATAATTCAACCATTCAAGATTATTTTCTTAAATGCTCCACGACAAAATTTATGTCTCCAGATGTCCAAAACGAAATCGTATCAATGCTTGGCCACGCTGTGTTACGTCAGTTGCTCAAAACAATCAAAATAGAATCGAAGTCGCTTTGTTCAAGTGTACTGTACTCCGTTATCATCGATGAAACGTCTGATATTTCTCGGTCCAACCAAGTTAGTTTTTGCATCAGGTACTGTGATAAAGATCTACAAAGCAACGAGGTTTTTACTGGCTTCTATGAATCAAGCAACTGTGACGGTGCTACTCTATTTCAGCTGGTAAAGGACGTCCTAATACGTTATGGTTTAAAAATGTCACAAATTCGTGGGCAAGGATACGATGGTGGTTCGAATATGGCGGGAAAAGTTAAAGGGCTACAGAACCGAATATCTAGCGTGAATTCTAAAGCATTATATATGCATTGCACGGGCCACCAATTAAATCTCGTATGCCAAGATGCCTGCGAAAGAGACCTGATCGTAAAACGGTCAATGTCTTCTTTAAATTGCATTGTACATTTTATTAAAGATTCACCCAAACGACTTAACAAATTTAATAACATAATTGCTGGCTCGTCAAATGTTGGTTCTCCTACAATTCGGCCAATTTGTCCTACACGTTGGGTATTAAGATTGAGTAGTCTTCAGGCAGCACTAACAAACTACAAAAGCATATTGGAATTTCTCCATGAAACTAGCGAGGACACCACTCAAAAAAGCAGCATTCGTTCAAATGCACTGTCTTACCTGGAATACATGGAGAAATATAGTACGTATTTCTCTTGGCGGCTTTTGGAGCGATTATTTAGCACCATAAAATCAACCCATGTATTGTGCCAGGGACGGAAAGTGCTCAGTGGAGACATGCAAGATGCAATGTCAATATTGGCAGGGAATCTTGACGCCGATGCATCGTCCGCTGTAAACGCTAAAGCATTTTTTAAAGAAACGGCCGCATCTGCAATAGAACTGCAGATTGATTTGCCTGCCCTGCCTCGAAGACCGAGAAGACAATCGCACGTAACCGAAACAGAAATCGAAGAGTATTTTGCCCATATGTTCAAAAATGTTTTACAATCTGCTGCCCAGGCTATATCTGCAAGATATGATTCGGAGTCGCTCGGCCTGGCAGATTTATTGCGACGCCTGTTAGAAGACTCTTCTTTGAATGAATTCAATATACAAAAAATTTCAAATTTTTATGGTGATTGGGACACTGAAGATATAAAGAGAGAGCGAGTTCAGTGGTTTGCACGATGTCGCCGTGACAATCTAAACATCTCAATTAAGGAGCTTCGCAACCAATTCCTGAAAGCTCCTATTACGAAAAATATTATGCCGAATATGCACACTGCTTTAACCACTTACATTGTGCTTCCAACAACATCATGTGAGGCGGAGCGTTCATTCAGCGTCCTGCGCCGTATCAAAACTTATTTGCGCTCGACGCAGAGCCAGCAGAGGCTGAACAACCTTGCAATTTTAAATATTCATTCCAAAACTGCTAAAGCAATGGACATAAACAGCATTGTTGATGAATTCATTAGTAAAACGCAAACTCGACGAAACCGGTTTGGTTCTTAAATTATTTATTTGACTGTAGTTCTTTGTGTTTGTATTATTTTTTCGTTCTGTTTTTATCATTTTTTGTTAATAAACTGTTTCTTTGAAACGTTACCTAAGGACTTGCATTCGTTCCATCGCGCTAGACAAAATCGAACAAAAACGGGGCTTTCCAGCACGATACTCGTTGGAAGCACGTGCGCGCGCACACACGCGAAGGGCGAATGTTTTCTCTTTGTTGACAACGCGTTTTTCGCAGCGGTTGTAAAATGTCTTGCCACCCCAAAAAATATGAATTTCTTTAAAAAATCGACGCCTATGTATATTTTACCACAGCAGAGCTCAAAGCTTTCCCTAAAATGACTACAGATTTATCAAGTCATCTTAACGAGCACCAACCCCAGCATGTTCTGGTTATTTCACATTTTGCCATGTGATAAATCCACTTATAGGCTGCAATGATTACTTTGTTTGTCTTTTTTTAGTCAGAATTAGGTCAGTCACACATAAAAAATAAATAACCCACAAAGTAACATATATATTATATACATAGTAATTTGTATGCATGGTAGAAGGTGTATGAAACTTTCAGGTTAAAATCATAGCCTTTACATACACTAAACACATATATGTAAATGCTATGGTCGAACCAATAAGGTTTTTAAAACAAGAAGCACTCAACTGATTCAGGTACAGAGAATGTCTTTAATTGAGAATTCATCGTTTTCACTTTGATATCCAACATTTTTCTATTTTTCAATTTGAATTTAAAATAATAATCAAACTTCAGCTCTAAACGAAAAGAAAAAATAAATGTAAAACGAAGCCTATACCAAATGAATGCAAAATTTAGTCAAATTGTGTAGTTATTGATGTTCCAAACGACTCACTAATTATCAATAACATATAAAAAATGGTTAGTGAACAGTGGTATTTGGTAACTTATCAATATCTTTAAAATTACAGGAAAACATTACAGAAGCACCAAGTGTGGCTGTGGCATAACCTTAAAAAATGAGAATCCATCAAGAATGTATAGGTTACTAATGACACTAGATATATCATTTATCAAACGTTATAAAATGCAGGGAAGGCAGGGATAGTTAGATGAAAATTCCCATAAAACAAATTCAACTTATTGCCTATTGGTTGTATCTTATTGTTAATTGATTAATGCAGAGCAGACAATTTCAGGTTAGGTCTCCATACGCTGTAATCCCAAGTCTGGCGCCTATGATATAATGAATCATAAATTGGGTGGAACAGGTACTATAGCATTCTTATTTATTCCCAGTGGATTAAAAATGTTAGCAGTTTGTTGAATACATTTAACATTATCTTCTTCATCAGCCTCTGCTTCTTGGTCTGCCTCGCGTGTAATAAATAAAAATGATTTTCGAAGTAATTGCCGCAAATCACTGTCGTTTAAAATTTTAATTTGTTCAGACAACGACTGAATACAGTCTTCCACTAAAAGCGAATTTACAGGGGAAAGTTGGGGCAGTGGTTTGCCTAATATTGCACATGATAGGTATTTGTATACTTCGTTAAAATCTGGCTTGGGAAATTCTATGTTTGGATCTGTAGTTGATTTCGTTTTAGACTTCCTTTGTTTTGTAGGTTTTAAGTTACCAACATTAGGAATCGGTTCTTCAATTGCTACTAAAAGTGCTGAGGCAATTTGTTGTTCAAGATGTTCATTCTCAGGACTAATGGCTTCAATTAAGTCTTTCCAAATATCAAGAGGATTTGCACTCAAAACCTTCTCTTGACGTATTATGCGCTCATAATAGTACACCAAGTCCAGAATACCAGCTTCATCTCTGCCATCCATTTTTTCAAGAATTTGTTTCATCAAATGCTCAGGAATGTCTTTGGAGGCAAAGCAATCATCGCTTTTAAATACTTCCTTAAAAACCTCCAAAGCTTTTTTCTTTTCACTTACTTTCCATCCACAGTAACTTGTAGATCTTTTTTTATTTGGATCATTGGATTTTCTGATTTTCCCTTTTTTAAAAGGAGTCATTTTGACACCTTTTCCCGACTTTTGTGTGATTTTGCCTTTTATACCCCTGTTTAATTGCATGGTGGGTGACTTGTTATTTAAAGTACTTTGGGTTGAAGTGCTAGCTTTTAATTTGTCGTTGGAAGTACTTTGGGATGATGTACTAGCTTTTGATTTGTCATTGGAAGTACTTTGGGATAAGTTACCAGATTCTGACTTGTCATTGGAAGTACTTTGGGATGAAGTACCAACTTCAGCTTGAACTTTGTGTGGTGACTTCATGACTTGGAAAATACGAAGATGCACAAAAGTAACTGGGCATGTAAGAACCAAAAACTCACTTTCCAGTTTCCAATAAAGCTTACATTCAGTAAATTCTTAACCTATCTAATGTAATCCATACAGCAGTACAGCACATCTGATAAAATTTAAAATTAACAGATAAAACTTACACCAGGACATACATTATACTGCTACATTTTTTAAATAGTAAAATACAACGTATGTATGTAACAACCAAGCTGTTAAAATTGTACATAGCTTTATTCGAAACAAGTTACACAATCGTAACAGAACTTTTACAGCACTGACAATCTCTTTAAATTGGAGTGTACGTGACCAATTAAAATGAACTTTATGTCACCATAGCGCAATAAACAAAGGCATTGCAACACATTCGTCACCTGGTTCCTCATTTCGAGATCACACGAGAACATTCCAGATTCCACGCAACTAGTGAATCGATTTAAATAATAATATGTAATTTCAAGCGGCGGTTGTAACCTTTTTAAGTTATGGCAATTGACACTATTATTTTATGTTGCTAGTTAATTAACTATATAGTAACTAGCAGCATCAAATAACAGCTTCAACTGCCATAACGTATAACAGGTTATATATATTTATATATGAATGAATAAATGAAATTTATTTCGTATTTTCGGTCTCAATAACGAAGAACGGGAGAGCTTACAAGGGCGAAAAAAACGGGTTGTTATTAAAACAACAGTTGTTAAAACACGCTTAGGCTATTATTAAAAAAGAACTATAACGTTTTGAATAAAAGGTGCAACTGTTACACCCTTCAGTCAATGTACACATTGATGCGCAAAGGCAAAATAAAAACAATTATGAGAAACTAAAATATTTCATTATTTCACGTATCTTACTGTTGCACTTTACCGAGTTTTTAACATGAAATTCGCCCATATATAAACATAAAGATCATTATTTTCCTTAAATAAATAGGGGTTTGGTTGGTAATGGTTTAAATCAGAGTTATATACGGACTCTGGTTTAAATAACAAGATGCCGTGGTAGATTACGCGTCTTTGAAACACATTCATATACTAATAGTTCTTCAGGATAATTGAACGACGTTGTCTTGAAGCATATACTAGAGTGGGGCAAGTCGGGACACGTTTAGCACATAATATCCCAATATCCTAATCTTGTTTTAAACAATTAGCAACGGTGTATGACAGTTGCGAGGATACAGTTTTATAACGTTTTGAAGGTTCATTATTTACTACCAAACGGGACGATAAAATTGAATGTAAAGGTGTTCCATCTTTTCCCTCACTACTATATATAAACATGTGATTAGCAACCAACAGTTAAGTTGTGTATTGGTACCCCGTTCATATAAATTGGTTGACATAACTTGCATAGCTAGCGTCCATACCTGGAACCTGGATTTTCGTCAGGGCTGGCGAAGCTGAGAAAAACGCGTGGAAACAATGGAAACTGCTGTGTGGGCGCTATTTGTTTATTAGATAACCAGAAAGCCTGAAACCCATCGTGTGAGGCAGACGTTTTATAGGGGAACGATTAAATAGAATATTAAATATGAAAAAAAGCCCCGAAGACATCCATTGTTATAAGCACTTTAATGGTACATGGGGTGAATTTTATTACCACAGGCACTTGGTAGAGTTTTCCGAAGCACAACGACATTGTCAAGAAGTGGACAACTCACAATTGGCAATTATAAAGGATAAGGCAACATTGGATCGATTGGTAGGCTACTTACCATCAGATAGCTGTTTTGACCCATATTTTTGGGTTGGTTTACGAAACGAAAGCTTTGGATTTAAATGGATAAACGGCGACGACTACGATAAATCTATTGTAGAAATTAAAAAAGGTGTTGGCAACTGTGTTTCAATATATCGAAGCGATCAACAATCAAGTACTGTGAACTGGTACCCTCAAAAATGTTCTACCAAATTTTCGTATATGTGTTACACGCCCAGCAAAACAAAGCCGGGTACCAAAGTTATTGATAGCTCAGGAACAACGGCAAGCATGTACGAATCATCAACAGATGCGATTTCTCCCGGAATCATCGGTCTAATTGCAGCATTACTGTGTATTCTTTTTCTAGTAGTTATTTTTGTGGTGGTACGTAACCGAAGAAAAAGGGCTCACCGAATAGAGGGAGAAATTAAATCAAAAAATAATGACCAGGACGGTTACAGTTCCGTTAAAGTCGAAATTAGCAACCTGGAGTGCAGAGAAACCCAAGATAATCCCATTTACAATATGGATATTCTTTTGCCGTCCAACGACCACCCACTAATCAACCTGGGCCAAACATCCGATGCCTCACACGCAATTTCCGCCCAAAGCGATGACGTCAACCACTGTGGAAATACCCTCACTACTTCTTGTCCGACTTACGCGGTAGTTAACAAAAAGAAACATTCCGCAAACGCTTAGTTTGGTAAACACTTCTCAATTAAACTATAACTACTGACCTTGCCACGCCGAGCAAAGATAGAATAAGTTACATTTATTCATTTAACAATTGATTGCATCGGGTGAACATAAAAAAGAAATTTAAGACGAAACATCAGAGATTCGGCCAATACTCTTGTTGCGACTTTTTTCGTTTTCCATTAGCAATGGTACCATAGCAATGCAACGCTATTGTGTATAGAAGATGACAGAGCGTGTTCAGCGTCATTCCATTCACTGTATCTTTTTCGTATATATATACAATGTGGTGAATGGGACACCTTTTCATTTTTTTTCTTGCTCTATTTGGCAGTTAACAAACAATTATAAAACTGTATACTCACAACTTCCATAGACCGTCGTTAATAGTTTAAAACACGATCAGGATATTTAAATATTATGTAAATAATATATGACAATAAAAATGAGATTTGTGTTACCAGTTGTTTTTATATTTGTTTGGGTAACACTGGGTTTCTAAGACCAATAGTACTTGAATTTAATTCTGGTTTGTGTGCTTATAAACCTATAGATCACATTATATTCAGCGTTTAATTAGGTTCCCGCTGATATCTAGCCCTGGTCGTGCGAATTTGAACTGTAAGTTTCATACGAATACGCCACCTGCGAGCAAGAGGTTCATTAATACTTATTTTTCTGGTATGTAGAAAGACTGTCATGTTATAACTTGACGGTGAGCATGAATTGTAGGAATATAGCTTTATAAAGAACAAACAAAAAGCAATAAAAATAGAAGAAGCTGTATATATATAAGATTATATTTGGTTAATCTGTTAATTTAACGACATACTAGCAGTTTGTGTCCGGGCGGTGGCACACTAGAGCTATATATGCCAACGTCATATGCCACTTATGCGCAGGGATGACTCGTAAAAAGTGAAGGGTTCCATATTTACCCCTATATAAATACAATTCCGAGATTGCCGCCAACCTAAAGGTTATATTGGTTATAGAGGGCGCCATGTTTAAAGCGCATTGCTGCTACAATTGTGTGCGTATATGTGTAAATAAGCAAGACATTTATACTTTTATATTCTATTTCAGTGAAATCATATACTACGAGGCTTGGTAGACGAGATTTAATTTAAAAGCAGTTTTCTTTTTACCCCTTAAATTTAAATAATTCCATTGTAAAATTACATTACGATGTAAAGATTAAGAAACGTTGCCGAGGTTTGTGCCGGCATAAAATGTAGACAAATGGTATGTTTTACAGTTTTAGGTGGGTGTGAGGTATATTACTGTATGATGTTTTTTTTGTTCCCAGTTATAATAAAATCTTCTTCAAACAATGACAATGCATCATACAAGCATTACGAACGTTGGCAATGTTATGCTATAGCATATATACAGTAGGGTGGGGGGAGACGGGGCACCTTTATAGCACATCATTTCCAAAGATCCTGACTATGTTTTAAACAATTAGCAACGGTCTAGAGGAGTCGCGATGATGCGGTTTTATAATTCTTTAAATGTTCTTTGCTTACTACTTACTGGGACGAGAAAATAGAATAAAAGGTGTCCCATCTCCCTTCACCCTACTATACTACAGTTGAATACGTTCCAATTTTATCAGTAGTGTAATACTTGTAAAATATATATTCCGCTCTTGCAAAACTGTATAATTCAGTTACACTCCTAAGACGTTTGCATTTGCAGTTCTTATTATTTCACAGCGGTGTTTTCCCAACCATATTTACATAAGTAATTCTCAGTAATAACTTATTTTAAAATAAGCAATATTTATATAACGACGCGCAGTCTATTGAGATTTTGAACTCAAATGAAATTTTCAAAGGCGAGCGTCAGAACTCAAAAATGAAACTTGAATTATGGCGTAATAATGTTAGAACTGTGACGTAAGATTTATTGTTTCTTTTGGTTTCAAAGGCGTTACAAAAATTTCGCTTCGAAACGTATTTGCTCTCATGTACGTCAACAGGTAACCTGTAACTGTAAGTGCTATTTACACAGATATTACGCTATTCACATTACATAAAACGTAGCTTGAGTTAAAGTATCGAAACAGAGCTTTTATATATATGCTACGTAATAGTTGAGAAAGTTAGCCATATAAGTAACCGTTTATTGTAGTGTGGGGTAAGATGGAATACGTTTATCACAATTCTCATATTTCTTGATAGTATTTTAAAATTAGTTACCAAAGCATTTTACAGTCGCGGGCTGTGGTTATATTTTGCGAATATATTATTTGTTAATAAGAAAGCGAATGAAAACATTTCACATCTTACCCAAACTTTTTATAGACCTACTTTATACGAAACGTCAAGCAAAGAATAAACGCAAAATCATAATTGTAACAACTGCAAGCTGATTTTACTGTTACAGGCGTTTCTCCCATGCAACATATATCCGCATAAGCCAGTATCCATGTTAGCTTAAACTTTCACAAGTCCCTGACAAGCACTTAACTTTGCATTCGTCAAGATTGCGAAGACAGAATAAACACTTTACGCCGTGGATAAACATGACAGTATGTGTAGGAACGGTCAACGTCCATAGCTCAGCTGACACACGGCAGGTATTTTGTTATCTATGTAGATAAACAGCATATACCCCGTTAATTATTGACACCGAGGGTATAACAAAAGAACGTTAATTGGACCGTCAACGCATTTTATTCTCATTTAGCTGTCAAAGTGCCAGCAGTAGTGTTATATAGTTCGGTCTTTTTTTGAGTAAGAAAAATTCGGTTATATTTCGACCAAGATAAAAACAGTTTATTCGAGTATGAGTTATAGGTATTTGTATAAAAACGCAGGTTTCTTTAAGCAGCGTATAATAGAAGTATTTTAAAAACAACACTTATGCGAGTTGTTCATATATATCTAGGCGTGGTGGGGTAAGTTGGGACGGGAATATGGGACATTTAAGAAAAATGGGACATTTCTTTTCAAAACTTGACCATGAATGAAACTAAAAGTTAGAGTAATATTGGACAGTTTTCTCCTGGTTAAACAAAGCGTTTTTCGGCGTTGAACGAATACAGAATTTACAGAATTTAAACGAATACAGAATTTGAATACAGAATTTGAACGAATACAAAATTTTAAATACAGAAATTAAACGAATACAGAATAAAGAATTTATAGAATTTCTATCCTATTACCATGAGTGTGCACACCGGTGCAGGTAAAACTAAACATAATCCGCATATCATAATAATAAATTTTTGTTGATGCTAAAATTATTGTTAACTTGTTGGTTTAATACCGTGGTTTGTATAGATTCAACCTAAAGAATTATATATCCATAACTTTGTGGGTCGTAACCTTTTAAAGATATAGTACTGTGGGGGAAGATGGGACACTTTCAGCTAATAATATTCAAATATTCTGATCGTGTTTTAAACAATTAACAACGGTTCATGGGAGTCGAGAGGATACGGTTTTATAATATTTTGAAAGTTCTTTGTTTACTATCAAAGAGCACGAAAATAGATTTAAAAGGTGTCCCATCTTCCCCCACCCCACTAAATTTTCATTTTTTCATGTCTGATAATTTGAACGACCCAGAAGGGGTTGAGCAATTGCTGCCTGTAGTGTCTTGCCCATATACATCAACAAGGGTAGCAGTATTGGGCCTGCCAGAGCAACGGAATAATATTGAAAATTAGACTGCAGATGTCTAAATGTTTAATTTAATGCGCAATTTTGGGTTCGCGGTTTGATGTTTTACTTAAATCTGTTAATATAACGCTACGAGTTAGTGACTGAGCGTACATTAGGCTATGTGGTATGTTTGTCAGTGCTATTTTGAACTAAGTAATTTCGGCTTACAAGTAGGCCTATTACACGCGAATTGTTGATTTGCGATTTGCTTTAACAGAGTGTATATTTACAAAAAAAACTTAAATATACCATTTATGCTAAAAATGTAGGCCTACATACCTACGGCCAAGTAAAGATAATTTTTCCTTAAAACATGAATTGTAAAGTCGTATTTCTAATATATAGGTTTGGGTTCACGAAACAAAGTTGTGGAGCAATTACCGTGAAATGTCTTGCCCAGTTTTAACCGGGTTACTGAAAGGTGTATTGACATATTTGTTCTTTTTATTAAATTTGTTTAATAAACTGCGACGATAAATGATCGTCGATTTCTGGAAACAAACGTAGTGTGTGCGCGTATGTGTGTCAATCATTTTACCCAGAAATATATTTTGACTCCTATGCCATCGGCCGTTAAACAAAAGCCTCCATATTTGTCTGTGACGTCAAACAACGTCATAGAACAGTTACATAATGTTTAACTTAGGGTCATGAACGATTTGCATAATGAGTCATTGTTTAACTCAACTTTTTTTTCCAAGCCGCGTATAAGGCTGTTAGCACTACACTGCTAATTGAAAGCAAATAAACGCAAAACATTTAATATGGATGCGAGAGATCGCAAGGAATCCAGGTCCGCCTCAGTCGTGCACCATATTTCGTATAAAGTTATGACTGAACTTGATGAACTATTGGAAGGGCGAAAAATGCGTCGAATTTCTGTCGCTAGCGACGGTAACTGTCTTTACCACGCGTTGGCGCACCAGCTCTCCTTGCAAGGTGTGAACCATTCATACGATGAAGTGAGAAAAGCCTGTGTCAGTTATCTGCAAAAGAACCCACGTTTTGGGAAGATTGACTGGATGAGAGCGGTAGACACGGGCGAAACAAGAGAGGAGTATCTTCATCGTAATTCCCAAGATGGAGAATGGAGTGATGACATTATGCTCATGGCGGCGTCATCCGCGTTTGGTTACGTCATTAAAATCGTGACGTTGAATGAAACCGTCAACGTCCTGCCTAACGTTAAGAAGTACAAGCCTGAGCTTGTTGTGGCGAAAATCTCCGAGTATCAATATGTCAGTGTGGAGAAAAAGGACGGCCATGCGAACAACATGGAAGCGTCAAGAACCTTTGTACTAAAAGCGAAACAGAACCCGAGTATCAAGAAAACAAAAAAGGGGACAGACGTTGTCCATTTAGGTTTGTTTAAACATCTACGAATGAAGTATTTATCGCTCGAATCATTTTTTCCCGCACTGCGGTTTAATTATTAACCCGAGCATCAATCACAGTAGGTTAGTTCTACACGCGACTTAACTTTCCCTCATTCCAGACAAGAGAAGCAAAGGGAAAAGAGGTAAAGCCATGAACGGTCCAGGACTGGGACCGAGTAAATGGGATCCCGATCAGGAATCCCTGCTGTTTGGCGCCAATGACGTCGAAGAAGAGTAAGTTTAAATAAATCGATGTTTCAAGGTATAAGTTGTAGCAAATTTAGGTAACTGTTTTGGTCAATATTATTGCATTTTAAAGAATAATTCATAAAAAAAAATTTTGGGCTTTATACCATTTGCCTCTAAAAATAGACATGAGGGAAGATGGGACGCCCTTTCGTTCTATTTTATCGTTCCATTTAGCAGTAAACAAAGAATGCCCAAAGAATTGTAAAACTATATCTTTACGACTCCCGTAGACAGTTGTTATTTATTTAAAACACGATCAGGATATTTGGATATTATATGTTAGAGGTGTCCTATCTTACCCCACTATATAATGCGCCGCGTTTATTTTATTGCGATAAAAATAAAAATAATCAGCGGTGGATATTCAGCTGAGCATGTTGGAAGAAATAAAACTGGGCCTATTGAATGTCAGAGAACGCATTCGTTTATTAAAAACGTTTGCTTTAAAGGCGTATATAGTAAATTGGAACAATTTTAAATTTTAAATATGAACACTCGAACCGATGTGGTATTAGAACAGTTGCGATCTGTAAATAACATTGGACATTGTTCCCAGTCGAAATGCCTGAAAATGGTATAGTTTACCGCCAAAGTAAATTATCCAATTTCTTTTCGGATATAAACCGCATTTTCCTCTTGTCGAATATAAACCGCAGATAATAGTGAATTCAAGTAAAAAACTCGGCAGTCTAAAAATCAAAACATTTATTTTCCAGAGAGGAGCTACCTTTATATGACCGGTTTACATGCGAACCACCAGAAGACGATTCGAGAACCTCATCAAATGTTGCAAAGTTTTTTGCCAAGACCTTCAAACTATCTTCCTACCTAATATTTGGTGGTCTATTGTTTGGCGGAGCTTTAATATCAAAGGTTAGATTAAGTGTCACGGTTCTTACACTTTAACATTATAAATTTAGTATAAATAATATGAATTAATTTCGGAAAGTACCTTATGGGTATTTCCCGCGTCTAAGTTTATTTATAGCAAAAAAAGTGTATATACAAGCTGAACAAAGGCGAGAAAATGCATAAGTAATTTGAAAAAAGAAAGGCTGCCAATGTGCTAATGTCCTTAACCTTTCTCACGCGCAAAACTAGGAAATATTGGTAATTGATATGGCATGTCAACTATACAAAGTAAATAGTTGTTTTACAGCCATTAGCCCAATGAGCAACCACAATGAGCGCGATTTTCTCACTATAGCCGTTGTGTAAAATATCACAACAATAACTTATTTGTCTCTTCGATTACGGTAGCGAAGATTTAAAAATGTTTTAAATGAAAAAAGGGGATATAGCGACAAAACAACACTTGTTAATTTTCTTATTATGTGCAATTCCAGGCATGTCTTATGATCTTAGTGAACAGCGCAAAAGTGTACCCGGGCGATCCAAACGATCAGTCTGTGATGAAAGATCATGATGTAATAAGAGCATGGAGCTTTATTGTTATACTGCTCATGCTACTTCTACCAGAAGTACTCACCATGATGTATTCACTATACCGGATAATTATGAAAGCTGAACCGGATATGGACATGAACACTGTGATCTGGGTAAAAAAATTAACATTTTGAAATTGACTGTAACATTTTAGCAAGCTTACAAGTTAA
This sequence comes from Ciona robusta, assembly GCF_009617815.1. Taxonomy (NCBI): domain Eukaryota; kingdom Metazoa; phylum Chordata; class Ascidiacea; order Phlebobranchia; family Cionidae; genus Ciona; species Ciona robusta. Next base: position 3,180,312 of record NC_143243.1, on the reverse strand, counting down.
AGAGCAATGACACATGACTTGTGTAAACAGAAAGGTCAATAATGTTTGCCACTAACTTTTATGTTTTCTCGTGCCATTTACGTTTTACAACTTCAATGTGAGTACTATGGTTTGTTATATATATACAATGAAAATGTATGTTTCACAGAGTTTAGTGGGTATTATTGATTTGTGTCTGAAAGCTAGGTAAAGTTTTCATTATATGAACATAAAGAGCTGATAAATTAAATACACATAAATGTTGCCGTGAAAACGGTAGTTCATTCATTCCACAACCTTTTGACCATGTAGTTTATTTAAAGAAATAAAAAGTATGTTAATAAATGAATATGAATGTAACATACTTTCTTCTCTTGTCGGCCGAAAAGGACGGTTGCTATAACACAGGTCTTCTGTTTCATACACCTCGTGTCAGCTTATGAGTTACCAAGTATCTTACTTAGTGGGTATTTTTTGCATTTTTTTATGTGTCGCTGATAATTTGGACAATTCATTACGAACAACACAGGACCTATTGTTAAGACATCACGCATCTTTTGATTGACAGGGTGGATTTTGGGAGTTTCTTCATGCTGTTGGGGAGGGGATTCTTTTCTTTAAAGTATTGCCGTATTTGGATGCTACTGTTGCCCTGTTGATGTTACCATTGGTTGGAATTATTCCGAACTGTATTCACATACAAGCAAAGGTCACTTCTATAACTCATAACGAGAGGCGGCCCTCACGAACTGCAAAACAAAGACGAATTAGGGATTTGGTTCTTGCTGTGGTGGCATTGGTAGGTATACTTAATAAAACAGTTTAACAATATCTGCTTTGATACTGTTTGAATGAATGACAAATATAGTTCTGATGTCAACTTTTTCTAATTTTTCGTTGAATATTAAAGTTGTCATTTTTCTATTCCAATAATTATTTGCTGGCACACATGCCAAATATACAGCAATCTGCTTGAGTTTATGTTGTTTTCAATTTCAGGTCCTTCAACTGTGTGGATTACTTGTTTGTTTTGCTTGTTTCTTTGGGGATAACTGGTTAAGGTTTTTCTCCCTAAATTACACATACATTTGGGCATTTTCTGGTAAGAAACAAGATTAAAACCCCTTTTTACACTAGCATTTTGGCGTGGTTTGGCCACTTGCTTCTTAAATGAAAATACCAAATTTCATGTTTGCTGCCCGCAACACTGTCTCTTTAGACATAAATTTAACAGTCATTGCTTAAAATTATTCGCAACAAAAAACAGCCACCACACATTGTGCACATTACGTCTAATTTAATAGAATGTCTCAAGGTGCTTTCCCATGCAAGAATAAAAAAGCCATTTTATAAATCATGCCACTCATGTAGCTCTCATTAAGTTTAAACCATTCTTTTTTATTAATAGGTATTGTGCTTACTTCCTGTCGGTATTGGGAAAACTTTGTGACAGGGGAGTTTATTTTCTCCAAAAAGTTTTCGATTAAAGCGCAGACTTTGCAAAACAAACTTGATGCAACAAGATTTAAGACATCCTTCATTTTTTCGCTGATGAAATGTGGAGTTCTGATTGGGTTTTGTTTTCTAACTTTTGTAGTTCTTGAAAATGAAACATATACCAGCAATTTTGTGAATCTCGATACAGACCCCTATTCCACTGCTCGGTATAACAAAATCATATCGTTGCTCAGTACATCAGATGGAAGGGTTAGGACCAGGTAAAATGTTCAGATAATTTATGGAATCACAAATTAGAAAAAACAAAATTATGTTTTGAATTTGAATTTTATTTAAATTTACACTGAATAAATGATCTAGTTCTGCCCTAACTCCAGAGTCCTATGGTGTACCTGGTCATAAGACATAACCCATATGGAAAAGAAATTACCTATAGGAAATTCAAATATATCCAACATTGCAATTATTTAACTTTAGGGTTTGCTCTGTCCTTTGGCAATATGTGCGATATCAAACTTAGATTGAATGTATTTCAGTGACAGAAATGACATAATTGCGAGATTGATTTACGTGTTCGTCACTCAAGGCTGTTGTTCTTTCGCTGCATATTTCTTTGGTCGGGTGGCTTGTCTTACCCTTATTCAACGTGAAGCTTATGCATTCCCCACAGTCTTGGTTACCCCGGTCATTGCTGCATTCTCTGCAGCACTTGCTGTTTACAGACAAGCTGGAGGAGATAAATTTAACTTCCTATCATTTGTCGGTACGTTAACGTTTTTAAATCTGGCTAGCTGTATTAATGTCATAAATCTGGCTAGCTATATATTAGCATTTAACTTTGTATTTCTGTTTTAGGTTTGGGAAATACCTACAAGAGTGTCCCAAATCTTAGCTACTACATTGATTTCAACAACAAACCCTTTGATAATATTACTGACATTGGTGTTCTGCGTGGATATTGGACAGGGATTGTGTGTGTCGGTTTGTTATTTGGCTGGCTCTCTCTCATACTCTTCACAGTATTCATTTGGAACAGCAAACATGATCGCCTTCAAAGGTAATTTTCCTATGATATTTAGAAGTAAGATCCAAATGTAAATTTTTGGAAGATGGAAAGTGTTGTATTATGGATAGTTTTTGTGTGTAAAATCATTTCATTAATTTTTCTTCACATAACCAAAGTTATCTTTATTATAGCAATGTAAATTGTTTTTTTTTGAATGGTGGAAAGTGTTGTATAACTTTTGTTCGAACAGGAATTTCATTATTTTTTTTTACAGAACTGAAGTCATTTTTACTAAAGCATTATATGGAGGGCCACTTATTGACCAAGTGTTAATGCTCAATCGACGACAATTTGAAAGCAATTATAACAAGAATCAGAAAGCCTTAGAAGAGAAACAAGATAAGAAAATTGAAGAAAGGCGAAAGTAAGTTTCTTTATGTAAAAGAAAATTGCATATGCATACATGTTGCCGGCATATTTCATTTTAAAACTTCAATTTTAGGAATGCCTTTTTGGGAAATACACTGATTAACAAAAATTACTTAACTCGAGGGCACTATGTGATGTTTAAAAATTTAGCCATACAAAAAACAACAATCACCAACAATGGTGCATGCCTGAAAACTCATAGCAGGCATAGGGTGTATCAAACCGCATGTAACATGCCATAAAACGTTCCTTTTATAACTGTCCAGCAACTCAAGAAAAATAAACTGGGATTTCTAAATTCTTTTTTTTTGTAGAAGCTCTAGCACAAGATCAAGAAGGAGATCTTCTCGTCGACTGACAATGACAGCCAACCATAAGTTCACACCACAGCTTTTCCTTTGTGCCACCATGTGGCACGAAACTGAGCAAGAAATGACCCAAATTTTAACATCACTTATGAGGTGAGAACAACCATTTAGAATTGTTCAGAAACATAAGTTTTGTTACCTGGGTTATTCTGTTAATAATTCAACAAAGATCTTTTTAGTCATTTATATTCTTTTGAGTATCAACTTGAAGGGCTTCGCCACACACGCCACTCCTGTGTACACAGTTACGACACCAGACAGATTGATTAAAATATGGAATGAATTAATTGTAAGACCATCCCAGCCTCCATTATCGTATATGTACTTGTGGCTGTATATTTCAACATTATGTCTAGAACCATGGCATAGTGGTTAAGGAGTCTGCCTCTAATTTAGAGGTAATGAGTTCAAGGCTTATTGCGGTTACCATTGTGGGTGTATGTGTCTTGGGCAGGACACTAGACAAAAATTGCTTCAACTTAGTATTCACGAAAGCAATCATGAGATATATGAACATTTGTATTTTATTGACTGTCATTTTCCTCTTTGCAAGAATATGGCAAGTTACATTTATATTGATCTACAGATTGGATAAGGACCAAGGAAGCCGGAGAGAAAACTCACAAAAAGATCCAGATTATTACAATTTCCAAATCCATGTTATGTTTGATGATGCAATGGAAACACCCAAGGGTTCAACTGATATTAAAACAAACAAATTTGTTCAACAACTTTGTACTTTAATTCCATTAGCAGCAAAGTAAGCTTAAACTTGTTGCTTAGCTTTTAATTTAAAGCCAAAATTAATACGCATTAAAACTGAGTTATACCTTATAACTAAAAAAGAAGGCATACAACTTTTTTGAACAACTTTTTAGCAAAGTATTTTTTCCTTTTATAAGTAAGTAAAAATGGGGTGTAAGAAATAAAACACCATGTTATATTTATAACTTTTTATTCGCATCACACGAAGATAAACAACTTGTTTTCATGCAATTCATTCATTATTTCATTTACCAGCAAAGTTGATCTTGGTACTGGTTATGACCTTTCACCCCCAGTTATCTACCCAACCCCTTATGGTGGTCGACTTGAATTTATTCTTCCACATGGCAACCTTATGGTAGTACATCTCAAGGATAAAGCAAAAATTAGGTAAGAATTTTCAGTTACTAAACCACATTTAACATATATTATATAAAACAGATATAACATATATTTTTAAAATTTACCTTTATATATATATATATTATATATAAATATATATTTTATTTACTTTTATTACCATTGATTAACAGATTTCAATAATATTAAAAATGAATTATTATATATTTTTGTCTTATTATCCTGATATATTTTCATGTTTTTTTAATTCTGCCAATTGCTGTGCACTTTCTATTATTCTTTGGTAATTTTTTTAAATAAAACCGACCAATACCAACTTAGCTGAATTGGACAAACCTTAATATTGCACGGAGCGTAGTATTTATTATGTGATCTATCCTCAATTGCAAACATTCATTTGTTTAGTTTGGACACAAGTATCTTTAAGTGTTTGCTTTAGAGAGAGGGCTCAAAAATATTAAAACTAAGAAATCATTTGAAGCCCTGCCTTTAGCAAACATTGCAACAAATGTTCATCTTTTGTAAACTTTAATCCATACAATAGACTAAGTTGATTGACATTTGACTTTGCCCATAAACTCAAGTAAATGTTTCGAGACCTTAAGTTTAAACAGTTACCACAGACTAAATAATACAAACTGACAATCCCATAAAAGCAAATGGATTTCTATATTTGATATCCAAACTATCTTTGTTCCATTGTAGGCATCGCAAACGTTGGTCACAATGTATGTACATGTACTACATCCTCGGCTATCTCCAAGCAACAAAGAAAGCTTACAAACTTGACGATGTGTTCTTGCTTGCTCTTGATGGTGATGTTGACTTTCAACCACACGCTGTACACCTCTTGTTGGATCGAATGAAGAGAAATCCGGATGTTGGAGCTGCTTGTGGAAGAATTCACCCTACAGGTGAAATATGTTGAACAAAAATAAACCACAACAAATTTTAAAACTGACACAAAAATACACATTGTTTTTCAAGAACTGTTCTTCTTGAATCAAAAATTGAATATAATATATGCCATATCTTTGCCATATTTTATTGCAATAATTTATAATTATAATTCTTTTTAAAGTAATAACATTTAGTAGGTCTTAAAAAAACTTTAGAAATTTAACTAGCAAACTTTTTTGTACATATCCCTCTGTTTAAATTAGGTGATAATAATAGTAACATTAACTTTTTGTCTCTTGGATTTAGAAAAATTTAAACGTATATTTTTCTTTATTTACGATACATTTTTTTACCATAGGTTCAGGACCAGTTGTATGGTTTCAGAAATTCGAATATGCTGTTGGTCATTGGCTTCAGAAAACTGCCGAACATGTTCTTGGTTGTGTCTTGTGTAGTCCTGGTTGTTTTAGCATGTTTCGAGGAAGTGCCATAGTTGATGTTAATGTTGCTAAAATGTACACTACCAAAGCTACAGAAGCCCTGCATTATGTACAGTGGGATCAAGGTACATCAAATATGTCAGTTACAAGACGGATGACTGTTTACAGTGCAATTTGCTTTTAATTACATTATGTAATGGTTTACTAATCAGACTTTACCATATTTGTGTTGTCAATATGATGTTACAAACTAATTTATGTCATTTAATTATTGCATATCTTTATCAGCAAAAGTAATGAAAGTGTAATTCAAATTCATTAAAGTTGTATTAAATGCAGAATGAATAGTTTTTGGAAAACATTGTCAGTATGGTAACCTTAGAATAAGTTATTCAAATTACACATACTTTTTGTGTAGAAAATTATAATTTTGTTGTGACTGATCTAACATGGCATACCACACCAGGTGAAGATCGTTGGTTGTGCACATTGTTGTTGAAACAAGGTTGGAGAATTGAATACAGTGCAGCTTCCGATTCATATACTTTTGCACCTGAAGAATTCAAAGAGTTTTACAACCAGCGTCGACGGTAAGTTTTACAACAGCATATTTCTATGTTGTATATTCTCACTTACAATTCAATTATTTTTCATAATAAATTTGTATTGAAGTTTGAGATATTAATATGAATAATACCAATTTTATATTATATTTATTTCATTAGATATTGATACATAGGTTCACTGTGTTATTTTGTTTAATATTATTTAATGAATTAGTTACTATGCTTTTGTGTACACTGTTATTAATGAATATTTTAGATGGGGACCTTCCACAATGGCAAATATATTTGATATTCTGATGGATGCAAAGCTTACAGTAAAGAACAACATCTACATCTCATGGGGTTATATTTCCTACCAGGTGACTTTAATATTTGTACAATGTTTTATTATTCATACCATAGCTAAATTTGGGCAAATGTCTTAATTGTATGTGGAGAAAATTGCTCATTTTCACCGTACAAAAATTTGCACATTGTAAATTTCCAAAATTATCTTTTTTTGAAGAAAAACATTTAAAATTTGTTTACCCATTTTTTTGGTTTACAGATTGGTTTGATGGTTTCTTCAATTCTTGGTCCCGCAACTGTTGTTATGATTGTCCAGGGAGCATACCAATATGTGTTTCATTGGAGTAGTGCTGTGGCCCTTGTTGTATCCTTGATACCAGTGATCATATTCATTATATTATGCTATACAACATCAGCAGATACGCAGGTAAGATGAACAAATGAATGTAACTTGCTTTATACTCGCAAGGCCGAAAAACGATAGTCATTACAACACAGGTGTACATACATCTCGTGCCAGCTTACAGGCTACCGCATATGTTACTTTGTAGGTGATTATTTTTTGGGGATTTTTTCCATGTATGACTGATAATTTGAACAACTCATTAGTGACCACTGGGTTGGAGAAATTGTCATTAGGTTTCTTGCCCAGGCCACAATGGTAACAGACGCGCTAACCACTTTGGCACAGCGCTGGACGTATTCCAGATTAATTTTATGACATAAAACAACATACAGTTCCAAGAACTTGTGATGGTTTTGGATATGCTGAGTTAGTTAAATGGGATTTACGATGTAGTTTTAGTGTGTGTTGGAGTAGGAACAGTTATACATGGTTAGTATTAATGCGGAAACAACTTTCGTTGATTCAACTAACTTGGTCACTTATTAACAGAAAATTTAATTTTTTTTTCTACTGTATACTTCGCGTAAATATCACGTCCCAAATTAATTAAATACTGATATTCATTATCTTTCTGAAGCGGGCATGGAATGTATAAACAGTCCACCCAGTATTTTACTGCCCGCTATTAAAAAACAATTTCATTTTGTTTGAGCGGTCAGTTGGTATCTTTATATGATGGGTTTTTATAGCAGGGCGTTCACTTGTGATACAAACTTTCCTAATCTCGGTGCTGTCTTTGTCCAGTATGATTAATTTAAAATATGTGGCCCCACCATGTATACATAAGCAGAGATATGCCGTCGTTATTTATACAGTGACATAGTGAAATATCGTACTTTGTATGCTGATTAACTTCTAATGATGCTGTAAACTTTACATTATGACACAGTTTGCTTTAGTTTTGCAAACAGTATAAACTTTAATAACAAAAATTTAAAATTTTGCATCTCACAAAATTCAGCATGGTCCTACTAATATTGACCTAGTGTGCCAACATTAAAAACATCTAGGCCAATCTCAACAGTGTTAAAAATATTAGTTTTAATACAATACACAATTTGAGTTGCAATGCATCAGGCACAACTTTTTTCTTAATGCTTTTAGTTGCATTAATGATTTTAGTCCTAATGCTTTTAGTTGGTGTGCGGTAAGTTGTAATGTCATAGAAATTATCATATATTACTTCATTGTTGGACAAGAAACAATATTATTACCTAAACCTAGCATTTTTATGTTCATACAGGTTGCAGTGGCGGGCATTCTGACCATCTTATATGCTTTGGTGATGATGGCTGTGATTGTTGGTGTTGTTGGTGCAATGGCAACAAATTGTAAGTTCACATTAAAACATTTACTTATATAAAAGTGTTAGAATAGTTTTTGTTACAATGCTGTCTTCAATGTAAAACTATTTTTGTCTCACCTCACAATAATAGATAATTGTTATTAATTCATTTAATTCTGTGGTGATACACTTTGACCAACAAGGAAGTAAAAATTCCACGTTGATTTGTCCTTATACCCTGTCCCAGTTAAAATATCTAAATCTTCACTATTATAATCGAAAAGACAAATAAAGTTATTATAGTTATTATAAAGTCAAACTAGTTAAAGAATAAGCATTTTCCATTGCTTACTATTCTGTAACTAAAGCTTGATGGAAGCCTTTTTTTTCTTTTTCTAGTGATTCTTTAAATACATACCCTTTTTTTATACAGGTCCTTACTTAAATAGGCAATCATTACTTTTTACTTGGTGAATAAATTTTACCCATTGTTCACAGCCATTCTTGATCCAAACAATATATTTATGATAATGTTGGTTGGTTTGTATGCTTTCACTGGTTTGGTACATCCACAAGAACTAATGTGTCTTATCCATGGCATTCTCTACTACCTATGTGTGCCATCTGCATTCATTTTCTTGATGGTCTACAGGTATATATGGCATCAAATTTCACATGCTAGTGCACTTTGTTGGTCATTTTCATTTTTTACTTTAAGGTTTTTATTTTTTACATTTAGATTTTTATTTTCATTTTTTACATGTCATTTTATTTTTTACATTTTTTTACTAGCGGTTACAAAAGTAGCAGCAGTTTTCATTGATTGACTGTTACTATAATCTCAGATTTCTCTGTAAATTTCCACACCGATTTGGTATGGGATTTCGTAAGGTCTATATATATGCAACAATTATAGCAATAACAATACCTTAACATGTTTAACTGCTATGCACAAAAACACTATACGCTAATTATTTAAACCCCACTGCATTGCAAATGTAATGTTGTTGCCACTGCAGTAATATTTGCGCTTGTGTTCATTAACTGTGCAAACAATTCAAGTTATTTAAGTTTCAATGTATGCTGATACTTTGTGGGTTTCATCCGCACTATAAAAGGTTTATGGTTTATGTGTATGGCGTCGTGGTGGTTAGCGCTCCTGCCTGTAACACAGAAGTAACGGGTTCAAGACTTGTCGCTGCTACCATTTTGGGTGTATGTGTGTTTGAGCAAAACACTTAACAGAAATTGCTCCAACCCAGTGGTCACTAATGGGTCTAAATTATCATTCATACAAAAAAAAATCGGAAAAAATAATCACCCACAAAGTAACATACTTGGTAACTCGTGAACTGGCACCTCATGTATTAAACAGAACACCAGTGGTATATTGATTGTTGTTTTCTGTCCATGTGAGTATAAAGCAAGTTACATTTATTTTCAGCCTTACCAACATGAACAATGTGTCGTGGGGAACCCGGGAAGTAAAAACTGCTGCTCCAAGTGGTGATGATGCAAACGTTAAAGCATTGGAGGTTGGTGAAACTATGATACTGTAATCAATTCTGTGTATCTAACCCTAAATACTCATGAAGGGACACGACATTTACTTAAAACGCTACGGATTGTACATTTTGAGATTCAATCATGTTTTGCAATTTTTTTTTTTGTAAAATATTTATTTAGTTGGGATGATTCTGGTACGATAGAATCAGGATTCTATTTTGATAAGAGACTTATGATGTCATTTTGGGCCAAATATATATCTGTTACAAAATACAATTTGAATGGCGTAATTTATCTTTGTTCTGTATTTGATAGCATTTAAAATCGACAATACTTTTGGAAAAATATAAAACCATACCATTGTGCTTTCGGTTAACTTTGTAAAAAGATACCTAATTTGAAAGAAAAAATTTGGATCATTATTACAATTACCATTTTTTTGTTGTTGCAGGAAGTTGCTACTCAAAAAGGGAAGTCTCTTCAGCTTGGTCCCAATGATGGTTCTATATATGATGCTCCTAAGTCATCAGAAGGTTACTACAGCTGTGGGCTTGGTAACTTGTGTCAATGTGCTTTGTGTATCTCCCCACAACCTGTTTACCAACCTGTACCAACTGAAGTAAAAGTGACGGCTCCAAAAAGCAGAAAGACAGAATTACAACGAAGAACAACACGACACGCTCGTGAATCTCATTTTAGGAAGTACAGTCAGGCAAAAGCAAGGCAGATCACAGGTAAAATTTCTTTGGTTTAACTTTTACGGGATAAAGTTTTATTGTTTTTTTTCTTTATTTATATTGTAGGGTAAGGGAAGCAGAATACCTTTTTATTCTGTTTTTTTTTCATTTAGTAGCAAACAAGGAACATTTAACGAATTTTAAAACCATATCCTTTCAAATCAAATAGAGTGCTTTTAATGGTTAATACATGATGAAGATATTCGGTTATATTGTGCTTAAGGTGTCTCATCTTTTTTCACCCTACTATATTTTTAAAATTAGTTTGACTTACATATGTGCATCTCTTTGAAATAACTGGTGTTATCATACTAAAAAACTTTCTATTTTGTAAAAACTAAAAAACTTTCTATTGTTAAAAATATTTATAGTGGTTTGATAATTAAAATGTTTTCAACTAACCAGGTATGGATGTGAATGATGAGCAAGCACAAAGCATTGAACGCAGACTCAGTAAGAAAATGTCTGTTGCTCAACTTCGAAGGATCAGCTCAAAGATGGGAGATTCACATTTAACAACAGCAAAGTTACGCAGAATGTCCACGTGAGTATTATCTTTTATTTGTGACTTTGTGCATAGTTTTAGAAATGAAGTATTTATGCATATATTAACGAAATTTTCACAAAAAAGAAACATTAGAAAAAAGAAAAATCTTTGTTCAAGTCAACATTAATACTACTGTCTAATGAAAAATGATACAAAAACATACAATACAAAAAAAGTCAAAATACACACCAATTTATTTATCGAATTTCAATCTTATTACATATAGTTTTTTTACTAAACAAAGCATACAATATTTTTGTTAATAATCTACTTACACCTCTATTTTTAAGTCAACAACGCCGAATGTCAAAACGAAGTCAAAGCCAACATTACCCTGGATCTTCAGAGATGTCAAGTGAAGCAGCAATGCTGAGTGCTGAGTTACAGGAAGAACAACCCGATGTGGTAAGCTATGTTATATATCAACGTTTCTATTAAAGTTTAATAATAAAAATAAAATATAATAATAGCTTTTGTCTCTTCGATTACAGTAGCGTAGATTTAAAAAATATTTTAAACTAAAAGACAGGATATAGTGACAAACCAACAGTTGTTAAAACACGCTTACTGACTTTAAAATATATTGACGTTTAGTTGGAAGAAAATAAGCGTGGTTGCTACACTTAGGGGACAAATGAGTCATTTAAATTGGTAATAATTGAACATAAAATGGCTTGTTTGTCTGCTAGGTGCAGCGAGTACGCTTATTATCTTCCAATTAAATGTAAATGTGTTTTTAATTGTAAGCGTGTTTTAACAAAGGTTGTTTTGTCGCTATATCCTGTCTTTTCGTTTAAAATATATTTTTAAATCTTCGCTACCGTAATCAGAGAGACAAATATAGTTATTATTAATATTATTATGTAAACAGCCATTGATAGCTATTTCAAAGGGTAATTATAAAGAAATAACAAATATCGTAACCTATTATAGCGAGTTAATATTAACAGCTATACAGAACAAAAATAAAAACATAATTAAGCAAAAAGAATAATAAAATTGCAGAATGAAGAATATTTCACTGATGAAGATGATTCTGAAAATGAAGATCAAGATGTTGGATTGGATCGATTGGAGGAAGAAGGAGAAGAGATGTTGTATTGGTTGATTGAAGGATCACTGGAAGATGGAATCATAGAGTAAGTTATATTAATATAGTAACTTTTATTTGTCTCTTCGATTAAAGTGGCGAAGATCAAAAAATATATTAAACGAAACAACAGGATAAAGCCACAAAATAACAGTTGTTAAAACACGCTTACAGTTAAAAACATATTTAGGTTTAGTTGAAAGAAAATAAGTGTGGTTGCTACACCTAGCAGACAAACAAGCCATTTATGTTTAATTATATTCAAGCTAAACCTCTAATAGAGACTACTATGGGTAATGGGCCAACTTATGTCAAAAAGCTTTCTTAGTGTGGCTATGTGTGGGGTTCATAGTTTGCAAAATACCATAGGAAAATAGGCAAACATGTAAATCCCATGCCCTCTGACTCTGTTTTGTTTTACCACAGGATTTCACCCATATTAGAAACATCATTAGTTATATGAAATGTGTATTACTAATTGTATGGTTGACAGATATCTGGATAATGATGAAAGAGAATTCTGGAAATACATGCTCAGTAATTATCTTTACCCACTTGATGAAAACAAAGATGAGAAAGCAAGAATTAAAGGTTTTTGAAATGATACATCTTTGTTGGCTTTTTGTGTGTTTATAGTATTTGAAAGCGATTTGTATTATGAGCATGTGTGTATCTGGGAAAGACACTATATTGTTTGGTTGGTGTTACTTATAAGTTTTTCAAGTTGTCAGTCATGCAGAAACAAATGTAACTAATACACAGAAATGTGAAAATCAGCCACATGGTTTATGGAAAGAATACCAACACGTCAGAACTTATGAAAGACAAAAAATTCCAAATTAAACTTGTTCCAAACAGTTTTAATTGACAGAAAATTTAAAATATCTGAAGCAGCCACATGGTTTATGAAAAAATACCAACAAATAAATTCATGAACGCCAATAAATTCTAAATTAAACTTGTTCCTAACATTTTAATTGACAGAAAATTTAAGAGATCTTCGAAACAAAATGACAGGCGCTTACTTCTTGGCAAATGCACTTTGGCTTGTTCTTAACTTTGCTCTTCAACTAACCATCACTGATATTTCAATATCTTTCTATATCAATGGAGAGAAAATGCAAGTAAGATACCCTGCTTAAGATTCAATAATTTGATCAACATTTGTTGGAAAACAAACATCCAAAAAGAATGAAAAAATATTGCCTAAAAAACCTTCACCCACAAAGTAACATACATGGTAACTCGTAATCTGGCACGAAGTGTATGAAACAGAACACCCCTGTTATTATGAATGTTGTTGTCAGATCATGCGAGGACAAAGTAAGTTACATTTATTCATTCAAATAAATAGTCTTTAACTTTAAATTTATTAACAACAAATGCTATGAGCTTTTGCTTGTAATAAACCGAAAATCTGTTTGAATAACAGACACAATATCAAATGTACAATTGTTTAGACATCATTGAAGTACAAGCTAAAGAGTTTTGACTAATGTTTTTTTAAATGTATATTTAAACACATTTCTGAGTACTAAATTTTCTGAATGTTTTTGATACCAATTTGTAATCATGCACAATTGACAGGTAAACCCAGTTTCATTCCTCTTTCTAATCTTTTTCTTGATCATCTTGCTTATCCAGTTCACATGCATGTTAATGCACAGGTTGGTCAAACAAATATTATTTCTAAAGGAAACTTCTTAGTTGCATCATAGTGTTAGTGTAATTATTTTGTGGAAAGTAGTCTGACACCTTTCCACAGTAATAAGTACACCTACCTCAGAGCCAGTGACGAGTATATCAATGTGAGCTTATGCGTCTATAGGCAAATTATTTATAGGTAACTGTTCCAAACCAGTGGTCACTTATGGCTTTCAAATTGTTATCCTTATATTAAAAATAAATTCCAAATTATTACTTACCACAAAGTTAAACACGCAGTAACTTGAAAGCGAGCATGAGGTGTATGAAACCAAACACCTGTGTTATAACAACTGTTATTGCCCTGTCATGGGAAGTTAAACAAGTTTATATAATTTTGCATCATGCAGATGGTCAACAGCCCTACATACACTTTCTACAACTTCCTTGAAATGGAACGATTCAAGAGATGGTTACAAAAATGTGAAGCAAAAAGACGTAAGGCATTTTCCCTATAAAACTTTTTCATTGAGCAATGTCAACATAACCACTTTAGATGCCGTGATGTAACATGAGTATCCTATTAACTCCATGCATAGTGGCATTATATACCCATTGCATGCTTGCAAGTTAGCATGCAACTTTCTGGGTATCATATTTATACTCAATTATATCATATACTAGAATTAAAAACATTCAAGTGTGTTTTCTGATTTTTAACTAAACGTCAAGGTAAAACTGATAAATTAAAAACTGGGAATTTAAAAAAAAATTTTGAACTTTCAGATTGAGAATGCGGATATTAAGCAGAAAAGAAGAAAAGCTCGCGGCAATGGTTCAACACTTAATCCAATAACTGGTGATGTTTTAGACAAAGAGCTTCCTGAAGCAGAAGATAATTTCACATTTGGTTCAAATGAAAGGTGGGACTAAAACATTTAAAACAATCAAACTATTATAAATAACCAATATATGAATACAACTAATGGATTGTAGAGAAAAAGTAAAACGACAGCCGTTAAATTAGTTTAATGTATATTTTTCACCATACGTTGGGTTACGCTTTTTCACACCTTTTATCCATAGTGTTTTAACAACTGTGGTTTTGCTTTTGATTCCCTTATCTTCGTTTTTTGAATAGTATAATCTTCACTACCAGTTTCTTAGAGATAAATACAATATTATGTTATCTTTACGCACCCTCTTGTGTTTCTATTAGAAGACTAACTTAATAATAATTAAACATAAATGGCTCATTTGTCTGCTAGGTGTAGCGACCACGCTTATTTTCTTCCAAATGAATGTAAATATGTTTTAAATTGTAACCATGTTTTAACAACTGTTGTTTTGTCACTATATACTGTCTTTTCGGATAAAATATTTCTAAATCTTTGCTACCGTAATCGAAGAGACAAATAAAGTTAATATTAATATATTATTATGTTATACGAGACCCAAAATCTTGTATTTACAGGGGTCGTGGAGAATCAAACCCAACGTACGATACAATTGAAGCTGAACATGGGGTTTGCATGTCTTCAGATGAATCAGATAACGGAGGATATGCTGAAGTAACTTACAACAAGAAGGAACCAAGTTCACCGATGAATCCTTTGTTCTCTGGTAAACCTGGCAAAGGAAGGTAAGTAAAAAAGTATCAGCAATTATATTTTCCAGAAAGTTATAGCACACGGGTCTAGTTTCATACATATTGGTTTTTATCCACAACTTTTATTCAAAGCGTGTTTTAACGACGACTGGTTTCCTGTTGATTTTGCCTTTCTCTATTTTATTATGTCCCCTAATGTTTTTAAATATAAAAAATATAAAATTGCCATAACAACTGTCGTTTTCTAACCACGTGAGGATAAAGTAAGTTACATTCAATGCAATATATTCAAATTATGTAAATAACAGCTTAGAAGCAATCACAAATATTTGGTTGTCTTGCCAAACAAATCACTCATAATCACCTTCTGGTATCCTCTAGTTCAAGCCATTAGTTTAACTATTGTCGCATATACGTGGCACTGTATGTGGGTAGTTTATAACATTGGTGACCCCAAGTTTTATTTATCTTGTTTTATATTGTTGTTTTTTATTTGACTTTATAGCTTTAAGTGTCATGACAAAATACGGAAATTGCTTCAACCTATTAGTCCCATATGGGTTGTCTAAATAGTTAGCCATACTGGAGAATGAACAAATCTTCTTAAAATAATCACCCACAGAGTTACATACGCAGTAACTTCGTAAGCAGGCGCGAGGTGTATCAAAAAGAACACCAGTGGTATAACGACTACCGTTTTCCCGCCAAGCAAGGATAACAGTCTTTCATTTGTTCCAGTCATTGATATTTGTGTTACGTTACAGTTTGTATGGAGCGACTGCAGCGGCTACGAATCCAACATTCGAATTGGATATGTACTCGTCACAGAAAGATCTAATTCCAACCAAAACCAACATCGCTGATGTAATTCATCATTTAAAACCTGAAGATGAAGTCAAGCCACAAAAACACGCCCATTTTGCCGCATCTTCGGATGACGACGAAGGAAATACTTCGTTTTAATTCTTCTACGACAATTGAAATTCGAATAAAATGACAAATTATAGCCAAAAGTTCAAGGCCGACAACTTTTATACTCCCTAAAGCTTTAACTTTAAATTCATGAGTAAATCTTACGCGTTTTCAACCAGTGTTAAATAATTTTGTCGGCTTTGAATTTGCAGGACATTGTTTTGCATATTTACGCGTGATATACTTTGCTTACCACTCGCTCTTTACACTATATATCGGTATATTTAACCTTTAATATGATTTTTGCATATATTGTAATTTTTAGTTGCGCAAAACGCCCATACATCAATGTAGGTAGGTGTCATTTATGCGTGTATATAAGAATATGCTTTTTACTTTCGCCAGTTAACGTTACTTTTGAACTTGTTACTGGTTTAATTCATTTCAATGTCTTGTTGTGGTCGATAAGACGATGTAGTATTATGAAGACTTGTACATAAAAAACCCAGATGTGTAAATTGCTTGTTTGAACGTCGATCGATAGCAGAACAACAACATGTCTACGGACACTAATTACTTTTACACCACAAGACAGAATGCGATCGTGACGTGCTATACGTGTGGAATTGGGAATCAAGGGAAAATACAAATTTGTTCTCTAAAAGTAAAGCATAAATTGTTGTGTTCAATCAAGAATACTTGGTATATGTTAGTAAAGTAAATGGGTTAAGAAAGTCAGTCACGCAGTGTTATAGTTAACAATGTTCCATGGAATTATAAAAGAAAAAAGGCGACATATGAAGATGTATTTCGAAATTAAGCACCGTTTACATTTGTCCTATTTAGGCTTTAAGTAGTTGTAAGGTTATGTAAAGTCGTAAGCTTTAGAATGAATAATACAATAATTTGGTTGCTTGCTGCTGTTTTATCGAGTATCTCATTATCAGTTGCTACAACTGATATCTTTGTAGGTGAGTGGATATAGTTAAAAGCTATGCGTATAGTAGGGTGGGGAAAGGTGGGGCACCTTTAGCACAAAATGTCCAAATATCCTGGTCGTGTTTTAAACAGTTAACAACGGTCTAAGGATTCGTAAGAATACGGTTGTATAATTCATTGAATTTTTTTTTGTTTACTTCCAAATGTGACGGGAAAGTAGTATGATAAAGCTTTATCTTTCCCCACCTTACTATATTTAAACATATGTGGCAGTTTATACTATGTTTTGTATGTGTTTATATTCGAAAACTTTAGTTTTTATATAAATGATCAACAATTTACACCTTGCGTCGTCGCTATTAACAAAACATTACTAAAGGTGGGATATTCCCAATGTCCGGCGGTTGGTCTGGGGGGCAAGCATGTTATCCTGCTGCACAAATGGCTGTTGAAGATGTTAACAACAGATCTGATATTTTGCAAGGTTACAAAATTAATTTGGTCAAAAAGGACAGCAAGGTAATTATACGTGAATAACACGTGATTGGATCAATTCTGGTATATAGTACGGTGAGGTAGGACGAGACACATTTAGTACATAATATTATAATGTCCTGATCGTGGTCTATGGGAGTCGTGAGGACATGGTTTTATAGTTCTTTAAATGTTTTTTGTTTACTACCAAATGGGACGAAAAAACATGTGCCGTATCTTGCTCCATCCTACTATATTATAATTAATTACACAATGCAAAATAAATTTACAAACGTAGGAAAACGATAAATCTTTTTAATAATATTTATATACTACCAGCATACCAACGAATACGTATGTGTTGCTGCCCTATACCACGTGATCGCTAAG
This sequence comes from Ciona robusta, assembly GCF_009617815.1. Taxonomy (NCBI): domain Eukaryota; kingdom Metazoa; phylum Chordata; class Ascidiacea; order Phlebobranchia; family Cionidae; genus Ciona; species Ciona robusta. Next base: position 3,162,214 of record NC_143243.1, on the reverse strand, counting down.
TATATGAATTATTGATTAAAGAATCGATGTATCTTCCGCAGTGCGATGCTGGGCTGGGTACTCGAAAGTTTTATGATTTACTTCAAGATTCAAGAATATTTACTTTGCTTACTGGCTGCAGCAGCGTGTCCACACCGATTGCCGAGTCGGCGTATTTATGGAATATTAACGTCATGGCTTACGGTGCAAGCTCTCCCGCTTTATCGAACAGGTATAAATACCAAAAAAATATACAGTACTGTAGGGGGAAGAAGGGACAGCTTTAGCACATAATATCCAAATATCCTGATCGTGCTTTTAATAGTTAACAACGGTCCATGAGAGTCGGTAAATGACGGTTTTATAACCTTTTTAATGTTCTTTGTTTACTACCAAATGGGATGAGAATATAAAATGATAAGGTGTCCCATCTCCCCCCGCCCCACTTGGAATAACGTTGACATGCATTTATACGTTCCCTTATGCTTTCTCAAACATAACAGTTGACATACAAATATACGTCCCCTTATGCAAACCAAGCACAAGTGACTTATATAGTCGCTGCGAAATATAAACCACTCTTTAAATCTCATGATCTCGTTATCAAGCCATCCGGTATAGATTTTCGTTTCACGCTTCAGAGGAAATTAAACGAACAAAACGCAACGCTGTGAGCGCACCATAGGACGATCAATGCAAACGGGGAAAATGCATTTCGCAATAACGTAATAGTAAAATATACCATGAAACAGTTATTACTTTTCAAGTTTACCAGAGCGGCGTTCATGATATTTGTAAGACATTTTAAAACAAGATGCAATAAAATTAATTGCGTTGTTATCTTAAATAAATTATGAATGGGTATAACTTGTTTTATACTCGCGTGGCCAAAAGACGACAATCGTTAAAACACGAAGATTCCTTGCGTTATCTTACGAGTTACGAGTTCATTTTATTTGTCTGATAATTTGGACAACCCATTAGTGACCACTGGGCTGAAGCAATTGCCGGTAAGTGTCTTGCCCATGAACACATACGCCCGCAATAATAGCAGCGACAAGCTTTGGAATCATTACCTCATGGTAAGAGGCATGCACTTTTACCACTTCACAACGGCACCGGACATTAAAATCGCGAAAAGAATGAAATCCAGCTCAAACATCACATAATCTATTTCTGCACACGCACGCTGTTTAATTCCTCATTTAGGAGTCGTTTCCCCTCCTTCTTCCGGACTCATCCATCCGCCAACCTCCACAATCCAACAAGGATCAAACTCTTCCAAATGTTTGGATGGAAGAGAATCGGGATTATTAGTCAAGGATCAGAAGTTTTTGAATCCGTATGTATTCATTTCGCTGAAGATAATATAAAAACTAATATAGCTAACTAAATGTAATTAAATGTCACTTGTCTATCTTCGCGTGTTGCACAACGACAGTCACTTTCAAAAAGGCGTCTGTTTTATATAATTCGTACACGCTTATATGAAGTACCACCAAACTTTGTTGGTAATTGTTTTTGTTAATTTTGCAGACCGCTAAAGACTTACGCACTCGTTTGATCCAAGAAAATATGGAAATTGTAACGCAGCAATCTTTTCATGCAGACCCGAAAGTTGCAGTACAGAATTTGAAGGTAATTTTGTATCCGTAACCAAAAAGCCTTCTTTATCCCAAAGAAATAGCTTTGTCATTAATGCGCATTTTAAAAGCGAACGAATAAATTGATCAAATTATTTATGTGGCTTTACAAAATTTGCATTTTACTTATTTTTTTGCAGAAAGTCGACGTTCGAATTATCGTTGGTCTCTTTTACGAAGGAGCCGCACGTAAAGTGATGTGTGAGGTGAGTTCATACAAGGTTAAAGCCAGTACGTGGTCCCATGCCTAATCATTGACTAAACGACCAATCGCTTTATGTATAGATAAAAAGGTCTTTTAAATGCTGTATCCACGAACGTGTATTTTTTTAACACAAATGATATATAGTAGAGTGGGGAAAGACGGAATGTTTAAACACATTTTGCCCAATATATATTTTCAATTCAAAATATATAATGGGAAACTTCTCATCTAAAGCCAAGGTTTCGGGGTGATACCATGAATTAATATCATAACTTCATTAATTGACAACACTTAAGAGAAATATAGCCTACATTAAAATACACAAGAAGCTTTTTAGCGGTTCGATCAAAGGGTATGATTTTACCCATTTGAAAACACACAGGGTAAGACAGGACATTTTAAAATTGTAGTTAATTTTATTTAATAAGTGATTTATTAATAGGAACACACGCAAATAACACAAAGTAATACTGTTTGCTTTGAGAATCAAATTCTAACATCCTTTTCCTTGCCCCACTGCTAAAGTTTTTAACATGTTACCTACAGTATGTTACTGTTTTTGTCTATCATCAAATGGATACCCATAAAACGAGATTCTACGAAAGCCCCTTATTTGCCTAATCCCATCAACCCCATCATTCCCACCCTACTATATGCTGTTAGTAATTTGCATGCCATACAAAAATCTCAATATATATAATTTATAAATATAATTTTGTTGGAGTGTTAAATACTTTCTATGTGGATTTCTATGTGGTATATTGTTTTTAAGACTCGAATGGGTCCCAAAGTTCGTGTAAAAATAATAAGGGCGTGCTGGGACCATTTGTGTGTATTTGTAAATATGACTCTGTTTTGATTAAAGGCGTTCAAGGAAAAATTATTCGGGAATCGGTATGTGTGGTTTCTAATAGGTTGGTACAAACATGGTTGGCATATAGTTCCTGAAAAAGGTAAGTTCAAGTTTAACCCCTATTTTGCACATGTTTGCAACATTTATAGGAGCTTTAGTTAGTTATATATGTTTAAATGATTGACATCTGTATGTCTTCTCTTGGCGGAGCAATTTTAAAGAGACAACACAAGTGCCCCACAAAATACACCTTTTTTAGTTTAATTTTTCTCGTATGGGTGACCACTGGGTTGAAGGATTTATCGTTAAGTGTTTTGTCCGAACACACAACACCCACTAAGTTGCTGCATCAAGTGTTGAACAAGGTATCGCCCAGTTAAGAAACAAATATTGCAACCATTTTGGGATAGCACCGATAGCAAAGTAGAACATGACAGCTATAGCCCAACAATGGCTGCATTTCAACACTCATGCTTCACATTCATGTATTTACCAAAACTAAAAACATTTCGCATTCATGTATTTTCCAAAACTAAGAACATTTCGCTTTTGTGTATTTACAAAAACTAAGAAAATTTCGCTTTTTTTTGAATTTACCAAAACTTAGAAAATTATAAATACTAATATTCCACGAAGGTGTTGATTGCACTGAAGATGAAATGGCAGATACAGTTGAAGGACATTTTACTACAGAAATACTGATGCTTAATCCAACTAACGATACAACTGTTTCTGGCATGGTAAGGTTTCTACAGTTGAATGTGTAAATAGTTAAGCGCAGAGGTGCAGAAATACAAGTATTGAAAGGATGCATCATAAAAACTTACCAATGAAGGGCATTGTACTTTAAGGCAAAGGCAATTAACACTAACTGTTTTAAGCAACTGAAAACCAATTAGTTGTTCAGATTGGCATTTATTAGGAAAACAATCACCCAGGAAGTTACATGTGGTAAAACATAAGCATACACCACAACAGACAAACTGGTGAAAGCTTTTGAGCTGGCCTGCCATAATAATACCTAAATGATCTCGAAACAATATTATGAAGAATAAAAAATATATATTCCTGAAAACCTGCAGCTAAGCACATGCTGCTCTGTCTCTAACAGTCGCTTACCCCAATGCATTCAAATATGAACACCAATTTCAGAACACTCAAGAATTTCTGCAAAGGCTGTCTAACACCACAACTGACATTCACTTAAAAGGTGGATATGAAGAAGCTCCACTTGCATATGATGCAATATGGGCCATTGCTATTGCACTTAACAACTCCATTCAACGGCTACAAACGTCTGATCTGACAAGAAATAACGGATTAATTTTAAACGTATGTTAATCGCTATGAATAGAAAATGTTCAAGTTTGTGGTCCTGTTATTAGTTGTCTAAATTGGCACCGATACATTAACAAGTTCCGCAAAACAAAAATCACTGAACACAGTTTTAATTGAGTTACCTTGTTATTGTTACATTAATTCTGCCAGTAGTGATATGCTTGTTTCAAAAATTAAGCCATGCAAGTCTAAGTACGGGCTATGTACAGCAAAACTGCGATTGACTCACAATCTGGTTACTCTATGAAGCAAAACACCCATGTTATAACGACTGTCGCTCTGCGAAAATGGATAAATACTTTAATAGTCATTAATACAGGACATGTACCGTTCACTAAATGCTTCATCATTCACTGGAATATCAGGAACAGTTGTGTTTGATTCTGATGGCTCAAGAATGGCGTGGACAAAAGTTGAACGAATGGAAAATGGAGTTTACAAGGAGATACTTATCTATCATGCTGAGAAAAAGATAATGAAAAGAATTAATAAGATAAAGTAATCATTTTGGCCTTGCTTATTTAATTGTGTATATATTTTATAGGGCTAAGTATGGATTAAACTTTATCGTTTTCTAACAAGATATATAGCTTAAAATATAAGACAGTTTTAAATGCCTTGGAAAAATTTAGCACAAAATTTGTGATCCTTCACTGCATGACTTAAAATATACAAAGAAAACACAAATCTTATCAATTTAAAAAAAGTTTTACCTGTTTAAGTACTTTATACATCTATTCACATAAATGTATCATTATTTACTGTTTCTGCAGTTGGAAACAACCACCTAAAGATCGCACAATGACAGTGAAAAGAACTTTGAAATTGTCAACCTCTGCTTTTGTGGCTGGAGGTGCCATGGCAGCAACATGTGGCTTCTTCTGTGTGGCATGCCTCTGTTTCACTTGGAAAGAAAGAAATAACAAGTATGATGTTATATCGTGGCATTTGAGATTCTAAATAGATTTACTAACTAGTGTTAGCTTGGTTACTGAAGTAGTTTGCAACATCTACTGTATTGTTTTCTGAAATTTTAATTTAACGGAGTGGCACAGTGGTTATCTGTCTCTACCCGGAAGATTTAGAATTGAAAGCTTAACACTTATCATTGTAGACGTACATTTCCTTAAGCAAGACCCTTAATGGCAATTGTTCTAACCCACACAAGGCATAAGTTGTCTAATTGTCTGCCATACATAAAAAGTAAACCAACAAAGTTAAACTTGATAAATCATTTATTTGTTTATAATACCTTGTGATATTTAATACAAGAAAATATTTACTCACAGACTAATAATACCTCCTGGGTCTTCATTGAACTCAATAAGTTTGTTTGGATTTCTTCTCCTTATATCGGCAATATTTCTGTCTGGACTCAATGATATCACAGGACCTATTTGTGAGGTAAGAATCTTTTTACTGGGTGTTGGGGTAATATACCCACCTAGGCCTGAGTTCAGGGTAACCTGGCTTTGCCATAGGACCTCACCCATATAGAATAAAACTTAGTGGTTAAACATAAATATAGATTGTATTATATATTGTTAAGGTCCTACAGTGAAACATGCCATTGGACCTGAATTGAATGAATTTAACCTGCTTTATCCTTGTGTGGCCGTAAAACAACGATCATATTAATACGGGTGCTCATACACCTTGTGCCAGCTTACAAGTTACCATGCATGTCTTTTTTAGGTGATTATTTTTGGTGGATGTATTCATTTTTTCATATATGGCTAATAATTTAGTCACCATATTAGTGATCGCTTGGTTGGAGCAGTTCAAACATAAATAAAGATATTTCATGGTTTACAGGTACGAGCATGGACTCTTTCCATTGGTTTTACTCTTGCCTTCTCCCCTCTATTTGCCAAACTATGGACTGTAAATGATCTCCATAAAAAAATGATCTTTGATGGTAGAAGTACAAAGAAAAAAAAGAAAGATGTAAAAGTCAATGTAAGTTTTACTCAGTAAATTGTAATTAAATCTATGGCTGTAAAACAATTGCTTACCTCCGCTAAAGTGGCGGGCTCCTTAAACTGGTGAGGTCCGTCCGGTGCCGTGGCTCAGTGGTTAGCGCGCCTGCCTGTAACCAATAGGTGATGGGTTCAAGGCTCGACGCTGCTACCATTGTGGGCGTATGTCAAAGACACTAAACGACAATTGCTCAAAAAATGAAAAAAATCCCCAAAAAAGTAACATACATGGTAACTTGTAAGCTGGCACGAGGTGTTAAACCCCTGTGATAACGACTGTCGTTTTCCGGCCACGCGAAGATAAAGTAAGTTACATTCATTCCATGTAGTAGCACTCCAGGGGTTTGGGTAATGGCCCTATCCTGGCCTAAATCCTAGGACCGAAAGAGTGCCACACTGCGGGACCTCACCCACATAGAATAGAATGGGTATAAAACAACACTTTACCCCTTCCACAAAAAAAAAATTTTCCCAATAATTTTACAGTAACATAATACTAAAACAATGTTAATACTAATCTAAAACTACACACAAACATAAAGCATTTAGTGACCAAGCAAACAAGGAATAAACCACGTTGAACATTTTTGCACAAAGTTTATTGTTAAAACATTTAATATAAATATTTTTAATGGAACGTTTTATTTTGCAGTTCACACTAAACACAGAGACAGTTGTTGTGATGGTAGTGCCTCTAGTGTTGGATCTCATCGTGCTAATCACATGGTCTTGTATTGACCGCCTTGTTCAATCAAAATCAAAGCTTGCTCCATATGTAAGTTACGGAAAATTTAAGATTAAAAAAATAATTGGTTGACTGTTGAATGGTGAAGTTTTATATGCAATAAGGGCTAGTTACAAAAAGTTCTAATGCTTTTGAAAACATGCCATGTTTAAAATATATACAAACCTTATATACCAGATTTTGACTCGGAAAGTAACAGACCTAAACCCAAATACCACACTTAAAAAGATAAATGGTATTTAAATGTCCCAGAACTCATGTGTCATGAAGTTGTAGTATTTAATAACGTTTTCTAACAACTATATGTTTTCTAAATTAAGGAAGAAGGAGAAGTTATTATTAATCCTGAGTTAAAGAAATGTGTTTCTAATTACACAACAATATGGATTGGTGTAATGTTCGCATATAAGGTATGCGTCACATGGTATATGTTTTCACTCAATACAACTTTTAATGTAACATAATGCAAAATAAAATGTAATAAAAAACAGATGCAAAATTAAAAAAAAACAAGGTTTATTAATATAATATATATTTTTTATGTTAATACCATCCTTACCCTGTTCATGATATATATTTGCGCTCAATATATTTTAAATTTTAATGTAAATTAAAACAAAATGTAATAAAAAATAAATGCAAAAATAAAAAAAAACAATTTTTATTAATATAATATAACATGTTTTATATAACATGTTTTATATTAATATTATCCTTACCAAGTTCTATGTACTGTAGGCAATTCAGTTATTACTTGGTTCATTCCTTGCTTATGAAAGTCGAAGTAAGATTGAAAGTAACAGTGACCACAAGACTGTAGCTGGTGCTGTGTACAACATAACGGTAACTATGAAATTGTTAAGAACTGAAGATATAATTAAAAAATAGGTGTGTAATTAGCTCATAATACGCAGCAAAAGTTGATTTATCGTATTGAATAAATGAATAGAACTTATTTATCTTTGCGCAGCAAGGAGGGCTGTTAAAACATAGACGTTTTGTTTCATACACATCCTGCCCACTTGTTAGTTGCCGTGTCTAAACTTTGTGAGTGATTATATATTTTAAAAAATATATGGCTGATACTTAAAACAACTCACAAGATAGGGTAATTGCTCTTAAGTGTCCTGACCAGGAAAAGACACTCCAACAACAGTAGTAGCGATGAGCCTTAAATCCATTGTGGCAGAGAATTTACTTTAACAATATTTACCTGAAGGTCCTCAGTCTTCTGTGTGCTCCAATCCTCATGATCTTAGGTGATGAACCAAATCTTTCCTTTCTTTTCCTTGCAACTCCTATCAATATGTGTACCATCACAAGCACTGCTATTATATTTATTCCAAAGGTAAATATACTGAAATGTAAATCAATTTAAAAAAATAATAATTGACCAGCATATAATATTATTGCATCTGATATCCAGTTTGTTTGTAAAATAGGTGCCCTATATGTGCACTGCTTCCTATTGTCGATGCCTTTAAATGTACAATGAATGTGGTCAATAGTAAGGGGGGGACTTCTGAATGGCTTGTTGGGAACTAAGAAAATTTCAGCGGAGACAAAAAAAATTGACAGACAAATTAATTTCGATTTTAAACTAAAGTAAAACTTAGCAATTACAAGTGTTTAAATTTATGGAACTGAGCCATTTTATTCATTGGCACAAGTGTCTTTAAAAAAGAAGACAAAAATATGGAATCCAAAATTAGAAATATTTAAACAAGTAGAATAACAAATTGTTGTTGCTGACAGTGGAGAGTATCTCGCAAGAAGCCAGAATTCGGACGAACAGGTTCAAATCGTTCTGCAGTACAACGAGTACGACCACCTGCCAGCAACCATGTTGAGTCAGAGGAACAAAAACTAGAAAGTGATAATCGAATTCTTCGGGAAAAAATTGCAGAAGTGAGTTATGAAAATTTTATCTGTACTTGTTTAAAGAAATCAAAATACATAATTTTATTTGTAGTGTAAAATGTCTCTTTCAAAAGACACCGAGAAGGACTTTTATATTGCACCTTCTGATAAATGTAACATAACCATATCCTTTACAATACACTCCATCAGGCATTAAGTGATTGGTACTGCAGTTTTTAAAACAAGCAGTGTGTTAACATTTATAAGATATTAATTATTTACTTCAACTAGACTTTTGTGTTTATCATGACCTCTGGTTCTATGTTAACTCCTTTAAGTACATTGTCCAAAAAAGTGTGTACTATTTTCTTACAAATACAATATTTCAAGCTTTTTGGTATATTAAAGTTTAAGGATCATAAATTAATAATTTTTACACAGAAAAACAAACAGATAAATGAACTTCGTCAAAGAAAAATTGCAACAGAGAACATGAGCAATGGGATACAAGAACTCACACCACAAGGCCAGGACTGTGAATAAAATTTTCCAAAAATTGTTGTTGTTATATATTGTTGTAAACAAAAACTGTGAGACTGTTTCGTAATAAATGTTGTTTCGAGAATTTCTTTGCTTTGTCTTTAAAAGTCACATGCACTTTAACAAGGCTCGATTTCTAAGACTACAAAATTTAGAATTTTAATTAGAAATTTATATTTCTTTAAAAACTTGAGAACTGGCATGCTGTTGGTTTTGGCTGAAATTCAGCTCTGCATTTAATGTCCAACGACCATCACAGACATTTTATGTCAAATTTGTCTTAGATATTTTGGGTCCGTAACAGACATTTTGTTTTGCTATAGGAATGTTAAAGCGTCTCATAGATATTTCAACTTTTGTATGCATATAGATATATTTTATCTCCTATATTTATTAGAATAATATAAGTTTCAGTCAACTTTAATTTCATGACAACAAGTTGAAACCAATAACAGTAGAAATAAGAAAGCAGTAAAGATGCAGCGTTATAAAATAATTACAAGTTGAATAAAACATCATAAGTAACCAAGTTTCCCCGATCCCATGCATACAACTTGTTGTCTGTTGGATTATAATCTAGCATCGTTACAAACATAAATCTGAAACAAAAACATCAAAGTTAGGTTTGTAGGCTGTGAGGCCCAAAACTGAATTAAAACCAAGTTATGAGGCTTCTTACTTAGTTTTAATTTCAATTTTTGGATAAAACGTGGTTTGTGTTGTTGTGTCAAATGCAAAACTGATTGAATTCTTTGATATTTCATGTCTTTGCAACACATACAACACGCCTCGTGCAATAAAAGCATTGCCGCTATTTTTCTTCTTACATCTGGTTTTCCATGTTGATAAAATCTAAAACAAACAATATTTTAAAAACATCCAGCAACAGTATTTATATAGTGTGGTTATGTGTGTTAAGATAGTGGATGAAAGGAATGTTTTGTCTAGTTCAATTGGATGCAAAAATTTAGAAAACAAGATTTTAAACAGTAATCATTTTTCTATGTTTGTCTGTTACATTTTGTTGCAAGAATTTGGAAATAATATTTTCAAAAATAAACAAATGTTTTTCTATTTTGATATATCCTCTTAAATGTCCAAACTGCATTTTTATGAGTATTTCAATACATACACAGGAAGCCCTAATTAACAAAATGATTTCAGAGGGTTTGTTCTAAAATACAGATTCTGACATTAAGGAACTATTAGTTTAAAACGCGAGCATAAAAAAATATGTTTATAAACATTGAAAGCAAGTTTGGTGAGTTGAAGTTAATAATAAGATAAAAAAAAGGTGCGTGAAATGAAACTGTCATTACCACTTTAAGTTGCCCCATCCTTTTAGTATAGGCCTAAATAGATAATAATAAACAAACTTATCTTTTAACATCAATACCTACTTTTAATGATAATACATCCAACTGACTTATCACAATATTCCATTCATTTTCTTGTGTCGCATAAATAACCCATAAGCCAGTTTCATCTGTAGCAAAATCAATATCACTACTTCCACCCCAAGTATATGGGGATTGGTTGGCAAAACCTGCACCACTGAGGTTTCGTTCAGCTTTTATTTCATGGTCGGTAATGCTACATCGAACAATTGTTGACGTGTTGAATCTGTTTGAATAATGTCATACAGTAGGTTAGGATAGACAGGACACCTTTTGCACATAATATCCTAATATCTTAATCGTGTTTTAAACAATTAATATCGGTCTATGGGAGTCTTGAGAATACAGTTTTATCAATCTTTGAATTTTCTTTGTACATCACCAAAAGTGATGACAAAGAAGAATGAAAACTTGTCCAATTTTACCCCACCGTACTATATATACCTGTGTGTTTTACAGGAAACTATATTAAATAAATATGCTGTTGTTTTAATGCATTTTAAAGCCATGAATTCAAAGTCATTACTTCCGAAGTTCAAACTCTTTTTGTCCCAAACCAACATCACCTATACATGAATCAGTATATGGTGTCTCTCTTCAGTTAATAACCAATAACTTGGTCATTTTGTCAATTTTAGATTTGAACTTTTGAATTTTCAGGATACAGTAATTAACACTTCTTATTAGACTATTAGAGGATACAGTAATCGTCACTTAATATCCGCGTGGTAACTGCCACTGGCAACCCATTGGCCACATTATGCATTAGCTTCATACACTTCAACCCCAAGGCTTACCAAGTACAAATATCTCACTTGTTGTAGTAGATGCTGCCATTCAATACCACATGCCCTGTTCCTCCCCAATCATAAGGAAGTATTATATCATGTGATGGATCCTTTTCAGTTGCGTCAGTATAAACATGAACGCGATTATTTCCAAAATGTTTTTCAAACACAAAAATTTTTCGATTTTTTGACATTGAATCCTACAATGGCAACAACATAAGCTTAGGTACGGAATATGTCTAACGCTTTTTTTATTTTTTATACAATAATATTAACTTTATTTGACTCTTCGATTGCGTTGGCAAGGATTTACAAATATTTTAAATGAAAAGACATAGCAACAAAATAACAGTTGTTAATACAGTGAGTGGCATTAAATAATAATAATAATAGCGCAGTAGGATAGTTTTAGTTGTGACATTACATGACAAGTTAAAACAATAGTAACCTAACAGGGATATTTGCAATATTCGTCTACCTAGTAAAATGACACATATCTGTTAAAATTTAAATCAGCTCTATTATAACGTTTCTATTTTTTTTTATAAATTTTACTGTTCTACTTTCTATGTTACTATATTCTTGGCTCAACCAGTGTGTGTTTCATGTTATTTCTATGTTGTAGTATATACTAATTCTCTGAATTGTGGCAGTGGTTAAAAATATACTGGACTTGAATTGTGCATGGTGTGCTGTTAACATTAAAGTATGAATGTAACTTACTTTATCCACGCGTGGCCGGAAAACGACAGTTGTTATTACGCGGGTTTAACACCTCGGGCCAGCCTACGAGTTACCATGTATGTTACTTTGTTGGTAATTATTTTTGGGGGGATTTTTTCATTTTTAATGTATGCCTGATAACTTGGACAACCCATTAGTGACCCCTGGGTTGGAGCAATTGCCGTTAAGTGTCTTGCCCAAAGACACATACCGCCACAATGGCAGCAACGTCGAGCCTTGAGCCCATTACCTTTAGGTTACAGGCAGGCACGTTAACCACTTTGCCACAGCGCCGGACAAAGTATTAAGCTAGTAGACAAAGACTTCTATTCAGTAAGAGTACAAGACTCTTGTAACAGAATAAAGACTTCCAACAATATCTACCACACAGCTTACCTTCATCCAAGCTCCAACAGCTTCCATGGAAGTTCTGTAAACTACTGGGACACCAATATGAGATATAACTGACACATGCCGTGGGACAGTCTGAAAAGGTGTTATTTATATTAGATAACAAACATTTTATGTTCACTGTATATAAACGAAAGTTATTTTATCACCATAATCTTACAGGGTAACACAATATGGCTAGTTTAAACAATTGTTTATCCAATCAACGAAATTTATAAATCCTTTTTTATGCTCAATTGTATTTTAATCGTAAGCTGAACAACTGTAAGTTTCTTTTGGACTTTATTTACAAACATTTATTTTTAAAGTCAATTCCACAGTATTTTTGGAAAAATAATAAACTTAATTATCTAGTACAGTTTATATTATGTCGATGATCCAATTATCCCCATTTGCTGTGTGATATGGGATTTCTATGAGCATCATGAAATAACCCTTGTTCATATATACAGACTGTGATGTCAATTATTTTAATACACAACACATAGCATGTTATACAATGATAGCAAACATATGTCAATGAGGTCTTACATTTAAAGTAAAAAAGTATAAACTAAAAAGAACAAGAAATTAAATAGTAAAAACGTTTATATTAAAAAGAACAGAAAGTTACACTTTTATATGCATCTTGGTCATTTTTTGTATAATAACTCATTTAAGCTTGAATAAATCATACCTTTAGCATTTTTGTTGAAGTGATAAGTGGATTAAAAGTTTGCGTTGTCTCGTCTGTAACAACATCTTGGAATGATTTAAATATTAGATGGTTTTTAATCTGTAAAAGGGGATTAAAATTTTCTGATGCTTGTAATTAATAACCAAAATTTAAGGCTTATTTACCCTTGCTGATGATAACCTTCTGTTAATAAATCGATAAAAAATTGCTCTTGGTGCTTTCAACTTTCGATCGGACTTTAGAACAAGTAGAGCTGAGCAAGCCACCACGAAAAACAAAGTGAAGAAAAATGAAGCATTTTTATTCGCCTGAAATAAAAAAAATATCAAGTTAATGAAAATAAAATACTCCACACTACAAAACCATTGTTTCTTACCGATTTTTTTTTTCGCTTTCTAACTTTTAAAATATTTTGAACCTTTGCCATATTGGTTTAAATCAAAAAAGAGAAACATGTGTAAAAGCATGCACATGAAACAATGGAAATGTGCTTTACTACTAACATGGCCATGTAATCAGATAGACCTATATGGAAAATATCTTACTAACATTCCAAACCATCTGTAATAAAAACCTGCTTTCTAAGTATGAAATACAACTTTCCGTACACAGTATTTGTTACTTGCAGTAAATGCCCCCTGGCTTTTGTGTATCAGTATATCAATAACGTGCGTTACCGTGACATTATATCTATGATTCTGCGGTGCTTATCACAAGACAAATTTAAACATAGGAACTTTAAAATTACACCTTTTTTAAAACATAAATGTGAAAACTTTGATTTCATCAAAAATATATACGCGAACACAGGAGAAAGAATTGATCTTAGCTTTGCTATGTTATGTTACAATTTGTTACACAGCCATTGTCATTTACCCTTGCTTTTGATTAATAAATGTAACAAATACCTTAATTACCTACACACATAAATTATCATATGTTTTACAGTAAGTTTAATTTGGGTTGTGTGTATGTTTGATTTTAAAATATAATCAAACCCATTATGGACATTATGCGTATGAGACATGCCTGTATTTGGCTGTATATATATAGGACTGTAGCTTTATTCTTAAAAGTTTATGACTATAACTAAGTATCAGTTAAACCAATCTATTGCAAAGTGGAATAAAAAATCTGACCCTTGTTATAATTCTTAGATTGCACATTCTGACATTTCAGCTGAGTTTGAGTAAACTTAGTTGACGTATACAACATTACGCTGCTTTGTCTAAATTTATAGGAAAATAAGTGACAGAAGCAAGACATCTCTCATGAAAACAAAACCAGAAAGTAATGTCACAGAAATAAAGTTATTATGCAACAAGTCAGTTAATATTGCTGTGTACATACTATAGAAAGTCAAAATGAAAATGAATTATCGAACAATTTTCATTTTGTTTCTAGTTTTGGACTATAGCACAGGTAAACGAAATCTTTTTTTATATTATTATACCAATCATATATTATTCAGAATAAACAAATTTGAATATAGTATTATAGTAATATTTTATCTGTATTTACATAATATTTTACCTGTATTTACAGTGATAGTAGGCATATTACAATGTAGTAGTAAAAGAGTAGTAACATTTTCTTAATTCTTTGCAACAGAGGCAAATAAAAGCACCAAATTATACTATTCTAAACTATACGCTAACATATAACAAATATTCTTACAGCAATAATAAACACATTAAACAAAGAGTGGGATGGGTTTTTATCTTCACACGAACCAAAGCTATGCCTTACAATAAAGTATGGAATTTGCATACCTCATCTGCCATATACCGCTTCTGTGACTGCTACACAATCAGGCAGTATTGAATCATATACTTTCAATGCATCTGTAGCAGAAATATTGGAATCTATGTTCATTGTCTGTATAGAACGAACTGATCAAGCAAAGGGATGGCCGAAAGTTATGTTTCAGTTAAATTGGAGCGTTAAGATAGGTAAGAATTTGCTGTAACTTTTTTAAAAGGCAAAAAAACTGTGCTGACAGACTGGCAAGTGGGTTCTCAAACTATTTATAAAAGTGTTAATAAGTAAATACTACATTTAATTAGTGATGTACCGAAGTTTCGGTTTGCCGAATTTATTCGGCCGAATCAGCGATTTTGACAAAGATTCGGTTTTGGCCGAATCGTGCGTAAAGATTCGGCAAAAACCGAACTTTTTCACAGACAATATAGATACGATTAGCAAGAACTTGCGCAATTTGTGAGATAAGAAGTAAAGAATATTTGCAACAAATAAGTTTAATTCAATTAATCGTCATGCTTTATAGCAATGCTAATCATTTCGGATACGGTTCTATGGGCTATGGCACACGCGCACTTTGATAAACTTCGTCACATTCGCGACCGAATCTGCTCCCGATCGTCGATAAAGAAACACTCACTTTTTCTCTCTTAATAGTGCACGCGTCTGCTCCCGATCGTTGATAAAGAAACACTCGATTTTTCTCTCTAAATAGTGCATGCGTCTGCTCCCGGTCGTCGATAAAGAAAC
Organism: Ciona robusta; assembly: GCF_009617815.1. Taxonomy (NCBI): domain Eukaryota; kingdom Metazoa; phylum Chordata; class Ascidiacea; order Phlebobranchia; family Cionidae; genus Ciona; species Ciona robusta. The sequence continues at coordinate 3,146,566 of NC_143243.1, read as the reverse complement.
ACTCGCTTTTTCTCTCTAAATAGTGCACGCGTCTGCTCTCGGTCGTCGATAAAGAAACACTCGCTTTTTCTCTCTAAATAGGGCACGCGTCTGCGCACAATCCCCTGCACATTTTTAGCACAAAGCAGAATACAAAATGTAAAAGTAAAGTTTTCGAATAATTTTTTTACTCTCGGTATAGTTTTAAGCCAGTAACCGTGAGTAGTATAAATGCAGGTAAATCGCGATTATGTGAATTTTAATTGATGCAAATACAATGGCGAGGAGCGAAGCTATCAGGAAATTAGAACCAACACAAATTGTAATGTAATATTGCTAAGTATGGTCCCGGCCGAGCTCGGACAGAAGCCAAAAACGTCGTTCTTGGGCACCGCGCGAAAATCAGAGTTTCGTGAATCCCGGTTGCAAGATATTAATTTTACACCTAAAATATTAAATTTAAAATTCATATACACATGTTACGTTATGTAACATTCAAAATCAAAAAAAACATTTCATATAAATCCGACAATTTATATACCACAGGGAACAGGCTGCTTGCAAATTAGACTAAGATTAGCATTTCGTCGGTTTCTACAAGAACAGATTCACAACGATTGCTTCGCTTACTAAGTGTTGAAAGTATGCTATCGCATGCGTCTTCCTTTATTTCCCAAGCCGACGCAGAGCGTAAAATGGGACGCTCATACACAATGTTTTTTTCGTCACAAAAGTAAATAATTTTTTTTGTTTGCGTAACACAGGTTTTGTCAATGGTTACGCCGTTACAGTAAAGAATTTTTAAGTTCTCGAATTAACTGCTCGTCCGTGTTGCAATAAAATTAATTAATTAAATTTATCTAATTCACGCTCGTCCGTCACCGTTGTGCTTTTCTCCCAACGATTTACGTTTCCTGTAGTTTTGGTTTGTAAATACGCGCGTTATTAGGAGACTAATGTTTCCCACAACGCTTTATTGCCACATTAAAGACTTATATTAAAATTGTTGATACTTGTGTGTGACACGGTGCCATGATAAAGTATTTTCCTTTATGTCGTTTTTACCGACTGCCCGTCGCCGTGGGTTCGAATGACGTCATAAACAATTCGGTTGATTCGGCCGAATTGATTCGGCACAAATGGCCGAATATTCGGTTTCGGCCGAATCGTTTTTTTAACGATTCGGTACATCACTACATTTAATATGGTATAATTTGCTTTATAGGATTTTGCTTCTAACTTTCACAGCCTTCCTTGCGTTTATTGTCTGTTTACAGGTCAAGGTGGTATTAACTACAAGGGTTCTTACATAAATTTGTTTTTCACATCCGGTGTCACGAAATACAACAAGGCAGGTTCTGCTTATTCATGCTCAGATGAAGGGGGAAAATTAGTGGATATTGCCGACAAGGAAATGTACGATGCTATTTATAACTACGTGGCTACTACTTTCAATTCCGGAACTCAGAGTTTTGTAACAGTTTGGACAGGAATGAATTATGACAGGCTGGTAAGAAAAAATAAGGGATGAATATTTACAAGTATTGCAAATCCTAATGCTTTAATAACCTCAGTGATTGATTAAAAGTAGTTATAACAGTGTTTGATTTTAAACAAATGTTATTATACAATGCTGCGACTGATTATTTAGGCACTTTCTTTTTGACACCTAGTTAAAACAATAACAATCAAGTGCCTCAGACAATCACACCCACACCACAACGATATCAGTATTGCAATGTAAATAATTTCACTAATTCTTTCGAAATTGACTTTAGACAGGAAAAGTAACACAAAGTAATGGGCAACCTGGCTATAACGGAAACTGGAAACATGGGACACCAAACGACCATTCTGGAAGAAATTCTATTATAATACATGTTGATACAACTGGTGCATCGTCTGGGGTAGGGTTCGTCAACACTGACGATGCTTTGAGTGCAGTACCACTATGTATGTACAATTAGCAAGTTACCACACCACGCATGCATGAGATGATGTATATTTTCACAACCAAATTTTACCATTTTTTATCATGCATTCATAAAGAAATAAGCAACATATAAAAAAGGTTTGTAAGTAGAAACCTGTGTTAAACATATTTGTATGCCCTCAAAAACTTAGAATTGTTGTATCATTACTTCCTTTTGTACAAAATACATATATAAGTTAAGTTTTTGTGTTATACTGTAGAAAGCTTTCCCTTATACTCATATGAAAATTATAGTCACTTATAGACTATAAGTCATAGTCATATGCAAGTATAGTCATATGAAAAACTTATAATAAATATACAAAAAAACATACTTTTTTCAAAAAATTCTTTCATCGCATACATATAATAAGACAATCTTAATAATATATGCAACATGTGATACAAACTCTTTTAACTATCTCTGTAGCCTATGCCTATGATTACAATTCTATAACTGTGACCCTGGAAAATACTTTGATTGTACAACAACATATAGTAGTGTTTCCTACTGGTATGTTACTGGAAAGTTATAAAACTCAAAAGTTTGCCCAGGTTATTATTGTAATAGATAATGTACGTTGAAATTGCACAGTTGGTATTTGGTAATACATTTTGATTTCTTTCATTCTACAACAGTAGCTGCTGGTTTAGTTTTTTAAGCATAAAATATTATGCGTGGTAATTGGTAAGCGTACAGGATGTATATGAAATGAAACACCTGTGTTATAATAACCGTCTGCCTGCCCTTGTCCTGCCACATGAAAATAAATAAGTTACATTTATTCATTCATTTAAGTAAGAATTCATCAGTTAATTCAATCTATTGCAATTTGGATTTGAAGGGTAATGTAGGCTAAGGGTGGTATGCAAAAATTTAAGTCTACTTTCTGCATACCATCCTTAGTTTTGAAATGTCACTCGGATGAACTTAAAATATAGTTTCTGGAATGGCATTCATTCAGCACAGGTGAAACAAATATTTCAAAAAAATGTATATTAATCACATATATTATGGTGAGTAAATCAAAGTTACCACATTTAAATATATTATAGTAATAGTTTAGCAGTATTTACAGTAATAAAACTAGAATATACAGATAGTGTTGGGTGCAAAAACGTGCAATGGTAAAAAATCAGTAGGCCTAACATTTTTTCAACCACTTGCAACAGAAGCAGATACAAGGGCCAAATTATACTCTTATAAACTATTTGCTTAATAAAGCTAATGTTCCTCATAGCTTTAATAAACACTATTAATGTGTGGCAATCACATCTCTGGAAAATAGTCATATGAAGAATTAATAATACTAATAAAAGAACATCTTAAGTTCGTGTCATGACAATTTTTATTAATTTGACTGATACATGGGACATATGTTTTCACTTTCACGCTGGCCAATTATTAGAATTCTAAAACTGAAAATTGATACCATTTGATCATATTACACCTTGCTACCTTTGAATTAAAAAGCTCTGACTGAATTAACGTTACGAGAATTGTATCGTACATAGTTATCTTTGTTTGAGATACTTCAGTAAAAATAAAATGGCAGAAAAGGAAGACATAAAATCAGTTTCAGACAGTTTTTGTGGCCCTGAAAAATACTTTGCAAGTAAAACAACGTGTGGTGGAGTTTCATACTGGTGTGGTGGAATTCATAAAACTCAAAAGTTCGCTTGGGTTATTATTGTATTAGGTACTGTAAGATGAAATCGCACAATTGCTATTTTTTGACTCCTTCTGTATTACAACTACAGGATTAACTGCTGGATTGGCCTTTCAAGTTTTTCTGAGGATTTCTGCATATTTAAGCTATGCGGCAACCACACAAACAACTGTTAAGTTTACATCCGAAATAGAATTTCCTGCAGTGACCATCTGTAACTTTAACAGGTCTGAATTGAGAAAGTAAAAATATAAAAAATGGGGTTCATAAAAAGAAATCAGGATAAATTGTTAAAAACCAAAACAAAAATTAAACCTTTTAATCTGCCGATCACGTATCATATCATATATTTGTTTTATTAATAATTTCTTAAAAAACGGTGTACTGTAAAACAGGCAACAAAAGTATAAACGCAAGTCTAAATATTCGGTTAACAATGAATGACAATCCCGCGTAGCTTATCCATAAATAAATAGACATTCGGATCTAAATATTCTTTCAACAGCTCATCTGGTATATAAAAAAACAAAGTCTATTTGAAATACAGTATTTCCGATGTTTTGTCTCCCACTCGTTAAAGTTTTCCAAGAAAGACTAAGCTTTTCTTCTTAGATGAGCCTTTGAAAGATTATTTACATACTAGCAGAAATAACAGAATACTTCAAATTCTTCAATCTAATTTTAATAAACATTTCAGATATTTTGGTCTCATTTCTGCTCGAGAAGTATCTGCAGTCCATACACTGAACAGACTGACTTCACCACAAGTTTACAGTGATCTTGCTAACTCCTCAACCGGATTTGATTCCAGTCCACTGAGTTATTTTAATGATAGCTTTAGTGTGACATCATATTTGACACAAAAGGGATATCCTCTCGATTCGTCACCTATATTAATACATTGCATGTATGTATTCTTTGTGACTAATTATCATGTCTTCTTATCCAGGTCCGTTATAATATCTTCAATTAAGCCATGAAGTATGTGAGCATTCTAATATGTCCAGAAGCACATCACATGAAACTAAGCTGTCTGTCTACATAGCACACTTATATTTAATTTGGCCTATTCTTGTTTTTTTTATTCCACAGGTAAGTTTCTTGACATTTTCTACTATTTAATGAACAATGTTTGTTCTACATACAGTTTGCACTTTGCACCAATGATGCCTTTGGTATTGAAAGTGTTTTGCCCCATGCAGAAACTGTGGTTATGCTTTTAAAATAGTGCCGAATCAGCATAATTATTTTACAGGTTCCAATCGAAACCATGTACAGCTGCAGATTTCACTCCTGTTATTACCAGAATGGGAAAATGTTACACTTTCAACAAAAGTAGGAGCATACAAAATGTTGCAGGTTCAGGTCAAGGGCTATTATTTATACTTAATGTTTTGCATTCATTATACACTGAAGAGCCTTTGCATGGAGAAATAGAGGCTGGAATAAGGTTCCAGGTAAAAACTGATTACATCCACTAAAAGATAAGACTTTTTATTAGCTTTTTTTTCAGCTACATTCAAAATTCGAACCACCAGAAGTTCATAAATATGGAGTGGGTATTCCAACTGGTATGAAAGCATTTTCTACAATTCAACGCACGGAAACCTCTTTGGTTGAATCACCTTGGGGAAAATGCAATCCCGGCACACAAAGAAATTTAAAATACTTCGACACCTACACATTATCATCATGTGTACAAGGTGGGTACAAATCAAATCAAAGAATTCAAACATTTTAAAACACAGAACAGGCAGGTACAGGTTCATATTTTAAATCAAACGTAACTTATTGGTTGTAATGTTCACTGATTAAAGATAGATTCATAAAATTCAAGGGTTGACGTGCCTACCTTGCCACCCTAGGTTTGTTGCCTATGACTTAGGTTACTATAAACAAATATTTTTCACTGCATGGTGCAAAAAATAACAATAAGTCTGCACAAAACAAACCATCTCTTTGATGGTACCTGAAACATATTATATATCTCAAACAAAAGCCTAATATTTTGACCTGTACATCATTTACATCAATGTCATTTTTTAGAATGCTTCACTGATCACTTAGTAGAAAGATGTGGTTGCCGAACATTTGAACAATATTGGGCAAGCGATGTACCTGAATGTTCCATTGAACAAATGCTAAATTGTTCAACAGCTTATGTTGCTGAAATGGAACGAACGGTTTGTATCTTGCATTCAGGAGGCGACCAAGTTAAAATTTTGAAAAAATATATATTTTTTAGTTGACTCCTGATAGTTGTTCGTGCAATCTTCCTTGTAAGTTTACAACATATGGAGTGACAACATCTTATGCTACAGCACCTAATTTTCCAACTCGCAATGCAATACAGGTAAAACATTGGATTATTATTTAAAAACACAATATCTGTATATTGTATTTGTATATTGCAAGAAAAAATACAATATCTGTATATTGTATATTATCACACTAAGATGAATAAGTGATGTGGTTTGCATTATTTGAAAAACATCTTTTTATTTCTACAGACCCTTATACATAACAACGATGTAGCCTTTGTTGGTGACAATTTTGTTGGACTCGATATATCTTATGCGGTAATTGGATACACCAAAGTAGAACAATTCAAAGCCATCGATGAAAGCGCTTTACTCAGTGACATCGGTAGGAAGACTATACATTTAACTTTTTATTGAATAATAACTGTGGGGTAGGATGGGACAACTTTGGCATATATTATCAAAACTTCCTGATTGTGTTTAAACATTGAAGTCGCAAGTCGGTATGATACATTTTTATAATTCTTCGAATGTTCTTTGTTTACTACCAAATGAGAAAATAGGATAAAAAAGTGTACCATCTTCCACAACCCTGCTTTATTATTTGTCCTATAATATTTAGAGTGTACATGCATGTCCCCCTGTCCCCTGAATATTAAATTCAATAGAAATTTAAACAGTTTTAAGCTACACCAAACAAACTTGTACCTAGTCTCTTATTATATAGTAATTTTTAACCAAATATCAAAAAATCATCAGCTATATTAATATGCAGGTGGTCAACTTGGACTATGGCTTGGAATGAGTTTTGTAACGTTGTTAGAATTATTTCAATACGTGATTATACGTTGCACTGCTTGGTTCAAAAAATTTAAACGAAAGAAGAAAACTTCCAAAATGAAGGAACAAAAACTCCAAGCAGTAAAGGCATGGCATATGGAAAATCCAAATAAAGCTCAACAAATTAATGGAATATCTTGAACTATGTAGATGTACAGTTGTACATAATAATTATCTTTCTCTATATATTGTCTATATAGAGCAAAACTATACTATGTGTTGTTTAAATATACTATGTTTGCATAAATAAAAGCCTATGCTACAAATTGCTTAGCTTTAATCAATGTGTATACTGCACACCTGCATAAACTTGTTTGCTAACTCTCGTTTTGTTAATTAAATCAGCTTGTACTGGTAAAACCGCATAAAAAGGAAATATGACTTTCTTCACTTGCACACAAGACTGCAATCAGTGTAGCAAGTGAGAAAACAAACAAAATAGCTATTTAAACTTATTTCTGATATCAATACCGTAACATTCGAACAACAAAGTTAAGACTTTAAATGATTCAATACCAGCTGCACACAGGTTAGTTTTTACTTAAATATCATATGCATTAGGAAACATCCATACGCAGTTAAAACGAAATAGGCCAATAAATTCTACACAAAAAATAGATTACCTATGTCGTTATTGTTGCTATGGTGTCATCAATCCAGTCTCGATAGAATGACACCCTTGCATAAACAGACGGCATATTACGGTAAGAACCACAGTTTCCAGCGTTAAATATTCCATGTACTTCGTCATTATCTTTATGCAGGCCATTGGAACAATACAACGGACTCCCACTATCTGAACTGCAACCATCAACACCAAATGAACCAGCGCATAAATGACAAGATCGGATACGACCTGGGCAACGTCGATTATGGACGACAGGAACTCGAACTTCTTGTAGGACTGGTGGCGTTACATTTTGGTAAGCCTGTGAAGAAAGTAGAAATTACGATACTTCGTGGTGAAAATTGGATTCTGTATCATACAAGCCAACCTATACGATTTTATTGGCTTAACAAGTTTTGGCACCAGAATAACAGAATCGTATAAACACCTTTCTATGGCTCTGGGGAATAAGGGGATACATCGACTATGAATTGGTGGTCGGTGGATAGGAATGTGTAATATACTTATCGCAGACCTTTCAGCAATTGTAAACATATGCGCGGCTATCGGAAAAGATGTCGGGAATCTAAACCGCTGAGAAAATGCACTAACTTTGGGAAAATGTACCGACGGGATTTAACCTGTCGGGAAATTACCGTTCAAATGGCTAACCTTAATCCATCGCTGGTAGTCTGGAAATTGGTACACCCCTACTCGTCCGCTTATACCCCAGCCGGTAAGGGTACATGATGTTGATCTTGTGTTTTCTCCTTGTTTTGGAAGTGACGCAAGCGCGACGTCACCGCTTGCCAAATCAACAGCATCAGCTAACCGCAGTAGAGCAATGTCATTAAGATCTGGTTTCCTCCTGTAAAATGGCACAGAATTAACTTCGTCGAGTTGGGTATTGAAAATTATAGAATATATTGAAAAGCAGAAATGAATGAATGTAACTTGCTTTAACCTCGCGTGGCTGAAAACGACAGTCGAAGTATCTATATGTACTATACCTATTATTACAATAATGTGGATGACAAACGACCAAATCCACGGATCGAACTTGCCCATCGCCTTCAACCGATAATGAACTGAAATGTCTCCCAACAGCAACTTTCAAAATGTTTGAATCGACAGACTTGGATGCACAAAATCTCTACGGTAAAAAGTATGTCATTATTCTTTGACAAACGCTCTGAGGTATAATAGCCTACATAAACTAGCAGTAACCATCACATAAGGCTCTTACTTTATAATAACCTTTTATACGGTAACTTAGTATTGGGTATAGGCTATACATGAATAAAGAAACTTTGACACTCTAATTTTCAAAAATACATTTCCAAAAACTGACATTTTGTAAGCATATATTACGCCATATACGCAAGCGCTATCATTTGAAATGAAGCCACGTTAGTGGGCCATCCGACCAAACACAACGACTAACTTTTGGGTGACAACCCATTAAGACTAACGTACCAAAAATCTGGGTATCGTATTTTACCTCTAGCACACAATGTCGAGCAGTAAGCACCCAGCGTTCGTGAATAATCACCCCACCGCATGTTGGTGGGAAACCAGGTATTGGATCCCTCGTCCATTCACTCTTTGTATAATAAACGTAAGCATTGGATCGTCGGTATTTTGCACTCGCTGGCTGTCCGCCCACAATCTGTATTTGCCAATTAGTTAAAAGTATAATACTGTGGGATACGGTGAAATAACGCGCTCAAATCCAAATCCCACATTTCCTGAACGTGTTTAAACAACTACCACACTATTTTAGAGTCTTCCGGATAAGTTTATACAGCTGTCGCAGCCCATGTGTTCCATATCACCCCCTCCATGCGACCCATGTTCCCCCATCCTACTATACGTATAGCATTAGCAAATAAGGCACAATATGCGCAATGCAATGCATATGTATATAGGCGTCAAATTAGGTACTTTTCCACTAAGAGCTGGAAATAAATGAATGAATGAATGTAACTTACTTTATCCTCGCGTGGCCGGAAAACGACAGTCGTTATAACACGGGTGTGCACCTCGCGCCAGCTTACGAGTTACCAAGTATGTTACTTTGTGGGTGCTTATTTTTTTGGGATACTTTTTTCATTTTTATGTATGGCTGATAATTTGGACAACCCATTAGTGACCACTGGGTTGGAGCAATTGCCGTTAAGTGTCTTGCTCAAGGACACATACGCCCACAATGGTAGCAGCGACGAGCCTTGAACCCATTACCTCTGGGTTAGAGGCAGGCGCGCTAACCACTACGCCACGGCGCCGGACAAATATAACTCATTTTGTTTAATATAGCACTGTGGGGAAAGATGGGACACTTTTAACACATAATATACCGCATTTCATCGTATTTCAATCAATTATAACGACGGTCTATCGCGAGAAAATGGTCTATAATATTTTGAATGTTTTTTGTTTACTACCAAATAGGTCGAAGAAATAGAGTTAAAAGATATTCCATTTCCCCCACCCTATTGTATTACTTGAAAATTGTTGTGTTTTTTTGTGTATGACATATACGTGTATAACATAATAAGTTACCTTAAAACGAATTAATATTGATTTTTGTTGTTCATCTTGTGTTTTTTCATCTTGATGCGAAGCTAAAATTAATATAGAATAAAAATAAGGTGTGAAATCTAAACCTTCAAATAATAATCTTCGAAAATGGTAAAATCTGTACTATGAAATTAAACTTACTTTTAAAGAGAAAAAAAAAACATTGACTAATACAGAAATACAAGAAGAAACTACATTCACACGCTTACAGACTTACGTAGCTGCTCATCACAACATGTCCAACACGAATCAGCGTGAGCAGAACAACAATCACATTCACGTGACATCCGATCAACCCTTGGTGTTACCCACCCCATTCTACCACTATGGCAACAGGCATGACGTAACGGATCATACGGCTTCTGAGAATATATGAAGTTATTTATATTATACATTATACATATCGAATAGTATACTGTTAGGTGTAGGTGCTGTATAAGTTAGGATAACGACCTAAACCCATGTATCCTGGTCGTGTTTTAGCAATGAACAACGCTCTTTTAAAGCGGTGCTGCACGGTTATATAATTATGTAAATATACGTCGTTTACTGCCAACTGGGACGAAAAAGAAAATGAAACTATGTCCCATCAGCACCCCACTACATAAAACTAAGCGTGCAAAAGATTTAATATGTTTCGAGGTTTTATCCACTGAAATGGTGATTTCAGTGTAACGCAGTCGTTTCTGCAAAATGTATCGTTGTTTAATTTTTTCAGCACCTTTGCGGTTTTCAATGAAATTTACTTCAAGCCAGCAAAAACGTCGTTATAAATTCGTAATGATAAAAAAATACATAAAAACTCTTATACTTTATTATTGCGACACGATATAATATATTCGTTGCCTTTTATTTAAAAAATGAAAAGCCTAATATCAAGTAGGTAGAACATGAATAAACCTACCCCGTCGTAACCTGCAGGGCAACAATCACGTTGCGCTGAAATATGGTGACGCTTTGTAACAAGAGTTCGTACCCGCTTACCACTTGTATGTAAGCATCCATTTTCCAACACACACTCTGAATCAAATCCAGACCAATGTCCATTAGATTGGCAACGCCTAAAAAAATGTGGTGAAAACTTGAACAAATACGTTAATTACATGACTGCTTACCTGCATACAGATCCGCGTACTTTATATCCTTCTAAGCAGGTATAGGTACAAACAGACCCATACGCCTTATGCTTAGTACAAGCAACAGACTTCACATTCTCAGGGATATGAATAGCTTTGCATGTCATAACTTCTGTATCCCTTTTATGTTGACGCATTCTACTAACGCGATGGACCAACCAACCGCTTACCACCACAAGTAAGACAACTAAAGCGTGGCGTAACCTAGCGTTGCGAAAACGACCAAAAAAGCTGAACACTTTTGGACAGTAACTCATTGCCGGTATTGAGTTTCACACAAATACTCCATAAAATACAAAATAGCTTTGTAAAAGCAGACATGCAGCTTTTTTTGGGTCGTTAAGTTCTAATGACGTTAATAATTACTTTAAATCAGCTTTCTAAATCAGAAACGAGAGGCATTCATTTTCGACATGAATTACTTTGAATAAATCTGTCCACGAAAGAAAATGTCTTCGTGAGAATATTGGTTTATTTCATTTAGAATAAATTTCGACATTTTCAAAAAAACGTAGTGATATGAAAAACGATAACATCAGAAACTATCTTATTCGAACTCAAAGGTTTGAAAACGATTAATTAACGTAAATAAAACACGTTAGATATATAAAACAGTATTCGTTTTACACAACCATTTAGTATTAAATATTACAAGAGTTCAAGTAGAAGCTGCATTTTCATGCTATGCTGTGGATATTCCCGGTCTGCGAAAGATACAGTTAGAATTACTTTTTTTATTATAGATCGTAATAAAAAACAGTAGTAGGCTATACGCATAATGTCACCTACATTTGTTACTTCAAACACGCATTTGCGACACTTTTACTTATTTTTATAAAGTCTTCGTGTAAAAACAGTAGACCACACATATTGGCATCTATGTTTGTGACTTCAAAAACGCCTTGACGCCAGTTAACTATACAAAAGGCCTACGCCCTACATGCTACCAAATATCAAGCAAGGCAGGCAGCGAGACGCGAGTTGACGAAAGAATGTCACTAATTAGCATTGCGTGGCGGGGCAACGTCAGTTATAACATGGGTTGAAGACATTTCCTGTCTCATATTTCTAATAAACCCACCATAGTGTTAATATTACGCAATATTATTTATACTTGGTTCTGGTTTACACACAAGCTGTATTGTGTGAAACCGTAAGCATATATGGTATCGTTTGGGACAAGTAATTAGTGAATGGCAAACGGTAACGATCTAGAGCACCCGTGTTATAACATAACGACTGTCGTTGCCATCTAGGTGGGGATGAAACAAATTTCATTCATTTATCAATCAACATACGAGTTTAGGTCCTAACAGGACTCGCCCAACAACAGTTAGCCTATATCAGCCTATTTAAAGCAAATGGGCTTTTAGCCTTCGCATCCAATTAGATGCCTAATATTTATATATTTGGTGTAGGTTGGGGTAAGATGGGACACGTCTTCAATCCCTTTTCTCGTGCAATTTGGTAATAAACAGATTATTTACAGAGTCATCTATCCGTAGCCTCACGATTAAAAGCATTCTTAATTGTTCAAAATAGTATCATGAAATATGGGATTGAGTTGCAAGCTGCTTACGGTATTCCACCTTATCCCCCAGTACTACATATGCCAGTACTATTTGTCCGGCGTATGTGTCCTTGGGCATAACAATTAAGGGCAATTGCTCCAACCCAGTGGTCACTAATGGGTTGTCTAAATTATCAGCCATACATAAAAAATAAAAAATCCCCCCCAAAAATAAAGCTGGCACGAAGTGTATAAACCCGTGTTATAACGACTGTTTGTTTTCCGGCCACGCAAGGATAAAGCAAGTTACGTCATTTGTTCATCAGCCAAACATAAAAAATACCCCCAAAATAAACACCCACAAAGTAACATACTTAGTAACACGTAAGCTGGCACGAGGTGTATAAAACAGAACATGTTACATTCATCCCGTAATCTATATACTTACATCATCTAAAGACATAGGATTTTCGAATCCACCCTTTCCTTCACTTGCGGGAGGTGCTGAAGTAGTAGTTGACGAACCAGACCATGATGGGAGGCTCACAGATGGCAAGCTCTTACCTGAGCTGCCTCTACAGTAATAAATACCAACTCCAACCAATACAATGGCCACAATAACCCCAATGATGATGCCGGCAATTGCACCACCAGATAAACCACCACCTACAGGGTTTTGTGATGGAGCAACAGGAATGCCTGATGGTCCTGCTGCAGTACCTGAGTGTAAGAAAGTAATTTTTCAAATGTGCTAAAACATAACACAGTGTTTCTCAGCGATGTCAACCCAAAAGTGGTTCAGTATATGGTACAGAAAAGCATTTCACAGTTAATAAGAGTTAAATCGTGACGTCAAATGTTTAAAAAATGTAGTTTTAAAGGAATATGTTCCTTTACAATAAGGAATATTGCCTAAATAGGAAATTATATACTATTGTTATATTAAGTTAAATTAAACATAAATGGCACATTTGTCTGCTAGGTGTAGCGACCGCACTTATTTTCCTCCAATTAAAAGTTAAAATGTTTTTAACTGTAAATTTGTAAGCATATTTTAACAACTGTTGTTTTGTCGCTATATCGTGTCTTTTCTTTAAAATATTTCTAACTGTTTGTTACTGTAATCGAAGACACAAATAAAGTTATTATTATAATATATTCCTTAACTGATTTATTTGTTAAAAAATGCTACTGTGAAAATATTAAAAGTTAAACACATACCTTCAGGATAGAAACAGCCAGTGTTGTTCCCGCCAACAAACTCAGGATCCCAACAACAACCACGTCTTGATACGCAGTAAGATTCATCTATTCCATCAAACCCACAATCCAGTCTGTACTTAGATGGTACGTTACACCTTGTATAATCTGCAAAACAACTTATTTGAACGGAAAATCGCAAGATTTTTTCCATAAAATACAGAAAAGCGGTAAAAGTTACAGAATAAACTAGAAAAAGTACAGTTAACTTAAAAATGCAAGAACTTTGTAAAAACTAGGTATTTCTATTACATTTTCATTTAATACTAATTCCAATGCGCACATAAACAACAGTTTTTAACAAAGAAAAAAAGCATGAAAATAAAAAATAGTAACCTCTTGCTTTTCTGCAAACAAATCCTCTCGTTTCGAAACAACTGACATCATTCCATGTTCCATCCCATGGATACATCTCAACGCATTCCTCATTTTCTTGTCCATTAGGTTCATACTGACCCCAGTTAAAATAATCGGCAGGTGTTTCATCTTTCCATTGCCAGCCATCTTAAAAGAAAGAGATATTTTAATGGCCTTTTACTTATGAGCTACCAAGAATGCAACTTTGTGTGTGTTCGCTTACAATATTTTTCCCACATAGAGTAGCAGAAGAAAATAAATCAGAAAAAATAAAGTGAAATAATAATAACTTTATTTGTCTCTTCAAATATGGTAGCGAAGATTTAGAAATATTTTAAACAAAAAGACAGGATATAACAGTTGGTAAAAACACGCTTACAGTTAAAAACATATTTACATTTAATTGGAAGATAATAAGCACGGTCGCTACACCTAGCGGACAAACAAGCCATTGTGTTTGATTATTAGTGGTTTCATTAGACTTTTACTTATGAGTTATGACTAAAAATGTAACTTTGTATGTAATTATTTTTCCCACATAACATAGCTGAACAAAATAAATCAAGTTTACACCATCTTACCGAATCCATCACTGGACAATCCAATAAACAGATTATGCGAGTTAGCTCCATTGATATATGAAATGACTGCTTGGACTTCATCGCTACTGTGGAAGCTGGCAAGTGTCGCTCCACGCTCCTCACACATGTAAGTGGATTCATACCAAGATCGAGTCGCTTCATCGGTCAATCCAAACTGTAGAAACAGTGAATAACAGTTAAAGAATGAATGAATGTAACTTACTTAATCCTCTCGAAGCCGGAAACGACAGACGCTATAACACAGGTGTTTTGTTTCATACACCTCATGCCAGCTTACGAGTTACCAAGTATGTTACTATGGTGGTGATTATTTTTTTCTTATATTTTTATGTGCGGCTGAAATTTTGCACAAACCATAAGTGACCAATGGGTTGAAGCAGTTCATGTCATGTGTTTTTCTTAAAGACACATACACCCTCAATGTTAGCAGCGAAGAGCATTGAACCCATTACCTCTGGGTTAGAGGGTTAAATGTGACTTGAATGATTTTAACTCGTTCAAAAAAAAAACAGTCAATAAATTGTACCTCAATGTAATAGCAGAATTGGCCAAAAGCGAAAAATCCTGGATCACAATCTCCAGTTCCAGGGAAGGGGGTTGTTGGGATTGGTGCAAAGGATTGCTTACATACATATGGCATTGGTGTGCTGCATGATGTGCTTCCTGATGATGATACCGCAGACCATGTTCCATCCCTACCACAAAATGTTTTAATAAATGTCATTTTCATTTTTTTGTCACTTTTCAGTTTTTGTTTTAATGAATGTCACTTTCAGTCTTATTTTCCAAAACTTGTGCCCATTACAAGTTAGGACATATGTTACTTTATGAGTGATTGTATGTTTTATTTTTACTTTTTTGTTGTATTTTTTGTACTTTCTGCCTAAGCGGTGGCCATTAATTAGGTGAAAACAACACTATCTGTTAAACAAGTTGGCTGAAAGTAGCAATATGCATTATTAACAGAAGTCTTATTATTAAAAAATCTACACAGGGCATTCTTAAAAACATATTTTTCAAAAACAATCCACTAATGTTTCGGTCTAAAAACCATAGATTTCACCAGCAACAACAAAATATTTAAACACAACCAAATACAGAATAAACTTCTTACTTGTTCATCTTAACACACCCATCGCCAGAATTCACAGCATCTGGAAGTGGTTCATTTAATCCCCAGTTGGTGTACATGGTCGGCCAACCATCTGACCACGAGAATGTTGTTTCCGTGATGGTGTCAACAAGCTGAAAAGAGAAATAATACATCAATAATCTAAAGTCATTTTTTAATGTAAAATAGTAGAAAACTAGGTTCAAAAAAGTTGTTCTTGTTCAAAACATATTGAAAGTCAAATGAACCATTATCCCTAAGTGATGTAAAATCACTTTGGGTTTAAACCAGAGTTGACCAATCACCCCTAAATGATGTTAAAATCAGTCGTTTACCTCTGAATGGAAGGTCATGCCCAACCAAAGCGAGTTACCGCTCTTAACTCCGCGCCAAAGCCAACTCTTCAACAAATCATTCTCATAAACTTCAGCGATGCTTACAATATCAATACCACTACCTAATAAAAACATTTATTAACAATAAACATACAGTTTGGTGAGGAAAGACAGGACACCTTTAGCACATAAGTTCCTAATATCCTGATCATGTTTTAAACAATTAACATTGGTTTATATGGGAGTCGTAAGGATACGTTTCCATAACTCTTTGAATGTTCCTTGTTTACTACCAAATAGGACGAATAAAATATAATGAAAAGGTGTCCCATCTTTCCCCAACCTACTATATTATATTATTGATATTACCTTCATTTCTACAGGCTGTCTTTGCATCGCTCCATGAAGCGGGTTGATCAACAAGTTTAAAGCAAGACTGTCCAGATACCAGACTATAGTAACCAGCTGGACAACCAATTGGACTGACAGTTACTGGTGGGGGAGGGTTACCATTGGACTTCCGAACATAACAAGCAAATGAAGTTTGTGTGCTACAATCCATGTCAAACCATGCACCTTTGTCATCAGTGTTAACTTTCATTAAAACACATCCTTCCTAAAAATTAATATCAAAAAATCTAAATTAATATTTGATATATTCTACTCTACTTTGTATGGGTGAGGTACTGGGATTCAGACAAAATTTGGCTTTTTACCCCAACACCCTTGTACGTCCAGAAGTGACGTGTTCTTGATAGTGAAGTTCCTTATTAATATTAATAAAAGGTAAATATATATTTTACATAGGAAACTGTAAAGTTTGATTAGATCTCAAAATATACAGTCAGAAGCGTTTTAACTAGTTGAAGAAACACAATATATTTGTAAAAAATTGTTTAATTTTTTTGCATTTATTGATATGACTGAAGTTTATGCACATTATGAATTAATGAATGTATGAAAATTAAATTTTATAACATAACCGTACTTACACACATCATACCTGCTTAGTTATCACATATACAACCTTTTCAGAGATTTTTTTATATGATTTACTTTTGGTTACAGCATATTTTACCAAGTAAAGAACACAACCACAATGTTAGCAATACCTTTAGTTTTGTAACTGCTTTAACCATTCAGTAACACCACACTAGTACAATACAGTATAAACATCTTTCTTTCTTAGAAAAAATGAAATAAAAAAATTAAAACAGCGTAGAAAAAGGCATTAGCAACCAAAAACTTATCACCATAAATTAAAACTTACAGAATATCCGTTAGGTTCTCCTGGAGCCCAGTTTGTGTAGCTAACTTCAGATTGGTCAATCCAAACAAAAGCATTTGAGTTTTGTTCACGGTCAGTCATACCAATCCAGAATGAGTCACCTTTTCCCCATAAGTATTGCTCCAAGAATGCCTGAGTTACATTGGGACATTTATTAATTTATATGTGATTTTATGTTTTGTTCTTATCATTTTTTTGTATTTTGTGCTAAAACACATTAATTAAGTAATAACAACAATAATTGTTAAATATAAGTATTGCTCAAAGAATGTCTGGGAATTACTTATTGTTATAGTACTGTGGTGTAACATGGGAAACTGCTAGCACATACGTTCTGATCGTGTTTTGAACAATTACCAACACTCTTTTAAGGTGGCAGGGTTACCATTATAGACTCTGTCAACAGTCTTTGTTTACTGCCAAATAGGATGAGAAAAGAGAACGAAAGCATCTCATTTTACCCTAGATGGGATATTGCTAGTGCAATTTTCCTGGTCAAGTTTCATGGGGTTTTGTTATAGATTCTGTGAATATTCTTTTTTACTTCAAATGGGATTAGAATAGAGAACAGAAACATGTCCTATTTTACTCCGGCCTCCTATACATAGATATTTAATGCAAAGTTACAACTTGACTTACCTGTTCATACTCATTACCCAGCACTGCCAACTCAGCAGAGTTATTCGTACACCACTGTCTTGCAGTGGTCCAATCATATTTGACACTATCTCCTGGTGTCATGTAGCAGGCATTGCCATAAGGTACATATCCTGAATAAATAAAAAACTCAAATGCACAATTTTAGAAAAAAAGATATAGTCTGTTGGGTAAGATAGGATACTTTTAGCACATAGTATCCAAAATCCTGATCCCTTATTAAACAATTAACAACGGTATATGAGAGTCGTGAGAATACGGGTTTATAATACTCTAAATGTTCTTGTTTACTACTAAATGTGACAATAAAATAGAATAAAAAAATATTCCATCTTGCCCAACCCTAATATACATTAAAAGTTAAGATACAATCAAATTATGAAAAAAACAGAAATTAGAATTTCTAAACAAATCAAATTGCGAAAAGTGAAAAATTAATCTATCTAAACCTGTTGGACAGTTCCCAGTAGCTTGCGCTGTAGGTGGTACTGTGACAGATGAAGCCCCAACATATTTCTCACAAACATATCCATAAAGTCGTCCACAATTATCATCATTCCACATTCCAGTATCAGAAGACACCACTGTGCATCCTAAACATACCATAACTTTATATTAATGAATGAATGAATGTAACTTACTTTATCCGCCATGACCAGAAAACGACAGTCGTTAAACACGGGTGTTAATACACCTGGTGCCAGCTTACGATTTGAAAAAAGGTTTGAAAAAAGGGGTCCATGACAGTTGTATCCAAAGCAATAATTATACCATGAGATATTAACGAATGTAAATAAACTGTTGCGGATGTATGTGTCTTCCTAGGCGAGACACTTAACAACAATTGCCCAACCCTGTAGGTCTTAATAAGTTGTCTTAATCGTCAGCCATACATTTAAATAAACATTACACACAAATAAGACAAACGTGACTTTTCTTTTTAACTCAAGAATGTAACTTGTTTATCTACATGCAGTAGGACAACTCAGAATTTTAATAAAAGTGTTGAATTTTTTAGGTATTTGGTAACATACAACTATGCAGGTAGTCCTTTTCCATTAAATTTACCAAAATTTTGAACATTTAATAATTAGTAGTTACATCATTTTTTTATTAAATTAACAAAAAAATTCATGATTAATATAAGAAAACTGTTTTACCTTCACTATCATAGAAGTTGTTTGGTTCACTTGGTGCCCAGTTCACATAATCAAGGTTACTTCCAT
Organism: Ciona robusta; assembly: GCF_009617815.1. Taxonomy (NCBI): domain Eukaryota; kingdom Metazoa; phylum Chordata; class Ascidiacea; order Phlebobranchia; family Cionidae; genus Ciona; species Ciona robusta. The sequence goes on along the minus strand of NC_143243.1, from coordinate 3,127,175 downwards.
CAGCCCAGTAAAATGCTCTGCTTCCAACATCCTACATGTAAAGGATTCATATTTCAATCTTTTCATTTTTCAAATTTTAATAACATGTTCTCATCATACAAAAATAGTAATTTAAATATTGCATATTTCATTTTAACAAATTGGTAAGAAAATTAAATGCAGAACGTTTTTATAACTACTTATTATACAAATTAATAAATATTACAAAAATGTACACTTTACTTTTTTCTTTAAATATATTTCTGAAACAATTGTGGAAGGAATTAAAAGATACAAACACTATATAGTAGGGTGGGGGAGATGGGACACCATTTCATTATATTTTCTCGTCCCATTTGGTAGAACAAAGAACATTCAAAGAATTATAAAACCAGTATTCTCAGTACTCTCAAAGACCGTTGTTAATTGTTTAAAACACAATTATGATATTCCGATATTATGCGCTAACGATCTTCAATCTCCCCCCACCCTTCTATATCAAGTTATCATTAACTTACACGAAGTCCAATCCACATAGACCCTGCTGTTGCTTTTTGGGCTCTGTTTGTGACAAAGGCGTTTTCATCTTCACTATGAATGGCCACTAGATTCCCTCCTTTGCCCAAACAGCTTTGTTGCGCGTAACTCCATCCATATTCAGTTGATGATATGAAAGCGTAACATTTCTCGGAGTTGTACGAGGTTTTGAAGCGAAGCTGAAAATGTAAAGTCCAAATTAACAAGTTAAAAGTGTCTAAATTTGTAAGATGATTTGTCCACATACTTTAAAAATAATATTCCCAAACACAGTGTAGGAAAATGTTTTATAAGAATTTTACATCTATATTTTTATAATCAAGATAACTCTGCAGATGTACAGTAATGAGTTCTAATCTTGGTAACGTAGAAAACCTCTGTCCTTTAATAGGTGGCATACTGATACCTTATTTGGATATTTCTTATAAATCGCTCTTGTTCTTTTCACCAGAAGGCCACATAATACAAGGTAATATAAGACTTATACATGTATGACTCATAGAGAGACTTACTACAGTGTTGAATAAAATATACAGCAGATTCAAAGCTACCTTTTGCATAGTTAGAATTTTAAGGTACGATACCTTCACTTTTTTATGGAAAATTTTTATAGTACTTTTTAATTTGTAAAACTATACTCCTGCATAATATTTAAAACTACATTTTTTCAGAAGTGTTTATAAACATGTTTACTTCCTCTATTAGTAAAAACTAATTGGTGTGTACAGTAAAATAGGTACCCATGTTTCATCTGTGCCACAATTGTTAGGGTCTGGGTAACCAAGGTCTTCTTGAGGTGGTGGAGGGGTGGATGGAACTTTGTCTTTAATTATTTTACAAATGAAATTTCTTGAAGTATCACAACTTAGATCATTCCACCTGAATGATGTTTTATATAATATTAAACTTAGTCATTTGCCCGACAATGTAGCACAGTTGGTTAACACTCCTGCCTCTAACCAATATGTAATGGGTTCAAGGCTATTCGTTGCTACCATTGTGGGCGTATGTGTCTTTGGGCAAGACACTTACCGACAATTGTTCCAACCCAGTGGTCACTAATGGGTTGTTCAAATTATCAACCACACAGAAAGAAATAAAAGAGTCTCAAAAAAATAATCACCTACAAAGTAACATACTTGGTAACTCGTAAGCTGGCATAAGGTGTATGAAACAGAACACCTGTGTTTAACTACATTAATTCATTAATTCCGACAGATATTTAAGTATAAATACGTAATAGAATTATGAATTGGGCTAATGCCACAAATTTTAAAAAATTTAGAGAGCCGCAATTGTAGGCAATAATATGTTTAAATCTTTACTATAGTAATGTATTTTTGTCAAATTCTAATTACACTTACGTGTATGAATCAGTATAGAATTGGCATTCAACACAGTTTTCTTCACCATTTACATTATTTGGTTCACCCACTGACCAATCAGTGAAGGATACAGCACTACCTGTTAACATTAAATATAAATTGTATATTTTGTGCAGTAGAGAAATTTTATCTAAAGACAACATTTAAATTAAAAGCAAAAAGCATGAGTGTACAGAAATGTATTATATATAAATAAAAAACTAATATTTTGATATGCATTTCAATATTGTAATCTTTTTATCTAAAGACAACATTTTTTTAAATTAAAAGTAATAGGAATGAGGTAACAAAAAGATAATTGTTGTAAAATAAAGAAATAGCTGTTTTAACATGCATTCCAATAATGTAAAGGGATAAATTTAGAGTAACAACTAAAAGTTTACTAAATAATTCTGATTTTTATACATTTAAAAGCAAGGGGTAAGATTTTAGAAATAGTTGGCTTTGAAATGCTATTAAAATCATTTTTACACAGTTTCATATAAAAGCAATGCGACTAAGTGGTGCAGTAACAGTTAAATACACAAAAATACCACAAGATTATCATCAAAACACACCATCTGTCCATTGGTATCCAGTATTTAAACCCAAGTTGTTCAAACCCATCCAGAAATAAGTGTAAGAACCAACTGCTCCGTTTGTAACAAAGTTGATAATAGAATCCCGCTCTTCAGAACTGTGGACAGACACAAGGTCCCCCCCTTGCGCTCGGCAATAATCACGAGCGTCGTACCAAGTTAGTCGCTGGTTACGATTAGCATCATCATACTCATTTATCTGATAACAATACACACTGTTACAATATAATTATACATCTTTCATAAATCATGAAGGAAATCAAATTATTAAGGTAGAAGGTTAATCAAACTAAAAAGTTTGTTTTGTTTTAAAATAACAAAATATAACATAAATTTTATTTTAAAGTTGGAAAATACTAAGCCTTATTCAAGCTGTCAATTATACTTTAGGATTAGGTTGTGTGTTTAAGATGGTGTTATTGGAACATAGTAATATTACTCCATAGCGCTAACATTAAATGCAATGAGTGCAACTTGCTTTATCCTTGAATGGCCAGAAACAACAAACATAATAACATTGGTGTTCTTTTTCATACAACTCACGCCAGCTTATGAGTTACCATGTATGTTACTTTGTTGGTGTTTTTTATGTGAGGCTGATAACTTGGAGAACCATTAGTGACCACTGGTTGGAGCAATTGCCGTTAAGTGTCTTGCTTAAGGACACATTCGCCCATGATGGTAGCAGTGACGAGCCTTGAACCCATTACCTCTGGGTTACAGGTAGGCGCGCTAACCACTTTGCCACGGCCCGAGACGCATATTTTTCATGTGTATTTACATAGGTAAACATTTTTTTGTTATTCACCTGGTAACAATAAGCTGTTGTTGAATCTCCATGCCAACCAGGGTAACAGTTACCAGTTGTGGGTAAAGTAGTTAGAACTGGTTGTGTGAAACCAACCCGGTCTTTTTCACAAACATAATATCGATTCTGACCACAAATGTCAATCTCCCAAAAACCTGTGGTTGACATATGATATTGCGTCAGATTAAAAAACAGAAAAAAAGACTGTATAAGAACAAAATCTCTGTTTAAATTAAATAATTTTAAATAAATAAATGTCACTCATTTATCCTTACAGGGCAAAGCAACTTTAGAAGTTTTCTGTTTTAAACACCTTATCATCCACAAAGTAACATACATGGTAACTCGTAATCTAGCAAGAGGTTTATGAAACAGAGCACCCGTGTTTAACGACCGTTGTTTCCTGGCCACCCAAGGACAAAATAAGTTACGTTAATTCATTCATGCTTGCTTTAGGTTTTTAGGTATGCTACCTTGTACACTATTTTACACCAAAAATGGCAACAGCATTAAATCTAACACTTAATATACTCTTATTAATAAGTAAGCCATCCAACCACTGTACCACAATACAGCACATTAATTTGATACTCGCCTGTTTGATCGTTCATAAATGTGCATCCATATTCATCGCCAGTACCACAGTTGATCCATCTGCCCTTATATACAGGATCTATGCTACACCATGGTGTGTTCTCCAACCTTGCTGGGTGTTCGAAGGTTGTGCATTCAGTGAAAGTATGATCTTTGTAGGTGAATGGGAATGCACATTGGAATCTTACACCTGGAATACATTGTATAGTTGAATACAGGGTTCTGAAACTATGTGCTGTAAACAAAAAAATGCTTTAGTGTGCATTGTGAAAAAATTGTAAAGTATGAATATGAAAAATTAAATTGTAAAGCGTGAATAGGAAAAATTTAAAATATAAATAAAAAATATTGTAAAATATGAATATGAAAAATCGTAAGTCTAGTGCACTGCATTCAGACCTAAACGTTTAAAAAATAGCTTGATTTGTAATTTAAAATTGCAGTTTAACACTGTTAAGAATATGATAAATAAATCATTTTTTGAATGTAAAAAAGTTTTTTCAAAAAAGTCACACGTTACCAGATAAGTGGAACAAATATTGTTAAATAAACATACAACTAGTGCAGAATTTGTTCAAACAATTTGGTAACCAATAATATTGCTCTGTTTAATACAAGAAAATAACAAACTTTAATTTGTTTTTTTTATTAAGGTAGCAAAGTTAAACAACAAGTAAAATGAAAAGACAGCATAGAGCTACAAAACAACAGTCATTGCAATTAAAAACAGCATACAGTTAAAAACCTATTAGCATTAGACATTGTTTTATTCTTTTCTTACTTGGTTGGTCAGTTCCCCAATGTGTGTAAGTGACTGGATCTCCGTTCTCCCACGTATAATAAGGTTCACCAGTGATTGTAGATTTTGCTGCCAATCCAATCCATGCTGTGTATCCCAAACCAGGTGGAATGGTGGTTGTAACCTGTGATATGAATTAAATTAAACTGATAGTAGTCATACATTTAAATACTTATTTTTATTACTTTATTTTAATTTAAAAATATTTTTATTTTAAATGAATGAATGAATGAATGACTAAATGTTACTTGAATGAATGTAACTTGCTTTATTTTGTGAATGGTAAGGTTGTTTAATTAGCATCTTGACAAATTACAGTTCAAAGGCAAATCCTAGTCTCTTAAGAATCTGGTGCTACAAAAACGTAACAGACAAAAATCAAGTCCAACCAGCTGTATAGTAAAATATATATATTTGACATATAGTATCTACAGAGTAGTTCTTATATTCTCTTTTTTGCTTCTAAATTTCCAGGTTTAAGGTATCAGTGTTTACTTTTACATTTATATAAAAAAATAATTATTTTCCAATTATGTTTTAAATAATTAACAACTCTTTTTAACATTAGCATGTTGAAATTTTAACTTTAACATGTTGAAAATTTAAGATTAGCATGTTGAAAATTTAACTTTAGCATGTTGAAAATTTATTCATAGCATATTCAAAGACTTACAAGTGAATGCACAAATGCTTGTTCATAATCATCATGTATGCTGACCAAGTTGCTATTAATCTCTTCACAATGTCGGTTGGAATAAATGAACATGTATTCGTCTGTACTTGCTTTGTAACATGATGATCCTGCAAAAATTCAATGTTATTACAACTTACAGAATATAAACAAATTCCAAAATAGTTTTAATCAGTTTTAATCAGAAATTTTAAATTCCTTCCTTTGAGAAAACGGGTTTTTAGAAAAGCATGTCATTTACTTGAATCTTACAGAACATAAAAAAATCCAAACAAGTTTTTATCAGAAATGGTAAATTCCTTTCATTTGAGAAAACCAGTTTTTAGAAAAGAATTTCATTTTCTTGAATAACTATACTCAAAGGAACAACTAAGAGATTAATGTTAAAAAACTTGTGTTATTGTGAATTTCATTGCATATTTAAAGAGGCTTTTTCAGGGGAGAAATATGTGGTTTCAGAAACATTTTTTTGACATTGGTTAATATTTACAAGAATAATTTATGATAATAATCGTAGACACTTGTGGCCTCTTTCATATTTTACAAGGGTAGGCTCCTAATGCATAAAACACAGTCAGACCAGAGTGCTATCGCATAGACCTGTTTTTTCCCAAGAGATAGGTGACAAGGGCTTTAATGGTAAAAAAAATGGGAGATTATGTAACAGCTTTATAATTTAATATAACTGTAATAAATTTTGTAAATCTGGTGTTCATGAAGTAGGTTCTATTTGAATAATAGACTACTACTACATATTCTATTATATGTGGGTGAGGTCTAGCATGAGGTCTAGCAGCGTAGCACGCCATGGGTCCTAGGATTTAGGTCAGGATTGACCCATTACCCCAATGATGCCATATTAGTGAAATATATATCTCACAAAATACAATTCGCTGGATTTGATTTTTGTTTGTTGTATAATTCGAAGCAAAACGTTTTTTTTAGAAAAGATTGTCATTTTACTATACTGAATAGAACAACTAATAAATTAATAAAAAAAAACCTTGATTCCAAGCCTAATAATAACAATAAAGAAACTTAACCATATCCACTCCAACCAGCATCACATCCCTCATCAATAACCACTTCATCTGGGGGGATGGGTGGAAGAAGTTGTTTCTCTTGTTTGCAAATATAAGGAAGAGTTGCATCACAACTATTGTCATTCCAATATCCAAGTAGTCGGTAAATGTTGACACATCTTTCTCCCTGGGTTCATGGTTTAATTACAGCGTCATATGTATATCATGAATATTCATATGATCATGTATATTCATATGATCATATATATTCATGTTATCATGTATATCCACATGATTATGTATAGTCGTGAGATCGTGTATATTCATATGATCATGTATATTCATGTTATTATGTATATTCATGTAATCATGTATATTTAAATGAACATGCATATAATACGCTCATGTATATTCATATAATCATGTATATTCATGTGATCATGTATATTTATATGATCATGTGTATTGATACAATGAGACAAGTTGATATTTTAAACACATTGTGCTTACTTTAAATTATGTATGAGTAATGTTTGTGGCGTTATTAACAATTCTGGTATTTTAATCACTTGTATTCTCGAAAATGGAGTGGTAACTCTATGGGTGATTTTCTTTTGTTCATTAATCGTTTGCCATTTGAAGCTAACACTCACAACTATTGCCTTTTAAAATGATTTTAAGGGATTTGCACTAATATACATGAATAGACTTATTTTTCTCACATGATAGTGATTTTTTTGTGGTGTAAATAATTGTATCATTATACAGCCTCCATATATTTTCAAATAGTTAAACACTGCTAATATATGAACAGTGGTAGCAGCTCTGAACAAGTTTACAAGTTATATACACATCCATACCTTTCCATTTGGTTCTCTGAAATTCCACTTAGTCATGGTGACGACACTATCATCAACCCATTCGTAATAATTCTGTGTTCGAAGATCATTCATTCCAATCCAAACATCACCACCACGATCTAACAATGGAAAATTACAGAAAAACCTTGGAAGAAAACTTAAAAAAATGAAAATTAATTGGCCTACATTATAGAGACTATTATTAAATTTATAAACACTTGTGTTAAAGAATATATTAAACACTAACCAGCTATTTTAGTGATCACAATTGGGTAGTTAATACTAATGCAACAAATAGAATAGTTATTGTATTGAAAGAACTATAGACACACTATCATATTATCTTTTATTACTTGAATAATTTATTATTAGTTATTATTAGTTAAATCTATTGCTCACAGATATGGGATATTTCCCACAGTTGTATTATAGTAGGGTGGGGGAGGATGGGACACTTTTTCATTCTATTTTTTCGTCCCATTTGGTAGTAACTAGAGAACATTCAAAGAATTACAAAACCGTACCCTCATGACTCCCATAAACAGAATTTCTTATAAATCAGGATATTTGGATATTACGTGCTAAAGGTGACCCGTCTTCCCCCACCCTACTTTTAATACAAGATAGGCCTACAGTGTGTAAACCTCTGGAAAATCTAAGATGTTGGGCAAAACTGTTCTGTTGCCCCAATATTTATAATAATAACTTTATTTGTCTTTCAATTGCGGTCGCGAAGATTTAGAAATATTTTAAACGAAAAGACAGGATACAGCGACAAAACACAGTTGTTAAAATAGCTTACAGTTAAAAAAATATTTACATTTAACTAACAAATATATACATAACATTATAAATTCCGCTAGTAGTATAACATGACAACCTCACATAATGTAATTGCCTACCTCCCTGAGTTATCATTGACTCAATAAAGTCGTTTTCAGCAAGAGATAGAATAGATACAAGGTTAGCACCACGGCTTTGACAGTCAGCTTGCGCATCATGCCAATCCATTGCAACGTTCTTAGGCGAGAAATAATAACAATGGTCCTTCCATGCTTTCCAGTCCTTGTCACAGCGATATACTAAACAATGAAAATAAAAATAGTATTAACATTCTATGTCATCACGATGTTACTGAATACTAACCACTTCCATCAAACTGCATTGATAAATGTGAAGCTGTAAAACTGTGAAATATAAAAAGGTAAAAATAAAAAGGAATAGAAATTAATTATTTTATGTTTAAAGGTGATAATTACTGTTGTGTGCTGGTTAGATAAAAAAAAGCTCGTGATTTCTGATAGAGCTACTTATACACAATTTTTTATCCTTGCGTAGTAGGATAACAATATTATTTATCTTTGTGTGGCTTAATGGGTACTTTGTATCATACACCTCTGCACACTTGCCAGTTATTTTGTATGTAACCCAGTGGAATTTTATTTCTTGTTATATAGTGGGGTGGGGTAAGATGGGACACTTCAGCACATAATATCTAAATATCCTAATCGTGTTTAAAACAATTAACAAGAGTATATGGGAATCGTGAGGATACTGTTTTATAATTCTTTGAATATTCCATGTTTACAACTAAATGGGCCTAGAAAATAGAATGAAAAGGTGTCCCATCTTCTCTCACCCTACTATATGGTTTTTATTTAGAAAGGCATATTATTGACTAATGGTTTGTAACGTTTTCTTCAAACAAATATTGACAGTAAGAAACATAAAAACAAAATACAGCCATGCTTTAACTTACTCTTCTGATTTTATTCCATTTGCAAATGAACCAGTATATGAAGATTGACCCGTTACTTTGACAACATTCACTGATCCACCATGTTGGTTTGTAACTCTACCTGCATGTACAGCAGCTGGACACATAGCAGAACTCTGTAATTATAAAGTAATAATAATAATTATAACTTTATTCGTATATGCGATTTCGGTAGACAAGATTAAGTAAAAAAGCAAAAAGAATCAAAAACAGAGGATATAGTGACAAAACAACAGTTGTTAAAACAAGCTTATAGGTAAAAATATTTACATTATTTGGAAGAAAATAAGCGTGGTCGCTATACTTAATACAAATACAAATTAACTTTGCAATTGAGCTGAAACTTTAAGTATATAAATTAAATAACGATTTTCTGGCTGTCTGTATGAGTTATTTTGTTGTAATTTGACATTTCAGTCAAGTCCAAAATGCTTTTTCGACAAAATTTACTTTGCTGATCAAGTTTTAACACCCATTCAGGTCGCTTTCATCATTATATTGCTTCTGACAAATGGACTTGTATAAAAAAGCTGGTAGCAATAATACATATGCAGTTTAGCCAAATTTGGGGTATTCAAAAGCATTAATAAAACTAAATTGGTCAGGCGGGTTTTATTTATTTTATCCGAACAAAACATTGAGTGACTATCTGTGGTGCTATTAATGCTTCTGTTATTATGATCACTTTAACAATCAAAAATGGTGTTGTAGCTCTGTGGGTGACTGTCTTTTGTTTATTAATTCTTGCCAATATGAACTACACATTCTGGACTTGACGTGAATCAAAACAAAATTTTTACCTCAGTATATGTTGTTGTTCCATACACCACACCACGTGAAGTATCTTCAACACAACCAGATGGACAATCAATCGTGTATGTGGTGTCTTCGACCTCTGTTGCTCTGTCTGTTTTAAATGCACACTAAATATTATATATGCAGTGGCGCACCCAGGGGGGGGATTAGGGGGACCAGTCCCCCCCCCCTTTTTGATATCAATAAATGGTTAACAAGCGTCACAGTGTAAAATTCGAGAATTGGTTGATGGGAACGCATCGGCTCGTGCAGTCGTCTGCCTGAGTGTATGTGTGAGTGTGTGTGCGTGCGGGAGGTTACGTGTGTTTTGGCAGGCATGGAATCAGTTGACCTTAAACGGCCGCGAACTCGTCCCTCGTTAAACGATGCTACGTTACACGCCGCGAACTCTTCCCTCATTAAAGGATGCTACGTTACAGGCAGCGAACTCGTCCCTGGTTAAACGATGCTACGTTACACGCCGCGAAATCGTCCCTCGTTAAACGATGCTACGTTACAGGCAGCGAAATCGTCCCTGGTTAAACGATACTACGTTACACGCCGCGAACTCTTCCCTTATTAAAGGATGCTACGTTACAGGCAGCGAACTCGTCCCCCGTTAAAGGATGCTACGTTACACGCCGCGAACTCTTCCCTCATTAAAGGATGCCACGTTACAGGCAGCGAACTCGTCCCTGGTTAAACGATGCTACGTTACACGCCGCGAACTCTTCCCTCATTAAAGGATGCTACGTTACAGGCAGCGAACTCGTCCCTGGTTAAACGATGCTACGTTACACGCCGCGAACTCTTCCCTCATTAAAGGATGCTACGTTACAGGCAGCGAACTCGTCCCTCATTAAAGGATGCCACGTTACAGGCAGCGAACTCGTCCCTGGTTAAACGATGCTACGTTACACGCCGCGAACTCTTCCCTCATTAAAGGATGCTACGTTACAGGCAGCGAACTCGTCCCTGGTTAAATGATGCCACGTTACACGGCCGCGAACTCGTCCCTCGTTAAACGATGCCACGTTACAGGCAGCGAAATCGTCCCTCGTTAAACGATGCTACGTTACACGGCAGCAACTCGTCCCCTGTTAAACCACACTATGTTACACGGCCGCGAACTTGCCCTCCCATTAAAAGACGCTACATTACACGTCGTGAAATTGTCCCCCCCCCCCTTTATTTCCGTCTCACTGTATATATGACAATCAATTTTGTATGTGGTGCGTTCAACTTCTGTTGCTCTGTCTGTTTTAAATGCAAGACTGAGTTTTGAGCAACCGCTGAATTTGAGTTCCTGCAGTTGCAGTTATCTGTTTTATCCATGAATTCACATAACCTTGCTTAAAAAAACAGAAATTACTGAACAATTTTAGAAACCATGTTTTAGTTAACTGTCTAAAAAGGTCAAAATAATTGTTACGTAGATGCATCTCACCAATGTCATAAAGAATTTGAATTAAAACTGCCCAACAACTGCTGTTTATCTTTTATTATTTGTTTGTATTGTGGGCTTAGAAGAAGGAACAAGTCAACTTAAGTTATGTGATTCAGTAACATATATAGTAATCATGGGATCACGTGGTAATGTGGTATTGTCCAATTGTCAGTTGGCCTGTTAAAGAAATGACGCATTTGCTTCACTTTGGGTTACTGGCGCATTTTTAGTAGCACTATGCTGTATGGAATTTAAATTATTGTGTCATTATATTCTATGATGTATGTGGTACTACTAAGGTCCTACTTCCTGTCACACTATGCATGCTTGGATTTGGATAACAGTTACACATCACCGCAGTACCCTGATGCATTTTATTTGTATACCTTTTTTTGTTGTAATTTTTACTAAAACGCAATAGCTTATTTAGAGTTAGACATACAGCTTTTTTACATAGTTATAGCATACATGGTATATATCATATGTATTATACATAGTATAAATCATACATACCAGAGCATGAGTATCGCTGATTAATATAACATCCATTGATTTCAAATTGCATCCTGATAGTTCCCACCCACTTCCGTGGTTGAACACGAACATACATTGTTGTTATTGGTTCACGGAGAATGTCGGTAAACTCACTTCCTTGACCATCTAATCCATTGAAGATCTATCGCAAATGAAAGATATAGCAACGGGAATTAATGAATGAATGATTTTAACTTCTTCTTCAGGCGGTGGGGAAATGTCAGTTGTTGAAACACTGGATTCTGTTTTACACACACCTCGTGCCCGCTTACAATTACCAGGTAAAGTCTTGCCCAAGGACACAATGGTATTGAAAAGTTTGTAAAACTATGATACATATACTGTTTAGTTTCCATAGTTATCTGTAGAAAAAAATGAGAAGGACTATTAAACATATGGGGTTTGCAAAATGAATTAGAAAAAAAGTTTGTGTAAAGAACTCAAGCCAAACTCTGGTATATACATAACATTTACTCACATGTTCATCTCCATTCTGTGATTTATATGTTGAGAAATTAATTCCATCATCACTGAATTGGAAAACATACTGAGATACATATGTTGCTGTGTTTCCGTACATGGTGATGCCAGATACCTGATTACAAATATCTTAATACAGTATTTAAATAACACCGGTAATGATCAATGTACGGTAATGATCATTTATTTATCCTTACTGTTAGGACAAAAAAAGGTATCATATGTAAATTTGTGGGTGAAAATGTTAGGTGATTTTCTAGTTGTTTTAGTGTATGGCTGAAAATTTATACAACCCATAGGAAAACACTGGGTTTGAATCATTTTTTAAGTATCTTGTCTAAGGACACATACATCCACAATGGTAGCTGCGACGGGACTTAAACCTGTAACCTCTAGTTCAAGGGAAGTCGCGCTAACCACTGTGCCATGGCACAAGTTAGTATCCTCCATTTACAAAGCGATGCTTTAACAACTGTGCTATGGTGGTGGTTAACGGTAATAAAAAACTGCATCTTATGTACTTGCAAAAAAAACATGGCTACATGCTCACCTTGTAGTAAGAATCAAATTGTACTTGAACCCACTGAGCTGCGTTTACAGTTAAAGGTGTCCATCCAGCGGCAACATAACCTTTATATAAGCAAACACTTTTAAATGCAGCAATGCATTGTTATTCCAATATAGATCTAATGTTTAGCTAGGTAAAACACTGATAAAGGCAACATTAATAAAGATATCAAATTGTTGATATGCAAAATAAGCCGGAATAAAATGAAATTTATTACACATTTTATATTACATATTACATGGTTTAAATTATTTCCATTAGCAACAGTTAATATATTAAATCCCACATTGTTACATATTGATGGTTGAAATTATGCACTTACTTGGGCAAACAGGTACTGTACAGTAAGTCCACCTAACATTAGGATCTGTAGTGTAACACCATGGACCTTTTTCACCATCAGGATTCCTGCAGAAGTTGCTCACTAAACCAGAGTCTGGATAATTCTGTGGTGTTCTGGGAAAAGAAAGTATCAATGTAGGAAAAATTTCAATGTTATATTTAACTTGTGCGTGATTTTTTACTGAAAGTTTAGGCAATAAAGAACATACGTATCTTTAGTTGTTTTTTATGTGCAGCTTAAAATGTTGGCAACCCCCTAAACTTCAAAGACTAGCTGGGTTTGAGAAAATGGCGTTTAGATTGTTGATTAAGGGCACATACATCAGCAATGGTTACAGGGTTGGGCCTCAAACCTACCCAAAAACTGAGAGGCACCCAAAAAAAGAGTAAACATAGAATTATTTTTAAAAACACATAAATAGGAAACCTGTCATGTGAATGGGGAGTTTGAGACGACCATTTCTGGCAAACAGTTCCATCTTGAGTCTTTGAGATCCAACCCCTATAACTTTCTCCATCATCCTTTGCATTAGCAAGACATTCGGCTACAAAAATGGAAAAATTATAAAAAAAAATTGAAATTTGTTTTTGTTACATCATTTTTTAATAATGTAAACAAATGAAGTTTTTTGGTTTATACTTTAGACTAACAACGGTGATTTTATTGTTAAAACGCAATTAGTATTTCCTACAAATAGACAATAGATTTTTTTTATTAAAAAAAAGTCTAGATTTAACAGGTTTTAAAATGAGTATGAGTCAATTTATCTTTTTTACCATTTCAGTATTTATATTTATTTACCTTTTCTTTAATTTAACCTTTTTAACATTATTTTTAATTCATCATTTTAGTGTTAATCACCCACCCTTATCTACTGGAGGACGAGCTTGTTTTGCTTCCTTTCCTTGAGCAAAAGAAGATGCCGAGATCATGTTGTCTTGAATATAGCCCGAGTTCATTCCTATCTTGAACAAACACGCTGTAAAAATATGAAGTTTATATCTGAGTAAATGTTTTTAACTGTAAGTGTGTTTTCACAACTGTTGTTTTGTCGCTATATCCTATCTTTTCATTTAAAAAATTTTAAAATCTCCGCTACTGTAAAGGAAAAGACAAATAAAGTTAATATTATTATTAAATCAGTAAATTCTCAATTACTTACGAAATGGACCAGCACAGTACAAAAGTTTTGCTATTTATTTGTTTTATGCCCTTATGCCTAAATTTGGGACACTGTACGGATTGTGTCTTTACACACACTTTTGTTTCTATTAGAAGTTTAACTTGAAAATAATTAAACATAAAATGGCTTGTTTGTGGGCTTGGTGTAGCGACCACGCTTATTTTCTTCCAATTAAATGTAAATATGTTTTTAACTGTAAACATATTTTAACAACTGTTGTTTGGTCGCTATATTTTGTCTTTTTGTTCAAAATATATCCAAGAGAGAAATAAAATTATCATGGGTTAACAGCATATACCACTTACATGCCCGACACCCAATATATTCTAATCTCAACGCGATGTTGTCTTTTGATTCAACTGGATGACACCTTACATGGCGGGCAATGATTGGTCGTGGGAACAGGTTAGTAACTTGTGTGTCTTGGTCAGAATTTCCATTAAAAATCTAAAAATTTGAAGATTAAATTTTATATTTGACTTAAATTGTAAGAAATACAAACAATTGGAAAATCTAAAAAGATTTAATTCTATATTTGATTTAAATTGGAAAAAAATAATAAAAATTGGAAAATTTAAAAATTTAAATATTTAATTATTTATTTGATTTAAATTGTAAAAAAATACTAACAATTGGAGCTCCTGTTGAATCTGAGAGCCATTCCCAATCCACAACTGCTGCTCCTACATTATCTGGATCTTGACTGTAAGCTATCTTGTATGTTTTCACCCATTGGCGTTCTGTATACTGAATAAGACCATTTCTTCCCTGTAATAATAAGTGTAATAATAATTCTTCCTTCTAATAAAATAAAATTAAAGCTTTATATACCAGAAGTTGCAACCACGCTTATTTTCTTCCAAATAAATGTAAAATTTTTTAACTGTAAGCATGTTTTACCAACTGTCGTCTTGTCGTTATAGCCTTTTTTTCGTTTAAAACACTTTTAAAAACCGTAATCTAAGAGACGAATATAGTTATTATAAGTAAGAGAAAACTACACTTTCACCATTACATCCTCACACACCTGTGTTATAATTCCTTTTAACTCATTGTGAGTTTCAAAGTCAACTTGAAGATACGGATTCGGATCGCCCCCTTTCGGGGTCCAACAACCATGTCCAGTGCCGAACGCATGATCCTGCTATAATTCATTCATTTGTTAGTAGTGTGTAAGGTTCATAAAAAGAAACATAAATTGAAAACTGTTGTTTGATCCATAGCTAAACATGCTTTCCTAAACAAAGAGGTTTGCTGTAGATTTTTTAATTATCTCCAAGGGGGTCTCATAAATAGGTTACATATGTGGTGCCTTAAAAAGCGGGGACGAGGTATGAAACAGAACACCTGAGTTATAACGACTGCCTTTGTGAGGAAAATACGATACATTCATTTAACAGAAACAGGTAATATAAAAGGAAGCAATCCTAGAAACTAGAAAGTTTAGAAAATGTCATAGACATGCAAAATGCACTAAAGTAGTGACTGACTAAAAACAGCTAAGATTTTTAACTTTAACGATAAAATAAGAATAATAACTCTAACATCCATATACTCCAATGCATTAAACATTTACATCGATAATAATAACATCTGCCGGTGTGTTCAACCTCCCACGAGATGCATTGAAATATACACTTGCAACTGATGATGCTGTTATTGCACTGTCAGGTATTGCACCACCAAATTCAACACCAAGATGTCTAAAAACACAAAAAATTAAAAGAATATTTTTTTTAAGGGAAAACCGCCAAAAAATTACATTGGTTTAAAAAAGCAAGTAAGATTTTAGCGAATGTTTTAGCAAGATTTTGGCGAATGTTTTTATTGTAGGAAAATGTTTTAACAAAATTTAACTAACTTAAAATTGTATGAAAAACTACAATAAAACTATTCTATTGGTTATAAAAAAAAACAAGCAAGGTTTTAGCTACTGTTGGAAAATTTTGTAAACTGAATTTGACTTAATTAAACAGCATAAAAATCTACTATAAAACTATTTCACTGATTATAAAAACAACAAGCAAGGGTTTAGCGAACGTTTTAGCTTTAGCACATTTTTGTTTCTGTTTAAAGTTTAACTTAATTAAAATAAATGTTTTGTCTGTCCGCTAGGTGTAGCGAGGTGTAGTTATTTTCTTCCAATTAAATGTAAATATGTTTTTAACTGTAACCGTGTTTTAACAACTGTTGTTTTTCCACTATCCTGTCTTTTCGTTTAAAATATTTCTAAATTTTCGCTGCCGATATCCAAGAGACAAAAAAAAGGTTCCTAATGCTATTATTATTATGTGTTATTTTAGGTACTGTAGGAAAATGTTTAAACAAAATTTGACTTACTTAAAACAGCATGCTTCATTGCTTTTGCAGTCCGAGTCTGTTACATCAGTTCCAATGATACTGTTTGTTATGCCAGTCTTTTCACACATGTAATGTCGATAGCTGTAACAATCAACATCATTCCACCTTCCAGTTGCAAGGTAAATTTCAAGACAATCTTCATCACCGGAATTATTTGGCTCACCTGAGCGAAAAATCGAAAAAAATTTTTTAGTTACAAAATTAAGTTAAATTATTTTTTTTCATTTTTTTTTGTTACTAATGTTTTCATATCATAATAATTATTTTTATTTTCGAATACAGTAGCAGGGATCAAACTGATTAAAACAGGGAAGAGAAGGGAATTATAAACATATTAAAAATTGTTAAAAATTTGCTATACCTAAAAATTAAGTAAAAGCCACTTTAGTTATAAGTTCTATATTCTTTTAAAATCCCCTTATTTGATTTAAAAAAAACAAACAAGAAAACATTTCCGGATTAAACGCTTACCGTCGTTCCAGTTCAAATAATTAAATGGTGAGTTATCCGACCACATCCAACCCTGGTCAATCACATTAGCAATATCGTGTTTCCAGCTGTTGAAATCATTTCCACCAGCCCATAAGTCAGCCACTGTAGGAATTTCTCCAACCACCCCTGTAATAACATGTATATTGTGTACGTATTGAAGTATAAATTACCATTGTGGGCATATGTATCCTTGGTTAATGCACTTAACGGCAATTGCTCCAACTCAGTGGTCACTAATGGGTTGTCCAAATTATCACCATACATAAAAATCCCCAAAAAATAATCATCCAAAAAGTAACCTGCATGGTAAATCGTAAGCTGGCAGGAGGTGTAGGAAACAGAACACCCATGTTATAACGACTATAGTTTTCTAGCCACCCAAGGATAAAGTAAGTTATCAGCATCATATTAGTTCATATATTTAATGAATAATTGGCACATTTTTATCCTTATAAACTGGCGACTGATTTTTCAGACTTTTTAAAAAAGTTTTTTTTTCATTTTTACTCTTATTTGACAATTTAAATAATTCATTAGTGACTACTGGGCTGAATTATATTTAAGCCTAAAGACACACAACCACACTGGTGGCAGCATCGAGCCATGAACTTTGTATTCTCTGGGTAAGAGGTAAGTCCTATGTAACCACTACTTTCATGCCAAGAATTTTGATTTAATGAACCTACTTGATAAGAAAGCTTGTTCTTTTGGTGTGTTGATTGACACCAAGTCACCACCTTGATACTGGCAAGCAAACCTAGCATCAAACCATGTGCGCAACTGCAGTGCATTAACCTTGAAATATTTACAATGTTACTTAGTGGTGAATTTGCAAATTGGAATATAATAATAATAACTTTATTTGTTTCTTCCATCAGGGTGGTGAAGATTTTAAAATATTTTAAACGAAAAGACACATACTTACACTAAAAATTATAAAACAGGCTTACAGTTAAAAACACATATTTACAGTTAATTGAAAGAAAATAAGTGTAACTAAATGCTATACAACAGAGTAAGCACATATTATTTAAAACAATTGATTTTCTTGCTATTTAAAAAAGAATCATTCTTGAAACGTATTATTCACATTTTTCAATTTGAGGTAATTAAATTAAAAAGCGGAAAACAAATTTTTAACAAGATCACTATAAAGGTATTTTGTAAAAAAAATAAATTAAAATATTTTTAAACAAGCTTAAAATACATAGATAAAATATACTAAACTTACCAAGTAACATTGGTTAGATTCCGGATCCGAGAACCAGCCATTGCCACCACATTTTTCAACGTCTGTTGGATCTATATAGAAACAAGTAGAACAAAAATAATTTTCTGATAGATAAACATAAACATAACAAATTCTTACCACCAGTGGGAGGTAGAGTGACTTCATGTGGAGAAGTGGGGACTAAAAGGAAAACAATTTTTTAACCAAGATCCTAAAAACTATTTTTTAATGTAACCAACGGGCAATGCATATTTAGACTTTTTTCTAATAAGGCTTCATTTTTATAGCTAAAATAAGAAGTAAATGCTAGTTTAGTAGTTAAATATGATTATATACATACTAAACTTGGTATATAACAATTGAGTAAAATCAAATGTCAAAATGCCTTTATTAAGATTTTTACCTACTTTAGTACATACATGTGTACAAAAACTACAATGATTCATGTTAAATATCACGGTTACGTTTGTTAATGGAGAAACTCGCATTAAATTATTGCACAACATATTATTATGCGTCACTAAGCTAACAAATGGAGGCAGCACCGCCATGAGTTGCATTCATCAAACATTGAGTTGAAATTAAACAAACAATAATCAAAGCTGTGCATGGTACCAGGTATGTCAATTAACCGACGCCCACTGAGCACAGACATTGTATGTTAATATTACATCACATTAAATGTCAGCAACTTATGAATAACTGCCCAATTTTTTTTGATAGGAATATAAGATTTTTAACTTATATGAAAACCAATATTTACCATGTAGGATATATTTTTTGTTTATATAGTTTTTATGTGCATTTTAGTGGTAATTCCTGTTTCTTCATGTTTTAATGGATATGGTCTCGCCTTTGTGATTATAAAGATATAAATAAATTCATGTTATTTAATACAAGAAAATGTCACTGTAAAAATGCACTAATGCAAAAAAGATATTTGGTAATCAATCCTGTTAATGCAAAAGTTTTATTTACTATCTGGTGTGTTAATTATTAATTCTTACTTTCTGGTTTCTTGCAGACAAACGTGTAGAGTTCAGTGCAAGCCACATCAATCCATATACCAATATCATTCATCTTAACGCATGGTTGGTTGGTGGGGCGTGTAAGATCCCAATTTCTGAATGGAGAATCATTTCCATCCATCCATATATATGAACCACTTGTGTAAGTTAAGCCGATCCAACTGTCTTGCGTAACATGACCTAAAAATGAAAATAGTGCAACTAGTTTTTTATTTTAATTTTTTTATTCTTTATGGGTGAGGTCCTTGTCAAGAACGTGAGATTTAGGCCAGATTTGGCCCATTACCCCAATGCATGGAAAGCCCATTTAATTGAAACTACTTACATTTGTATAAAGAAAAAAACTTATCTACAAAACATGTTACTATTTGAGTTAATAATAACATAATATAATAACTAAATTTGTCTCTTCGATTACGGTAGCCAAGATTTAAAAATATTTAAAATAAAAAGACAGGATATAGCGACAAAGCAACAGTTGTTAAAACAAGCTAACAGTTAAAAACATATTTATATTAAATTAAAAAAAATAAGCGTGGTCGCTAATATAGGTCGGTAATACTTGAAAACATACATGACATAAACAGTCACTATATTTAAAAAAAAGAATTTTCTGTAGTAATGAATAAGTTATAATCAATTTAACAGCAGTATTATTCAATCTTAAATGTAGAAGCAAGTATAATAATACTAACTCAGATAAGTTATTATGTTAATGAAAACTGATTAGGATACATACCAACTAAGAAGCTGAGTTCTGTTTCATTAAACACGCTTGTTAACGTCGCTCCACTTTTGGCACAAAAACTTTGAGCATCAGCCTGTTGTTTCTCAGCATCACCAATGAAATAACAATTGTTGCCAAAATGTCTCCAGCCCGAGTCACATGTTCCAGAAACAGCTTAAAACATTAATGATTTTGCGTTGGACTAACTAATTTAATTAGTATGTAGTAGGGTGAGGAAAGACAGGACACCTTTAGCACATAATATCCAAATATCCTGATCGTGTTTTAAATAATTGACAATGGTCTATGGGGGTCGTGAGGATACAGTTTAATAAATCTTTAAAAGGTCTTTGTTTACTCCCAAATGAGCTGAAATAATAGAATGGAAAGGGTGTCCCATCTCCCCCCACCCTTCTACAGTTTAAAGCCAAATCTAACCCAAAAAAATAGAATAAAGGCTTTGTGATGCCTTTTATTCTGGCCAACTTAATTTTATTAGAAAAATTTAAAAATATTTATATTTAGAATCCCAAAATTTGCATAATAAGTAACATACAGTGTTTCAGAAACTGTCAACAAAATCTGTTTCATGAACAAAATTATTCCATTTATGACACATATACATATATATATATGGTTGCCTACGATTAGGATCCACAGATATAGTTGTTCCTTCTGGTAGTTCACAAATGTACGGTCGTAAATAGAAGCAGCTTGATGTCTCCCAGTTTTGTGAAGTTTTTCCGGTGTAAATACTCACACAATCATCTCTACCTGTAAAGAAAGACATATTGACAGTACTGCAAAACTTGATTTAGAAAGTAATTAGCTGTAAATACAAAATGAGGACAAAATTTATTCAAATATATACTGGAACTTCGTGTTCCTGTGTTTTAAATTGATTGTGTTTGAAACAATTAATTAAAAATTCATGGAAGTCGTGCAGATTTGGTTTTATAACACTTTGAATGTTTTATATTTACTACCAAATAGAATGAGAAAACAGAATGAAAAGGTGTTCTATTTTACCGCACCCTACTATATATGAATAACCTACAGATTTGGGTATATATGTGGTAACTCATAAGCGAGCACAGCAGAAATGAAATAGCACAATGCAACATAACTCTTGGAGTTATAACAATAAAAACAATAACTTTATCTGTCTCTTTAAATACGGTAGCAAAGATTTAGAAATATTCAAAACGAAAACGACAGGATATAGTGACAAAGCAACAGTTGTAAAAACACGCTTACAGTTAAAGACATTTTTACATTTAATTGGAAGAAAATATGCGTGATCTCTACATCTAGTTGTCTGCCATACTAGGATTAATTTGTGACATGCATATAACTAGCTATGTGTTTGTAGCATGTAGTAAGTTATACAGAATTACTTAAGTAATATTACCTGGAACAGTTTGTGGCATAGTAACATCCCAATCATAATAAACAATTGGAGTATTATCAGACCACAGGAAAGTATCGTCTTGTGCGGCATCAGATGCTCCTAACCAGATTTCTTGAAAGCCAGCGTCCTGATATTGCTCCAACATACTGTTTATCCTTCCCTGCTCAGTTGCACTAAATTGAAAGAATGAATAAATGTAAGTTATTTATCTTTGTGGGGGAAGTCAGTCATTATTACACAGATGTTCTGTTTTATACACTCTGTGCCCGCTTATGAATTAACACATATGTTACTTTGTTGGTGAATTGTTAAGGTGTAATTGTTGAAGATTTTTACGGTGTCGTGGCAAAGTGGTCAGTGCGTTTGAGAAAATCATGAAAAAACAGTCCCAAAAAAACACCATAAAGAAAACTGGTAACTCGTAAGCTGACACAAGATGTATGAAACAGAACATTCATGTTATAAGTTATAACCACTGTTGTTTTCCAGCCACAAGAGAATAGAGCAAGTAACATTCGATCATATTACGTATATGAAACAAATAATGTGCTTAAATGCAATCATCATTGTATTACTTAGTATTTAACTTAAAATCTCATACTTTCACTTACTCTAAGATTTCCAGCAGTTTTCCACCAGTCTTGTGACACAGACCATTTGCATCATACCAAGTTTGTGCACGATTTGCGTTGATAACAAACTCATAACATTTACTCCCAAGTAATGTCCAACCATAGGGACAACGGCCTTTTGAAGAAAAAGGTATTTTTAATCAAAAATAAAAAGTTACATTCCTAAATGATGTGATGTATTTTATAAATGTTAAAATAGATAAATTATAAAACAGAAAATTCCACCTCAAAATTGATTACTTTAAAATTATTATTTTAATTTACTACAAAATGGGTGCAGACAGTCATTAGTAATATATCATTTACACTTAAAAAAATGTTTGCAATTTTTTTTAAAATTTACCTGCAAGACCTCTTTGACAAACATATTTTAATTCATTGCTGCATTTTATTTCACTCCATTTATATCCAAGTTCTTGAGTTACTTTGACACATGTGCTACCAGCATATGGTGTTCTGTAAAACAGGTATTAAAATTACACAAGAAAATTACTACAAACTTAATTTTTACTATGTTTTTATAAAAAAAATGTTATGAGGTAACAGTATATGGTGTTATAACAAAAGTATTAAAACCCATTTTGTATTAGTAGTACCATGGGGTAAAAGAATACCAATAGCACATAATGACCGATATTTCTGTATGGTTTTTATCCTTTTACAAACTTTTTCTTTAAGTCCTAAGAATACGTTAATATATGAAAAGACAAATAAAGTTATGATATGTTATTATTAATTTACACTTAACTTACGTTTTGTAAAAAATTATCATGTACACACTTAATTAATTGCACATAACTTATGTTGCCACCGTAATCTAAGAGACAAACAAAAGTTATTATTATTATATTTAATTATCTCTCACTTGCTCAGTGGTTGTCCTGAAGCCCATTGCGCATACGTGCTTTGTGCTAATGCAGGGTTGGACCAATGTAATGTTCCTGGTGTATCCTGTTGTAAATATCAAATGAATATAACTGACCTTTTCCTCGCGTGCCCAGAAAATGACAGTCGTTATAACGCGTGTGTTTTGTTTCTACACCTCGTGACAGCTTACAGGTTATCAAGTATGTTACTTTGTGAAAAAAAAGCTACTTTGTGGGTGATTGTTTTTTAGAGATTTTATGTTGTTTTTATGCATGGTTGAATTTGAACACCCATTAGTGACCGCTGGGTTGGAGAAATTGTCGTTAAGTGTCTTGCCCAAGGAAACATACGTCCAGAATAGTAGCAGCGACAAGCCTTGAACCCATTACCTCTGGGTTAGAGGCAGGCACACTAACCAACTGGGCCCTGGCGTGGAACCTCTTGTTTATTAAATAAACTATTATAGGAACAAAACTTAAGCATTACCACATCAGAATATCCAAGCCAGTAATCACCAGAGCCAGCAATAAAAGTTGACACAAAACTTTGTTCAGCATCGTTTGCAATAGAAAGCAACAAAGAGCCTTGCTTGCTAAACAGAGAAATTTTTAATTTTATTTAAAATGTTACCCTCTTAAAATATTTCATGTTGTAAACCATAATTTAAGATGTGCTTTTTCTGCAAGTTATAAACCAACACTGTTTAATCTAAACCTTTAATTACATGTAGTCAAACGTTTTTGAATAAGTTACTCTACACCAAATTACCGGCAATCTTCAGTAGCTTCTTGCCATTGTAAACTTGATGACATAGCTTTGTAACAATTCTGCGCATTTTGTGTCCAACCTATTGGACAACTGGTGGTATCCCCTAAGAAAATAGCAGCAGTATTAACACTAAACAACACAATTTCATTTTAAAAACTACCAGTAGGTTTGCTGCAGATGAATGGATTAATGTTATCACAACTGACATCATTCCATTTTCCTTGATAACCCCTGGTAACCCAAACCTCAACACAATGCTCCTGGCCAGAGTTGTTTGGTTCGCCTCGCTTCCAATCGCTAAAAATAATAGAAAAAACATAAAATTTATTCCAAAAATTTTAAAATACTCACACATTGCAGGCAATTTTCATGATATTAAATAAAACTACAAATAAAGTCATGAGAATGTTTTAAATAAACCGTCTTTTTTATACAATATTTAGACTGATTTACTTTATTATTTGGTTGTAAAAATGTCAATTTTTGTCTTCGTAAACCCCCTCTTTTGTACTGTTTTATCTTCAGCATGTTTTTTATCAACGCTGATCCGAAACTTTCATTTGCATTAAAATTTTGAATTCCGTTCACATGTTCCAAGTCATAAGTAATAAAAAGTGATTCATATATATTTACTTACGGAACGCCTGCCCCTAAAGTACTTCCATCTGACCAAACAAAATTATTTTCCGTTTGTAAATCATTTAAACCGATCCACCATTTTGTGTCTTGCCAGTTAACAAGATAATTGTTGAACACCCAATCCTAAAAGTTCAATTTAAATCAAATTCAAACTGTGCTCTAACTATTAGCTTAAAGTTTTTGATGGTCAATGTACGTTTGTTAAACTTATTATTCAATAAACCTTTGTTATTTCAAAACAATAGGTATTTCCTCAATTTCTGCAGAATCATGTTTCAATTAAACCAAGGTAAAAATCTTCTATATTTCTAATGGGGGAAGATCCTAGGCACAACAGGGAAGAAATATAAGACTTTCTAACATAAGAATATTAATACAAAAATATTTAAAAAAAATTTTTTTAGACATAATAAAAATGATTTTCAAAAGCTATTAGAAAAATACAACATCGTAAAAAAAACAGGATAGATATATTTTTTATGTATATCTATCTTTGACAGATATTGAAAAAAACTTTCAAGCGCTATGAAAAAAAAATTTTAAACATACTCTTTCTTCTGCTGTAGCATAGACAGCGAGGTTTGCATCATTCTGTTCACACCAGGATTCCCCATCTGCCCAACTCATTCCTATCTCATGGCCAAGTGCTTGGTCGGAAAAATACCAACATTTATCGGCATGAAGTAACCACCCAGTAGGGCATTGACCTTGACCTTGAACTGGAGAAATAATGTAAGATTCCAACTTTTTGCAAATATAACACGGACTTATTACCTGTTGCTGCAATAGATAAAACAAACACCACCAAAGGCCAAAGCATGACGCTTGGTATTTGTAGCTTGTTGATAGTAAAAGTTATTTTACCAAGTACTGGCAACTAAAAGCTGCTTGAAAAACGCAACTTTTGGCGCTATTCAGGCACACAATGATAAACTATTAGCACTGTTTTAATAAAAAAATATTCTTTTTTAGGTAAAACATTCAGTTTTATGTATATATTGTTGTTTTTTTAAATTGATAAAACAATTTATAAAAAACAAAACATTCTCTAGCAAAATCTGAATATATTTTTTATACCAAATTTTTCACACTCAATCTGTAAACATGCTCTGGTACACTGCATATTAATTCAGAAGCACATATCAATATATATCACTGATTAAATACACCCAGTCACCTAACAGTACAGATTAATTATTCACAGTGCTACCTTCACACGTTGCTACATATGTTGTTTAATTTCATGCATTAACCTGGCTATGCAAGCACAAAGTCTAATTACTTAATGTAAAAGATTTATTAATTACAAACAATGCAAAAAATACCACAATCATGGTTAAGAAAAAGTAAATAAGAATCAGCACACAGTAGTTTTATTATTGTTACACCAAATTACTTTTAATGTTGTAAAATTAAAGGTATTGCACATAGTTACAAAAAGCTTGAGTGATTTCTTCATCAAATTTGAGAATCAGGAATTGAAACCTCCTGGTAATGAATAATATTTATTATTTAATTCCTATTTATTAAATTATTTTATTCTTTATTCCTAAGTTATTCCTAAAGATTTGTCAACTTAAAACAAGAGAATATCTTGTGTATGCTTACAGTGTGACTTTATACATCAGACACAAATACAAATACAAAGAAATTAAAATAAGTGAACATAAAAAAGTTTTCAACAAAATTTTAAAAAAAAATTATTTTTTTGTATAAAAAAAATATATTTTTCTGTATTAAATAATAAAATAAAAACAAACCTCATTAATTACGACAACAGGATTATCAAAACCAGCTTTTTCATCTGGTTTGCTTTTCGTTGAAGCCCATGTTGGCATTGCTGGCAAGGATATCTCTTTGGTGTTTTTAGATCTCATCATATAAAAGACCCCACCCCCAATCACAATGAGGGCAAGTACCCCGATAATTATCCCCACGATGGCGCCAGCGCTCAACCCACCCGATTGGTTGGTAGGAGGGTTGGACGTGATTGGTTCATCTGTACCTGGATAAATGTGTTTTTGAGTTAGTTGGTTTTAAATGAATGAATGAAACATGTTTTATCCTCGTATGGCGGGAATAGGACAGTCTTTATAACCAAACCAAAGAATTTCAATTAGACCAACTTATTGAATAAATGAATGGAACTTACTTTTTTCTCATGACCGCAAAATGACAGTGGTTATAACACGGGTGTTCATACACTACTGCCAGCTTACGAGTTACCATATATGTTACTTTGTAGGTGACGTTTTTTTCATTTTTTTTATGTATGGCAACTAATTTGGACAACACATTAGTGACCACTGGGTTGGAGCAATTGAATTGTTTTCCATGTGACTGAGGTTAATCAAGTTTTTTACTGATTATAATAAATAAATGTAATATACCGAAAAATATTATGTACGCAACAATGTAACAAAACTAATAGCTGTATTAATTAGTAGGATTTCACAAGGTTTGCTCCTTTTTTCAACATGCTCCAACTGTTACTGAATAAAAATGATTTAGAAAAATTTGTATTAACTGTTGTTTTTTCTGTATATCCTGTCCTTTTGTTTAAAATATTTCTAAATCTTCACAACCGTAATCGCAGAAACAAATAAAGTTATTATTATAATATATTATTATTATATTGTTAAATTAGTGTCAACAAATCAAGGAGCTTACCATAAGGATAATAACACCCGCTGAAATTGGAATTGGAATAAATTGGATCGTAACAGCATCCCCGTCGTAAGCATAAAGATTCTTCAATAGATAAATATCCACATTCTATTCTATTTTCTGGGTCAACTTGTGCACATTTGGACAACTCTAAAATTTAGAATTCTTTAAATAGTTTTTGAATTTTTTAAAGAAGATTGAAACGAAGGTTAACTTATGATAATTGATTTAAAAGAAATTTTTAAAAACATTTATTTGTCTCAAAAAAAATAAACTAAGATCTAAGTACTGCTACTACAGTTTAGTTAAGATAAAAAAACTATTATTTTACAACTTTTAAATGACACAAAACATGCTCTAAAATGTTCATGATTCAGTGACAATGTCATATTACATAAATTAACTTTTAATGCAAAGTTAAACTTCCGGACTTTCAATTCAGCGACAATGTTACATTATTTATTACTTGTAATGCAGAATTAAACTTCAGGACTTTTAATTCAGTGACAATGTCATATTGCATAACTAATGCAAAATTAAACCTTTGGATTTTTTGCACACATAGCCACGAGCATTCAGACAATCCACGTCATTCCACGCTCCACTCCATGGATACATCTCAACGCAATCTTCTCCTTTCAGTTGTCCATTAGGTTCACCATCAACCCAGTTAAAAAAGTCAGCAGGTGAGTTATCAGACCACTTCCAACCAGCTGTGGAGGGTATAATGTACAATTCAAATACTGCCACCTCGAAAAATGTATCTACCAAACCTGACTCTAATCAACATTCTTATTGTTTGAATTCATATTATTTTAAACCCAATGCCTAAACTCTTGTTGGTAGAAATACACCAAAATCTCTGGCGCTGTGGCACATTTGGTTAGCACGCCTACCTCTAAACCAGAGGTTACAGGTTTGAGGGTCAATGGTGTTACCATTGTTTGGGTATGTGTCCTTGGGTAAGACATTTAAAGGCAATTGCTCCAACCCAGTGGTCACTAATGGGTTGTCTAAATAGTCAGCAATACAGAAAATTCAATCAACTGCAAAGTTATAATCGTGGTAACCAGAACATCCGTTATAATTACAGTTTTTTTTCTCAAGAATAAAAAACTTTTATTTATTCATTGTACCTTTTTGAACAAGTTTTCGCAAAGCCTAAAAAAGTTAATACTTACTAAAGCCATCACTCTGTAATCCGATGAAAAGATTATGACCGGTTTCGGTAATAGTGCTCACAACAGCTTGACATTCATCTTGTGAGTGGAAACTTGCAAGTGATGCGCCTCGTGATTCACATTCATATAATGCTTCATACCATGAACGATAGTTGTCAGAATACTGACCTGTCTGTAGCACAAAAATAAAAAAAGATAAAGATAAAATAATATTATATATAATGCAACTTTGTAACAGAATTTAAAAAAAAAACAAAAAAAAAAATATAACCATAAAAACTTATTTGTCTTTTCAATTACAATAGCAAAGATTTAGAAATATTTTAATGAAAAGACACGATATAGCAACAAAACAACAGTTGTTAAAACACGCTTACAGTGAAAAACATATTTACATTTAATTGGAAGAAAATAAGCGTGGTCGCTACACCTAGCAGACAAACGAGCCATTTAAATGAAAAGTGCGCATAAAGACATCTTGCATAATTCACTTTTATTCCCATTGAATCTATATTAAATACCAAGTTAAAATCATTCAAACCTCAATAAAATAACAGTTTGTTCCGTAAGCAAAGAACCCAGCATCACAATTGCCTTCACCGGGGTCTGGCGTGGTTGGTAACGTTATAAGGTTCTGTTTGCAAATATATGGACTGGAACTTGTTCCACAAAGGGTTTGACCCATAGCTATCCATGTCCCATCACTATAAATTAATTACACAACTTTATTTTTATTGTAACAATGACGTCTTTTATTTATTGTAACAATGACGTCTTTATTTTTTTCCTAAATTTTTTTCCCCTTTCACTGTAACAATGACGCCTTTTTTTAAATAGTTTTTTTCTTTCTAACCATATACAGGCCTATCACAATTTCTGCTTAAATATTTGTATTGGCAATTGTTTGTGTATGCACTTCATGCTTGTAAGTAACAAGTATAAAATATGGGCGTATGTCTCCTTGGGCAAGACACTTAACGACAACTGCTCCAACCCAGTAATCACATGGTAACTCATAAGCTGGCACAAGTGTATTACACAGAACACTCAGATTATAACGACTGTTTTCATGCCTAACTTTAAGATATTAGATTTTTTCAAGTTTGTTGCAGTTAATATGCAACTGTTTTAAAAAAAAGTTACCAAATTTTGGGTATATGTTTATATTATTATATTTTCTCCACTATAAAGTAAGTACCTGTTCATTATAGCACAACCTGAACCTTCACCAAGAGCTGCAGAATTTGGTTCATTTTTCGCCCAGTTAGTAAATTCAACGGGCCATCCATCGTCCCATTTAAATGACGTCACGATATCAGATGTTCCTTCATCATCTACTACCACCTGGTGGTGAATGAATGAATGTAACTTATTTATCCTCACGTTGACTCGCATCGATAGTTATAATATTAATATAATAATAGGGTTTATTTGTGTCTTCGATTACGGTAGTAAAGATTTAGAAATATTTTGAAAGAAAAGACAGGATATAGCGACATGACAACAGCTGCTAAAACATGCTTACAGTTAAAAACATATTTACATTTAATTGGAAGAAAATAAGCGTAGTCCTACACCTAGCAGACAAACCAGCCATTTATGTTTAAATATTATCAGGTTAAACTTCTAATAGAAACAAAAGTGTGCGTAAAGACAAGACCTGTACAACAGGAGGAGTCAGCTTCAAAGCGAGTTAATCAAACAACAGTTGTTATAATACTGACAGTGAATGAACAAATGTAATTTGTTAATCCTTATGTGGTAGGTCATGACAGTTGTTATAACATTTGTGTTCTGTTAATACCTCATGCCTGCTCATGAGTTACCATACATGTAACTTTCTGGGACAGTGATTTTTTTGTTTGTTTATCTATGTGGGTGACAATTTGTACAACCCATTAGTGAAGACAAGGTTGGAGCAAAGGCCGTTATATGGTATGCACAGTGACACATGTAACTATAATGGTAGCAGCATCAAGCATTGACCCATATCTTTTGGTAATGATGTATTATAATAAGTGTAATAATTCTAATTAATCTACTTGTTTTACCTTCACACGAATGGTTAAATAGAGTACTGTGGGGGAGGATGGGACACCTTTAGCACATAATATTCAAATATCCTGATCGTATTTTAAACTATTAACATTGGTCTATGGGAGTCGTGAGGATACAGTTTTGTAAATCTTTGAATGTTCTTTGTTTCCTATAAATGGGACAAGAAAGTAGAACGAAAAGGTGTCCCATATTCCCCCACCCTACTATATGTTGAAAACTTACCTCGCTTGTGAAAGTGAGACCAAGCCATAAGTTGTTGCCACTTTGAAGATTTCTCCAGAATAAACTTTTGTAAAAGTCGTTTTCATAAGCATCAGCAATGCTTATAATGTAACTGTCACCTGGAATAAATTCAAAATATAATTTCTTTACAAAATATTATAACATTATATATTTTAATTTATATAAATTCAAATTTTGTAACTTTTGATTCTAATTTATAAAAATAAATTTTGTAACATTAAATTCTAATTTACATAAACTTAAACGCAAATTAAAATTAGATGCAACTTATCAAAAATTTAATATTGTAACTTTAGATTCTTACCTTGTGCTTGGCAAGCAGCTGATGCTAAACTTCTAGTTGAAAGTTGATCAACAATCTGGTAACAAATCCCATTCCTCCATGGTATGTAACCATCTATACATAACTCAGACGATGGTTGTGTGGGGTCAGATAATGAAGGTTGTCTTCTTGTTGTACAAGCATATGCTTTGTATGAATAACAACTTGTGTCTCCCCATTTACCATTTCCTGATCCTGATTTCATCTCAACACAAGCATCATCCTGTGTTTTAACCATGTATCACTTTATGTTTTAATCCTATATCATCCTTGTCCGGCGCCGTAGCACAGTTGGTTAGCACGCCTGCCTCGAACCCAGAGGTAATGGGTTCAAGGCTCATTGTTGCTACCATTGTGGGCATATGTATCCTTAAATCATTCTCTGTTTCAATCATATATCATTTTGTGTTTTAATCATATATATCATTCTATGTTCAATCATATCTCATTGTAGGACCTCACATAGTAGAATGGAATAAAATAGACCATATATATGGTTTAACCTTAAACACTTTAGAAATAAATTAGGTGTGAATGTCACTTATTATATATATTGAAGCTGGTTAATAGTAATTAAGTCAATTTACTTTTACTAACCCGCAACATAAGGGAGAAAATGGTAAAAGTTAATAAACAGAGTTTGAAAGTAAAAACTATGTGATTACTCACTCCGTAATATGCATTTGGTTCACCAATGTCCCAGTTTGTGTAAGTTACTTCCGATTGATCGTTCCAAAGATACGTCAATGCATTTCCACCGGACAAACCCAACCACAAGTTTCCATTGACAGATGGCAACATACTTGCTACATAAGCCTGGGTTTAAAAAGTGCCATTTTTAAATTATTTTATAAAAAGGGAAATATTAGGTTGAAATTTATATTTCAAATAGCAAGCTCTTGTGTATAAAAAGCGGACAGAAAAAAAAAAAACTTTAGGCTTTGAAATTGATATTATAATTAATAAATTCTTGCGCATAAAATGTAATGCATGAATACAAATTCTTATACAATGTATATGTGTCACATATGTTTTGATTTTATATATCAAGATAGGCAGACACAATGTGTATGAAGCATGTATAAATATCAGACATATATATATATGTGCACTAAGACACACTGTTTCACCAAGGTAATAGGTTTAAGGTTCGTTGCTGCTATCATTTTGGGCATATTTGTCCTTGGGCAAGTCACTTAACATTAATTGCTCCAACCCAGTAGTCACTAATGGGCTGTCCAAATTATCAGCCATACATAAAAAATCAAAACAATTCAAAAAAGTAATTACACAAAAAGTAAAGCTGGCACGAGGTGTATGAAACAGAACACTCATGTTATAAGTTATAACGACTGTCGTTTTTTGGACACGCGAGAATAAAGCAAGTTACATTCAAATTTTCTTACCTGTTCATAAGAGTTAAGAATAGAAACAGCTTCAGCAGATAATGCAGCACATGCATCCAGCATATCATACCATGTAATTTTATCATCTGATTTCACTCCCCCAAAATACCAGCATCGATTACCATATGAGTAAAAACCTTTTTTAAACAGAAAAAATATTGTTTGGGATTCTGTGTGTGTTTTTTTACAAGTAGTATAAAATATTATATTTCTATTTAGTATAAAATAATTTATTTTAAAAATAATGTATTATAAACAGAAACAACTCTGGTCTATTTTTTTAGTTTGGAATACAAGAACCAAGGATATACAATAAAGTGGTATATCCATATCTAAGCCATGTTACAAGGCCAATGTTGTGACTAAGTGGTTAAAAACTTGTATCATAAAGAATACACTGAAAACGATTTTTTCAATTTTACAAATGCTGATTGGCATGTTTCCAAAACACTAAATGGACTTGTTCCAACCCAGTGGTCACTAATTGGTATTTCCCAAGTCATCGAATAGTGACCTAACCCATATAGAATAGAAACCTCAACAAATAATTCAACATACCTGCAGGACACCCTCCGCTAGCAGCTGGGGTAGGGGGAACCACCACAGTATCTGACCCAATATATTTCTCACAAATATATCCAGATGGTTTGCCACAGTTGTTATCATTCCACAATCCCCCACCTGATGACAACTCAGCACAATCTGAAAATAAAAAATTGGTTGTATATTTTATACAAATGTAAAAAAGGGGTAATAATAATAGAATTGATTTGTCTACATTTAAATGCATTAATTTATTTTGTTTTTTGATCACATTAACGGAATTTTTTTAGTTTACAAAGAGAAAAAGACAGAAAGAAACTGTAAAACTACAGTTGTTACAAATGATTTATGGATACAACAAAAATTAAAATATATTTGATAAAAAGATATGCTCGTTACATCCTAAGTTTAAAATGCAAATAAATCTCTTTGATTCATAAAAAAGGATGATTTTTTTTTAGTTTTATCTGTTTTCCTTTGTTTTAATTATGACTAAGAATATATATAATAATAATTACCTTCTTGCCCCAGATAACCATTAGGTTCACCAGGTGCCCAATTAATGTAATCGAGTTGTGAATTATCGGCCCAACCAAACGTAGTTCCATCTCCACCAGCCATCACCTAAAGGTAAAATTTTGAATAAAAATAATCAAAAAATTTAGAAAAAAAATTTCAATAAAAACCTAATAAAAAATTTTTAAAAAATTTAATTAAGAAATTTTAATAAAAAAGTTTAACAAAAAAATGTTAAATAAAAAAGAACTATCAATACCACATGCCCGCTGTTAATTTTACATGTATGATTCTACTAGAAGAACTCGGAGCCATTCTGCATCTTCAACTACAGCATCCTAATGCATACACACAGAATCATACAACTGAGTATTATGATGTATACAACTTTAATACACAGTCAAAACTTGCTCGTTTTCTTATACAGTAGACACACATATTCTATTTCTACACATCATGTGTTCGGTCAATTTAAAACATGAACAACTTCTCCTACGTCCAACAAACCAGATATATTAGGGTGGGGAAAGATAGGACACCTTTTTGTTTTGTTTTCTCTTACCCTTTGGTAGTAAACAAAGAACATTCAAAGAATTATAAAACTATTTTCCCACTACTCTTACAAAACGTTGTTAATTATTTAAAGAATATTTAGATATTATGCGCTAAAGGAGTCCCATCTTCCCTCACCCTACCATTTATTATTTATACACCCCTACTGAGTTTCAAATGCACAAAACATACTTTATAGGTTTTGAAACCCATTAAGTTCCCACTTACCCTTAAACCAATCCACATATTACTCGCTGTTGTTTTTGAAGCACGACTCAATAAAAATGAGTTTTCATCAGCGCTGTGAATGGCCACAAGGTGTCCACCCCGAGCCGTACAATTTTTCTCAGCAAACGACCAACCCACAGTGATGTCATCAACAAATAAATAACATTTGTCAAGTCCATAACTTGGCTGGAACCGAATCTAAAATGTTAATAATAGTTGAAAATCATGGTAGTTTTAATACAAATATATTGAGTAATAATATAAATTATTACAAGTATTAAAAAAATGCAAATTAAATTTATTTTAATTATACTATTCCTTCAAATACAACAATAAAGGTCATGTAAAATCAACCTAGCAAAAAAAGGGGAAATAAGAGCAAAACGACAGTCGTTATAATTAACAAACGATAAAATAGATAAAGAAGCATTGTTTCATAGCTATGGCTGTTAAACACTTAAAGTGTAATTTCAAGAAAAGTTTGGACTCAGATTTTTGCTTATTGTGACAGGCACCCTATTGTGGCAAAAATCCATCTAAAAGGGTGTTGTCTTTACTCAACTTTCTTTGCAAGTTCTACGCGCTTATTTTCTTTAAAAAATTCTAAATTTTTTTTTAATTGTAAGCGTGGTAAAGCAACTGTTGTTTTGTCGCTATATCCTGTATTTTTATTTAAAATATTTTTAAATCTTCACTACCGTAATGGGAGAGACAAAAAAAGTTATCATCATAAATGTTAATTATGGGATCATAATTACCCATTGTTCGTCCAGTCCGCATTCAGTCGATGGTTGGCCACCAGGTGGTGGTAGAGTGGGTGGGGGACGAGGAAATTTATTTTTCGGAATTTTACAAATCCAGTTTCGAAGCGCATCACAATTTAAATCATTCCACCTGGGATGTCGTGTATTAGCAAATTAAACAAAGTACATTTACTATATTTAGTAAAACAATTTATGCAGCATAATATTTTTTTTGGGGGGGAGAGATTAAATTTGGTTTGAGAAATATAATACCAATTAACTTAAAAATATTTTCGTTACATACCAAGTTTAAAATAAAAACTCATTTATTTTTACAAAAAAAAAAGTTTTTTTTGGAACGTTTTTTTTGGAAAGAGTTTAAATTTGTTTTTAAAAATATGTAATAATAATCATCATACCAGTACAAAGATATACATCGTCAGTCTCTTGATTTATTGAAGTAAGAGACTGACGAAGCCATTTAGGCAAAATATATCTCTCTTATTGTACAATTGGTTGGACTTGATTTTTGTCTTTTACATTTTCGTAGCACCAGACCAGTACAAAAAAAACTTTTACAGTAGTTATACTTACGGAGATGAGTAACTGAACTGACTTTCAACACAGTTTTCTAAACCATTGTGGTCGCTTGGTTCCCCAGTTGCCCAGTTTGTGTAACTAACAGGAGTTCCTACAAAATATTAGTTTGGTAATAAATTGAATTTGTTTTATTCATGCGTGACAGAGCAATGACAATCATTATATAACACGGATGTTTTGTTTATACACCTTATTCCTGCTTACAAGTTACCCTGTATGTAACTTTGTGAGTGATTATTTTTATTTTTTTTTAATGTATAGCTTATAGTTTAGACAACCCATATGGGACAACTGGGTTGGAGTAATTGCAGTTAAATGTTTTGCCCTAGATACCTGTTTCGATTCGACTATTCTATATATGCAAATCTTTCGACGAGACATGTCATGGGACCTAAAATATATGCCAAATTGGCGTATTACCCCAATACTGATATAAATATGCAAAAATATGTTTTTAACTGTAAGCAAGTTTTAACAACTGTTGTTTTGTCTCTATATCCTGTCTTTTTGTTTTAAAATTTTTTAAATCTTTGCTACGGTAATCGAAGAGACCAATAATGTTATTATTATTATAAACACAATTTTACCGTCGGTCCATGCGTAACCACTATCGTCATCTAATGAGGTTAACCCCATCCAAAAGGAAGTGCTCGAAAAAACACCATCCTGCACAACAAAGTTGCTCACTGCAGCTTCCTCCTCATAACTATGGATTGAAACGAGATCCGCTTGTTGTGCTCGACAATGATCCAACGCATCTTGCCACGACGCGCGACTTGCTTGATCCGTGAAACTGTTGATCTAATAAAAGGAACTGAATATTGGAACAGGGGTTATGAACTAGTATATTTGTTTCTATAAGTTTAACTTGTAAATAATAAAACATAAATGGCTCATTGTCTGCTAGGTGTTGCAACCTCGCTAAATTTGCTTCAATTAAATGTAAATATGTTTTGAACTGTGAGCGTGTTTTAACAACTGTTGTTTTGTCGCTATATCCTGTTTTTCGATAAAAATATTTCAAAAACATCGCTATCATAATTGAAGAAAAAGGGATAATAATGCTTACCTGGTAGCACGCAGCAGTACTTTCATCACCATACCAACCCTTACTACAGCTTGCTGTTGGATCTATTGTAGTTGTGGATGGCTGTGTATAACCAACTCTGTCTTTCTCACAAACATAATATCGATTCTGACCACAAATATCAATCTGCCAGAAACCTAATTTAGAGAAATATGTACTTCAAAATTGTTTACAAATCAGATAGATATAGAAAATATACTTGTGTAAGTTCTATGTCAGTTTGAGGATATTTATTTAAGGTATTTATTGAGTTCAAAATAATTAATTCAATGCTCATAAAGTAGGGTTGGGAAGAAAAAACACTATTTCATTCTATTTTCCCATCCCATTCTTTCAAAGAATTATAAGACTGTATCCTCATGACTCCCATTGACCGTTGTTAATTGTTTTAAACACAATCGGAATATTTGGATATTATGTGCTAAAGGTGTCCCATATTTTCTCACAGTACTATAACTGGTAACACCTTTTGTATCTAGACCTTAAATACGTTTTTATTGATTTGAAATAACTTCTTTAATTTGGAGCTACAATATAAAATGTTTATGGCACAAATGATCTATATATATTTTAATTAAAACATCAAGTTTTTAGGTATTTTGGAAAAGTTTATATAAATAATTATAAAGAAAAAATACTTGAATAAAACTAATAAAACTCCCCAAAAGAACTTAACTTAATATTTAGACAAATATTAATAAAAATTTCAAGTTAAAAAAACATGAAATAAGTAAAAGTTTTGACATAGTGTCGTTACCTGTTTGGTCATCCATGTATGTACAACCATATTCGTTACCATTTCCACAATCCACCCATCTTCCTCTATACACTGGATCAATGCTACACCATGGTGTGTCCTTTATACCACCAGGGTGGTTATAAGTTGTACATTCATAGTATGTTACACCTTGGTATACAAATGGGAACGCACAAGAAAATCTTACATCTATAAAAATAAAGGAATTAAAAACATATATTTTTTTTTACTTATATATAACATAAATGGCTAGTTTGTCTGCTAGGTGTAGCGACCAGGCCTATTTTTTTCAATTAAATATCAATATGTTTTTAACTGTAAGCGTGTTTTAACAACTGTTGTTTTATCGCTATATCCTGTTGTTTCGTTTAAAATAAGTTATTATTATTAATTTATATAAAATATTAGAAATTTGCCAGAGTAACAAGCCCCAAGCACTAGTGCAATATTTTAAGAAGTACTTATCGGCAGTTACTCCAAGTCTCCTACCCAGTGGTTCCTTTATTTAAATTGCCAGTTATACGTTACAAAATATAAAAATATTCCTAAAAAAATAATTACACACAAAGTTACATACATGGTAACTCGTAAGTGGGCATGGTAACTCGTAGTAAAAAAGTTAAAAAGATACCCCCAAAATAATAACCAATAAAGTAACATATTTGGTAATTCGTAAGCTGGCACGAGGTGTATTAAACAAAACACCCGTGTTTAACAACTGTTGTTTGCCCGTTACATTAGTAAAAATAAGTTAAATGCATGAATGTAACTTACTTTACGAGACCGGAAAACGACAGTCATTAAACACAGGTGTTTTGTTCAATACACCTCGTGCCAGCTTACGAATTACCAAATATGTTACTTTATTGGTTATTATTTTGGGGGTATCTTTTTAAATTTTTTCACTATGAGTTTAAGTTACATACATACCTGGTTCATTTTTATCCCACTTAGTGTAAGTGACCAACTCCCCAGTCTCCCATGTGTAATACAATGAACCACTTTGTGTAAGTTTGGCTGATAACCCAATCCATGAAGTGTAACCCAGCCCTGCTGGAAGTGTGTTCACTGCCTGTGTAATGGTAAATGTATAAAAGTTAATTACGGATATATGGTATGCGTGTATATTGTCCAATGCTATTAACCCTGAGGTAATGGGTTCAAGGCCCGCCGCTGCTACCATTGTGGGCGTATTTGTCCTTGGGCAAGAAACTTACAGCAATTACTCCAACCATTAGTCACTTACAAATTTTCCAAAAAATAAAAAATCACCAAATAATAACCTTCAAAGCTACACATGTGGTAACTTGTAAGCTGGCGCGAGGTGTATGAAAGAGAACATCCTTGTTTAAAAACTGTCATTTTATGGCCACGTGAGGATAAATAAGTTGAAATCATTCATTAATTTAGAGTAAAAACATGTGGAAATTACCAGCAAAACAACAAACCAGGAGCACAGCAAAAAAATAAAGTTATATATATTAATTTAGTATAAAAGAATGAGAAAATTAATGGAAAAAAAACAGCTGTGAAATTTTAGGTTAACTGAATAAGAAAATAACAAAACATTAATAACACACCAGTGAAAATATGAATGCTTGTTCAAAATCATCATGAACACTTGCTAATGTTGCCCCATTTTCTTCACAATGTCTGTTGGCGTATATGAACATGTATTCGTCTGTGCTTGCTTTGTAACATGAAGACTCTAAGGAGAAAAAATAAATAAAACTTAAAAATTTTTTTTTAAGTTTTAGATAAATTTCTAAGACCCTTAAATGCAACACATTGAAATTTGTGAACCCAGCTATTTAGTATCTCATTTAAATAAAAAGTTAGTATAAATTATAACAAAGACATTTTATGTATTATAAACAATTAAACAGGTTATGGCTCTAATTCATAGACACATAAAACAAATCCACATAAACTCTGGCATATAAATATTATATATATAGTGCATACATCTTGCGTGACAAACAATATTTACAATTACTAAATAAAAAAATTTAAAATTAAGATTTTTTTTCTGCTCACATTTTAAACTATATTCACAAAGCAATAACAAATTTAATAACGTTTTGCCTTTCTTAGCATAAGCTCTGCTTTAGGGTCATTTTAATATAATTTTTATTGATTATTTTTTGCTTCTATAACAAACTATATACCAATACAAAAATAAATAAAA
Source organism: Ciona robusta (assembly GCF_009617815.1). Classification (NCBI taxonomy): domain Eukaryota; kingdom Metazoa; phylum Chordata; class Ascidiacea; order Phlebobranchia; family Cionidae; genus Ciona; species Ciona robusta. The sequence goes on along the minus strand of NC_143243.1, from coordinate 3,087,548 downwards.
TTTTGAGTGTTCTTATTTTAGAGTCAAACTATATACAAATGAATGAATGAATAAAACTTGTTTTATTCTCGTATAGCAGAAAACGACAGCCGTTATAACATGAGTGTTCATAAACCTCATGCCAGCTTACAAATTACTTTGTGGGTTTTTTTTATTTATGGCTGATAGTTTGAACAACCCATTAGTGACCACTGGGCTTGAGCAATTTTCGTTAATTGTCTTGCCCAAGAATACATACGCCACAATGATAACAGCGACAAGCCCTGAACCCATTACCTCTAAGTTCAAGGCAGGCGCGCTAACCAACTTTGCTATAAGGCCCGAGTAAAATACATTTTGTGTATTTCTATTTTTATATTAAACTATTGCAAATATAAAAATAAGATTATTTTACAACTTCTTACCATAAGCCCTCCATCCTGGATCACATCCTTCATCTATTGGAGGTTGTTGAGTTACGAGAGGTGGAAGAAGTTGCTTCTCACTTTTACACATGTACGGCAACAATTCATCGCATTTTTTATCGTTCCAATAACCTTCAAACCGGTAAATGTTCACACATCTGTGTGTCTGCCCCCAAAAAATTTTATTGTTATAAATCCTAAAGCAAAAGTATTACAATACATACAGGTCTAAGTTGCCGGTTTAAATCTGACAAAAAATAACATAATTATTAACAACAACAAGGCAATAAAAATTAACAATAAACAAACAGTCTTTAAAACATAATAGAATACCTTTGTTTGTATCTTTGATTACGGTAGCGAAGATTTAGATTTATTTTAAACGAAAAGACGGGATATACAGAAAAAACAACAGTTGTTAAAACACGCTTACAGTTAAAAACATGCTTACATGTATTGAAAAGAAAATAAGCGTAGTCTACACCTAGCAGACAAAGCCAGCCATTTACGTTAAATTCATGCTATGGATTTAAACTATTCAAGCAGAATTATCTGGAAAAAGCATGGTAACACAATAAACAGGAAATTGATTATGTTAAAACTAATTAACATAAATAAAAAAGTAGGAATGAAAAAATTATGTGTAAATGGACTTGTATAACAATTAAAATACGTACTGTTGATTTAGGTTCATCCCAAAACCACTTAGTCATTGTAACAGGAGTTCCATCTGCCCACAAGTAGTAATTAACTGTATCCAGATCGTTTAATCCAATCCATACATCATCTCCTAGGTCTGTAAAGTAAAATACAAAAAAATAAAGGTAAAGTAAACTGGATCTGTAAATAAAAGTTACACAAATTAAAGGTATTTTTTATATATTCTCACAGGAGCAGGGCAACTGCAGTCGTTATAACACCTGCGTTGTGGTTCATATACCTAATCTCCGCTTATCGGTAACTTCTTGACAATCGTGGTCTCGTGGGTAGACATTTTTGTTCTTTATTCCTACTTGTGATAGTTTTATTTTAGTGTATAAAGCATCATGTTGTTACCTGCAACATATACTTGCGATTCTATGAAACTATTTTCCCCTTCAGATAGAATGGACACCAAGTCACCACCTAAACTGATACAAGCAGATCTTGCATCATGCCAGTTAACAAGGATTCCTTTTGGTGATAAGTAATAACAATGATCCTTCCAAGCCAACCAACCATCATCACATCTCAAACCTGATGAACATAGACATAACATATTTAACAAGATGAGCATAGACATGACATGTTTGACAAGATGGGCATAGAAATAACATATTTAACAAGATGAGCATAGACATAACATATTTAACAAGATGAGCATAGACATAACATATTTACCAAGATGGGCATAGAAATAACATGTTTAACAAAATGGGCAAAGGCATAACATTTTTTAAACAAATACATAAAAACATAAAAATGTTTTTATCAATTTAAATTTTGAGCTTTGAATTGTGGGTTTAAATGAAACTAAATATTTAACAAGGGCCCTTTAGTAAGAAAATATGGTACAAGAATAGGTTATTACATATGTTCAATATATTTTAAAGGTTTGGTTTACATGTCAGTCTAGGCACCCCTATTATAAAGGAAAGGAACAAAATTTACACGTCATATTATAAATAATGCAACTATTTTAACTTATTACTATTATAATATTTACCTTTACTGTTACATTTAACATATTACATGTACACAACACATGGTGAGTTGCTTAAAAAATTTTTTTGGATACAAACTTACTTTGACCACTGAACACAAATGAAGCAGAATAAGATTCAAAACTGAAAAAAAAACAATCATTTTTAATTTAATTGCAAATATTGCCTGCGATGTAACAACTACAAAAACAAAAATTAAATTATATTTTATTTCAGTTTACACTGCTGTACAGTTAAAAAAATTTTACATGTAACTGTAATTGATCATAAATACAATTTTGTTTGCTAGGTGTGATGGCCATGCTTATTTTCATCCATTTAAGTATAAATATGTATTTAACTATAAGCAGGTTTTAACAACTGTTGTTTTGTCGCTATGTTCTGTCTTTTTATTTAAAATATTTTTAAACCCTCACTACGGTAATCGAAGAGACAAATAAAGTTGTTATTATTATTGTTGTATGACAATAAACATTGTGTACATCGCAACATTATTCCAACTGCAGTTATTAAACTTACGATTGTGAAGTGATTCCATTCCTGTATGTACCAAGATATGAGAGCTGTCCCCCCATGTTTTGCATGATAACACTTCCCCCATGTGAATTCAATACTTTACCAGCATGTACTGCTGCAGGACACACAGCAGAATTCTGGGCAAAAAAAATCATAAAAAACTGATCCAATGTATTTGGTAAACATATCATTCCGGCAATTTTTAAAAAGTGTGTGGGTCAGTTATGTGGAGCTACAAAGCTTTGTAAAAAATCACAAAAATAGGTATTTCACCTGTTTTTAGGACTATTTTCTGTAAAATTTACTGATGAATACTAAAATGTAAACCTAAAGTACTTTGGTAACAATTATGCATTCTTATGCAAGTACTTTGGTAACAATTATGGAACAGAAGTTCTTCTATTTGTACCAGACAACATAACAAAATTAAATGAATAAACGGTTCCAACTTGCTTTATCCTCGTGTGGCCAGAAAACGACAGTTGTTAAACACAGGTGTTCTGTTTCATACACCTCGAGCCACTTTACGAGTTACCAAGTGTGTTATTTGTGCGTAATTATTTTTGGTTTTTTTTTTAATTTTTTTAATGTGTAGCTGAAAATTTGGACAACCCCTTAGTGACCACTGGGTTGGAGCAATTGCGGTTAAGTGTTGCCCACAATGGTAGCAGCAAAGAACCTTGAACCCATTACCTCTTAAACGCAGGCGCACTAACCAAATGTGCTACAGGGTTGGCGACAGTAATGAAAAAAAAATTAATTAAAACAACAAAGGGAACCAGCAGCAACATACATACCAAGGTATAAACATCTGTTCCCCACACAGTTCCTGCCCCAATATCCTCAACACAACCTCCTGGGCAGTCAAGCGTGAACGTATCTGTGTCACCTGACCATATTGTGCCTGTGTCTGTAATAAAGAAGGAAAACTTCAGGAAAATTCGGCTACCCATTTTATTCTGTGGGTGAGGTCCCGCAGCATGGCACGCAATGGATCCTAGGATTTAGGCCAGGATTAGCCAATTACCCCAATGGTTATACTTTAAAATTGTGTTAAGAAGTGCATACGCAATGCTCTACAGCCTTTTTTAATCCCAATACAAACTCTATTTTATTAAAATTAAACCATTTCGTAATATATATTATTTTAGACTTTTCATTATTATAGTACCAATTGCAGATTAAATGAATAAATCAAAATTCTACTTTATTTACAGTTGGATTATGATTATTCTATGGCACACCTAGTGTAGGAATCCAGTTGTAGGCCACTGATAAAAAAAAGACATAAGTAGATTTGATTCTATTAGATTTTTTCCAATTAAATGTAAATATGTTTTTAACTGCAAACGTGTTTTAACAACTGTTGTTTTTACGCTATATCCTCACTTTTCGTTTAAAATATTTCTAAATCTTCGCTACCGTAATCGAAGAGACAAGTAAAGTTATTATTATTGTAGTCGAAGTTACCCTATCCTTGTATTTTTACATACATTTTTACTGTTATTCACATGAGGAAATATTTTTAACCAACCTTTACAAGTTACTCTGTTATTGACATAACAGCCAAGTAGTTCAAACTGCATGATTGGATCATTGTTCCATGATTGTGGATAAATCCGGATGAATCTGGTTGAAACCGGTTCACGCAAAATGTCTGTGTACTCGGTCAAGCCATTTGTCAGTCCAGTAAATACCTGAACACATTGAAAGTAAAATAAGGTTTCCTTATTTTATTTATATGGATGAGATCTTACAGCAAAGTATGTCAGGGACTAAGATGGAGGAAAATGTTTGAACATTACCCCAACATAAGAATATATAAAAAAAGTTTAGTAAACCATTTTTTTAAATAGTAAGGTGGGGGAAGATGGGACACCTTCTAATTATATTTCCTGATCCCATTTGGTAGTGGATATAGAGCATTCAAAGAATTATAAAACCATATCCTAACGACTTTTATATATGGTTGTTATTGGTTTAAAACACGATCATGATATTTGAATATTATGTGCTAACGTTGTCCCATCTTACCCCACAGTAATATAAATGATATCCAGGCAAAAAGCTAAAAATCACTTATAGCATATAGCTGTGAAATAGCTAAATTTTATTTCTTTGTTTATTTTATGTTTTGATTTGACGTGAACAAACAGAATGAGACTATTTGCAACGTAGTACACTAACATTTAATTCACATGTCATATTATCCACATAAGGTATTAATATTTAACATAAATCAACATACACCCAAATACACTGTGTGTAATAATTTACTGACGTGGTTAGAACCAGTTTGGTCCTGGTACAACTTGAAATTACTCCCATCGTCACTGAAACCGATCTGGTATGTTGCCAACGACGATGTAGTTCCGTATATTGTTACTCCTGACACCTAGTGGGATCAGATTGAAAAAATATTTGGACAAAACAAATTTAAAAAATTTTTAAAACAATTTTAATTTTTTTATCGGATTTGCACTGTTTATTTAAACACCCTTTGCATTGATTTTATACATTTATATTAAAGATAAATCCTAAATGGAAGAATATATATTTCCAACAATGTATGTGCGGATTTTTTTCTAAATCTATTTATTCGCAATGGAATTTTATTGAAAAACAAAACCAAAAAAATAAAAAAATGTTTGCCATGCTTGACAATCATACCAACAGGTACATTGCAATGCAATTGTTTGTATATCAGTTAATAAGTTACTAGGTCATAGTAAGAGCAGTGACATTTCCAGGAATCATTATTTGTTTACATCCAAGGTATTTATATAATGATTGAACTAAGGAGAATTAATAAATTCTTACTTTGTAATAATCATCAAACATAACTTGAATATATTGTGATGAACTTGTGGAGGTGGGTGACCAACCAGAACCAGAATAACCTAAAAAAATAAAGTTTGTGGTAACAATATTTGCCTTAGGATTTTAGAACATAAGAGACTCTAATCTGGCGTCGTAGAACAGTTGGCAGTGGCACGCCTGTCTCTAATTCAGAGGTTATGGGTCCAAGCTGCTACCATTGTGGGTGTATGTGTCCTTGAACAAGACATTTAACGGCAATTGCTCCAACCCAGTGGTCACTAACTAATTGTTTAAATTGTCAGTCATATAACACAAAAAGTCATTACCCTCAAAGTGACATATGTGGTAACTCGTAAGCTGGTACGAGATGTATGAAACATAGCATGTTTAGAGCAATTGCCGTTTTCCGCCATCGAGGATAAAACAAGCTACATTTATTTATAAAAAATAATCTTGCGCATTTGTACTGAAACTTAATAAAAAACAGAAAAAGTCTTAGTGTATAAATAATATTCCATTAAAACTCTGTAATGTGGACAAAACATAAAAAAAAACATAAAAAAAATAATTCAAAACTGTTCCATTGAAAACTCTGTAAAGTAGATAAAACATTTGTTTACACGTTTTTAATAAAAGAGCTATGTAGTTATATATAACAGTATGCCCGGTAACAACAACAGCAGAAGGAAAGACTCACTTGGGCAAACTGGTACAAAACAACTTTCCCATTCCACATTAGGATCTGTAGTAAGACACCAGGGTGAGGACTTCCCATCAGGGTTTCGGCAAAAATTATTCCGTAAATCTGATGTTGGGTATTTGTCTGATGTGCTGTAATTAAAATAACTTCCATTGCTAATGAACCTTTTTACCTAAAACTATTTTTTTTTACTACAATTGTTGTTTCAGTGGTTTGTATAGTGTTCCACTGTCTAGTTCTAATATTTAAAGACTAGACTTGGACTTAGTTAGTTTGGTATGTTGTTAGTCGAGCCTATCGAGTTAAAAGCATGGTTATGAAATATGATGCGATCATGTGATACGATACATAGATATCAAATACTTTGTGATATATGACAGCACGAATATAAACATAGTCTTGACAGACAATTAGATTTTAAAAAGGTTTTATTTAAGGTTTTTCATGTGTTATAATTTATATAACTTCTGTTGCTAACGGCCATATTCTCCTAAAACTAATTTTCTGGCATTTTTTTACTGCAGTTAATTAAATTAACATTGGTTTTTATTTACTTGTTGTTGTTGTTACTGAAATTATATAACTGGATCAATGCGTTTTAAACATATTTGTTGTTTATATTTGTGGAGGTGCTACTTAGACGTAAACACGAGTTTTCTATTGCACACTTTGTGTTTCAGTTTCATATACACCATGTGTCCGTGCCCACTTATATTTGTACCACATTTTGTGTGATAAGTTTGTCCAAGAATGTTTGGTAGGATTTACTTACAAGCTGTGGGGATGAGGTGATTGAGAAGACCAATCCTGACAAGTTATTCCTGATACAGTTTTTGAAATCCAACCACGATAGTTAGCTCCATTATCTGAAGCCCTTGCTAAGCATTCATCTAAACAAAATATTTTTTACAAAAAATTCACAAGTGAAAAAAAAACAAGTTGTATTATGAGTTATGACTATGTGTATTTATCTAAGCAAAAAGTGAGTGTGCGTTTTACAGATATTATTAAGAGGGGCATGGCTTGAAAACGTTACCAAGACCTCACCTTAAATTATAGACATGATGTAGGGCCAGGAATACTTTTCAAAATACATAATACACAACTGAAAATGTAAAAATAAATATCTACATTCACCCATGAAATAACATACTTGGTAACATGAAACTGGCATGAGATGTATGAAACTGAACACCCGTGTTTATCGACTGTCATTTTCCGGCCACACGAGATTAAGGTAAATTACTTTTATTTATTCATTCAAATTGGGAATTTAACATTTTTATGAGAATTACTTGAATCAACTGGTGGACGGGCTTTTGTTGCTTCCCTTCCATTCTTCTGACTTGATGCCGTTATATGATCATCAGCAATAAGACCACTGTTCATTCCAAGCTTGTTAACACATGCTGTGGAATATAAACTATTTTTATTTTTTAAGAAAATTTTTTTTTTTTGTGTAAATTGAATATAGATTTTCCAAATGAATTAACTTTTTCTAAAAATAAGAAAAAATGCTATAAATACAACAGAAACGTTATGGATTTGAGGGTTGTCACTACTATTATTGTTGGCAGATGTGTCCTGGGCAAGACACTTACAAGTATAACTTCATGAAGCCACCTAAATAGATTTCCGAAACAAGGATCATTTCAGATCCTAATCATAAAAATTGTGAGAACCCTGTCGGGCGTACAACATGCATGCCTGCCAGCAACAGCGTATTTATATTACTGCCAGGTAAGATGCGACACCTTTTGCACATAATATCCAAATATCCTGATTGTGTTTTAAACAATTAGCAACTGTTGATGGGGGTCAGGTGGATACGGTTTTATAATTCTTTGAATGTTCTTTGTTTACTACCAAATGAGACAAGAAAATAGAATGAAAAGGTGTCCCATCTTTCCTCACCCTACTATGTATAAAACTTTAATACAAATGCACTCACAGCTTTTACAGCCAATGTATTCCAACCTCATACAAGGAGCATCAAACCAAGTTATCGGGTGACATCTCATATGACGTGCAATGAGGGGTCGTGGAAATAAGTTGGTGACTTGGGTGTTTTGATCGGAGTTTGCTGGAAATTCCTGTTTCATAAAACAATATGTATGTATTATAGTAATAGGTATGGTAAGGCATTTAAATTATCAGATAATAAAAAAAAAATTCAATTTTCACAAAACAATATTTAAACAATAAAACAATATTTATGTATTATAGTAATAGGTATGATAATGCATTTAAATTATCAGAAAAACAAAACAGCTTTTCAATTTTCGAAAAACAATATTTAAACAATAAAACAATATGTATGTATTATAGTAATAGGTATGGTAAGGCAATTAAATTATCAAAAATAAAAAAACTAATTTTTAAATTTTTACGGCTAGGCAAGTAGCCGGTTAAATGTAAAAATGCAATTACTTGTTAGATTGGGATTTGGAAATAAGACGTGACTGTCTTACCACCCAGAAGTAATGGCTTGAAATGAGGCAAAACGGATTGTATGGAAAGAAGTTATTTTGTTATTTACGCCGCAAATAAAGTAAGAGCATGGTTATGTCTTTATTTTGACTCTTCAGTTATTGTAACAAAGATCGGAAAAGTTTAAAAAAAAAGTAAAAAATTGAAAGTAACAGTAAAAAGACTGTTGCACTCTACAAACAATACACACTAACCTATTCTGATTACATTTAAGTAAACAACTATAAATTTATTGCCTGTCTTATTTTATTTAAAAATTGTGTCACAACTACAGTTTCTTGACAAAAATTGTGATTTTTTAATACCTATTAATGTTAAAACAAAACTTACGATTGGATCACCATTTTCATCGGAAACAAATTCCCATTTGCCTGAACTTGCATCTTGACTGTATGACACTTTAAATGATGTTACCCACTGTCTCTCAGAGTATTGTATAATCCCATTACGACCCTGTGTGCAGGTATTATTAGATTTATCGGTTTGAGATGTTTTTATCATATTACACACTAATCTGTTTCAAATAATAATTTTTTTAACTTATGATATTTTCATAGAAAGATTTTCTTTATAGCTGTTGCCTGTTTAAAGTAGTGTTGTTTAATGTTCTTGCAGTTTTAAGTTATGGTTTTTGTTATAATTATGCAGGATAATGAACTAATGTTATGGTATTTCTAATCATTAAGGTAATTCTAAAATTTCTAATTTCAATATTTCTGATCCAAGTTTTTCAGTCATACAGAAAAAAATTTAAAAAAATATAATCACTCACAAAGTAACATACTTGGTAACCTATAAGCTGGAATAAGGTGTATGAAACAGAACATCCGTGTTATAACGACTGTGGTTTTTCGCCCACATGAGGATAAAGTTACATTTATTCAAACACAATCATTTACGGAAAACTAGGATGGCATACTTGTCACAGTGAATAGGAGTTGTTCGAAAACATACCCCATTTTAGTGTCTACCCACTCAAAATGCAAGCACTCTTTGTTAAAAAATCTGAGATTCTCATTACAGTGTGTTAGAGTTGCGCAGGCAATTGTGGGAAATTGTGGGAAAAAAAGGTATATTTGTGTAAGATTTTTGACTCTGCGTCATATTAAATGTCACAGTAATGTACAACCTAACCTGCGTAATTATCCCTTTAACTTCTGATCTATCGGCCAAATCAACTTGTATCCATTTGTTGGGATCATCAAATGAAGGCGACCATGCACCGTGGCCATTTCCAAATGAAATCTCATTTTCAACTAAGAAAAATTTCAAAAGTTTTTAGTTTTGCATTATCTAGAAAAATATATCTATGAATATTGAAAACACAAGGTTAGAGGTTTGTTAAAGAGAAGCATTGCTGTTAAGTAGTTAACATCACTTTTTATCTTAGTGTGGCAGGACATTTCCAAAGTTGTAGCAACAGTGTACTGCATATGATAGCTTTAAAGACCAGTTTGGCGTTGTTTTATATGTTAATTTTTATGTATGGCTGACAAATCAGACAACACTTCAGTGACTACTGGGTTGGAGAAAATATGTGTATTGTCAAAAGACACATACGCCTGTAATGATAACTGCAATGAGACTTAAACCCTGAACCTATTGGTTAGAGGCAGGCTCATTAAACACTGTGCCACAGCACCAGACAGTTCTGTCAATATATCTAGAAACTATTAACAAACATGGAAATATATCTACCACACTTATTTTCTTCCAACTAAATGTAAATATGTTTTAACTTTAAGCGTGTTTTAACAACTGTTGTTTTGTCGCTATATTTTGTCTTTTTGTTTAAAATATTTCTAAATCTTTGCTACCATAATCGCAGAGACAAATAAAGTTGTTATTATTTATATTAGAAACAAAGTTATTTTATTTACATTACCAGAAATAATGATAACATCTGAAGGTGTGTTAAGTCGACCTCTGTCAGCGCTGAACCACTGATCACGTTCTGTTGACGCAGACATTGCTGAGTCAGGTAGTGTACCACCATACTCTGCTCCAAGGTGTCTAATTAAAAAAAATTGAAAAAAAATTGTCAAGTGTTACTGATACTTAATATTTAAATAAAAATATTTTGTAATGTGTTTTTTTTATGTATCAATTAAATATTAAAAAGAATTAAATTTATGTTTTAAAATTTAATTGTCAATGAATGTTCTGAGTTTGAAATCCTTCTGTAATGAGTTTAAAAAACATTTGTAATATGTTTATAGTTTTGTGCTTTACCTAATGTAACTGTTGTAATATAATGTAACTTACTTTATCCTCGTGTGGCCGAAAAAAGACAGCCGTTAAACCAGGGTGTTATGTTTCATACACCTCGAGCCAGCTTACAAATTACCACTAATGTTACTTTGTGGGTGATACTAGTGTCTTGCCCAAGGACACATATACCCACAATAGTAGCAGTAAAGAGCCGTGTTAAAAAAATAGTCAGTTAAAACCAAAACCTTTCAAAACAGATAAGAAAATAATCAAAGTAAAAATATCTCACCTGAAGCAGCATGCCTCGTTACTATTACAGTTATCATCAGTAATATCAGGTCCAACTATGTTGGTCACGTCGCCTTTTTTCTCACAAACAGATGGTTGGTATCGGTAACAATAATTATCATTCCATAATCCGTTGGTCCCGTACATTTCAAGGCAATCTTCAGTGGAATCAAAACCATTTGGCTCTCCTGGTAATATAAGATATTATTAATTAAGCTGGCACAAGGTGTTAAACCCGTGTGATAACAACTGTCGTTTTTACATTCATTCGTTCAATGTAACTTGCTTTATCCTTGCATGGCCGGTAAATGACAATCGTTATAACATGGGTGTTCTGTTTTATACACCTTGTGCCAGTTTACGAGTTACCATGCATGTTACATTGTAGGTGATTATTTTGGGGGGGTCTTTTTTTATTTTTTTTGCGCAGCTGATAATTTAAAAAAACAATTAGTGACTAATGGGTTGGGGATTGGAAACAACAGACCTTATAACACAGGTGTTTTCTTTCACACATCTCCTGCCTGCTTATGGGGTTACCAATACGTAACTTTGTGGGTGATTATGTTTTTGAGTTTTAACATTGCCTGAAGTGTATTAATGGGTATATGTAATGATTGTAGTTAAATGAATAATACCAATTACCAGGTGCCCAGCTAATATAATTGAATGGACTTCCATCTGACCAACTCCATCCTTGTTCCAGTAGTTCAACATTGAAACTATTTTGATCACTCCCACCAATCCAAAAGTAAACTTCATTTGGAATATTTTCTATCAGAGCTGCATCAAAAAAGCACAAACTAATTCAGTTTGCTGTTATATCTTTTTATTTAACAAAAACTTATGCATGTGTGTATCCTTTTTTAGAGTTTGACTTGGTGAACTTAAACCACACTAGTTTTAGGAATAGTAAATATAACAGCAAAAATTACTACAAAACAGCAACAAATTATAAACGTTATAACACCATAATTGTAAACAGAAGCAGAAAATGCTTTTAATGAGAGAAATTTAAAAAGAAGTTATAACAGTAAAAATTTAAACAGATTATTACAAAAACAAACATTTGTGAATACTTACAGAATACATGAGCATTCTCCTGTGGTGAGTTGATACCAGCTAACTCACCGCCATCAACTTGACATGCGTATCGAGCATCGATCCAACTACGAGGATCAAGATTCACCTGAATTATAACATGGTGGTTATGTTAACTTTGTTTTCTCTTCAATTACGGTAATGAAGATTTTGAAATATTTTGAGCGAAAAGACAGGATATAGCGACAAAACAACAGTTGTTAAAACATGTTACAGTTAAAAACATATTTCTATTTGTTTGGAAGAAAATATTCATGTTCGCTACACCTAGCAGACAAACAAGTCATTTGTGTTTAATTATTATCAAGTTAAACTTTTAATAGAAACAAAAGTGTGTGTAAAGACACATGATGATGGAATACATAACATAGTGAGATAACAATAGGGCAGAATGCAATATGAAAATCAATATTAAAAAAATATATGGGTAAATATAAAACTTGTACTGGCTGCACACGATTTGAATACTTCTTGGCCTATCTTTAATATTTTTAAAAATATTACTAATTAACATTAAGATAGAAAATTTACCTAGAGTTAAAATACTTAAACATAAATGGCTTGTTTGTCTGTTAGGTGTAGCGACTACTTTTTCTTCCAATTAAATGTAAGTATGTTTTTAACTGTAAGCATGTTTTAGCAGCTGTTGTTTTGTCGCTATATCCTGACTTTTCGTTTAAAATATTTCTAAGAGAGAAACAAAGTTAACATAGTTGTACAATTAACCCAAAACCGAGGTTTAACAGCATACACAAAATCTTCAATACCGTAGTCGGTGAGACAAATAAATTTTTTATTAACTATTTAACAAATCTACACGGATTTTAAAACAAAATGTAACGTAACAGGAACATGCATAGTAGGTTAGTGATGAAAATGGTTTTATAATTTAAAATTGTTTTCAAATTCACTAAAATATAAGAGATTACCTTGTAACATCTGTCGCTGCTGGGGTCTGATATATAACCATTACCGCCACATTTTTCTAAATCTGGGACTAATATGAACAAAAATTATATAAAGTTATATTTTTATTTTTCAAACAAAATTAACTTACCATAACTTGGAGGAGGGATGGTAACAGTTTGTGTTGGAACTGGAAGTTAAAAGAAATATTAAAATTATAAAAAAAAAACATTAAAACAAAAAAATATATTATTATTTACAACAAAAAAAATAAAAAAAATAGTAGGGTGGGAAAAGATAGGACACCTTTTAGCTCTAATTTCTTGTCCCATTTCGTAGTAAACAAAAAACATTCAAAGAAAAAGCATATCCTTATGATTCCCATAGACCATTGTTAATTGTTTAAAACATGATCAGGGTATTTAGATATTATGTGCTAAAGGTGTCCTGTCTTCCCACCACCTTACTATATATTATTATTAAATAAAAATTAAAATACACAACAAATATATTAATATTTTAAAACATACTCTCATCTTTTTTGCAAACAAATGACCACATGATGGAGCAAGAACCATCACTCCACTCCCCTTGTTGATCAATAGAAACACAATTTCCATCATTATTTGGTTCGGTGTTTTTCCAATTATCATAACTGGTGTCTGTTGTTCCATCTTTCCAAATAAAACCTCCCCCTTGCTTCATCAAACCAATCCAACTTGTTTGTTGAAGGTTGCCTTAGAAATAATACAACCATGAAATATAACTTGGTTTATCCTTGTATGGAAAAGCAAATACAACACACATGCTGTGTTTCATACCCCCCGTCCCCGCTTACAGTACAAGCTTGTAACTTTATAGATGATTATTTTGGGGCATTAATTCATACACAATGAATGGATGTAACTTACTTTATCCTCGCGTGGCCGGAAAATGGAAGTCGTTGTAACACGCGTGTTCATACACCTCATGTCAGCTTACGAGTTACCATGTATGTTACTTTGTGGGTGATTGTTTTTTTTAGATTTTTTTATTTTTTATGTATGGCTGATAATTTGGACAACCCATTAGTGACCACTAGTTTGGAGCAATTGCTGTTAAGTGTCTTGCCCAAGGACACATCGCCCACAATGGTAGCAGCGACAAGCCTTAAATCCTTTACCTCTGAGTTAGAAGCAGGTCGCAAACCACTTTGACCTGGCGCCGAACAATGTATTTCATACACATTGTGGCCACATTTAAAAGCAAAAATATTTTCACAAAGTGATAAAATTTGACTCTACATATTCGTTTTAAATAAAGCAAACTCTATCTAACAGGCTATTAATCAACACATACTTTTATAGTTCCAAATAAATACAGAAACACCACATACATACCAACAATAAAAGACAATTCATCATCTGTAGTTATACTGGTTAGATGAGACTTTTTAGACACACAGTAAGATTCAGCATTTTGTTGAGTTTTTTCCATTGAACCAAAAAAATAACAAAAACCTTTTAGATGTCTCCAGCCTTCATCACAACGACCCTCAACTGAAAAAAAACATTTTAAAATTTAACTAAATAGCTAATTTCAATAAACTAACAAAAATGTTACTCAAAACTTTAGTAATATGTTATTCCTTGTAATTTAATGATGTGGTTGAAAGTTAACCAACTATTAGAACGCTACAAACAACTAGTTTGTGTTAATTTGTCATTAAATTTAACTTGCTATTGAAAATGCTTACCATCTTAAGGTATAAATGCTTATATTTAATGTATAATTTTGAAAAAAAACATTTTAAAATTTAACTAAATAGCTAATTTCAATAAACTAACAAAAATGTTACTCAAAGCTTTAGTAATATGTTATTCCTTGTAATTTAATGATGTGGTTGAAAGTTAACCAACTATTAGAACGCTACAAACAACTAGTTTGTGTTAATTTGTCATTAAATTTAACTTGCTATTGAAAATGCTTACCATCTTAAGATATAAATGCTTATATTTAATGTATAATAAGAACAATGAGCATGAATTTTTGCATTGCAGTATTTATAACTTGTAATAAATTACACAAATGTTCAAATAGTTGAACGATTCTTGTTTTGTGAAATATAGTAAAAATCAGGTGCTACAAAAATGTAACAGATAAAAATTAAGTCCAACCAATTGTTATATTAAAGAGATTTAATCATGATTCTATTTGAAAAGGAGACTGACGATGCCATTTAGGTAAAATATATATCTATAACTGTAATACAACAATTGGTTGGACTTGATTTTTGTCTGTTACATTTTCTAGTACCAGATCCTTACAGAACTAAGTAATTTTATATTGGCCAAATTTGCAAAATCGTTGCATTAGATAACTAATTCAACAAACAAATTCACCTGTTACAACTGGTGCAGCTGGTAGACCTTGTCCTTCAGGAATTTCACATATGTGACCCCTTTCTTCAAAACAAGTTGCTGTCTCCCAATTACTTGTGGTTCGCCCCGTATAAAGAGCAACACAATCATCCCTTCCTAAAGTTGGAAAATGGCTGTTTGTTGAATTGTTTATTTGATCCAATTTAATGTTAACAATTTTTTATGTTCATTAAAAAAATACTTTTTACCACACTTTTTAAATACTTTTTTTACATATTGATTCAATTTTAACTGATCATCTAAATAGTAGTATAAATAAAGTATGAACATTTAATGAAAAAATTCAAGATATTTAAAAAAATATTTTGTTTCAAAATAAACCAATGACCAACAAATTGTTTAAAATTAGTATTAGGATTGCAATAAAATATAACCTTGCACATAATCGGGCATGTGTGAACTCCAAAATGGTGTTTCTATGTTGGTTTGATCCCACCAAGTGACTTGATCATCGTGTCCGATATCAGACGCACCCAACCACACGAGGGGGTGACCGTTACTGGCGTAGGATTCCAACACACTTCCCACAAATGTTTCTTCATCTTGGCTGGATCAAATATTCAAGTTGAATGAATGAATGTTATCTATCGTATTTATCCTTGCATTGCAAGGCAACAACAGTGGTAATAACACAAACGTTTTATTTCATACACCTTGTGCCGCTTACAAGTTACTACGTATGTAACTTATTTATCCTCCCATGGAGGGGCAAACGACAGTCGTTGTAACAAGGGGTGTACATACACCGTCAATGGTAGCAGTCACAAGCAGCGAATTTGCAAAACAAAAAATACATTAAGCAAATTTAGAACATGAATAAGAAACAATGCATAAAAAAAAACATAATCCACAATAATTGTAGAATTTCAAACTTTCGATAAAGTGTTTGTTATTTAAAATGCTTAATTTCTATTTTAAATACCAGGTGATCAAACTTACTCCAATATTTTAAGCATTCCACCACCCAGGCCAAGACAAATCTCCTTTGAAGTAGTCCATGTTGATTTTCTATTTGGGTTAATATCAAATTCATAACATTTACCGCTCCCAGCAAAGTACAACCAACCAGTAGGACATTGAGCTAGAAAATAAAAAAAAAAAAACATTTTCCACAGAAATGCAAATATACAGGCATTTTAATATTCACCAAAAAAATTAGTTAGAAAAATTAAAGGATATAAAACCTAGTTAAAAAACTAAAATTTAGTTAAAATATCAAAGGATATAAAACCTACCTTTTAAACCACGTTCACAAATAAACCTCTTTTCTACTGAACATTTGACCACATTCCATGTCCATCCTAATATTTGGCTTATCTCTGTGCATGTACTGCCATGGTATGGAAGGCTACACACGAAAATGGTTAGCTTAGTTTTTGAAGTGGTTTGCTTAGTTTTTTGGTTAGCTTTTGTGGTTAGCATAGTTTTTTAGTTGGTTCGTGTTTATATATGTCATGAAATAAAGAGTGGCAATGTTTGTCAGGCCAACAAAAAAAATTAAATAAATTTAAACTAAAGGGCCTTCACGCAAAGTTTTAATACTTGGCTCAAACCAAGCATGCTATGTTGGTATCCATTAGCACAGCTGTGGTAATACCTTTTCAACCAACCATAACTAGTGTGACGTATTTTTTATTCCATCGTTGTATATGTTTGTGGTTTTTGTGCATAGTTTGCTGTGACGTGCTTCTGTATTGTTTCTAGCTTTACTATGGTTGTTGTTTAGCTATGGGCTCATCTTTTTATGATACTATCTGTTATATATGATTAAACTATTAACTAAGAAGGCCTACATCAGTCTGGTCAATAGGGGTAGGCCGTTACAGCAGTGTGCCGGACCACGCACTTACCTAACACTATTGATATTCATTAATTAGAAGCAGGCTTTTAAAGCCTAATGTACTTACGGGTTTGGTGGTTGGTTTGGAGCCCAGTGTTTGTAGCTGTACACTGTTGCAGTGTCAACCCAGGTCAACGTATCTGGACTTGCCTGTATAAATATTAATCATATGTCAATTTGTAATCTAGTAGATATTCAAGACAACCCAGAGGTAGGCTCGACGGAACTACCATTGTGGGCTTCAAGGCTCGACGGAACTACAAGGCTCGACGGAACCACCAAGGCTCGACGGAACTACCATTGTGGGCTTTTGTGTTCTTGGGCAAGACATTTAATAGTATTGTTCCAACCCGGTGGTCACTGATGGGTTGTCTAAATTATCAGCCATATAGAAAAAAATGATCACCCACAAAGTCACATATGTGGTGACTCATGAGCGGACATGAGGTTTATGAAACAAAACATGCTATACCAACTGTCGTTTCCCACTAGCCTAGTTAAGCAAATTACATTCAGTTTCATACGTACCGTGTCAGAAAGACCAATCCAAAAATTTTCACTGTAGCCGTTGATCAAGGATTCAACATTAGTTTGTTCGCCACCAGAACCAATTGAAGCAAGATTAGCTCCTTGCTTTCTAAGATAAATAGAAATACAATGTATTGGCTGAATTATTACACCAGCTTAAAAAAATACAAAAAGTTGATAAAATGTGTTAAACAAAATTTACATTGCATTTTAGGTAAATATATATTATGAGGCATAACCAGATAAGCTAGCTATATTATATTCAACATTATTGTATAGTAGGGTAGGGGAAGACGGAAACCACATAATATCCAAATTTCCTGATCGTGTTTTAAATAATTAACAACGGTCTATGGGAGTCTTGAGGATATCCGTTTTATAATTCTTTGAACCTTCTTTGATTACTACCAAATGGAATGAGAAAAAAGAAAGAAAAGGTGTTCTAACTTTTCTTATTCTTCTAAATATACGCTCGTGGCGGGCAACGACAGTCGTTATAACGCAAGTGTTTGGTTTCGTATATATTCGTTATACATACTTGCATTCAGCTTGTGCATCTTGCCACTGAGATGATAAAGATGAAACATAATAACATCGATCGCCCAAATTCACATAATTGCTGGGACATGAACTAAATGTTCCTGAAAAAAAGGATAATTTTTAATACCAAACAGCACCACAAAACAAAGATTTAGTATTTTCAACTGTACCAAAACTTAACTGGTTTAAAATTTTATTACTCTATTAAATACATTTTCCATACATTTTAAGCTTAAAATCTAGGATTTTATGTTTGTGTCTAATTTTATAATAATAATAACTTTATTTGATATTTCAATACCTAAGATTTAGAAACGCTTTAAATAAAAAAAGGATATAGCGACAAAACAACAGTTGTTAAAACACGCTTACAGTTAAAAACATACTTCCGTTTAAATGAAAGAAAATAAGCGTGGTCGCTACACCTAGCAGACAAACAAGCCATAAATGTTTAATTATTATCAAGTTAAAGTTCTAATGAAAACAAAATTTATTGGTAAACTAAAACTTACCCGTTGGCCTTTTACAAACAAAAGTACGAGTAGCTTCACAGGAATTGTCATTCCATTGTTTATCGTTAACTATTGGATCAGCAATCCAAATCTCAGCACAGTTCTCCATATAGGCGTTGTTTGGTTCACCATATTTCCAATTTCTAAATAAACATTGTGGTAGGATACCTAAGCTGCCCCATGTTGTACAATGGTGGGTTGGGTTGCCACTTATATAATTATATATTATGAAACAGAACTATAGTACAAGAAAAGAGTTGATATTTTTTATTTTTTATTCTTAATGGATGAGGTCTTTGTCAAGGACCTGGGATTTAGGCGAGATTTGACCCATTACCCCAACACCCGGGAAGCCCATTTAAGTCTTTCTTGCCAGCGGTGACACCGCATCACAGTCAGACGCGTAATATTGGCACCATTTTTTATTCCGTGTGCTTACGAGTTACCATACTTTTCAACTTTGTGTATAATTTTTATTTGATATGGCTTACAATTTGGACAACCTATTAGTGGCTGCTGGGTTGGAGCAATGTCCGTTAAGTGTCTTGCCCAAGGACACATATACCGATCAGTTTTAGTACCGCTGCCGAGCATCGAACCGGGGACACTTTGGTTTCAATGCAGGCACCTGAACCACTGAGCCATGGCGCCAGACTAATTGAATACGACCTAAGGTGTAAGGGCTTTAAATAAACAGGGTAAGTTCTGGCTGGGATTTGCTGTGTGTAAGCCCAACCAACCCTTCCACAACATTAGGCAGCGTTTTTTCATTCTAAATATACAGTTTATAGTTCACCCAAAGTTGAATTTATCTGGGTGGTATTTTTAAGACCAAAACTTCTGGAACTATTTTAGATAACAAATAGCCAAACTTATTTTAATATGAATTTAAAAGGTTGTAGCGGTTGAATGTATTTCGAGCACAGATATATATTTCAGTTTGTCCAAATTAACCTAATGCATAAAGATTAAATATTAAACAGCCGTGTGGCGTAACTATTACATCTGGCGTAACTGTGTTTATGATTGACGAGACATATCCTTTGTGTTTCCTACTACAAGGAAATAATATGACAGCTTGCCATTCTTTGGTGTCAATTATCTCTTCCGTGTTTTGTGTTTACACACATTTATGCTATAAAAGCCCTCCTATTTTCTGTGTTATGAGGGCAGTAGAAGCTCTCTTACACTTTTGCTGTCCTCACGTTTGTCCCTAGCCTGATGCCGCTTGTTTGTTCGACTAATAAACTGAGTTGTCGACCTAGTGTTATGGAGTCGTTACGTTGAAGTGGGCACGACCATTGAACAAACTTTGCACCCCCATCAGGGTCTTAACAAAGTTTAAATAAGCATTCGAAACATGTTTAAGTAGGTTAACATAGAAACCCAGAAGTGGTTTTAAGAAATTAAAACAGCTTTTTATAAACAAAACATACGGCTGTAACAAAAAGTAGACAGATTAACTAATGTAAACCAATTTTTTTAAATTGTTATGTTTTATTGTTTAAAACAAGTAATTGTACTGTTTTAAACTAAAAATTTTTACTTATTCAGTTTGCAAATTTGAAAAGAAAAGTTCTGTTAACTTATGTAAACCATTTTTTTAATAAAATTGTCATGTTATATTGCTTGAAACAAGTAACTGTACCAAGTCGCAATACTCACGCTATACTACTATTATAAGGTGTTCCGTCACTCCATGAAAAATGACCTTCTTGTTTCACATCATTAAGTCCAATCCACCATCGCAATTCATCCATGTTTTCCATGTTATTATCAACCACCCAATCCTGGTGAAAAATAACAATCAAAACTAAAAGTTTGTTGCTTTTTATTCATTTAAGTTATAAATAAAACTGTATATATTTAAACAGCTGAATATAATACCAGAATTTAATAAAATTCGACAGGAATTAAAAAAAAAAAGAATTTTCCAATTGGTAAGATTACAAAACAACTTTATAAAAATTTTCTTAACAAGTAATATGTCTGGTTACAAGCAAATACTGTTAAATTTTTTTCAGTGAGTTTAAACAAGTATGAGATACAATTTTACGAATTATTAATGATTGTGAGTATTTTCTCCTACCCTTTCCTCCACAGTTGCAAAACTAGCAAGATGCCCGTTGTTCTGCTGACACCACGATTCGGCTTCCGTCCAACTTACTGGTGGTTTCTGGTTTGAAAAATACCAACAAAAGTTGTTGTAAGAAGACCAACCATTTGGACAATCAGTTTGAGATGACACTGCAATTAGAAAAACAAACAAAAAACTTAGACAGAATGTAAAATTTATAAAATGGAAACCAAATTTATAAAATAAAAATTAAACGGAAAAATTAAACATTCATTAATTTTTTATAGAAAAAGGAAAAAAATTCAATAGAATAAATAAGTATAAAGGATATAAAGTTGGGTTGAAAAATATGCTGTGGGAACAAAACAAATAAATAAAGATTGTCATTTTATTTACACAAAAGAATTAATGTTATATTTATCTAAATCTAAAGGTAATAAAAAAATTTGTTATCTAAAATAAATTTATCACAAAATGTTACAAAAATAGTTACAATTACAAAATACACAACATTACACTGGAAGAAGAATAGAAAGTGCATAATACACTTTTTCACCAAAAAATTATAAGTCTACAAAAAGATCTAAATAACAGACCTGTTTGTATCAGAACCACAGTGAAAAAGGCAAGAATTGACCGCATTATTATTATCTTAAACTTTCACGTACGACATTAAACAAAATATTACATTACTTTTCTCTGGAATAATTTTCACGTAAAATTTTTTTTAAAAAACTCAAAAATTCTTAAAACTGGACCGCTGTCAAACACCCAATCTTTCATGCATTTATGAGGTTTCTCTAGTTTGTAATGAGCTTTTAAACAAAATTCAGTTTAATGATGTCCTTTTGTGTATATTGTGATTAAATTAATGCAACACCAAACATGCAGGCCTGGTACAGGAGAGTTGTAAAATTTAAAACAAAACAAACAATGCATATTTGTGATCGGTACGACGTGGAACGCAGAGTTAACTTTTGTTGCAATCATTCTTTGGTGATCTTTGAATTATCTGAATTGTTTCATTTCCGCAGCGTTGGAATTAAAACAACAACATTTTCCGTTTATTGAAACTTAAAAGTACAGTACTTTGAAAATATTTTCTAACATAATATTTTACTTAATAGTAACAGAATCGCTTGCAACAAAAAAAAACACATTTGTTTTTTAAACTCTAGAATAATAGCCTATACAACAGTGACTTGGTGCCAGTACATTGGACATTTATTCAATTTAGTACACTGGATATTTATTCAAGTTTTAAAAAATCAAACCAAGATAAAAAGAGATATAATAGGTCTTAAAATATCATATTCTATTCTTAAAATACCATGTTCTATTCTGTAATTTTATAATTTTAAGTTGTAGCAGAACACTGCATCAGACAAAAACTGGTATACATACACCTATATCACTAAAATTCCTTAGAAATGAAAAGTTTTGTTTTAATAAGAAACACGAGTGTAACTGTTCACTTTTTTATACTATGAAAATCGCGCGCGAACGTTTGTGCAACCAAGAGTGGAAATATTAATGTAGCTTCTGCGCATATCTGCAAAAAAAGAAAATAAATGTTTACAAATAGTCGAATAAATCATTTTCTCAAATGAAAATAAATGTAACTTATTCATCCACACATAGCGGGGCAACGACAGTCATTTTAGCACAAGTTTTTGTTTCGTATACCTCTTGTAACTTATTTTTTCTTGCGTGTCAGGGCATTAACAGTTGTTATAATACAGGTGTTTTGTTTCATACACATTTTACGAGTCACCAGATGTATGTGATTTTGTGGGAGGTAATTCTTTATATACCATAATCAACCATTAAGGTAGAGCTGTTAAGATTCTTGCCAACATTTTACAGTAAAGTATGAAACACATAAACAAACTTTCACTGGTTTTGCGTCCATCTTTATCTTTCCCCATGAAACAGCTTCATCTGGTGAAGCTCCAGCATCCGAACCATCAAACTCTTGAGCAGTGTTTACAAAAACAGAGAAATCGGCACCGTTTCTCTGCAATTTTGAAAAAGAAATCTTTTACAAGTTTATACCGGTTTCTGTGCAATTTTTTACACCCCTATATATATATATATATATACTTTTTTATACGTTTATAACCGTTTTTCTGCATTTTTTAAAATATATATTTTTTCATATATTTATTATCGTTTCTCTGCAAATTTTTTAAATGCTATAAATATTTTTTATATGTTTATAGCCGTGTTTCTGTGATTTTTGAAAAAATTTTATTTTTTTTATAAGTTTATAACCATTGCCATGCAATATATCTATTTTATAAGTTTATAACCGTTTCTCTGAAATTTTTAAATATATCTATTTTTAAAGTTTATAACCGTTTCTCTGCAACTTTTGTCATAAGTTTAAAAATGTCACGACACCACAAACGCCGAAATAGGAAAAATCGGTGACATAAGCCATAACTTTATAAATGTCATAACATCTAAACAATAATAATTTTTTGCATATACATAAAGAAAAAAATCTTAGCTACAATTTAAATGCATACAGTAGGGAAACTTACCATAAGGTTAGCATTACATATATGATGTTTAACTAATCCACCACCAAGGATTATCATCCCTGTGTTTGCTGCATAGACTGCTTGATTGTTCATTAATCTAATGTCTGTAATAAAACATAATATTTGTTTAAATTAAACCCTATAGTTATAATAAGGTAATATGATGCAGTACTTGTAACTTACTTTATCCTTGCGTTGCCACAAAACGGCAGTTGTTAAACACGGGTGTTTTGTTTCATACACCTCGTGCCAGCTTACCAAGTATGTTCCTTTGTGCGTGATTATTATGGAGGGATTTTTTTTTCTTCATAAGTGGCTGATAATTTGGAAAACTTATTAGTGACCACTGCCGAGGACACATACACCATTAATGTTGTCAGTATTGAGCATCAAACTTAGTAACTTTCAATAACGATCTAGGCACCTCATGGTTAAGTAATGGCACCAGCCTTAAAAATTTTAAACAAATTAAAACCAATCACAGTTAGAACTTATAATCTAATTTTATGTTTCTCTTTAATAACAATAATGAAGATAAAATGAATGCAAAACAGATATTATTAGGAATAGAATGACTATTTGGAAAAGAAAATTGTATGGGAAAGAATATAAAACTGTGTGTCTGTTTAACTGAAAGTATATTGTTTACAGTATAATCCTCTTTAAAGCCGATCCCCCAATTGTACGGGTTGCACCTTTGTATATAACTTTGTTTCTATTATAGGTTTACCATAATAATAATTAAACATAAATGTTTGTCTGCTAAGCATAGTGACCACGCTTTTTTTCTGAGAATTAAATGTAAATAAGTTTATACTGTAAGCAGGTTTTAACAGCTGTCGTTTTGTCGCTATATCCTGTCTTTTGACTCTTTTCCTTTAAAATATTTTTAATTAAATATTAAAGCCACCGTAATCTAAGGGACAAATAAAGTTATTATAGTTATTATATGTTATTATTAATTTACATTTCAGTAATATTTCTAAGCCATTATCATGTACAATCAAAGTGTATTATGGTACCTTCCACTATGTCTATGATTAAACCAGGGTTCTTATAGGAATGAAAATACAACATATCACCAATGGATCCATCAGTTAAAGCAGGACTGAATACAGGAATCTTGTTCTGCAAAGACATAAATAATTAGTTTATCTTTTTTCAGTAAAAATTTTTGATAAGGGGTGTGTTCTCGTCTACTAATCACCGCATAACTTAGATTTTTCTTTTTTTGTTGTTTAAATAAAAACTTTTGTAAAAAGTAATACACAGTAGGTATTTCAGTTAACTAAGACCTAAAGCCCAAGTACTATTAGTTAGAACTGGGAGCATAGGTTACAATTTAAGTATTGTTAGTTTCAAATGTTAGACTTTGAGCTATTAGATATAAATTGTTGGTTTAAAATTCTCAGCTTCAAAGTATATTGTTTTTGAGCTTTAATGTGATATGGACTATAGTACTACACAATTAATTAAAGCAAAAAATGTGCAGCTAATGTCCTTTTTATTGTTTTACATAGTTTCCTCTTCGCTATTGTATTCAAAGAGATAAAATAAATTTTTGGTGTGTAATTTTTATAAATAAAAATAATAATAAATATATTCAACACAAAATAAATTTAAAAAAATAATAATTTAAAATAAATTTCATACATTTATATAAAACTTATTATACCAACCTTATAACACCAATAATAAACTGATTCTGGATCATTAATTTCTTTCCCAAGTCTCCAGATAACTTTAGATGGCGTCCATTTAACCTTTTCTTCATTCTGTTCTTTTAACATTTCATCAAATATGGGCATTATCCAATCCTCGAATTTACAATAATTTACATTCGGCACCAATAAATTGCCAATTCTGTAAACAGTAGTCTGTTGTTACTTTAACAGTATTCTATTTTATAGCTTCCTTTAAAAAAAAAATTATACTGTAGCTTTTTTTTATAAAAATCCTATTTTTGGGGGGAATACCTTATTGTTATTGTTACCTTTTTGATCAAACTTTTAAATAAACATTGGCAAAATGCGGTTTAAAACACATTAAAATATTAAATTATTTCTATAATGAAAAAACTTAAGTCAAAACCGAAGTGTGTTTGGTAGTATATTTAACATGTATAATTATATAAACTTCACTATATGCATAAAGATTGCAGGTTGTGCGAAGTTGCCAGCTGGCACAACGCAGACAGGAATTAGTCGTTTCCTTTTCAGTAATATAAGAATGACACTGCCACAGGAGCATTGTCAAGGCTTAGGAAATTACTGCAGTAGAAGGATGCTAAGAAACTTAGCCTTGTGTGTATTGTTATAACTGACTACACATATATTGTTATAACTAACGACAAGTATATAATATTTGTTCTTCTTGTGTCTAATGTTATGTTCTTCTTGTGTCTAATGTTATTCTCGTGTGTAATGCTTCTTCCCGCATTTTGCATTCTCGCCAATATATAAGCCCTGTACTGTACTGCATAAGGAGGCAGTCGGAGCCAGTGCAGGAATCAGGACCTGTAATGCATGCTGTTCTCGCTGTTATCTGTATCATGACGTCAATGTCGTAATGTTGAATAAACTGAGCTGTAAACCTGGACTTGTAAAGGAGTCGTTATTTTTCTGCTGGTACCGGATTTCTGTTGAGCAAAGTGCGGGTACAGAGCTCATTATACATGAAATTGGCACGGTTCAGAGTTGAGTACGGCAGGTGAACTAAGAAACCACCTGCCCCACACCCTTCCCCTCACAGTACAATATTGGGTATTTAAAATACAAAATGAAAATTACGAAATGGTTCACTTTACAGTTTAAACAAAAAGCCATTGGACTAGGTTCTGTCATTTTTTTAAGGATTACAAAATGAAAAAACATACATAATATTTAAGGATTACAAACTAAAATTAATATATATAGTATGGTGGGTAAAGACAAGACACCCTTAGCACATAATATCCAAATATTGTGAATTTGTGATCGTATATTAAACAATTAACAACGGTCAATGGAAGTGATTTGCTTTTATAATTGTATGTTCTTTGTTCACTACCAAAGGACGAGAAAAAAGAATGAAAAAGTTTCCTATCTTCCGCCACCCTGTATATATGGTAGAGTGGGGGAAGATGGGACACCTTTAACACCTAATATCCAAATAGCCTGATCGTGTTTTAAACAATTATCAACGGTCTGTGGAAGTTGTGAAGATACAGTTTTATAATTCATTGAATGTTCTTTATTTACTACCAAATGAAAAGAGAAAACTAAACGAAAAGGTGTCCCATCTTCCCCCATCTTACTATTATATACTTTCAAAATAACAAAAAAAAAATTACCGATTTATTCCTTTAATACGAAGATCTTTTCCCTTTAGATTAAAATCCCCCATAAATGTTGGAGCTAAACATTTAATAAAGTCTTCTTCAATCCCCCCTGCTGTTGAAACCACACAGTCCACCATGTTGTGTTGAACCAGGAATCTAATAGTGCTTCTTATGCCTGGTTAACAAAAATTATAAAATTTAAACCTAAAAGTCCCAAAACCATCATTTGTTAGAATTTCAAAATTAAACATCCCTGAAAATATAATAATAATAATAACTTTATTTGTCTCTTCCAACTTCCATTATGGTATTGAAGATTTAGAAAGATTTTAAACGAAAAGACAGAATATGGCGACAAAACAACAAAAATTATAAAATTTAAACCTAACAGTACCAGAACCAGAAAATTTAAACTTAACAGTACCAGAACCTTAACATGCGTCATGGCTTAAAGTCCATGTGCATCGTAGTTTAGCATTTATGAGTGTCTATTGTGTGCGTTTGTGTCTTGGGCAAGATACTTAACGGCAATTGCCCAAACCCAGTGGTCACTAATGGTTTGTCTAAATTGTCAGCCATAGACCTAGATAAAACAATCACCCACAAAGTTACATTAAGGGTGTATAAACCAGAACATCTGTGTTATAACATCTATCGTTCAACAAGGGAAAAATGTTAGTTATAAATTTAGGCAAGTATAATAAACTCATATTACAAAATTTTTAATTGAATAAACATGTCTATTTTTCGTTGATAGTATTTATTTTGCCCCAAAAGAAACAAAACTAGTAGAATGGTGATATAACTAACATATTACCGGATGAAATCATATTCGATGTAAAGCCAAGAAAGATGGAACAATTTGTTTTCAAACGGTCGATTGGATTCAATGAAACTTTGTTTAAACTTGATTCACTGAGTGGTTCTTTCCTCAATTGTATCTGAAAATAACATGAAATCAGAAGCGCAACCGGGTGCCGTGATGTAATGTTACAAGTTACAACCCATTTTCCCAAACCTGCATACTGTGAGAAACCAATGTAAAAATTGCGCTAAAATTTAAACCATAGTAAAATTATACATATTAAAGCATTTTCACAGCACAATTAAAACATTACTTTTAGAAACCTTAATTTTTATTTGTAAAGAGCCACAAATAGAATCTCTCTGTAAAGTCTGAGCAAAAATAAACAAGAGACAAAAGCGCATTAATTACGAAAAAAATAATATCAAACCATTTTATTAATTTCTTCAACAGCCCTTCCGAAGTTCGTTGACTGAAACCCGCTATTTTCATAAGTTGATAAGAGCTTGTTATAATTAACTCCTTCGTTGAAATCGTAACCTTTGACTTTTTCTGAGCCCTCTGGCATCTCTGAGCTTGGCATTAAAACGTTGTACAAAATTTCAGAAGGTACCGCCATTTCAAAAACGTTTATTTTTAAAAACGCTTTTTACTATAAAGAATATCTATAGGTACTAAAACATGTAAGCTGAGGCATGTTTATTTTTATATTTAATACTCATATTTGTTGAATATATATCTCTCATGCATATTCTATTGAATATATTTAATTCTCAGGCATATATTATTGTATATTTTTATTTAACTCTCACACATAATACAACAGAGTATGCCTGAGGGTGAGACACACAACCAAGTATGCCTGAGAGTCAAGTATATTCATTAAAAGATGCCCGCGAATTAAATAAAAATTTAAATAAATTGTGTATATATAAATATGCCTCAGCCTACACAAATATCTACCTTTTTTTCACGCGGTATAAATAAAAAATGAATTTGGGGGAGTTTTATAAGGGGATTACCCAATTTTGTTTTTTACATAAAGGTCTTTGTACTGTGCGCATTTTTAAATAAAATAATTAATTCTACGGCGAACGGTCTGCACCGAATATTAATCATTTATATATTGATGTCCTTATATAGCGCGAAACATGTGCACGAATACAAAGACAAGAAACATTTTAAAGCAAGGCAAAGCCTCGGCATTGTTACACTGGGGTCGCATTGTTTTAATCTCATTATTATATCATTCGGTTACAGGAAAAGCGCAAAGCTGTGATGTGCGGCTGTCACAAACATGTAAACCTTTTTTTAAAAACGATTAATTCTGCAGCAAAAGTACGTCACAAAGTATTAGGTATATACTATGGTTAGTTAGACCATTACTAATTTGAAGCAATCATATAGTAACCACGTGGTGGCAGCATCGACGGTTAAGTCTAATATATCATTTGCTTAATTGCTTCTCTTATTACAGTTTTAAACCCCAACAAACAACAGTACGACAGTAAATATAGCTGTAACTCCTCTTGTTGGAAATACAAGAGTTAGAGATATGCTTTTTTGCAGTTTCTTTGCGTCACACTATAAAACCTATATATTTTACGAGTTACCAAGTATGTTACTTAGTGGGTAATTGTTATTTTGTTATATATATATGATACATATTGTATGACTGACAATTTAGAAAACCGATAAGTGACAATGTCTTCCCCAAGAACATTTATCCGCCCACAATAGTAGCAGCGAGGTGCTGTCTTGAATCTATATTCTCTAGGTTGTACCGCGTCACCGGAGATTATTGTGTATATACCAATAAAAGTTTAAGTATTGGGGTTTTAAATATTATGCATTTAAACAATGGCTGTAAAACAACCATTCAATCACAGACGGCAGTCTGAATACAGGAAAGCGTATGTTACGTAAAGTGTGGTCCAAGACGCTGCTCTAACGACCTACCGCGACTGACCAGACTGATGTAGGATTTCTTAACAGTTTAATGACAAACACATATATATAATAAAACGATTAGAACGGTACGGATAATGATCAAATACCAACGTTTTGACCACGACTATCAAATATACCAACGTTCTAAACACGGTAATTCAATACACCAACACAACGTTCCTAAACCATACCCACAACGAGAACTGCAGATCGTACACAATGCTCGGATGTAGGAAGCAGGAGAAAAAGGCACACTCGCGCTACCAAGATCAATCATGCTCAAATTAAGGTGGTTTAGCGCGAGACGTATCAACCAAACACAAAAGTAATTAACAAAGGAAGCAAAACCAGAAACAGTGCAGAAAACACCACAGCAAAACGCAGAAAGAAACATTTTTTCCTGCCAGAAAACGTTTCAGAGTTCTTCGAAGAAAGGACCTCTTCTTAAAGACAAAAGGATTTTTTAATATCTGAAAAAAGGTTTCACAGTTCTTGAAAGAAGGGGATTCTTCTTCGTTATATGACGGGACTTCTCCTTACAGACAAAAGGTTCGGTAATTTCTGCGAAAACGTTTTATGGTTCTTAACGTTTAATACCTCCATTCAGACATTTTTAGACGTTTAATACCCACAAGCTCTGTAATAAAAACCGCCTTCTGGTTACAAAACTAATAAAAAAAATTAAGAAATGAAATTTTTGTTGGAAACACCACGTTTAACAAATAGAAATTAAAGACATGTTTTTATATATTATCTAAGAAAACGTTTCAGAGTTCTTTAAAGAAGGGTCTTCTTCTTCGTAAGTTAAAGGACTCCGGAAAATAACGAAATTGGGGCGTCAAAGACTTATATGGCAAAAATGAGGGAATTTTAAGATTCAGCATTTAATTCAAAATTGCGAAAGAAACTCATGAAATATTTTAAACTAAGCTTTTTTGTAAAAATATATTATTATGTCGCAATTCCTATGAGAAAGTTGCTGCAGCAATAATACAGAGACAAAGTCTCACGGCAGAGTGGAAAAAAACGTGAAGAAATTAATAATATGCAGTAAGGCGGGGGAAGGCAATGCAAATTTATTTTGGTACATTCCTTTCCGCCGCAACCCATCTTTTGGAAACACCACATTTTTACAAATGAAAATTAGAGACATGTTTCTTTGCAGCGTTTTTGGGTCCACGCTAAAGCACAAGCTCTCAAACGTTACAAAAATGATTTAAATTTTTGTTTAGAACACGCGTGTCTCCATTACACTGCGTTGAAGATTATAACGAAATCGTCTTGTGTTATCTAAAAGCTGCATAAAACAGCACACGTTCTACTTTTGACACACATTGCATACGCAGTACATATGCTGGTACATACATCTAGATACCAATAGGAGTTTAAGTAAAATGTTATGCATTTAAACGATAAGAATGTTGAATATGATATAGTACAGGGTAAGGTAAGATGGGACACCTTTAGCACATAATACCCAAATATCCTGATAGTGTTTAGAACAATTAGCAATGGTCTATAAGGATTGTATAAGGATACGATTTTATAACTTTTTAAATGTTCTTTGTTTACTACTAATTGGGAGGAGAAAATAGAATAAAAAGGTGTTTAATCTTCCGCCACCCTACTAGAACTTATGTGACTGTACAAAACAACCCTTCAATCATAGACGGCAGTCTCAATTTTAAGAAAGCATGATTCACATGAAAGACAATGGTGGCAGCGACTCGACTTGAATCTGTATCCTCTTGGTTATAGGCAAGCGGACTAACCATTTGCCCCACACGGCGCAAGGGGATTTTGGTGTAATTATACCATTATGAGTTTTTTTTCCATCACATACGGCCGTCTCAATACAGGAAAGCATATTTCCTGCCAAAGATATTATCTGCGAAAACGTTTCTGAGTTCTTAAAAGAAGGGATTTTTTTTTCGTAAATCAGGAGGCACCAGATGTTTTTACGTGTTTAGAAATCCCACGTTTGTAATAAAAAGCGGCGAGTTTTGGTAGGAATCATCTCTTCATTCAGAAGTCAACAAAGTGAGTGGTTGGTTGGTTTTACTTGAGTTTTTTGACTAATATTTGTTTCTGCAGATGAATAAGTCGGCACTTCTACTCTTGCTTGTCATCGGACTCCTCGTCCTCACCGAAACTACACATGCTTTTGCACTTACTCGTCGTCGTAATACACCACGTCCTTGGAATCAAATGCAAGAAGGTGAGCATTAAAGAATGATGCAGTTTACAAGTGCGTGACTGGTATGGCAAATATCGAATTAAAAACGTCAAGTGAAATCAGCATTGATTATTATCTTAATACTTTTATATTCGTTATAGCTTGCAAACGAATGTTGTAATTTGTATTTACGACGTAATTCGTAACTACAACCAAAAAACACAAGGAAATGATAATTATTTATCTAGTGCGTTAAGCTATTTGTTTGTTTCGTAATAGCACATTAAAATGAAAGGAACAACGAAATATTATGCTCAAAATTCGCAACTTATTTGTGTATTTTGTGACTATCATAATTCAACCATAGCTCCTGTCATAATTTATAACAAATTTTACACCATTTTAGCTAATCAAGCTGAGGATACTAGTGCATCACGAAGTTATGAAAGTTTGACGATTTAAAGTGCAAAATACTTGCTGTCGATATCAATAAACCAACATGCATATACACGTCTATGTGTTTTTAAGCAATCGATATATTTGTTAAATTTAAATAAATTAATGAAAAATTTTTATATATGGCTGATAATTGGGACAACCCATTATTGACCACTGGGTTGGAGCAATTGCCGTTAAGTGTCTTGCTCAAGGACACATATACGCCCACAATGGTAGCAGCGACGGGCCTTGAATCTATTACCTATTGGTTACAGGCAAGCGCGATAACCCAGAAATGATAATTATTTATCTAACGTGTTAAAAGTGCATATGACACGGCCAGACTACTTTGCTTAAAATTAAAGGTGGGCCATATTTTTATTGCAGTTTTTGTTAAAATACATGTTTTTTAATAGTTGAGTTGTAATCGGCGTAGCTCATAACAGATTACAGTAGCCAGGCCCCGCGATTGGCCGTTAAACAACGCCCCGGACAAAACCGCCGTTATCTAACGTAACATTATCGTTACGAAACACAATACGCAAACTTTATGCATGAAATTATATTTTGATAAAGCATAACTTTAAAATTTGTATTCAATGATTAGTCAACCGCTACACTGTGGTGTGCGGCTGTCACAAAAATGTAAAACGTTATTTAAAAAAAAGAATAATTCTGCAGCGTCACAGAATATTAAGTGTAGGCTACTATGGTTATTAGACCATCAATAATTTAAAGAAATGACTGAGTAACCGCGTGGTGGCACTACCGAGCTTTAAGTCTGATATGCTTAGCTAAGTTGCCTCTTTTGAATGAAACTTACTTTATCCTAGCCGGTGTCGTGATATATTAGTTTCAATTGATATATTTGTACCGGGCGCTATGGCGCATGCAGCGAGACGCTACTGCGCATGCGCAACAGCTCGGAACAAATACAATAGGAGCTCTAATAAATACGTACCGACTGAAAAAAAATCCGGGGAAAAATATTACATAACTAGCATAAACTTTTTCTAGGCTACAAATAACATACCCAGTGTAACCATCTTGAGTTGTGCGCATGCGCAATAGCGCCCGGTAAAAATGTATCAAAAAGAATATATTACGACACCGGAAAATGACAGTCGTTCTGTTTCATACACCTCGCGCCAGCTCACGAATTACCAAGTATGTTATTTTGTGGTTGTTTATGTGTTTTTTTTGTCAATTTTTTTCTTTTTATTTATGGATGATAATTTGACATCCCATTAGTGACCACTGGGTTGGAGCAATTCCCGTTAAGTGTCTTGCCCAAGGACACATACGCCCACAATGGTGGCAACGATGAGTCTAAAACCCATTAGGCCTACCTTTGGTTCGAGGCAGGCGCGCTAACCAACTGTGGTATGGCGCTCTTGTTACAGTTTTAAACCCAAACAAACAATAAGATGACAATAAAAATTAACTTTATAAGAACCATTATTGAAACTGTAACTCCTCTTGTTGGAAACACCACTTTTTTACAAATAAAAGTTAAAGACATGCTTGTGTCTAGAATCGATATTTATGCGACGTCACTGGAGATTATGGTGTTGGTATATATATATCAATAAAACGTGAT
Source organism: Ciona robusta (assembly GCF_009617815.1). Taxonomy (NCBI): domain Eukaryota; kingdom Metazoa; phylum Chordata; class Ascidiacea; order Phlebobranchia; family Cionidae; genus Ciona; species Ciona robusta. The sequence continues at coordinate 3,053,658 of NC_143243.1, read as the reverse complement.
GCTTTTAAACAATAAGAATGTTGGATATTATAACTCATGTGACTGTAAAAAACAACCATTCGACCACAGACGGTGTCTCAATACAGGAAAGCATATTTCCTCCCAATATTTTCTGCAAAAACGTTTCAGGGTTTTATTTTCAGAGACAAAATGTTTAGCAATATCTGCGAAAATGTTTTAGAGTTTCTATAATAAAAATCAACACAAATATGAAGGGACTTCTTATTAAAGACAAGGAGTATCGGTGATTTTTAGGCGTTTAATATATCCAACTTCTGTAAATATTTAATGTTAAGAATTCATTGTAAAATAATATTTTGTGTTGCTATTGCTATGAGGAAACTGGGACCCTTTTAAATACCGCAGTACACCAGTGCCCCTGTCGCAGAAATCTGATTCCCCTAGAAAACTGGTTCCCATAGGCTACGTATAGCTTATTTTATAAGGAATTTAAAACTCTGTTTCCGACTAAAAATAACAGTTGTTAGATGCGACATACTTCGTAAGTTTATGTTTAAGGATTTATCTTTTTAATAGAAATGTGTGCTGTATTTTTACCACGGCCTACCAGAGAGAGATATATCTCTAGTAGGCGGTGATTTTAACTTAAATTATACATTATGACGTATAACCAGTGACCACTACCAATAACACGTCATCAACAATGAAAAAGTGTGACAAAACCTACATAAAAATGTACCGTGTCTACGCATGCGCAGTAGCCAGTGGGAACCAGACTTCCGCGACACCCCCAGTGCCTCCAGTGCAATAAGCCTGTGAAACTAATGTATCGCCACGTTTACATTGTTTTGAGCTGAACGACATAATAAATGTTTATGACATCACAACACATATTAAAACTGCACAAGCATTTATTTATTAATTAAATGGTACACAACTATATACATATATGTACTCACGTAAAGAACAAAACATAAAACTAATAAAATACAAAATATCTGCCCCTCCCGTATGTCAGTTCCCAGGTACGTTCCTAATTAATTTTACCAACGCATGCAACAAGGCACCCTTTTATAACGGTTGTCGTCGACATCACCGTCAATGACGCAAGGGTTTTTATATTTTACTGTTTCTGAAGCTCCATATGACAACTGAACAAACGATGTCTATATGTCAACTTTTTAATAAAACTGTTCTGGCAATGATACGATTTTATTCCAATGTTTCGAAGTCGTCTTCATCATGCTAAATCCATTTACCTTAATGCAGGCGACCTTAATAGAATGTCGAAAACGTTGGAATAAAATCGTATCATTGCCAGAACAGTAAAAACACGTGCGTCATTGACGGTGAGGTCGATGACAACCGTTATAAAACGGGAACTGACAAGTTAACCAACTGCGCCACGGCTCTGGGGATTTTGGTGTATTTATACCATTAAGGGTTTGGGTATTGTGGTTTAAAATGTTATTCATCCAAAGAACAAGAATGTTGAATATTATAACAGATGTGACTGTGTAAAACAACCATTCGATAACAGACGGCAGTGACAATACAGGAAAGCACATTTCCTGCCATAATATTATCTGCGAATACGTTATAAATTTTTGAAAAATGCTGGGAACGTTTGTAACAAAAAGCGGCGAGTTTTGGTAGGAATCATCTCTTCATTCAGAAGTCAACAAAGTGAGTGGTTGGTTGGTTTTACTTGAGTTTTTTGACTAATATTTGTTTCTGCAGATGAATAAGTCAGCACTTCTACTCTTGCTTGTCATCGGACTCCTCGTCCTCACCGAAACGAAGGCGGACTCCGTTCAAGTTCACCCTGGTCCTCCCGCACGTCGACGATGGACAAGATGGAACCAAATGGACACAGAAACCCGTAAGCGCTAAAATTTAAATAGTTTTGTTGGTAAGATTAACTACAAGGATTACGTCAAGATGATTACATACTATATATAGTAAACATATTGGTTTATTTATCTATTCGAATATGGCTGAAAATTATAACAACCACAATTAACGACTATATAATAGGTTGGGTCAATTGTCGTTAAAGGTGTTATCCAAGAATACGTCAACAGCGGTAGCACCATCGAGCTTTGATACCGTAACCTCCAGGCTATAAAAGCATATATTTATATAGTAATGATGGGTAGGGTAAGATTGTACCATATTTTTAGCACCTAAATACCATATTTCCTGATCGTGTTTTGAACAATACAAAACGATCTTTTAGAGTTGCGGAGGCTATATAGGCTCGTCGCTGCTACCATTGTGGTCATATGTGTCCTTGAGCAAGATAATTAACGGTAATTGCTCCAACCCAGTGGTCACTGATGGGTTGTCCAAATTATCAGCCATACATAAAAAAATCCCATTAAAAATAATCACCTACAGAGTAACGTATAATTCGTAAGCAGGCACGAGGTGTATGAAACATAACACCTGTGTTTAACGACTGCCATTTTCCTGCCACGTGAGGATAAAGTAAGTTACACTCATTCATTACATTTAGCTTACTCCAGCAACTTAATATAATGTGTGTTCCGTTTCAGTTGAAGATCTGAGTGAAATTCTTAACTCAGATGAAGATTTTGAATAAACCAACAGATGTAATAAATTCAGTTCGCTGGTTTCAATAAACTATGATCAATATACACTTGTTTGATATTTTTACTCTCTAATTCGCTGCTTCCAAAACATGTCTACGAGTGGAAAAAAACTCATTAGATTTAAAATAGAACATTATCAAAAAAGAATAAACATTTTTATCGTTTAACAACAGAGATTATGGTGTATATATATCAATAAGAGTTTGGGTATTGTGGTTTTAAATAATATGCATTCAAACAACAAGAACGTTGAATATTATAACTCATGTGACTGTACAAAACAACCCTTCGATCAGAGACGGCAGTTTCAATACAGGAAAGCGTATTTCCTGCCAAAGATATTGTCTACAAAAACGTTTCAGAGTTCCTAAAAAAAATACATCTTCTTAGATACAAAAGTTTTGGTAATATCTGCGAAAACTTGTCAGAGTTCTTAGAAAAACGGATTTTTTATTAAAGACAAAAGTTTTGGCAATATCTGCGAAAACGTGTCAGAGTTCTTGAAAGAAGAAAATGCTGATAAAGTGTTTAGCAATATATGCAAAAATGTTTTAGATTTTCTGTAATAAACATCGACACAGATATGAAGGGACTTCTTCTTAGAGACAAAAGGTTTCGCTATTATCTGCGAAAATGTTTCAGAGTTCTTGAAAGAAGGAAATTCTTCTTCGAGGGACTTCTTCTTCAACACAAAAGGCTTTGGAAATTTTTAGGCGTTTAATATTCTCAACTTCTGTAATAAAAATTGGCGATTTCTGGTACAAAATTAATAAAATTTGAGAAGAGGCTTGACAAAAATTGGTGTATTTTAAGATTCAATATTCAATTGGGAATTACGAAAGGAAAATCATAAAATATTGCATTTATTGTAAAAACAATGCAGTTATGTTGCTATTTATATGGGAAAACTGTGTGTATTGTACACATAAATAAAAAGGGTAGAACGCGCAACTGCTCAAAACCGTGATACATTCTTTTTTCCGTTCATGTGGCCGCGAACTCCGTCTTCATTTCGCTTGGTCTCCATTGTAAAAGATAGCCGTACATTGGTTTTAGGAAGGTTTAGCTGTTTATTTCAAAATCGACACCAACTTTTCCAGTTTATTATGCTAGTTTAGTTTTTTAGGGAGGTAGGTTAGCGCTTTAGTTTATCGCTTATTTGAGGAATTCAATTATTTAATAAATTTAATTAAAAACTTTCAAACAAACGGTTTGTTAGAAATATATATATTCTTAGAAATGTTTATTTCTGCCTATAAATTTAAGTTAAAGTAAAAAAAACGAAGACAAACTAAACGCCCTGAATTTCACTGACTGCAATAGTATACGGGAACGACCCGCGAAAGAGAGTGTGTAATTAGTGATGCGCGTTCTATTCTTTTTTATTTTTGTGATATTATACGACTATTTATATATATTACATGACTGATAATTTAGACAACTTATTATAGTGACCATTGGGTTGTAGTAATTGCCTTTGAGTGTCTTCCCCAAGCTGACAATGGTGGCAGCGACTCGCCTTGAATCTATAGCCTCTTGGTTATAGGCAGGCGGACTAATCATTTGCCCCACACACGGCGCAATGGGATTTTGGTGTACTTATACCAATAAGAGTTTGGGTATTTTGGTTTAAAATGTTAGGCATTCAAACAACAAGAATGTTGAATATAATAACTCATGTAACTGTGTAAAACAACTCTACCATCACATACGGCCGTCTCAATACAGGAAAGCATATTTCCTGCCAAAGATATTATCTGCGAAAACGTTTCAGAGTTCCTAAAAGAAAGGATCGCTTCTTGGAAACAAAGGTTTTTTTGATATCTGCGAAAACGTGTTAGAGTTCTTAATAGAGGGGAATTTTTATTAGAGACAAAAGTTTTGGTAATATTCGGGTAAATGTTTCAGAGTTCTTGAAAGAGGGGGATTCTTCTTTGAGATATGAACAGACTTCTTTTTAGAGACAAAAGGCTCCGGAAATACGTAGCCGTTTAATATTCTTAACTTCTGCCATAAAAATCGGCGAGTTTTGGTACGAATTGATAAAATTTGGGGCGTCAAAAACTTATGACCATTAAAATTGGGACTATTTTAAGATTCAGCATTTAATTGGGAATTGCAAAATAAAGAAAATCATGAATGTAACTTAAGAATGAATGTAACTTATACTTTATCTTAGCGTGGCCAGAAAACGACAGTCGTTATCACACGGGTTTAACACATCGTGCCAGTTTACGAGTTAACCATGTATATGTTACTTTGTGGGTAATTATTTCTTTTGATTTTTTTGATTTTTTTATGTATGGCTGATAATTTGAACAACCCATTAGTGACCACTGGGTTGAAGCAGATGCCGTTAAGTGTCTTGCTCAAGAACACATACGCCCACAATGGTAGCAGCGTCGAGCTTTGAACCCATTGACTCTGGGTTACAGGTAGGCGCGCTAAGCACTGTGCCACGGCGCTGGACAAATCATAAAATATTTAATGCATCCATTGTAAAAATAACATTGTTATGTTGCTACTGCTATGGGAAAACTGTGTATATTGTACGACAAATATGACTGAGATTTCAGACAACTGATTAGTGACCACTGGGTTACTGTAGTAACTGCCTTTGAGTGTCTTCCCCAAGCTGATAATGGTGGCAGCGACTCGCCTTGAATCTATAGCCTCTTGGTTATAGGCAGGCGGACTAACCATTTGCCCCACACGGCGCAAGGGGATTTTGGTGTACTTATACCATTAAGAGTTTGGGTATTGTGGTTTCAAATGTGATGCATTCAAACAACAAGAATGTTGAATATAATAACTCATGTAACTGTGTAAAACAACTCTACCATCACATACGGCCGTCTCAATACAGGAAAGCATATTTCCTGCCAAAGATATTATCTGCGAAAACGTTTCAGAGTTCCTAAAAGAAAGGATCTCTTCTTGGAAACAAAGGTTTTTTTGATATCTGCGAAAACGTGTTAGAGTTCTTAAAAGAAGGGAATTTTTATTAGAGACAAAAGTTTTGGTAATATTCGGGTAAATGTTTCAGAGCTCTTGAAAGAGGGGGATTCTTCTTTGAGATATGAACAGACTTCTTTTTAGAGACAAAAGGGTCCGGAAATACATAGCCGTTTAACTTCTTAACTTCTGCCATAAAAATCGGCGAGTTTTGGTACGAATTGATAAAATTTGGAGCGTCAAAAACTTATGACCATTAAAATTGGGACTATTTTAAGATTCAGCATTTAATTGGGAATTGCTGTAACGTCAAAATCACCTCACTGTATTCAGTTAATGTGTTTTCTCCGTTTTGTGTTTCTTTTGAGTTCTTTTACGTGTTTCTGCTGATTGTTTTTTCTCACATTCCTTCTCCCGTAATTGCCGGCGTATATTGTGTCACGTGAGCGGCTGCAGGCATGCCGAGGCGCGGCCGCTTGAAAAAGCGAGAACGTGGCTAGTTCTCTCTTGGGTTTCTTACCGTTTACAACTGTTTTTAGATGCTCTGTATGCTGACTTCCCGTTGCTTCTTTAGCAAGTTTTATATTTCGTTGTAGCTTCAGCAAGTTTTATACGTGTACAACTATAGCTTTTATCGCCTTCAACTAAAACGCATATTGTATATTCAGTGGGATTGTGAGTAGGTCTAGCGGTAGGCCGTTAAAGCAGGGTGCCTGAACTTCCCTAACGAAAAATTCTCGTTACAAATTGGCGATCCTGCTTTAACCCTGTTATCGCTTTATAACTCACAATTTTACTGCGAGGGAGAGCTTCGCTGATTTTATATTAACCTTCTTTTGGTTGCGCCTTCGCTATGTCTTTTAACTTTTTAATGTCTCCTCCCACGTTTAATCCAACCCAAAATATCGACGACTTTATTAACGTATTTACTTCGTATTGTGAAAGCGTCAAAGCGACCGAAGACGTGCGACGTCATATGTTCTTGACTGCAATAGACGCGGATCTTCGCTGGCAAATTCAAGGCAAGGATAAAAGCGTGTTTTCCTTGTCGCTAGAGACTATCCTGCTGCGGGCACGTAACGCAAAGTCAGACAAGAGCATGTTAGCCATTCGCCGAAACGAACTGTTCAACCGGAGGCAAGACGCGCGCGAGAGCAATAAAGATTTCGTATATTCAGTGAAGTCTATGGGAAACCTTGCTTATCCAGAAGAAAGCCCCGCAAAGGACGAGGTCATGTATCTCGCACTTATTAACGGACTCCATGATAGGCAGCTAGCGCAAACAATACCACAAAAGTTGGATTATGCGCGGGAATTTTGGCTCGCTGCCCAAGTTGTTTTAACGAACGACAATTCTAACACGTCACTTGAGGCAATGCCTGTCGATCGTGCAACGAGTATGACGACGGCAGACCACCGAAATGAATTATCCGTCATCCTTACAAAGCTAAGTGAAATGGAACGAGAGTCGATAAGAAAGTCCACCGACATCGGGAATGTCTTGGCAAAGCTACGCTCAGACCTTGATCAAGTAAAACAGCAGCGTTTGGAAGTACGATCAGCATCACGACAAACGTATGGGAATGATTACGGACCAAGATGGCCAAACCGAAATACATACAATCGTCACGGCAACTTCAATAATCGTAAGTGTTTTAATTGTGGTCGAATGGGTCACGTACGGGCAGAGTGTGTGAGTAAGGATAAAGCAACCAAAACCAGTGACCAAACAAACCGTAACAACAACGAAACTACTCGTTTTAATATTTCCAGACCACCAATCATGATGTCGGATAACGCTTCGAAACCCGACAAAGTTTTCAACCTTAAAGATCCCCGGAAACGTCAGACTTTTCAAGTAGGCCAAACTCGATTTAGCGATCGAAAGCGTTTTGTTAATATTTTGTTGGGTGCTACGCCGATGTGCGCACTTGTCGACACAGGCGCTGACATTTGCATAATGAAGCAAGAGTCGTTTGAGGTTTGGTCCCGAGACAATCTCAACCCTACTCGGCTACTACCCATTCCTCCCGGTAATCGATTCGTTGGAGCAAATGGGAATAGCCTGAACGTAACTGGCACCGCAATATTACCCATTACAGTGGGCAGTAAAACTTTGGACCTAAATGTTTACATTGCTACAGATATTACACACAATTTCATGTTGGGATTGGATTTCTTGCAAGACCAACAGTGCCGGTTGTGTTACGATGCTCAAACTTTATCGATCGGGGATTGCTCCATCCCACTGCTATCGAAACCGTTCCTTCCCCATCAAACGGACATTTGCTTGACGGAGGATTTGATTGTTCCCGGTCACACCGAGGTACGTGTGTCTTGTAAAGTCTGGCATGTACCCAATGAAGATAATGTACCCAGTATGCCGGTTTTTATCGAACGCATTGAGAATTTTACGGAAAAGTTTGATATTTTATCAGCCAACTGCGTAACAACTTGCAAGAACAACCGCGCAAGCATTCGCCTTGCTAACCTGACAGACGAGAACGTGCAATCGACAAACGGCGTACGTATCGCTTCCGATACCCCAGTTTCTGCCATGGGAAACATAAATCGCGTAATCCCAGGAACGTGTGTGATACTAGGTAACTCCAACTTATCTTCCAACTGCACGTGTTGCAAGCAATTCACCTCCACAACAAAGGTGGAAAGTTTGTCGGTGGAGCGTAGGACGGGTACTAAAGAGGTCGACGCCCACTGGAACGCCATCGTTGAAGGTGTCACTCTCGGAGACGCGATCACCCCCAAACAAAAAAATCAGGTGTGGAGCATGCTTAAAAACTATACTAAAGCTTTTTCTACTAATCAGACTGATTTGGGTTCCACTGATCTGGTAGAACACACGATCGACACCGGAAATGCCAAGCCTGTTCGACAAGCCCATAGGAGGATGGGACACCATGGAAAAAAACAAGTCGAACAGATCCTGCAAGGAATGTTGAGTCAAAAGTTAATACGACCCTCTACTTCACCTTGGTCAAGCGCGATCGTACTGGTGAAAAAGAAGTCCGATTCGCGTGAGAAAACCGCCTTTGCCAGCCACATGGGGTTGTTCGAGTTCAATGTAATGCCCATGGGCCTTTGCAACGCTGCCGGTAGCTTTCAAAGATGAGAATTGTTTTAAGTGGGACCGAGTGGCAAGGAGTCCTTGCCTATTTAGACGACATCATTATATATGCCCAAACGTTCGAGGAACATTTGCAAAAGCTGGGTGATGTACTTTTTCGTATAGTCTCCGCTGGTTTGACACTAAAACCTACAAAATGTTCCATTTTTCAGGGAAAGGTAAATTTTCTGGGACATGTCGTGTCCAAGGACGGAATATCTTGCGATCCCGAAAAAGTACGCTCAGTTACGGAATGGCCGGTTCCAAAGAGTGTGAAGCACGTAAGACAATTTGTGGGCCTTACATCCTATTATAGGAAATTTGTTAAAAATTACGCTAAAGTAGCCGCCCCACTTTACAAACTCACAGAAAAAAACAAAAGGTTTTCCTGGAACGATGACTGCCAAACAGCATTCACCACATTAAAACATTCCTTAACCACCGCTCCAGTTTTGCAGTACCCAGATTTTAAGAAACCATTCTTATTGGACACGGATGCATCAGACGCTGCGATTGGTTGTGTGTTGGGCCAAGGCTTCGACGGCAAGGAACACGTAATCGCATACGGGAGCAGAACGCTCACTAAAGCGGAGAGGCATTACTCTACGACACGGAAGGAACTGTTAGCGGTGATTTTTGCTACTAAACTGTATCGCTGTTATTTACTCGGTTCTAGATTCCTTTTAAGAACTGATCACGCATCTCTAAGGTGGCTCTGGAAGTCTCGTGAACTTTACGGTCAATGCGCAAGATGGGTCGAACATCTGGCCGAGTACAACTTCGAGCTTCTCCATCGTCCGGGTAACAAACACGCAAATGCCGACGCTTTGAGTAGATTGGAAGGAGGGGAACAAGAGGAATGCCCGTACAAAGTCAACAAAGATGAGCACATCGAAGTCACATGCCAACCACTGAGGGTTGATAATATCAACTTACAACAACAACTTGGATATTCCAACGATGAAATGCACGCGGCACAGACGGAAGATCCTGATCTGACGATTGTTTGGCAATGGCTTAACCGCGGCGTGCGTCCAGCTTATAAGAAAGTGAAAAGCGCTAGCTTGTCAGTACGACACTACTGGGCTTTATTTAACAAGTTACTTCTTCACAATGACGTCATGTATATCCTGTCAAATACTACAACCCAACCCGGTGAAGAGATAGAGCGAGTTCTAGTACCGGAGAGTTTGGTGCAAACAGTGATCGCGTCACTACATGACCAGCCACTTGGGGGAGCCCATCTCGGCATCGGAAAAACAACGGCGAAAGTAGAAGAGAAGTTTTATTGGCCAGCTTGGAGGGAGGCAGTCGACACGTATTGTCGGAGGTGCTTCCAATGCGCTGTAAACAAGAAACCAACTCAAAGGATGCGTGCCCCGTTGAAACCATCAGACGAGAGTAGAGCCATGCAACGAATCGAAATCGACGTGCTCGGTCCGCTGACGATGACGAAGGGAGGATATCAATACATTCTGGTAGCGTGTGATTTATTCACAAAGTACGTCCGGGCTTGGCCTATGAGGCGCCAAACAGCAGCTGAGACTGCAAGTTTGCTTTTCCACCGTTGGTTTACGGTGCACGGAGTTCCTGAAGTTGTTCATTCCGACAGAGGTGGCAACTTTGAGAGTCAACTGTTCGCGGAACTGCTACAGCTGATGGGCAGCAAACGTAGCCGGACAACAAGTTACCATCCCGAAGGGCCACATTATCTACTTACCGGTCGGACACTGCGGTTACCAGCAGATCTGATTACAAAGGTACCAACGCATGATCACGAACCTTCGTATTCCGGTACACAACTGGAAGGCCTTCGTAACCGTCTGATGTTGGCAGAAGAAGTCGCACGTGAAACGCTTACACGACAGCGTTTGCGCATGGAGAAACAATACAACAAGAAACAACATGGTACAACATTTGAAATCGGAGATACGGTTTTACTGAACAACCCGGCCGTACCAGAAGGAAAATGTAGGAAATTCCATTTGCCGTATAAAGGGCCCTATACAGTGTTAGGAAGGAAGGGCGATGTTAATTATATTATCCGAGATGAAGCCGGGAACATACAGACAATACATTTTAACCGTTTAAAAAATTGCAGATTTAATAACACGGAGGTCCGGGAGCAAGAGCACGACGCAACGGCGACAGAAGATGAGATTGAGACGAACGGCGGAGATATGTACGCCCCCGTCACGGTATTGGCCAGCGCTCCGATGAGGCCCACCGGATCGTCTGGTGCGAACGTCCAGCCACCAGTGGGAGAGAACCGTCTCGATGCAGATAACAACACATCGACTAACAGAGCCCATCTTCAACGCTCCTGCAAAAGGACGCGGTTCTATCCCGAGGGAGAATGGGATATTTAAACACTTTTCAAAGGACACTCACGGTTTATTTTTTTAGTGCGCTGTTTGTTTATGTGTTTTTGCATCGCCCCACGGTTTATTTTATAGTTTGTTTACACTTTTTGTACAGTATGCTATACTGCTTTGGTCAGCCTGCTGAACCCTGTGTATCATTTTCCCACTTTCACTTGAGACACGTTATTAAGCTACTACCGCAGGAGCGGGTAGCAATTTTAGGTTTGGGAGTGTAACGTCAAAATCACCTCACTGTATTCAGTTAATGTGTTTTCTCCGTTTTGTGTTTCTTTTGAGTTCTTTTACGTGTTTCTGCTGATTGTTTTTTCTCACATTCCTTCTCCCGTAATTGCCGGCGTATATTGTGTCACGTGAGCGGCTGCAGGCATGCCGAGGCGCGGCCGCTTGAAAAAGCGAGAACGTGGCCAGTTCTCTCTTGGGTTTCTTACCGTTTACAACTGTTTTTAGATGCTCTGTATGCTGACTTCCCGTTGCTTCTTTAGCAAGTTTTATATTTCGTTGTAGCTTCAGCAAGTTTTATACGTGTACAACTATAGCTTTTATCGCCTTCAACTAAAACGCATATTGTATATTCAGTGGGATTGTGAGTAGGTCTAGCGGTAGGCCGTTAAAGCAGGGTGCCTGAACTTCCCTAACGAAAAATTCTCGTTACATTGCAAAATTAAGAAAATCATGAATGTAACTTAAGAATGAATGTAACTTATACTTTATCTTAGCGTGGCCAGAAAACGACAGTCGTTATCACACGGGTTTAACACCTCGTGCCAGCTTACGAGTTACCATGTATGTTACTTTGTGGGTAATTATTTCTTTTGATTTTTTTTGATTTTTTCATGTATGGCTGATAATTTGGACAACCCATTAGTGACCACTGGGTTGAAGCAGATGCCGTTAAGTGTCTTGCTCAAGAACACATATGCCCACAATGGTAGCAGCGTCGAGCCTTGAACCCATAGACTCTGGGTTACAGGCAGGCGCGCTAAGCACTGTGCCACGGCGCTGCTGGACAAATCATAAAATATATAATGTTAAGCATCCATTGTAAAAATAACATTGTTATGTTGCTACTGCTATGGGAAAACTGTGTATATTGTACGACAAATATGACTAAGAAATTAGACAACTGATTAGTGACCACTGGGTTATTGTAGTAACTGCCTTTGAGTGTCTTCCCCAAGCTGACAATGGTGGCAGCGACGAGCCTTGAATCTATATACCCTCTTGATTATAGGCAGGCGGACTAATCATTTGCCCCACACACGGCGCAAGGGGATTTTGGTGTACTTATACCAATAAGAGTTTGGGTATTGTGGTTTAAAATGGTATGCATTCGAACAACAAGAATGTTGAATATAATAACTCATGTAACTGTGTAAAACAACTCTACCATCACATATACGGCCGTCTCAATACAGGAAAGCATATTTCCTGCCAAAGATATTATCCGCGAAAACGTTTTAAATTCCTAAAAAAGGGGATTTTTCATAGAAACAAAAGGTTTGGTAATATCCGCAAAAACGTTTAAGAGTTCTTGAAAATGGAGACGTTTGTAATAAAAAGCGGCGAGTTTTGGTAGGAATCATCTCTTCATTCAGAAGTCAACAAAGTGAGTGGTTGGTTGGTTTTACTTGAGTTGTACGACTAATATTTGTTTCTGCAGATGAATAAGTCGGCACTTCTACTCTTGCTTGTCATCGGACTCCTCGTCCTCACCGAAACGAAGGCGGACTCCGTTTATAAACACCCTATTGCTCCCATACCTAACCGATGGAGATGGAACCAAATGGACACAGAAAACAGTAAGCGCTAAAATTTAAAAAAGTTGTGTGGGTAAAATTAACTACAAGGATTACGTCAAGTTTATTACATAAAAAAACAAAATTGTTCAATTATCTATTAAAATATGGCTAAAAATTTAAACAGCCGCAGTGTACGACTAGGTTTGGAAAATTGTAGATAGTTTTTTGTTCAAAAATACGTAAACAACGGTAGCACTAAATCAAGCTTTGAATTCGTAACATCCGGGCTATATAAGGGTTTATTTATAGTGAGCTGGGGTGGGATGGGATACTGTTAGCACCTAACTACCATATTTCCGGATCGTGTTTTGAATAATACATACCGCTCTTTTACTTTTAAACCTTACCCCAGCACCTTATTATAATGGGTTTATCATTTCAGTTGAAGATCTGCTTGAAAGCTTCATGACAGCTCAAGAAATGGAATAAATCAACCGTTGTAATACATGCAGTTCGCTGGTTTCAATAAATCGCCGTCAATATACAGTTGTTTGATACTTTTCACATCAATGCCATCATAGGGAACTAATATAAAATTCTATTAGTTTACCTATGATGTCCTTATATCTTATATATAGTAGGATGGGGAAAGATGGGACACCTTTTCATTCTATTTTCTCGTACATTTTGGTAGTAAACAAAGAACATTCAAAGAATTATAAAACCTTGTTCTCGCGACTTTCATAGACCGTTGTTAATTGTTTAAAAAAGGATCAGGATATTTATATATTTTGTGCTAAAGGTGTCCCATCTTCCCCCACCCCACTATATTTAGGGTTTAAATCATGCGTATAAATATAAAACTATGCATTGAAACTCATTATTTATACAACTAAACATTAAACAGTTAATCTTGCTGAATAAATTCGGGTAAATTAGATTAAGACGCATTAACACAACAGAATAAACCACTTACTGTTTATATCACTTTAATATCAAACTAGACAACATATACACCCATACAGCAACTTCGGGTGGTATTAAGATTTAAACCCTAAAGCTTCATCAAATCATACTCACAAAGTAACACACTTTTAAGTTGGCACGAGGTGTATCAAATATAATCTTTAGCGATGTAGACAGTGGCGCAGCCAGAAAAAATAAAGGGGGGGGGGTAATCAAAAAATTTTCAAAAAAAATTAAAGTATATTTTTTGGGGGTTCAAAAGGGGGTTCGTGACTTCCTAACCCCCCCTGGCTGCGCCACTGGATGTAGAATTGTTCGTTTATGTTTAAGCGCGAACGTAACATTAGCTGAAGCAAGCCTATTTTCGTTTACGTCAATCCTGCCCGACGAAACAGGTTTGAAATATAGAATTCCGAGTGTTTACTGCATGAATGCACGCACGAGTTCTCGGAAAAAAGCAATGATCGAGGTGGCCTGTTCTGCTGCAAGGTAGACTTACGAAGCACCCGACAACAATTGTTTAAGCAAACACATGCAAACGCGAATGAAAGTTTTGTTTTTAAGCTTGGAATGCACAGTAGCGTCTCAGCGCATGAACAATACAGAAAACAAACACCGTATGCGTAGTAGAGAAAACATCATTTTGAAAAACAATGCTCATTTACGTCAAGGGTATTCTGGGAAATGGTTTATTTAAAGCAAAAAACGGTCGTCACCACGATTGCGCTGATTTTCCTAGAAAAACAAAAGGGGTGTGTCACTTCTTAAACCGATCGAGAGCGCTTTTCATTATCGCGGGTTCAACTTGTGAGCCATCAGTGGTCACTGTATGGGGAAGTTTCCCAGCTTTACGCTCGTCTTTTTTCAGCATCTCGCGTTTCGTTTTCATCTCATCACGAATATGGTTTCGGAGTTTTTCACCCTTTACTTTCTTCTTACGCTTCTCAACGTGACCAGATTTGCTGCGGCCCTTCTTCTTATGGCGGGGTGCAAATGCAGGCTTGTCTGGCACGTAACCCTGCACGGAGAATGAGTTATATCATGGTTTATTAAACTGTGCGTAACATGGATTAGGTGTTTCGCGAAACTTTCACTAATTACCATAAACTTATAAACAAATTTCAGAAAGTTTCAGAAAAATATGCACAAAAAATGAGCAATCGCAAACGGATATATAAGAACCATCAACCATATAATATTTGAAAATCGTCGCGAAAATAAAATCTGTCACGGAAGACGGGTGCAGAGAAAGGTTATATCGTTTACTCGTTTAGTCATCGACTTAAAATATAGGTAGACAAAAACTAGTTAGTCATATTTAAACGTAACGAAATGCGCGGAAAAGGCTCAGGTATAGGATTAACATTTATGTGCACGTAGAAAATCAGCAACTAAAAATATCCAGCAGGGCAGAGAAAAAACTTAGAATTTTTGCAAGCAAGCCGTTATATGAGAAATATATACAAAATAGAAGTTTCTTTGGATTTTTAAAAATAAAAAATCGCGCCGAGGTCATAAGAGATCGCTCAGCTCGCTCTAAAATTAGATTAACATCGATGAAAATTGCAGACACAGCAGATTGTGGATAACATAACGATATATCGCGTTGCGTGAACACTTGTTGAAAATATTAATTATTTATGTGAAACTCCCATATGTTGGTGTATAAAGTGGGAAATATTGACTGAACGCACTCAATGTTATTCAGGTCGCACTGTACATATTTAAATTCCATTTTTTTACCTACGCCTAAACAAAAAATGGTATAAATATATAATAGTAGGGTGGGAGAAAATGGGACACCTTTAGCACAAAATATCCTGACTGGAGATTCTTTGTTTACTACTAAATGGGACGAGGAAGTTGAGTTAAAAGGTGTCCAATCTCCCACACTATATACCATTATTTAATACAACATAAAAATCCTATAAACCAACCAATATCTCCTCCCTGTCCTTTCGTAACCTCTCGGCAGTCACGTGATCAACTTTTGAAAGCATGAATGGATCAAGTGAGATCATTTCCGGTTGTATTTTCTCGAGTAAAGCTTTCACTTCCCACTCTCTTCGCTGTTGCTTACTTCGGTTCGGATTTGCCTCAAAAGCGTCATAGTTCGGTTCCCCAGCACCTTGGGAATAAATGACGTGTTAAGCAGGTTGTGTCGCACACCTCATGCGCGCTGTCAATTTGGCTTATTTCATTAGTACTTGAGTGTTGGCGCTTGGTAAAGTACGTTAGTGTATGGAACCAACCGAGAAAGGTAAAAGACTGTCAGAGGCGGGCCGTATGTTTAATGGGCGAAATCTGGCGTAAAATCAATGTTTCTTGGCGTTTATTGCTGTAACCCAGCAATATATAAGACTGAATTTGCGGTTACGGATCGAAATTATGACAGTCAGACGTGTGGTACATTGTCAGACAAGGGTACCCCTACTACCCCACCTGGTTCAATGCTCGATACTGATACTGTTTAAGACATTGAACATACATTGCTCTAAATTAGTGGTCATTATAAAAGAGGTTGTAGCACCCCAGGTGTCGGGGTAATGTGCCAACTTTGATTTAAACCTTACGTCTCCTGACCTGCCAATTTACCCACGTATAGATATAAAATATAAATACCTGGTACTAGTAAGCTCACGAATCCGTCAGCTGCTCCAACACCCAAAACATCTTCATACGGACAAAACGCGATGTCTTCGGCTGGCAGCTTCATCATATGAACTAAGTAGGGACGTTCGTGGACCTATATATAAACTCGTAACAAATGAAAAATCCCCAAAAAAACACAAAGTTACCCACGTGGACCGGGTAACTCGTAAGCTGGCGTGGTAAGGTAACTACTGTCGTTGCCACGCGACGAAAGGATAAATCAGTTACATTCATTTATTCGTTTAAGTATACGAAGGGCAGAATAGACAGAGTAAATTTCCCTTATTAATTCTTGCGTGGCGAGGCAACCTCAGAAGTTATAACACTGGTGTTCTATTTCATAGACTTCGCTTACGAATTACCACATGTGTGACTTTGTGGGGATTGTATTTCAGCGTTTGAAAATTAACTTAAATCAATGAATCATTTCCAATTTTAAAGAAAAGCTTTTCTGTTGTTTCAACCATGCTATATATATTCAAATACATATATGGATCATTATATTCCATTTAAAGTACTGACGCAGATTCGAACTAAACTAAAATATCTTGTTTGCAGAAATAAGTCCACAAGACACGTTTCGAGCGAGATATATGTCATTAGAAATATATTAAATTTAAAACGAACTAGTTTGGTCGCTTTAATTTAGCTTGTGTGAATCCCAGTTCCGTTAAGGCAGGGTTATTGCAGTAAGAGCTAAGAAAAGGTTTGAAAACCCCCCCTATGCATGAGGAAGTGTTGAGAATTTCAAAATAATGTTTCCGCAAAACAAGCGTTGCCAGAAAATTTCGGAAAAATGACTTCAGACTAAACACATGATATATTTACGTTTCGCTAACAATAGCTTACTAGTCACCACGTGACTACAGTCGTTTTAGGCGCGGTATGACGTCACGATTTCACAGCGTGAACTATCGTTCAAAGTTATTGAATAAAACATGAATGGGGTAACATGGTTGTAGGATATAGGCCTTTAATATAGAGGGAAAATCAGAAGCCGTTAATCTTGTAATCCATCATTGCTGGTATAGACACATGACTATCCCGTATTAGGTTAAGCGGAAAAGATTTTACTCGGTGATTTAAGAAGAATGACGCAAGCGAGAAAGAACAAACATCCTGTTAGTTGGATGTGCATGGTATAGATAGGCTATAGCAGTAATATGACGACGCAGGATTCTTAGTTGTGCTGTGCGCATACGCCTTCCTGCATGTTCCTATTGTACTATGGACCAGCATGCAAAACGGATTGCGACATTTTAATGACGTATATTAGTGAATGCAAGACGTGCGGTCGGTGATATGAAGGTATTATTTAAGTCTACATTCTGCTGCGAGGGTCGTGCTACAGCCGATCTATAGCGGAAACGATAAGCCTGGTAGGCTGTGACGTGTCTCTTCAATTATAATTTAAGGGTAGGCTGTGTGCGGACGAATTGGCATGCACACGATGTTGTGAGTCAATAATAGAGAATTTAAATAAATAATAAGTTGAAAGTGAGCTATTTGCTTGATAATAGTTGCAGTAATACTATCTTTGTAACGGAAATCGCATTAGATACCATATGCTCGCATGTTTAGCTGCCTATGTGTTGGTTTAGTTAGTATGGTGTATAAACACGATTGTAGCAAACATAACAAGACCAGTGTTTACACGGATATCTACATGAGAGTGTGTTTATCCTTTGGTTATCTGGTCATAAGCCGTAGCAGGTTGTGTGGTAAGGATTATGTACTTTATATATTAGTACTAAGGCTCGAAAGAATATTATAGCAGGTTTAATTATTATGCAGTAACAAAGTTGTTTGAATATTAATATCTGGCGTGGCTGGTTCGAATTGGCGACGGTTTTTGTGATACTCTTTCTGCAGGCAAGAGGTATGACTGTTTGTATTGGAAATATTGTATTCCGTCAAGATTATTATAGTTATTTTTAAAAAAGCAATGATTACACCTTCAGCGAAAGCTTGATGGATATATATATTGGTATTGTAATAAATCAAAAGCTATACCTGTATGCAAGGATTGTTGTAGATTTCAACAACGTTATTAGAAGTGGCTGCCAACAGGTTACGTTGGCTGAAACATAAGTTGGAAGGTCCTGTTGAAAGTTGATAGGAGTGAAGTGGCTTATACATGCGTAGGTCGAAGATCTTCATTTTACGGTCTTGCCCAGCTGTAGCTAAGTAGCTGGAATTTGTAAATGGATAGTTTTCACGGCATACAGTGTATTCATTACTACACGGTACAGTAATTCACCAAACAGCCAAATAATTTTGAATGTCCACTATATTATGCATATATTGTGTAAGGTCTGATAATCTTTAATGTTCAATATATTGTGCATATAGTAGGGTGGGGGAAGATGGGATATTTTTTTATTCTATTTTCTCGTACCATTTGATAGTAAATGAAGAAAATTAAAAAAATTATAAAACCGGATCCTCACGACTCCTATAGAGCGTTGAGAATTGTTTAAAACACGATCAGGATATTTGGATATTGTGTACTAAAGGTGTCCTATCTTTCCCCACGCTACTATATATTGTATAAGGCACAATGCCTGGCCGTGGCCCATAAGTATTTTGATTGATGTGGTTAAGTTATATGTTTGGAATTTAGATTAAGTATAGTACTGTGGGATATGATGGGATTAGTACCAAAATCCCATATTTCCTGATGAAGAAACAATTAACAACACTCGTTTAGAGTCGTAGGGATATGGGTATATAAATATGTTAATATTCTTAGTTTACTACCAAATGGGACGAAAAAGGAGAATGCAATACGTCCCATCTTACCCCACCCTACTACAAACGCATATATCAATATAAAAAAAGTTTTAAAATATATAAAGATCTTTAAAATATGTGTTTAAACATGTACATGTGAATTTCGCAACAAATAATTTTTCGGTTTCGTCGCTTTTGTTACCCTCGATGAATACTATGACGTAATAATGGGAATTATGACGGTATACAGACCGCACGTTCGTAAGGTGCTATAAATAGATTTTAATCTGTCTTGATATTAAATACAGTATGCAGTCTTTTTTGCGTTTACCCAAATTTGCGATAGTTTTACACGTACTTAAACAAATGGTTGGGAGATGTAATAAATTCACAAGAAACGCGAAGATGTGTTTATGCGTACTATGTTCTGTAAACCAGTTGTGCTTTAACAATTCGAAGAAAATAACTGACATTATGTTAAGGACTAGGCAACTATCAACAAAAACATAAGTAGGGTGTGTACATGATATGTAATATGGCGTTTTAATAACCAAGTATTTGTTGGACTACGTGTTAAGAATACTTAAGCGTACTTTTTAGCGTTATTTTGCGGTTTAAAAGGTTTTTTTTAATAAAAATGAGATATTATTGGATGAAATCGCGTGGCGGGCCAACGACATTCGTTATAACACGGATGTTCAGTTTCATCACCTCGTGCCCGCTTACGAGTTACCACATAAGCATAAATATTAATTACTTTCCACGCTTTTCTACTGCCATTGACCGTATAGCAGTTTTATGGCACAACATTCGAACTAATGGTTCCTTTTGGTTTGGACTCCACATAGATATAGAACCATTATGGTGACCTAGAAAATAAGATATTTCATAAATTAAAAAAAACATTGATTGAAAGGCGATAAATTCGCTGTTGCTTTTTGCGTTTGGCTTGGTTTAAATTATTCATAACCTTTTATCTTTCGAGTTTTGTAAGCTCTACGGGAAAGCGTGTAATAATTTAAGCCATTTAAAACTCAGTGAAATTCTTATGAGTAAATTGGATTATTGTCGCTTACCCAGCAGTACAACTGCGTTGTGTGGATTGTGGCACATAACGTTCAGTCGGCCACCCTTCGTATTGATTGTTGAAACAATATTTCCAGTCGAAATGTCAGTGTATTGTAGATACCCATGTCGGTTCTAACGAGCAAAACAGATTAGAATACCCCAGGCGCAGTGGTAACTTAAAACAGCATAATTGGTTATTTATCACTTACAGTAACGAAGATCAGGTAAAATAATACAACCAAGAGAAGGGAGTTAGCAACGAAACGAAAGTCCTTATACATTGTGTATAAACACAGATTCTGGCAAACTTTTACGCAGTTGCGAGAATTTACCAGGATGCTAGGACGGTTGTACAATATATACATAAGCTTGGTAAGGTGTTAGGTACAGCTGCTTGTATAGTGCCTTCCTGTGTGACTCACCGTTGTTGTAAGTAAGAAATGGTACGGAAGAAAGTCTAAACGTAGAGTGTCGTTTAATCTCTTCATACAGTGTATTTCGATGCCTTGGTTATCGTATATGTAAAGCCATTTGCGCTGGGCAACAGCAAACATATTCTCCGTGTGTAGCCACCTGGGATACAGAAGATCAATTTACGAACCGCATTACTAACTCAGTGTATATGGGCGAACGTCAGACACAGAGCGAGCGTAAATTCAATATACCAGCCCGCTGTTAACTTATTTGAAATATTGATTTAGGTCGCTTAGAGCCGCAGCAGTGGACACTTGATTTTAGGCAGATAAGTTTGTTTAAACGGTTGAGTATCGTGTGTGGGGAAAGATGGGATACCGCTAGCTAGCACATTTTGTGCCAAGAGGAACAAGAATCTAGAATAAAACGTGTCTCATCTTACCCCACTTTACTAAACTTTATAAATAGCTAAGTGACCTATTTTAAACCCACGAGATTATTTAATCAAATATAATGCATGGCGTGTGCGTTTAAAGTGTTTTAATACGTGGTGTAATTACGCAAGGCTAGTACGCGACAACGGAAATTTGCATCGATAACAATGTATTTCCTTTTTATTGTTTATAACTACTGTATTATAGAGGTATTAAAAACACTGTACACGCATTAAGTGATAAAAAGTGGCACTGCTAATGTGTTTACTCACGAATCAGGTATAATTGTAAAATCGATATGTGTTTGTTTCATCTCGACCTGGCTGAACAAAGGACGAAATAATTTTCAAATATCATTCCGTTTGTTCATTCTACCGAATATTGATCTCGTATTTAAAACGGAAAACGTGTTTTTATTTCAGCGCTAAGAACTGTATACATTTGTATTATCTGTGCAATTATTTGGACCCGATTCGGAGCAATAGGAAACAGCTCATTCAGTTGGTTTTGTTCGCGCATGGGGCCGCACTTGTTTTAATTGAAAATAAAAAGTTTTTTTTGTGTCGTGTAAGAAGTTACAAAACCGCCACAGATGTTGAAAATGGGATGTGGCTTGTCCAAAGACAATGCAGAAGCAGGGAAGATAAGCCGGGACATTGATAGGCAAATTAAAACAGAAACGAAGGTAACTTTTCACCTGTTATATCTAAACATCTTGAGGTTTATATAAACTGATACATATGTAGGTGGGGGAAGACGGGACTATATAGTAGGGTGGGGGAAGACGGGACAATATAGTAGGGTGGGGGAAGACGGGACTATATGGTAGAGTGGGGGAAGACTTTTAGTACATAATTACCAAATATTCTGATCGGGTTTTAACAATCAACAACCATCTATGGGAGTCGTGAGGATACGGTTTTATATTTCATCGTTTACCACCAATTGCAACGAGAAAATAGAATAAAAAGTGTCCCATCTTCCTCCAACCTACTATACTTTATTTTATAAGAGTGTGGTACTGAATTCATGTGGAGATGCATGTCAGGATTTATGAGACCTGGAATACCAGCCCAGATTTGGCCCATTACCCCAACACCAGTAAAAAATAGACATAAAAATTTAAGGAAAAAAATTACGGAAAGAAATGCTAAAAGAGTAGTTTTCAGATTTTTTATTTATTATACCACTCCATAGGCATTCCAGGAACAAATCAAACTCCTGCTACTTGGGGCTGGTGAATCAGGCAAAAGTACGATTGTCAAACAAATGGTCATTATTCATAAAAATGGATTTTCAGAAGAAGAAGTTTATAAATTTAGGTTGGAGAAGTCTAAGTGAAAAATATTTTTTAAATTAACATTTTGGTATTCATATTTTTTATACCGAAATTTTAATTGTTCGAGTAATATCAATGTTTGTTGTGTCCACTTGTGTGTAATTAAAAAATGTGATTGTTTTACTGGTAAGATACCGCAAATTTATGATCAAATTAGGAAACTTCCCAATATAAAAACTTATTAAAAAATAGTTTAATGCCAATATATTTATAAAGAATTACCTACAAAAAAAGAATACTTTAATAATTACTACAATTCCTAATTAAACAAATGACACGCCCTATTCTTTTTTATAAATTGTTTGTGCAAGGTCATATTCACAACAAATCACAAGGGACGGCACAATTTTAGCATAACTAATATACTTATATTGGTTTCCTAATACTTAGTGTATTAGAACAGATTTACCAACTGTTGTTTTGTCGCTATATCCTCTCTTTTCGTTTAAAACAATTTATAAATCTTTGCTACCGTTATCAAAGAGACAAATAAAGTTATTATTATATTATTAATAAAGTGTATTCCATTTACAACAGACCTATTGTGTTTGGGAATGTATTGCAATGCATGCTGTCGATGGTGGTAGCTATGAACAAGTTAGGAATACAATATGAAGACAAAGAAAGAGAGGTACGACATTAAATATTTAAAATATGACACATGCGTGTTTAGTCTGCATTGGAAGCATATTGCGTGGCTACCCACTAATAGGAATAATATTACTGGCTATTTTTTTAAACAACAGAATTTTTCAAATACTATGTCCCTGTCCCAAATATAATCTTATCATTTTTAGCAAAAAAATGATTATAGATAGTACTGTGGGGAAAGATGGGACACCTTTAGCATGTAATATCCAAAATCCAAACATCCTGTGTTTTAAACAATTAATAACGGTCTATGAGAGTCGTGAGGATACAGATTTATAATTTATTGAGTGTTCTTTGTTAACTACCGAATGGGACGAAAAAATAAAATGAAAATGTGTCCCATCTTTTTCTATTACTATATGTTCAAAAAAAGAGAGTAATAGTGTCGAATTCTTGGAATAAATTGAAAATATGTTTTGATTACAGAACGATGCAGGCAAATTGCTAGCAGCTGCTGCAGCAAACACAGAAGACATTGGTGGAACTATCGGACAATGTATAAAAAACTTGTGGCAAGATGGTGGAATACAAGTGGGTGATGTTAAATATTGTTCAAAATACAACTTAGTAAATGGTGTACAGATACAACCCAATCATTATATATATTTTCTATGTGAATATGATATTGTGGAGTACCTGATATATAGGTGCATAAATACAACCAGAAATATAAGATATATATATTAAATACAACCATAAAATATAGTGTAGAAATACAACCAGAATTAAGTCTATAAATACAATAAATCTAATCACTATATATTTTTTATGCATATATATTGTAGAGTGTACACCCTGAAATATAGTGTAGAAATACATGAGGATTTCTATTACACAAATACATAAATAGCCATACCTACACACAAAACTATTTATGAATATTTTTTTCACGTGTATGATACAGTGTACAACTAGATATACGATCTATAAATACTATTTTTTGTATTGCACAAATACATAGCCATGGCTGTTTATACCAAAACTAAATGATTACTAGTATATATTGTTTTTTTTATGCGTATATGATACAGTGTACAACTTGATATAAAGTGTAAAAATACAACCTGATATATAGAGTATAAATACATCACAGTTTGTGTTACACAAACACACAATCATGGCTGTTTATACCAAAAGTAAATACACAAAACTGCTGAGTTGAAAACTTGGGAGTCAAACTTAATTATGCCACGGTGGGGTTATTTATAATTTATAAGCTATACTAACTGGACCAGTCAGACATTAAACATGAAATGCGTTTTACTGGATTCCAGTAGACAAATATTTGTTGTAAGTTTTAACCTTTGGTTATTTTTTGTCCTAATTTTAAAGCATTCTTAAACTAACTTAGTAAAAAACAACAAAATTTTTGCAATACTTTGTTTTATGTGTTATTTTTGGATTTGG
Organism: Ciona robusta; assembly: GCF_009617815.1. Taxonomy (NCBI): domain Eukaryota; kingdom Metazoa; phylum Chordata; class Ascidiacea; order Phlebobranchia; family Cionidae; genus Ciona; species Ciona robusta. Next base: position 3,029,216 of record NC_143243.1, on the reverse strand, counting down.
GAAAAATGTGTACAAAATTACAAATTTTAACATCAACTATTTACATCCATTAAATATGAACAACAGTTTTTTTTTCAGAAAATTCCGAAATAAGGTCGTACTAGTGTACTACATATTGTAGTAAAAAATAATGTTTTTTTACAAAATCTTCGGTGACATTGTTAAAACATACACTTATAGTTGTCAAAAATGAGTAGCATCGCTGTTTAGTTATAATTAGCCATGGTAGCGGTAGTGGAACACATTAAACAGACTTGGTTCAGATATTATTTAAGCATTAAATTAAACGTAATTTCAATTTCAGAAATGTTTCGGTCGATCAAGAGAGTATCACCTTATTGATTCAGCTGAATATTATCTTAACAACCTTGACACAATATTAGATCCAAACTACATCCCATCGGAGCAAGATATATTGAGGACACGAGTGACTACAACAGGAATATCAGAAACAAAGTATACAAAAAATTTGAGATTTGTTTGATTTTAAAGAATGTATAGTATGCTGGGGGAAGATGAGAGCATTCAAAATATCTTTTTGTCTCATTTAGTAGTAAACAAAGAACATTCAAATGATCAGGATAATAGGTGCTAATATTTTTTCAATTTTTACAGTATTAAAATTTCCAATAAGTTTTAAGAGTTTACATGTAATACTAAAACCTGAATGTATAATCAGATTAAAGCAAGACACCTTAACAAATGCACAAAGATTTTAACTAAAGCTATGAAAACCTATGCATTGCCTACATAATATTTTAGTTTTGAAAAGTTTGTAGATCAGTTTGTAGATTGTTTTTGGATCAATTTTGAAATTGTTTTACATGACAAAAATAATTTTAAAACTTTCTAAACATACTTCTTAGCACACAAAAATGAAAACAACCAATCTATCTGGTCACCCAAATAAAAGGCACCAATTATCAAAAAAAAAACTATGATCAAAAAAGCAGTTTTAACCGTAATCCTTAAAGTGAATATTTTTTTATTTTTTTTAGATTTACTTTTAAAGACATCAACTTTTTAATGTTGGACGTCGGGGGACAACGAACAGAAAGAAAGAAATGGATTCATTGCTTTGAAGATGTTACTGCCATTATATTTATTGTTGCATTAAGTGGTTATGATCAGGTACATAAAAAATCCTAATTTATACATTTTTGCCTAAGCAAAATATTTCTAATTTAATGATTCAGAATTCAACACCCACATTGCAAAATTTTAAAACTACAAAGCAGGACTTTTCATAACTGGGTGTAACGAACTGCAGGGCCCCCAAGAGTATATCAACTTTACAAAAAGTACTGTATATATTAGACTTTTAACCATGAAGGGCTATGGAAAAGAGAAGATTAAAAGGGGTCACAAGTAAACAATACATTGCAAAATAAACCCCCCAAATTAATCCAATAACTGGGAACTACAGCTAATATTTACACCTAAAAATAAACAAATACAATTATACTAAACTACAAGCTGTCTAGCCTGTCTCAGTAACAATAGTAAAACAAGCAATAAAATGGGCAAAATTGCTTAAACTATGCATGAGGATACGGTTGGCTGTTATTATATAATTCTGTAAATATTCTGTTTTACTACCAAATTTACTACCAAATGGGATGAAAAAAATAGGAAGAAAACATCTTACATTCCCCTTGCCTATTACACATACTATTACCATAGGTGCTATTAGAAGATGATCAAATGAATCGAATGCACGAGTCAATGGTTCTATTCGACTCCATCTGCAACAATTCCTGGTTTTCAAAAACTGCAATGATTCTCTTCCTTAATAAAAAAGATTTGTTCCAGCAGAAAATTCTCAATTCGCCACTGACTGTATGTTTTCCTGATTATACAGGTATTTATAACAAACTATAAAAATAGTTAAAACGAATTTAAAAAATAGAAAAGAGTTTTTTACACAAATATAGTTTGTATCATTATTTTGGGATCACACCATTTTTTTTCAATCTAAACTTTACAATGCAAAGAAAATACAACACTTTCTTTATTTTCAACTATGTCTGTTTGGCCCATTACACAGAAACTACTATATTTCAAACATTTCCATTCTGGAAAATTGATTTTATATGTTGTCACTTCAGTCTTCTATAAGATGTAGGTCCAAAAGCACTATACCATTTATCTCACAGTATATTAACCCCTAACTTAAGCATAAGATACTGATTTGATTTGGGCATAAGATACTGGAATGGGAATAGTTAGTACAAGTTGATATATAAGATGTTGGCCTTCTATGATTCCTTTCAGAAACACCTAAAATCCCAAGCCCAACATTTAAAGAATAAAAAAACGCAGTTTCCTATAAGAAAGCATAAAAAGTCAACATCTAAAATAACAACTGTACAGTGGTATATAATCCTTACAAAATGAAATACCATTGAAATAACACCAAAATATTTTGTTTAGGAAAAAACACCTACGCTGAAGCATCTGTTTATATACGACATCAGTTCGAAGACCTAAACATTCACCCGGACACTAAAGAAATCTACTGCCACTTCACATGTGCGACGGACACAAGAAACATAGAGGTACGAAGTTATAATCAAATCAACATTCACTGGTCTAATAGTATTTAAAAAATGCAAAATATATAAATATAAAGCTAAAGCACCTCTTTATCAACTGGTACATTATTCTTATATAAGGTGGTACATTCCCCACTGTACCAGTCTGTACGGGTTGTGTGTTTACGCACACTTTTGTTTCTATTGGAAGTTTAACTTGAAACTAATTAAAACATAAATGGCTCGTTAATTGTCTGCTGGGTGTAGGGAACACTTTTTTATGTTTTTCCATTCAAATGTAAATATTTTTTTAACTGTAAGCGTGTAACAACTGTTATTTTGCCCCTTTATTCTGTCTTTTCGTTTAAAACAATTCTAAATCTTCTTTACCATAATTAAAGAAACAAATAAAGTTATTATTAATATTCAATATTTAATATTTATATTTATTAATTAGTACTTAATGTTTAGGTTGTATTTGATGCAGTAGCTGATGTCATAACAAAGTCAAATATGATGGAGATTGGACTTATTTAACGACTAGATGATTACACCAAACATAACCAAAAGATTTGCTTTTACAGCACCAGTGACAAATATCCTCAAACAATTAAGAAATGAGATATTGCAGCAAACCAATTCAACTATGGATACCAATTGACTAAAACTTATATTCTTCATAACTGTTACCAGATATCACCAGTGTGTAGAAAGCACTGAATGCTTATGAACTGTCACTGTTTTAACACCAAACATAGGGTAATACAAATGCACTGTTGGTATACAGAGCGATTACAAGTACACAGAGATTACTTTGATTTGGGAAGTTTTTATTTCTTCAAACCTGTGTGCTTGTTCATATATATATTTTATATTTCATTAATTTGTACATTTTGTTTTTAATTTACAGTCTTGATATGTTGTGGTTTTAAAACAATTTTTAATCAACTCAATGACATGAGACAGCTAGGAAGTAGTAGCAAGTTTAATTGAGGACACGAACTCACTGAATTTTATAAAAACATTAAACTGTTTCCTTGTTTTGAATATTTGAATTCTGAAAACAGTGCACTAACAGATATTGTTGTTTTTTTTTCCCAAAACCCAATAAAAAAAATTTCATAAGAAAATAGTGTCTATAAATTTACCTGCCTTGACCACTAGACATTGGGATAGTGGTTAAATTGTTAAAAAATGTTAATTTTTGCTTATGTAACAAAATTAAACAGATTACACGAGTACACAACATCACACTTAACAACAAAAAGTACAAACTACATAAATCGATACATGTGCTGTTGATTGTACAGATATTTTACCTACGTGCATGTTATTGCATTGATTAACAATTATTTATTATAACTATGTCCCTTACTTTGTTTGTTACAATATTGTGCATAGACTCTTACACTGCTGCATGACCATTATAGTCACCATAGGCACACAACTTTTTAAAATACAGGGGATGGCTAGTTAAATGGCATTCCCATGAAAAAAATCTAACACACTGGCTGTAATTTTTGCTGATTAGTATTAACATATATATATATATATATGTTTTTGCCGCCATGTGTATGTACTTTAACTGTGGGGGAAATCTTCTTCAAATTTGTTTTTGTAGCTTAGAGGATGGGTTTCGTCTTAAATGTAACTTACTTTATCCTTATATGGCCGGAAAACAACATTCCTTAAAAGCAGGTATTCTGTTTCATACACCTAGTGCCCGCTTACAAGTTAACAAGTATTTATGTTACTTTTTTGGTGATTTTTTTTGTATATTTTTATATTTAATAATGTTTGGCTAATCATTTCGACAACCCATAAGTGCCCACTGGGTTAAAGCAATTGCTGCTAAGGGTCTTGCTCAATGACACATATGCCTACAATGATAGCAGGCGTGCAAACCACTTTGCCACCGCATCTTGCCATACACCGAGACTGCGAGACATATACTGATTGATGTAGTGCCAGAAAATTCAGCATACCCTGCAACCTTAGATTTGGCTCCTATGCAGTCTTCCTATCTAATATCCCCCACACAACTCACTTGATGTCTTCAACTGATTCCATGACATTCATCTCACACGTGAGTCGTTTCGTCATCCAATCAAATGCAGCAACGTGGCCCCGCTTCCCACCAATCAACAAGTGTCTATTTATAAACAAATGATAGAAAATGCTTAAAATTTTGACGATGTAAACAAATAATGGGATATGGGATTAGCCACCTTGATTTTTAAAGACAGATTACAAAAAAAGGTTTGCTAACTCTAGTGATTAAATGTAAAATGTTGATGTTTTATTAGAAAATCTTGTTTCATAAAAACCTCCTGTTATAGTTTCAACATTTTGTTATTAAATCAGTTCTCAATATATCTTAACCAGATTTGTTTTATTTCAATTGGTCAAACTAAAAATTCAAGTGACATTACCTTCCATTTCTTGTGTAATCAATTCTGTATGGTCCGAACTCTTCCAGTTTAAGTTGAAAATGTTTATTTGCGCTTGCGATGTCAGCTTCTTTAACAATGGATTGTTGATCGATCATCCATGACTCCTCACCCTCCTCTGTTTCCAAAAACCTGTTCGTCAAATTCGACAATGTAAATAAAACAATGTTTTTATGCAAACATTTTTTCCAACCTGGTTTTAACTTTTAATAAAACATAAACAGCTTGTGGTTTGTCCTTTTTTTTTCGATTAATAATAAATAATAATATTAATTATCAATATTATAATAATAACTTTATTTGCTTCTTTTATTATGGCAGCGATGATTTAGAAATAGAAATCTGAATAGAAGAACAAGATATAGCAAAAAACAACAGTTGTTAAATCGTTCTTAAATTAAATGTAATGTCTTTTACACTGCAACACATCCAGATAAAAAAAGAATAATATGCAAAACCATTACATCGGATCCCCATGAAAATTATAAAAAAATCATTTGAGATATTACAAACTAGCAAAAATATTTACTAGAACCAATTTAAATAAATATGGCATGCTTTATTATACATATGCGAATCTTCCCTTTTCATATTTGATTAACTATGTAAAATTAACCTAATGTGTTCCAACCTACCCTGGTTCCTCGGTGAGAAGAAGTTCATATCTTGCCGCTTGTTTAACAGCAGAGCCATATTTTTTTTCAGTTAAATCAAGTGTTCCTATAATGGAATAAAAGATAAAAGTTAATATATTAAAATATAAAGTTAAAACTTTTTTTTACCTTTCAACTTTCTGTCTCTTATCTTTTTTGTTTTAATTCGGGTTCCTTTGTTATAACGCTCCAGTCTGTCTTCATGTATTGGGGCATCGCCATAAAAAGGATCCTGAATATGAAATCAATGGGTTAGAGTTATTTTAAGCACAATTTGTGTACAGTGACCACTTTTTAAAACTTTATAACGGTGGTATGAAATATTAAAAATGTTGGTGCAGCTTAAATTTACAAATGAAAACCTATGAAACCACCTTTGCAGCAATTTCATTTTCTGCAGTTTCTTCTTCTTTCGTAGTCATCTTATTCATATAACACGTGCGTTAAGTTAAATATACAGAAGAGCATCTACCTGTTCTTTTAAAAGGCAAACAATATTATTTATATTTCTGACTTTCGTATAATATTAAAAGAATAAACGTGGAGCAAATTTATAACTACGTAACTTCAAACATGTGCATGTAATAGAAATCTGATATTTTTCTGGACGAATTACGGAAATACCCGTACGGGAATCTACCCCATAGAAATCAATGTGAATTTAGTTTTGCTTTTAGGTAGATTTAATTTTGAACCATAATTAATGCGCGTACGCTACAATACATGTAGCAGTCAGATAGTACAAAATTGCTTAATTTTCAGTGCAAAATGTTTAATTCCCGACGATCTGTTCTGAATTGTTTGAATGGCTGTGTGTCCTCAAGCCAGACTCTTGCATCTCAACTTGGTCTTGATATTTTAAAGAAAGGTGGAAATGCAGCTGATGCAGCAGTAACGGTTGCAGCTGCTTTAAATCTTATGGAACCTTATTCTACGGGTAATTATTTGGTATAATTGTACTGGTCCGATAAGAATCAACCTAAGTTACAAGTGATTGGTGCATATCAAGTTTGAAGACTGATACGCCCACCATCATACATTGGCAATGCTCGCCTACTTTTTATCCATATATGATTTTGCAACTTTTGTATGTGAAATACCACCAAACCTTCAAACCCAAAATCACATACCACACTTATACAACCAGCACATTTTATGAAAATAAAATCACCTCAAAAGTGCATAAACAAAACGAGTGTTACCCTCCGAATGGTTTCTTTTTCTCAAGATGGTAATTTATTTAAGCTGCTACTTACAGGTATTGGAGGTGACATGTTTTGTTTGTATTACGACAAATCAAAAAACAAAGTCTTTGGTTTGAATGGCAGTGGAAGAGCACCAGGAAAATTAACATTGGAATATCTCAACAAACTCAGATTTAATGAGGAAAATAAATTCGAATATCGGAGTCCATTGTCAATAACTGTACCTGGGGCATGTGCAGGGTATGAAACAGCAAATAGTGTTGTAATATATCCTATTAGTTATCTTATAAATAGGAACAACTGAACAGGCTATGTTCTAAAAATACTGATCCCAACATGAAGCACGATGCCAATGGCAATACTTAAACACTAAGGAATATACTTTTAACTTTATTTATAATAGTTAATAAAACACTACTAGTCAGAGTAATGATTATCGAATCATGTTCATTGCCTATTGTATTGAACATTTGTTTAATACCCATTAATCTTAACTTTTATACTTCAAACATCTAAAAGCGTTATTAAGGCTTAAGCATATGAAGGTATACCTATACAGTGTGGTAAAAGCCACCACCACATGTGTTACACTTAACTGATGTTGTAACAGTATATTATTCTATGGCTGAGGTCCAAAGGTAAAGCATGCCAATGGGACTTGGAATTTAGGCCATAGTTGGCTTGGCCCATTACCCCAATGTTAAAACTATGAATGTGCCCTACTGAATATACAACTGCCCTCATCTAACTGTCCAAACTTTTCAGTTTTGTGGATTGTATTGATAAGTTTGGAAGTGGGAAGCTTACATTGAAGGAAATACTGTCACCTGTTATTTCTATGGCAAGAACTGGCTTTCCAGTTTCTGGTCCGATCACTTCACATGGATGGAATATAAGCTCGGAAAAATTATTCGATCCAAAAAATGTTTTTGGGAAGGAATTGTTGGTTGAAAGTAAGTTTAAAATGTTAAAGACCATCACAGTTGTCAGCAGGCCTAACTCTAGCCCGGAGGTTATCATTTGAGGCTGGACGCTGCCACCATTGTGGCCGTATGTGTCCCTACCATCTTGGGCGTATGCAGAAAGTTTTACTGGCAATATAAAACTAATTACAACACAGTTACATACATATGTTGTGTAAGTTGGCAAAAGTGTATGAAATAGGACACATGTTTTATAACATTGCCCTGCCACGCAAAGATAAATAAGTCACATTCATTCATTCAAAAATTTTGGTGTTTGAGATAAGGATAAGTACATTCAGTGTTCTTGTTATTTAGATGCAGATGGTTCATTGCGCCCACCAGAAACTGGTGAAGTATTTAGAAACCCAGGCCTGGCTAATGTGTTTGAAAGTGTAGCAAACCATGGAAAAGATGGATTCTATAAAGGATGGGTGGCTGATGAAATTGTGGACGTGGTTCAAAATATGGGGGGAGTGTTGACTCATCAAGATTTAATAAATCACGAGTCAACAATTGTGGAGCCAATTTCAATTGATTATAAAGGTAGTAAACATAAATTTTATTTATCTCTTTGAAAAACAATAGCGAAGGTTATTTATTTAAAAAACGAAGAGAAGGAAACCAACAGCCAAACGAGAGTTGTTAAAACCTACCACAACTAACATACAGAATACAAAACACCAATGATACACTGAATGTTGTTGCCCCCAACACAAGGGTACATAAGTTATATTTACTAATTCAATACATAGGAACAGAGGTGTGATTTATTTTACATTTAACAAAATCTTGGGTGTTATTGTTTAGTTGTCAAATTAAAGAAAGCTGATTGATAAACATAGTGAATGCACCAGCAAGGTAAAAGGTGTTTTTCATTTAAAACTGGGCTGCCCGTTTTACAACTTGAGATGAAATGTCAGGCCATAAACAGTAAACACGTAACGTTATGCTTATACATGTGGATTACAGGAAAAATATTATATTTGATCTGTTTTTAGGCTTTCGATTGTGGGAGATACCTCCTAATGGACAAGGCATTGTTGCTTTAGAAGCGTTGAATATTTTAAAAAACTTTGACATTGGTGAAATGAAACATAATAGCACAGAGTATTTGCACTTGTTGGTTGAAGCTGTTAGGTAAGATGGGAAACCGTTAGACCTAAATGCCATATTGCATGTTCATTTTTTTTAAACAATTAACCTCCCTGTTTTTGAGAGAGTCGCAAGGCTACAGTTATATAGTGCTGTAAAAAAATTTTGTTTACCACCAAATGGAATGAGAAAACAGAATGAAAACGTGTTTTATCTTACCTTACCCTGCTATTGCGGTAATGTATATCAATACTTATTTAATCTTTCTATTGTTACAGGTTAAGTTTCGCGGATGCTTTGCAATATTGTGCAGATCCATCTTTTTCAGATCTACCATTTAAAAATATGTTGAATACTAAGTATGGAAAACTCCGAGCTAATTTAATTGACTTAAAAAAAGCGAATAAATCATGTTTACCAGGTAACTGAATTGTAATATTACAGAAATATGAATTCAAATCAAAGGTACAAGTTGTGTTATAAAAATTTTAGACACTGCTCCAAAAGTTAGCAGAAATAAAACAAAAAAAGACTAAATTGTTTAAAATTATCTATTACATAACATAGACTGGTATTAAGCAATTATTAAATGAACATGTTATATGTTTTAGGTGACATACGAAATTTTCAGAGTGATACAGTGTACTTCACCACAGCTGATAAAGATGGGAATGTTTGTTCTTTCATAAACAGCACCTACATGGGGTTTGGGTCTGGCATTGTACCCAGAGGTTGTGGGTTTACATTACAAAATCGGGGATTCAATTTTAGTTTGAAACCTGACCATGCAAATGTTGTTTCTCCTGGTAAACGTCCATACCACACTATTATCCCTGCAATGGTCACTGATGCCAAGACAGGGGAGTTGCTGGTGTCGTATGGAGTGATGGGAGGCTTCATGCAACCGCAAGGACATGTTCAGGTATTTTAAAATAATAAAAATTATGAAATTTCATTAGTCTGTTTAACCAATTTTGTTTTTACCATTTATATGCAGAACAAATGATGCTTATTTAGCCACAGCCTATACTGATCATATCACTGACACTAATTCTGGATAAGTTGTTCCATGTTACAAACACATATGGCGTGTTCATGTAGACTGATAGCACTTAATTATTCTCTCTTGTCGACGCAGTATCAGACATTATAACACAGATGTCTTATTTCATACAACCTTTACCCATCTGCTTATAAGCTACTACATATGTTACTTTGTGGGTGATTTTTATTTCTGTTGGACACATAATTTAAACAACCCATTAGTGACCAAAAGGGTAAGGCAATTTATGTTAAGTGCCTTGCCCAAATACACACCCAAAATGGTAGCGGGGAAAAGCTTTTAACCTGTAGCTTCTGGGTTAGAGGTTGCCAATCTAACCATAGAGCAACAGGTAATAATAATGGTAATTACTTTTATATGAACAGGTTTTACTAAACATGATTGAATTTGGAATGGACCCGCAACAAGCATTGGATGCACCTCGATTTTTGGTTGGTTCCGGACACACTGGTGCTGTTGGTTCTGTTAATCTTGAAAATGGTATTCAACCAGAAGTAATGAAGCAGTTGAAACATCTGGGGCATGATGTTAATGGCCCAGTTGAGGGGTTTGATCGAGCTATGTTTGGCAGAGGGCAAGTTATTGCTTGTAAGAATATATGGGATAAAACTAGGAAATCTAAAAATGAGGTTTATTGGGTTGGATCAGATCCAAGAGCTGATGGTGTTTCTGTTGGTTATTGAGAACACAATACGATTTTAATTTATTATTTTCACAAGCAAAAGAATTTGTAGATTTAATATATTTGCATCAATTTTTTGGTTTTATTATTTTGGGTGTTTTGACGTGTTATGATTCCCATCTTTTTGGTTTGGTATTTTAATATGCCTTTCTGATTGTGATCAAAGAGATATACCTAAAAGGGTATGATATGGCAGAAACTTTTTGGTGTGTTTATGTGCTACAGAATTAAATATGTGTTTATCACAAAACTGTTTCAGAATAACTTGCCATTTTTTTTAAATTAAAATTAAGATTTTGGTGCAAACAGATCAAACAAAAACACTTATTAGATATTGTCTTTAACCCATTTTGAATTGTGTGTAATTTATTTTACACACACACATCTGCATTGCAACTTGCATTCTGATCAAATATGCTTTGCACTGTCAATAGATTTTCTATGCAAATATTAAGTTTCTATAATTTTCTCATTAACTGTTGCAAAAGCTCTTCGCAAATAAATGCGGTTCCAATCAAACTGAGTTTATCAATCACCATGGCAAATACAAGCATTGACAATGAAAGAAAAAAAGTGTAACTTAAAAGAGAATCACAGTGTTAGTAAAATAACAGTCAATAACAATATTGAGTGGAAAATAAAGATTCAGAATATAAAACTCCAGCATTGTCTTAATGTAGTAACAATATAAAAACCCTGGGAACAGCATACACTACAGCAATGCTCAGCTTTTTATAGTTACTTATGGTTATATATAATTATCTTTATTTCTCGTTGTGTAATGTTCAATGAAATCTGCTATTGGTAATGGGCAGATTTAACCTATTTTTTTTCATTAACCTATATTTAATAAACCTCATAAACCTATAGTTAATAAACCATTTATTGTTAATGATCAAGTGTTGGAATTTTGTGGCCATTTTTTATCAGTTCATTTTTATACAAGTTCACCAAACGTTGTAGTTCATGGTTTTCTTTCAACAACAGTTTATTTTGTTGTTCAATGTCAACTATTGCCTCAGGAATACTTTCCAATTTTACAAGCAAGTCGCATGCAGATGGTCGTAGGCCATGGTCATGGCATAATATTGATTGTAACAAATCAACTGATGATGGCGTGTGCTTAACAAACTCTTCTGGTATTTCTTGTTTTCGAAGTTTCTGTATTGCTAACATTCTCTCATGAGCTGTTGTTACTGGACAGATCAGTTCATAAAATATAATTCCAACGCTGTAAATATCAGCCTTCTCATTGTAACTTTCCCCGTTTAGTTGTTCCGGTGAGGCATAGAGAGAAGTGCCAACACCAGAAGTGTGTTCATTTATTGAAAAGTCAAGTGGTGAATCTGAATCCACTAATGGTGTTAAAGGATCGGAGTTGTTTCGAGGCAGTGATGATCTGGCAAGTCCAAAGTCTCCAAGTTTAATTTGTGGCAGTTTTTCCTGTTCAACGATAAATACATTTTGAGGCTTGACATCTCTATGCAAGAGACCCTTACTGTGTATGTGTGACAATGCTGAAATGATTTGTTTCAAAATGAAGAATGAGGCAGGAACGTGGTTTGAATTAGTAACATGGCTGGTCAGGAGATCGTTTCGTGCAACTAACCATTTCTTTAAAGTTGTGCTACACAGTTGCATTTGAATGTAAATTACAACATTCATTGAGGGTTTGTAACAGGAAAGCATTTTTGGGTTGGATTTTGTTTTTTCAAGTATTGCTATATCTTGCATGCTGTTTACTGATAGAGAGCGTGCGTTAGATCGATCAAGGTTAAACGAGGATAAACGATCAGTGGAAACACCAGTTAAAATAAAACTTTGCACTCTACGTATTTTTGTTTTCATTACTCCTTCTGTAAAGATAACATGAGTGGGTTGGGCAGATGCTGTATCATCTTTCTTTTTCTCATTCGTCACAGAATCTTCTGTTGAAGAATTGCTAGAATTTTGCCAGAACTTTGAAAGTCCATCTTTCTCATTCACTGCGTCGTAATCACCCCAAGAACCAGGATCATTTGAACTGTGTGATTGTGATGGTGTTTTCAACCTAAAAGGGCTGCCAGGAACTCCCAAATGTGATCCGTTGCATTCGCTCATGCTATTCTGATCAAACTGTAGATTTAGTTTGTCATCTTCAACAGGTTGTTTTACTTTGTCCAAGGTGGAAAAAGCGCCAGTTGTAAATATGACTTTTTCGGAAATAGGTGTTATACTGTGTTCGATCCATGCACAGTGATAACCAATTATATTTTCATGTTGAAGTGATGCTAAAGATTGAACTTCTCTCAACATTTTGTTAGTTTCTGGCAAGCCGTCAGACGCAACGTTTTTACAAATTATTTTCTTTACAGCATATTCTTGCCCATCCATTTTGTTAAGAACCCGAAATACTTTTCCAAAAGCTCCTGCTCCAATCACTTCAATTTCTTCAAATTCTTCTTTATACCTTGATGCACCAAAATTGAAAACATCCTTTGGGTTAACTTTTTCTTTAGTAAACTCCATCAGTTGCCCCTCATTATTTACATGGTTAGACGAACCTTCAACTGAATACAAACAGTTTGCATGGAAGGACAACAAGGAAGATTGGATTAAATTATAGAATGATGTTTTGTATTCAACTCGTACTGAGGCATATTCATCCATATACGCCACTGGAGACATAACGTTAAGTTTTTCAAGTTTTTTACATAAAATGTCAAACAATTGCTTTGCCCTTTTTGGATCAGATTCATATAGATTGCATAAATGTTCAAGCAAAGATGCCAGTAGCACATCTTGCGGGAAGCCATGGTTGAAACCAAACTCTTTTCTTTGTACACAAACCTCTTTACGTCCAGATGTTGTCGAAATAGATGCATCGAATTCTGTTACTGGCTTTATAGCTGGGCGAGTAAACGAGAATTTCGTTCCACTTGCCATTTCAATTCTTTTAAGTTCTCCACAAAAACATATTTTTCAAAATTACATTACTATTGTTTTGCATAAAAACCTGCTGCACAAAACATTTCACTTATAAACTTTGTTCTACAGGGGTAACACTCCTATACAGCTGTAGTTCCCGTTCGTGTACATTATTGGGCACGTAGTGACCACATAGATCCTTTTTCGTCGAACAGTTGTTCTTGTTGTTGAACACGGTAGTGGTCATATAGATCCTTTTTCGTAGAACAGTTGTTCTTGGCTTTGTTGTTGTTGTTGTTGTTGCTGATAAGGCGATTTTTTTCCGCACTTATCCTAATTCTCAATTCTAGCTTTTTCTTTAATCTCTTGATTGAAATTAAATCGTAATATATATTTATAATTTTTAGACTAAATTTTCAGATTTAAAACCGCACAATTAGCGTGTGTGCACCGAAGCGTAGACGAGTGCATTTTTCTTATCGTTATCTTCGGTATAAACACCGCGTCTCTCGTTTCTTCGCTCTTTTAGTTTACCGCTCGCAATAAATCATTATGCAGCCGCCACAATATGAATAATATTAACTTCTAACATTACCTATAATACTACGTGATTACGGTTTATCCAAATTCACAAAACAAACGTCTTTAAGCGACGACAAGGTTAACTAGTGTAAGTTTACATGTCAACCCATGGTACAGGAGTTGTACAAAGCGTATTTACACATATTCTTTACCAAACTTTCAATCCTTATACGTCTTAAGTTTAATGAGTTATAATACACCAATTAAATTCATATATCTACTGCCCCACAGTCACCAATGGCGACTGAAACCGCTTTGTTGGTTACTTTTGATTTGTTTTTGATCGATCTCAGTCGACCATTGTAGTGATAGAGCTAATTAATACTATGCTAATTAGTTTATACCGTGCTCATGCATTAGATCTGTGTGATCTCTTGTTGTTGTTGAACACGTTAGTGGTCATATAGATCCTTTTTCGTCGAACAGTTGTTCTTGGCTTTGTTGTTGTTGTTGCTGATAGGGCGATTATTTTCCGCACTCATCCTAATTCTTAATTCTAGCATTTTTCTTTAATCTCTTGATTGAAATCAAATCGTAATATATATTTATAATTTTTATACTGAATTTTCAGATTTAAAACCGCACGATGAGCGATTAATTAACGATTACTTTCCTCATGCACTTTACATAGCGGAAACACTGTCTGGCAGTTTGGCGGGAAACGACGGCACGCGTGTTGTATCTACACAACGATTCACGACTGAATCAAACTATTAACATTTAAGTCGGGACGCATTAAATGCACTACTCTTATACCGTATTATCATTAATCGTAATTGAAACATTATTTTTAATTCAACATCACATGATTAATATTAACTTCTAACATTACCTAATTACTGCGTGATTACGGTTTGTCAAAATTCATAAAAACAAGCGTTTTTAAGCGACGGCAACGTTAACTAGTGTTAGTTTACAATAAACACATGGTACAGGAGTTGTTCAAAGCGTATTTACACATATTCTTTACCAATCACTCAATCCTCATACGTCATAAGTTTCATTAGTTATAATACATGTATAAATACATTCTGCCTACTGCTCCACAGTCACCAATGACGACTAGAACCCGTTTTGTTGGTTACTTCAGATTTGTTTTGATCGAGCCCAGTCGACAGTGTAGTAAAAGGATTAACTAATATAGCAGGGTGGGGGTAGATGGGACACCTTTTCATTTTGTTTTCTCTTTTCATTTGGTAGTAAACAAAGAACATTTAATGAATTATAAAACCGTATCTTCACGACTTCCATAGACCGTTGTTAATTGTTTAAAACACGATTAGGCTATTTGGATATTATGTGTTAAAGGTGTCCCATCTTCCCCGACTCTACTATCGTATGCTAATTAGTTTAAAACGTGTTCATTCATTAGATCTGTGATCTCTTGTTGTTGTTTTTTTCGTGACTTTTTTCCGCATTTATCTCAATTCCTAATTCTAGCATTTATTCTTTATTTTCTTGATTGAAATCAAATCGTAATATATATTTATATTTTTTGGACTAAATTTTCAGATTTAAAACCGCATGATTAGCGATTAATTAACGATTACTTTCCTCGTGTACTTTACATAGCGGAAACACTGTCTGGAACAAAAATTCTGTCAAAATGCTAACATCGGCCGTTTAGTTTCTACCGGCAATTGCCAAGAACAGTTTACATCGTAAATTCAAAGAATACTGTAGTTTTCTTTGGTGTGTGTATGTATGTATGTATGTATGTATGTATGTATGTATGTATGTATGTATGTATGTATGTATGTATGTATGTATGTATGTATGTATGTATGTATGTATGTATGTATGTATGTATGTATGTATGTATGTATGTATGTATGTATGTATGTATGTATGTATGTATGTATGTATGTATGTATGTATGTATGTATGTATGTATGTATGTATGTATGTATGTATGTATGTATGTATGTATGTATGTATGTATGTATGTATGTATGTATGTATGTATGTATGTATGTATGTATGTATGTATGTATGTATGTATGTATGTATGTATGTATGTATGTATGTATGTATGTATGTATGTATGTATGTATGTATGTATGTATGTATGTATGTATGTATGTATGTATGTATGTATGTATGTATGTATGTATGTATGTATGTATGTATGTATGTATGTATGTATGTATGTATGTATGTATGTATGTATGTATGTATGTATGTATGTATGTATGTATGTATGTATGTATGTATGTATGTATGTATGTATGTATGTATGTATGTATGTATGTATGTATGTATGTATGTATGTATGTATGTATGTATGTATGTATGTATGTATGTATGTATGTATGTATGTATGTATGTATGTATGTATGTATGTATGTATGTATGTATGTATGTATGTATGTATGTATGTATGTATGTATGTATGTATGTATGTATGTATGTATGTATGTATGTATGTATGTATGTATGTATGTATGTATGTATGTATGTATGTATGTATGTATGTATGTATGTATGTATGTATGTATGTATGTATGTATGTATGTATGTATGTATGTATGTATGTATGTATGTATGTATGTATGTATGTATGTATGTATGTATGTATGTATGTATGTATGTATGTATGTATGTATGTATGTATGTATGTATGTATGTATGTATGTATGTATGTATGTATGTATGTATGTATGTATGTATGTATGTATGTATGTATGTATGTATGTATGTATGTATGTATGTATGTATGTATGTATGTATGTATGTATGTATGTATGTATGTATGTATGTATGTATGTATGTATGTATGTATGTATGTATGTATGTATGTATGTATGTATGTATGTATGTATGTATGTATGTATGTATGTATGTATGTATGTATGTATGTATGTATGTATGTATGTATGTATGTATGTATGTATGTATGTATGTATGTATGTATGTATGTATGTATGTATGTATGTATGTATGTATGTATGTATGTATGTATGTATGTATGTATGTATGTATGTATGTATGTATGTATGTATGTATGTATGTATGTATGTATGTATGTATGTATGTATGTATGTATGTATGTATGTATGTATGTATGTATGTATGTATGTATGTATGTATGTATGTATGTATGTATGTATGTATGTATGTATGTATGTATGTATGTATGTATGTATGTATGTATGTATGTATGTATGTATGTATGTATGTATGTATGTATGTATGTATGTATGTATGTATGTATGTATGTATGTATGTATGTATGTATGTATGTATGTATGTATGTATGTATGTATGTATGTATGTATGTATGTATGTATGTATGTATGTATGTATGTATGTATGTATGTATGTATGTATGTATGTATGTATGTATGTATGTATGTATGTATGTATGTATGTATGTATGTATGTATGTATGTATGTATGTATGTATGTATGTATGTATGTATGTATGTATGTATGTATGTATGTATGTATGTATGTATGTATGTATGTATGTATGTATGTATGTATGTATGTATGTATGTATGTATGTATGTATGTATGTATGTATGTATGTATGTATGTATGTATGTATGTATGTATGTATGTATGTATGTATGTATGTATGTATGTATGTATGTATGTATGTATGTATGTATGTATGTATGTATGTATGTATGTATGTATGTATGTATGTATGTATGTATGTATGTATGTATGTATGTATGTATGTATGTATGTATGTATGTATGTATGTATGTATGTATGTATGTATGTATGTATGTATGTATGTATGTATGTATGTATGTATGTATGTATGTATGTATGTATGTATGTATGTATGTATGTATGTATGTATGTATGTATGTATGTATGTATGTATGTAACTTACTTTATCCTCGCGTAGCCGGAAAACGACAGTCGTTATAACACGGGTGTTAATACACCTCGTGCCAGCTTACGAGTTCGTGAAATGTGGTTGGCACTTACTATACTCAGCACTGTAGAGATGGAATATTTAACTGCGGATTATTCAATGGCCACTTTTGGTTGTGTTTATAACAGTAAGCATTAATTTCCTACGAAATCTTAAATAAAGCCAATTTAATAGAACGGTATGCCAATGTTTACATACCTTTCACTTGTAGCAGCACTAGCAGAGTAGCAGGCAACTGAAGTTTGTGGTTACCTACATTTGTTAATGCTGTTACTTAGGTTGTTAACGTAGTTTACGCGAAGACTGACATGCACCAAGTTTTACAGGTCACTACAAGTTTCAACCTCCTGTTAAGTGTCTAGCCTATAGAAACAATCAGGCCCAAACCATACTCTAATCACACTATTCAATGAAGTTTGTTTATGTTTCAAGCTGTGATCGTAAATGCATTTTAATTAGGTCACCCTAGATTTTGTTAAAATGTGAATCCCGATGCCAATCTTAAATCACCGTTTTGTTTTGTGCAATACTAAATTTGTTGGTTATTACTATTCAATAATGGGGTTGTACCTGTTAATTTATTCAATACATTGTTATCATACAATAACATGTTTTACTTTTTGTTATACACAAATGAGTTTCATAGTGAACTATTTAATGCAAATATTTTTTTACATCTGTGAGTTGAACTAGGTCAAACATAATGTCGCTTTGTGATATGCTAACTTTTATAAATGTGGACGAGCAACCCCCAATAGGTTTATTCGCACCATAACAGGAGTGGCGTCGATTTTATAAAAATGTAGGGGTTGAGACATTATAACATGTTATCTGAAAGTCGGTTATACATCCATAAAAAACACAAAACAAATGTATTCTATACAAAAGGGACCGGGCGTATATTTTTTAATTATACAAATACACTCCCGACTTAATTGAATTTAAAGTAATTAATTTGACTTAATCTATTTCGTGAGGTAACTGGAGAATCCAGATTTAGGTTACACCTACTGTTTATTCTTGCGACATCCCAATAAAAAAAATTTCCTACAGCCAATAGAATGTTACGTAAAAAGTAAATTAAGGTGAAGCTTGGACTAAAAAACTATCTTAAAGGTTTGAAAGTCTAAAACACATCGGTAATTTGTTTTCTGTTTTGAAAAAAGTTAAAATCAAGTGGTAGAAGCGTGAGATTTTAGTCATTTAATGAAGGTAATTAATATATTATTTCGCAAAAAAATGTATTAAAAGATTAATATAAGCTATTTTATATCTTCCCACAAAAGGAGAACGCAAACAAAACTTAACAAGTTCGTTTAAACCCAATGGGTTATTTTATATTTTTTCTAAAAATGTTTGACAGGGTAAATATAAGCCATTTTACGTTTGCAACAAAACATAAACAGTATGTTTAGCTATTTTACGCTTGCAACAAAACATAAACATTGAAAAGTCGTGGTGTTTGCTTGATTTTGGACTCAAAATAGCGGCATTAAGACCACTCGGTGTTTCTTTGACTGATATCATCTATCTTAATGTTTAAACTATACGTGCCCATCCATTAGATCTTTGCTCTCTTGTTGAGCATGTAAGTGGTCATATAGATCCTTTTTTGTCGAACAGTGGTTGAGCACGTAAGTAGACATATAGATCTCTTTTCGTCGAACAGTTGTTGAGTAGAGTCATAGAAACGCCTAACTAAGCACATACAATCGCCCAATTACTGAGTAATTAACGATTACCTTTCCATTTACTTTAAGACGCTAAATTGGAAATACCTTATACCTAACTGATTCCACTTGTAGCGATTGAGTGTGTTTCGAGCACGATATATATTATAGTTTTCCCAAATTAACTTAATGCATTAAGTTAATGCACTCTCAACACACTCAATGAAATATTTCTAATTAAGCATATTCTTAATTTAATAGCGAAAACTATGTGATTAATATGGTTTTTATATACAATCTGTTTATGAAGAATACGGGAGAAGCATGCGGATAAAAAGAGATTAAATTGGATCTTTAAATAGAGCTAGAACTTCTCCAAACTGGTCGTTAAAATCTAGTCCTTCATCAATCGTCACATCTTTCCAGTTATAATGCATAAACTCTTCCCTTGAAGCTACTTGCATTAAGCCATTTGCTTCCAGTCGTTTTAGTTCCTTATTTATGCAGTATTGATATTCGTTGCACTTGCTGTGCATACGAATGGTGAGAACGATATAACAACCAGGCTTTAAAACTCGCAATACCTCCTGTATCATAAATGCCGTTTAGTTTTTATACGTCTCCAACATTAAGAAAGAGAAATAAATAAATGGAAATTTTATGGTCCTAACGCCTGTATGGCACAATGAACGAATGTAACGTACTTTATCCTCGGGTGGCTGGAAAACGACAGTCGTTATAATACGGGTGTTATGTTTCAAACACCTTGTGCCATCATACGAGTTACCAAGTTACTTAGTGGGTGATTATTTTTTGGGGATATATTTTTTCTGTGATAGTTTGAACAACCTATGAGTGATCACTGGGTAAAAGCTATTGTGATTAAGTGTCTTTCCCAGTGACACATACACCTACAATGTTAGCAGCGAAGAGCCTTGAACCCATCACCTCTGGGTTCCAGGCAGGTGCGCTAACCAACTGTGCTACCTCGCCGCATGATTATAGTCACCTAAATGTGTTTTATTTACCTGTAAACAATCCGGTTGTATCATGTTGTTCCCAAACCCTCCAACAGAAATAATCAAGTCAAAAGTGTCATCAGGGTAGGGTAGGGGTTGGTTTGAAGTAAGAATGTGCTCGTTACAGTCGCTGTTAAATAGATTAGTCGGTAAGCGGCGTTAGCCAATACCTGACATTAAATACATGCGTAAGATGGAAGGTATATAGTACAATGGGGGAAGATGGGACTCCTATGCACATATTGTCAAATATTTTCAAAATCAAAATAGATGACGGATTTTGGTTAATACCACGAATTAGTACTATCACTCCTTCATTAATTGACAACAATTTAATAAAATATAGTAAAACACACGGGGAGTTATTTAGCGATACGCACAACAGGTGAAATTTTACAAATTCGAAAACACACAGGATAAGATGGGACAGTTTAAAATCATTGGTAATTTTGATTAATAAGTGTATTTATAAATGGGAATATACGTAAATAACACGAAATAATACTGTACGCTTTGAAAATTAAGTCTAAACATTCTTTTTCTTGCCCTACTGCTATAGTTCTTACATGTTACCAATACATTATATTATTGCATAACAATTGGTATTGTTTAACGACTATGGGTAATGTTCGAACATCAATGGATAAATATTGTATTCTACAAATGTATATGAACTTGTAATAACAGAAAATTGACTATAACTATTGATAAAGTTTTATTTTTGCTACAAACTGGGTATTACTACTTTGTTTTTGGCACAAGCCACTTCTCATAAATTATCACCAAGTGCAAATAACCAAATTTCGAATAGATTTTCAAAATATTATCTTTTTATTATATCAGTATCTTATAGTAATAACCCCTGATGTATAAATTACTAAATTGAAAGCAAATCTTTTAAAGTTTGGCAATGAAAACATACAAAACTACAGTGTGGGGGAAGATGGGACTCTAATTTGAAATATATTTACATTACCAGTATTCTGCAACTTGTAGTTAAATACACAAATTTTATCGAGTTAAAAACTTATCGAGTTAAACAGGCTGTGCTAGTTTTTTTGCCATGTAAACTTCATATATATAACTTTAAACCGACATTTTTTTGTTGTTTTTATCTTAAATTAAAGTCATATTGACCCCTGCCTATTTTCTCCATGCTTATATCTCAGTGTTTTTTTACAAAACTAAAACTAGTTTTATGAGACAAAATCAAACTGTACGAAATAGTCAAGGTTGTTTTTTGAAGCTATGAAACTAGTTTAATCGTTCGCACACGCAAACTAAAAAAATCATCGGCTTTACTACGATTTAGCGAGCATTAAAAAATGGCACCTTACTATTTCGCATTTTTTTTACCTTTTCAAAGTATACTGTTTTTATTTTACATATTTTTTTAATATTTAAAAACAGTAATCAGCTTTGACGGGCGTTTTATAAAGTCGTGATGTTACTGTCGAATAATTCTGTAACCTTTTTTTCCTGATTATCATGAAATGGGGGTCCGTAAAAAGAAAATCAAAAAACGGTCTTGTCTGAAAAAGTGTCCCATCTTCCCCCACCCTACTATACATTTATGAATCAGGCTTGTTCGACAATTGCTTGCTGGCTAATATATATAATAGGGTGGGGTAATATGAGACATGTATAGTTGCCCATTCTCCATTTTCAATGTAGAGACATTGCACGTAAACCAATTTTCGTTATTGCGTTCAAATCACAAAATTGGACAGAGAACCCTCAGCCAAACGCCCGTAAAGGTTTTTACCTGTAAATATTTTTTGCCATGGCCAACTGTAACATTTTCGCAGCGCCATCCAGCGCTGTAATTTCCCCTTGAAAGCCAAACTTACGCAGGGAAACACCCCCCAATCCTGTGCCTAAAATAACAAGCAAATTTGTGACAAAAACGCAAACACAATATCTCGCATTGTTATCGTATATTCGCCTATATACCTGATCCTAGGTCAAGTATGTTAAACACTTTCTTCTGCTTTTCGGTTAAAAGAGTTGCTGCTTTTCCCACTGCTGCATCAGGTGCGCGGTACGTCATCGCTGTCACGTCATCATCATATTTATTCGCCCATGAGTTGTAATATTTTCTGACCTCTGTCAATATTAAGAGTAAAAACGAATTTATTTTAACGACACGAAACAACGGCTTACCATTAGCACTCTCAATGGGGTAATTCGACATCGATCTTTCATAAGCCTCGTCTACTGTCGACATTGCCATAACACGGTTGTAATATACTTAATAGTTTACACGGTTGTAATATATATACTATACCTCCCTTCACTGTGAGTCAATATGAGACACTTATTTAGTAAAATGAGACGCCGCAAACTTAGTTAAAAAGCTACAACGGTGAAATTTCACTTTACAAAACGATTGAAATGTAAAATATATTAGACAACTGAAAGGCGTAAGTCTAACAGCGGCGTGTTTTCTAAGACATGTGCTACGTCTCGTTTTACTGAGACATTCTGTTTGGTAACGACGACAGGAAATGCTGAAACACCGGATGCGGCATCAAATCAATCTTATTTCCAAACCCACATAAACAGAACTGCTATGACAAAGCTATATAGTAGGATAGGACCCCTTTTAATTCTATTTCCCAACCCATTTGGTGGTAAACAAAGAACATTTAATGAGTTATAAAACTGTATCCTTACGACCCACGAATACCGTTGTTAATTGTTTAAAATACGATCATGATATTAAAGAAATAACATAGAAACTCAAGATAAAGAAAAACAAGTAACAACATATTGTAGGGTGAGGTAAGACGGAACTCGGGCAAAGATGAGACATTTATTTTGAAATCTTCTCGAACTGAGTACTGGTACCAATTTGATGATGGACAAAACAAATGTTGCGGCGCCGTGGCAAAGTGGTTACCGCGCCTGCCTGTAACCCAGAAGTAATGGTTTCAAGGCTCGACGCTGCTACGACAAATGCTCCAACCCAGTGGTCACTAATGGGTTGTCCAAATTATTAGCCATACTTGAAAAAAAATCACCCAGAAAGTAATATATACATAATAACTCGCAAGCTGGCACGAGGTGTATGAGTACTCGTGTTATATAAAGACTGTCGTTTTCCGGCCACGCGAGGATAAAGTAAGTTAAACTACACATTACATGTTACAGTAATATTTGACATTTTACCAACCCTTTGTTGGACTCGGCAGATACTGTACAGTAATATTGTTACATGTGTTTTGTCTATCATCAAAAAATGACCCATAAAAAGAGTTTTATAAAAAATGTCCAACTTACCTACCCTACAATAAAACACAAGAAAAAAATGCAGAAATCGAACATTCCAGCCTGGTCTTGTATTATCGCTTAAAATATAAGAAACAAACAAACAAATATGCAAGCCACACGTTGCCAGCATTAGAATTTGTGTATTTAAACGGATAAAATAGATTGGATCTATTAAGAATATTAGCAGTAGAATTAACACAGTACAATGCCTTTTATTCTACATTTCACTCGCACCAATACACTGTCAGTGCTTACATTGTACAGGGAAGGTTGATAAAAAGAAGGAAAAAATAAGGTAGAAGGAACTAACATGTTGAGTCACCTTTGACAAACTCAACAAAATCGTCAATTAGAACCGGCCCTGTAATAAAATAAACAAAGGTTGTTTTTTTCATTTTTTTCTTCTTTTTTAAATTTTTTTTGAGAACAGGCCTTGCAATAAAATAAGACGACAGCTGTTTTTTTTTAATAATCGGTTTTAAGGTTAAATTCTGCTGGTTTTCCATTTTTTATGTTACAAACACATTTAGGTTGCATATAATATTCTCCACAGCTGTTGAACATAGATCAGTTGTGTTTAAAACATAGATAGATACAGTAGGGTGGGGAAAGATGGAGCACTTTTTCATTCTGTTTTCTAGTCCCATATGGTAGTAAGCAAAGAAAGTTAAAAGAATTATAAATCCGTATCCTCACAACTACAGTAGACCGTTGTTAATTGTTTAAAACGCGATCAGGATGTTTGAATATTATGTGCAAAATGTGTCCCATTTTCCCCCACAGTACTGTATAACCAGTGTATCACAAAACAATAACATACAACACAACAACGGTAAAACTTACATGCTCCATCAAAATCATAATTTGAAAGATCGGGAAGAATAGATCGACTAAACTCAAGAACATTGTTCCATTGGTCTCGATTTAAAACTCGACAGGACTTGGTTTGCTGTGTGGTATAGTTAATTTAACAAACTACATATGCGTGCTGAAAGAAAGTTATCGATTTTTTCTGAACATAATGAATGAATGTAAGTTACTTTATCGTCATGCGGCTGGGAAATGACATTCTTTAAACACGAATGTTTTTGTTTCATACATCTTGCGCCAGAGTTATGTTACTTTGTGGGTGATTATTTTAACAAATATGCTTAGGAATAAGGAAAATATTTATTTATTTTGATGTACATAATTTCCATTCACTTACTTTTAGAAATTGTTGAAATTTTGAAAAAAGCGTCCACCTTTCACTTAAAAGTAATTCAAGCATAATGTTAGCAGTGTCAAGCTCCATGGTTCTTTGGCCAGGTTCCTACAAAAATCAAATTTGTATTAATTACTTTATAATACAACATCATAGTACAATAGTACACAGTAGGGTGGAGGAAGACAGGACACCTTTAGCACATATTATCCAAATATTCTAACCGTGTTTTAAACAATTAACAACGGTCTATGAAAGTCATTCTTTGAATGTTCTTTGTTTACTACCAAATGGGACGAGAAAATGGAATGAAAAGGTGTCCCATCTTCCGCCACCCTCCTATAGCGATTAGGTATTCACTTACTTTTGCAAAATCGAAAGCATATCTGAAAACAGATTTTAACTGAACTGGATCATTTAAACTTTCGCGCAAAACTTCCAATTTTCTTTCAAGTTTAGCACTGGAATCACACCTTAAAATAAACTTTGTTTAAATAAATATCATTTTATACTTCATCTTATTTTTGATTACAATAATAAAAATTGAAAAACATATTACATAAAGTAAAAAAAATATGTTAATTAACAGTAAAACAATACTCATTAAACCTGATATCAAAAAAATCTATGGAAAATGCAGAGCATTAGTTAAAAATAAAAAGGATGAGTTGTAAATATATATAAAAAAATATATAAAGCATACTAGTATTATTGTGTTTAAAGTAGAATGTGTTATTGTATGTTCCAACTGCAGAACAAACCATTATTAAATACAGCAAATTGGGTATAAAATAAATAGTAAAATTGATGGATCTTAACTGTATTTTCTGCATTCCCCTGCTCCATTCCTCAAGCGTGAAGAAACCCATTTTCTTTGCATTGAGTTGGTGCGCCAATACAAGCATAACAACATCCCCAGGCTCAACTTTTATTGATTTACAAAGTCTTTCCATTCCTTCTGGAAGAATTTGGTTATCTTCATCTGGAACAGAATTGGTAGAAAATAAAAACGTATAAAACAAGTAACAAATTATGTCATACAGAAAATATACACACCGGTAAAATAAAAGAAAAATCAAATTTCTTTTCATACTTTTATAAAGTTATTTTTATTTAAACAATATATCAGTGGCTCATCTGGTATAAAAACGTATAGTGTATTTCCAACGTTTCGTCTGCCATACGGCGAGACTTCATCAGGGAATGAAACGCAACAGTTACAACAAGCGAAAAGCAGGAAAGGGTGAGAAAAAGGCGATATTAACGTGATAAGGGCACTGTAAGGAAGAGACGGTGAGAGGGCAAAAATATCGCCTTTTTCTCACCCTTTCCTGCTTTTCGCTTGTTGTAACTGTTGCGTTTCATTCCCTGATGAAGTCTCGCCGTAAGGCAGACGAAACGTTGGAAATACACTATACGTTTTTTATACCAGATGAGCCACTGATATATTGTTTGTACTATGCCTGGTAGCAGAAGTAACAGAATGTTTAGTTTTATTTGTTTAATAATTGCTTTTATACTGATTAAAATTTTGTAGTGTTTTTTATTGATGAGACTCAATAAATAAAATATTAAAATTTACAACTACCTAAAAAAAGATAAGTATTTAAAACCAACTGTAACTCCTAAGTTAGCACAAGGTGTATGAAACAGAACATATGTCTATTTGTTATAACAATTGTGGTTTTCCAGTCACGCGAAAATAAAGCAAGTTACATTCAATTATTCATACATATAAATCACCTGCAAATTCTTTAAACCACTTTATACAAGTTTTCAGATTGAACGAAGCAATTTTTCCTTGAGTTTTTTGTCGAGATGTTGAAGAAAAGATGTCGCTGATGCTTTTCTGGGGCTTCGTTTGACTGCGGCTGAGCAAAAAACAATTAATTTTTTTGTAACTTACTTTATCCTCGTGCAGCTAGTAAACGACAGTTGTGGGTGTTTTGATTCATACATCTTGTGCCAGCCTAGGAGTTACCAACTTGCCAAGTATGTTACTTTGTGGGTGATTATTTTTTTGAGGCTTTTTAATTTTTTTGTATATGGCTGATAGTTTGGACAACTCATTAGGGACCACTGGGTTTGAAAAATTAAGTGTTTTACCCAAGAACACATACGCCCCACACAGCAAGCAGCGAAAGGCCTTAAACCCATTAGCTTTGGCTCTGGGTTAGAGGCAGACTCGCTAATCAACTGTGCTACGGGGCCAAACAAAATTAAAAATTACACAAAATATACGTTATTTACATTAAACAGAAAAGCTTTATTCTGCTTGGTATTTAAATATATATATATAGCATTAATTAAGAATTATTCAGAACATTACAGGTTAGGCTGGTTGAAAGCGTTAGAGGTTGGTAGTTAGCGGTTATTGAGGGTTAGTGGTTAGCAAATAACGTAGAAGAATTCTTCACAAACACCAAAAACACAGACTTGAATAAGGTGTTTCTTAATTCTTATAACAGCATAACAAATACCTTCGTTTAGTTTTTTTAGTGCAAGATTCATCTGTGTCTTGATATTTGCGTTTTTTTCCTTGGTGGGCTGGCATTTTCTTGAGTTCTGTACTGAGGCTCACTATTTTATTTACCTAAAAATTCACAAGAGGGACCAACAATTAGAGGTAGGTGTAAGAGGTTGGCAAAGTTCATTTTTCCACTTTTACACCACCGGTTAAATCTGGTTCATAGAAACATTATATACAAGCATGTTATATCTATGAAAAACTCATAAATAGGCAATTTTTTTTATATTATTAAAAATATGAGGGTTTGTGACTGTGTGTCGTTCAAACATTAATATTGTATTTGTGTTGTGCAAAAATTCACAATTTACTTGTGTAAAAGTGTATTTTGTGCATCGTGGCACAGTTGGTTAGCGCGCCTTCCTCTTACTCAGGTATTATGGGTGCAAGGGGGCCCAAAGAAAGACCACCCATGATCGCCCCCTGTACTCAGAGAACCCAAATTTACCGGCATTGGCATCCGCTCCGGCAATATAAATACGAGTCTTCTACACATAAAGTAGGCCAGTAAGTCGGAACCCATACTGGCCTACTTTATGCAACGTTGTAGTTCAACCGTAAAACAATCTTGTGCTAGAATGCCGTATGCTCGTATTTACAGAGTATAAACTGCTTCAACAACTGTTCTGTTTACTGCACCATGCTCACTTTATGGGTAATGTAAACAATTTAAGCATTTTAGCAAATTTTTCTAACGTTTTTACGCATAGTTCTGTATATATTACAAATGCAGAAATTTTTATGCGTCTGGGGTATAAAAACAGCAGTATTATAACACAGTGCGTATAAAATACTTTATTATAAAAACTACCAACAGTAACTAGGCATATAACACGAACAAGTCCTCTACCACGAATCTTCTTCAGAATGTTGTTTGCTGAGGAATATATAACAAGAGAATATGAACGTAATGGTTAAAAGAAAAATTTTTGAATCCTCAATGATCATCAATTGATTATCCAGATATTTATTATAAAATGGAGAAAACACCAAAAAGAGCTAAAATATACAGATATGAAGTCCATAAAAAATTACATTTACTGGGTACATAGACGATAAATGAGGTGCAATACAATATCCATGCTACAGTTCCTAAATTGTACCTATGTAAGGTTAAACGATGATAAAAACTTACCCCCCAGATTCCAATGATAATTGTGGATCAGACATCTCAAACGGATCAAGTTGTTCAAGAATTTCATCAGACTCCACTGCTCCACCTTGTGTCTGATCATCATCACCTTCTGTATCCAGACGAGGGCGATGTTGATCTTCCCACCGAAGAATGTCCGAAATATCATCTTCCTTAAACTCAGGGACCTGGATGAGAATATTGTAATGTAATAATAGTGACAGTGTTGATGTGTTCTGTTCCATACACCTTGCCCTGCTTTAGAGTTAGTTACCACGCACATAACTTGGCAGGTAATTGTTTGTTTTTTTATATTGTATGACTGATACTTTACACAGCTCATATGGAACCACTGGGTTAGGGAGCCATTGGCGTTAGGTGTCTTGGCCAAGGACACATACACGCACACTATGGTAGCAATAACAAGCCTTAAACCTGTAACCTAAGACAGGCATCCTACTAACCACTGTGTAACCGGATCTTACTTATTAAAAAAATTTAAAAAAACACATAATTTTTCTCCTTATTTTTGAAGTATTTTAAATATGCCTATGAAAAGAGACAAACCAAGCAAAGTAGACGAGGTAAAATAATAAAAATATGGAAAATACTGATGATCTACTGAACATCCAACTTACATTGGGGAGATGCTAGTCTGTTAGAGAAGTAAAAGCTCTGCATCAAAAAATGAAATTTTACCTTTTCTGAAGAAAATCTGTTTCCACCGAAATTATTCCCTCCTTTCGAAGATAATGATGAAGATGTTAGTGATGACTCACTCAAGATCTTCTTCCTAGAAGTTGGGTTACAAAAATAACCATTTTTTAAGGAAGACATTTTACACAAACTTAACCAAATTACAAATATTTTCCAAAGTTATAAAAATCTACTAAAATTGCCAAATTTACCAAAATTACGAAAGTTGACCTAAATTACAAAGAATTACCTATATTATAAAAAAGCACCTATAGAAAAATTTACCTATCGCCATCACTTGATATTGTATCATCTTCATTTTCAGATGTGGGTTCTAAATGATAAGGAGCATTTTTATGATGATCATTTAATGATACATCTTTTTCTAATGATGGTGGGTGTTCAGGTGATACATGATGATCTTGTGATAGTTGGTGTTCCCGTGATATATGATGATTTTCTGATGCTGAATCCTCCTGTGATACATGATGATGTTGTGATGCTGAATTTTCCCCTGATACACGATGATCGTGTGATGCTGGATCCTCCTGTGAAGCATGATGGTCTTGTGATGCTGGATCCTCCCGTGATACATGATGATCTTGTGAAGTTGATTGATTTCGTGATGCTCTTTGGTTAGTTGGAGCGGCATGATCATATGATGCAGAATCCTCAAGTGATGCTGGTTGATCAAATATCACATCGTGATCACGTGAGGCATTAGGATGTTTTAATGAAACATTAAAATTTTCACCATGATTGGATGACATGTTCTCAGGTTGTGATTCCTTTTTCATCATGTGAATCAAATTAGAATCATCACGCAGGCTCACAGAATCACTACATGATGAAACTGGTGATTTCTCTTTCACGTGATTAGCATCATCAGGAACACTGGCAGATGAAACAGTAGAAATACTTCCCATGATGTCATCATCGTCATCAGGAGGATCACGATTCACAGGAGGATTTGTTTCACTTGGAGATGAAGATCGATCATGATGTTGGGATTTTTCTTCTAAGATGTTGGGAACAAGAGGTTTGTGACGAGGTGCAATTGGAGGAAGATCGGAGGATCTGATGTTGATCTTTAGGTGTTCTTTCAGAAGAGGTCCAACATCTTTTTGCTCCGAATATAAAGATGACTCTGATATCATCCTCTTCCTATCAGAGGATTCTTCATCATTTGTTGGAAGAACAGGAGCCTCATCTAGAAGATCATCCATCTTCCCAACAACAAGAGAGAGTGATGAAAAACTTGGTTTATCTATAAATACATAACACTGTATCATTAGTAATGTCATAACATGGGTGTAGGTGTGTGGCTACATGACTCCTATCCTGGCGCCATAGCACAGTTGCTTAGCGCACATGCCTCTTACCCAGAGGTAATGGGTTCAAGGTTCTTCGCTGCTACCATTGTGGGTGTATGTGTCTTTGGGCAAGACACTTAACGGCAATTGCTCCAGTGGTCACTAATAGGTTGTCCAAATTATCAGCCACACATAAAACAAATCCCAAAAAAGTAATCACCCACAAAGTAACATACACAGTAACTCGTAAGCTGACACGAGGTGTATGAAACAGTTTACCCTTAACGTCATGTTTAACGACTGTCGATTACCGGCCACGGGAGGATAAAGTAAGTTACATACAGGATAAAGTAAGTTACATACATTGAATTTTGCCTGATTGCCTGAGTTAAATTAAACAAGAAAACCTTACATGTAAGGCAAGATATAATAAAATACTATATACTAGGAAAGAAAAGCATTTATAAACACATGTTATTTAAGTATCATGATAATGAAAACATATGAAAAAACCTGTCATGTGATGAGTGACTTCACGGTCATCAAATCTTAATTTTCTTGATTGTGAAAATTTTGTTGCATCATCATCATGAGTCGGCAAAAACTTCAAT
This sequence comes from Ciona robusta, assembly GCF_009617815.1. Classification (NCBI taxonomy): domain Eukaryota; kingdom Metazoa; phylum Chordata; class Ascidiacea; order Phlebobranchia; family Cionidae; genus Ciona; species Ciona robusta. The sequence goes on along the minus strand of NC_143243.1, from coordinate 2,997,746 downwards.
TCTTTTGAAGTTACTTCTGTATAAGAATACCATGTGTCATAATCATAACCTAAATTCATTAAATAAACTTTATTTTTTGCTTCGAATACAATGGTGAAGATCAAACTTATTAAAACAACAAAAAGAAGGGATTTAGCCATAAAAAATTGTTTTAACCTCGCTAAGGTGAAAATTATTTCTGGAAAAATGTCAGATAATAACATGGCTTTTAAACCAACAAAAAATATAGAAAGTTTGACGATTTTTTTTGTGTTTCTTTCTTACCAAGTTGGTTCCGGAAACTTCTCTTTTCAGGGATTTCTCTTTTATGAGATTCCTTTTCCACAACTGGAAGTTTTATTTTTCTTGAAGAATCTGTTAAAATATTGCTATTTATTTATTTTGTTAAGTAATATATCCCAACTGTGTGTTATAAGATTTTCACTTAAAAATCTTTACTGGCTTTGGTTAGTGTGTATTTACATTAGTCTTACAAACACTTCATGCAGTACATTAGTCAGTCACCTTTTTAAACTAGTCGCCGATCTAGTCACCTTTTTAAACTGTTTTGTCAACTAAATCTACTACAATGGTAACCAATATATATCAATATTTGTACATACATATTATAGTAGGGTGGGGGAAGATGGGACACCCATTCATTCTATTTTCTCGTACCATTTGATAGTAAACGAATACCATTCAAAGAATTATAAAACTGTATCCTCACAACTCAGAACTCACATAGACCATTGTTAATTGTTAAAAACACAATCAGGATATTTATATGTTATGTGCAAAAGGTGTTCCGTCTTCCCCCACCGTACAAATTATATTATAATATGAACTACCTGTATCAACTCTAGACACACATCTTGCTTTCATTAGTTTCCCATAATTAGTATTGACATATTTCTTGTACTCCTCATCTAGTGTGCTTGTCTCTTCATCAAGTATTCGTAATCTTAACAACAAAAACAAAAATATAAAAATACAAATATTTAAAAAAATTGTTTATTAAACAATTAATACAAACAAGCTTGAGAAATTATTGCAAAATTTTTTTCAATTAGGATTAATTTATTTGAAAATATAACTTGAAATGGAAATAACTAAAATTATTAAGTACTAGTACTGTACTAGCTCACTTATAAGGTTTAAACTTTCGTAAAGTGCTACTCACCAAATAATTCAGACAACTGAAAAATAAAACTGCTGTTAAAAAAGTTTAATAATTTAGAAAAGTAAAAAAATAAAAATATGGTTTAACAAAATTATTCCATGTTTTTGAAATATATTGAACATTCAAAATAATATCCTCACCTTTGTCGAACATCTGTTGCGAGATGAGCGACTCTCATCCTTCCATCATCCTCGCATCCACGGGAAGATAAGATCATGGGATCGGCATCAACTTCCTCATATTCACGAATTTGTGCCGATTCATCATCAACGACAAGTCTTGAGCATGACTCGTGAAAACAAACATGATTCGGCAATTTTTTATTGGCGTGGATAAGAGCTGTGAAATTTTTTATTGGCGTGGATAAGAGCTGTGAAAAATACATGTAACATATAATGTTGAAGGACTAATTTAAATATAGTAGGATGGGGGAAGATAGGACACCTTTTCATTTTTTTGTTAATTATAAAAATTATAAAATTGTATCCTCACGCTTTCCATAGACCCTTGCTGATTCTTTAAAACATGATCAGGATATTTGGATAATATGTGCTAAAGGTGTCCCATCTTTCCCCACCCTTCTATGTATTAAAATAGATCAGGAATCACAACACGCAAATATAGTGCTTAGGGAAACTATTTTCTGGCCCAAAATAACACATTATTACGAAGTATGAACCACAAAAATAACATTATTATGAAGTACAAACCAGTGCTGCTGTCATCTAGTGCTTGTTTCATGTTTTTCAACATTTCCTCCAGGTGTCGCTGATGAGCATCTTGTTCGTGTTTGGAAATTTTTAAACTTTCAATTTCTTTAATCTAACGGTAACAAAATAAAGCAAATATATAATTTGTGTTTCAACATTTAAAATATTTTAATTTCCTAATCCAATAGTAAAAAATAAAACAAAAATAAACTAAAAATAAAATTTTTGTAATGAGATTTTCACATTTCCAATTTCTTTAATCTAAATATTAAAAATGTTTATCAAAAACAAATTTCCAAACCAATTTCTGTGATTCATCTTTCTTCTGCGATAGCATCCTAGTAACATTGACTTGCTTCAAGTTTTCTATTTCTCTGAAATAAAATAAGATTACTTACATTTTTTTTCTTTTATCCATTAGCAAAAATATTTTCCTTTTTTTTTTCATACTACCAATTTAATAATCCAAGTTTTTTTTCATTTTTCACTTTTATCTATTAGCAAAATTCTTGAACAAGATTTTCATACTACCAATTTAATCATTAAATTTAATCATTATTTAGTAACAGTTGCAGACAAGGTAATGGGCCACTTTGACCTAAATCTCCAGTTCAATGGCATCTCACAACATAAGACCTCATGAATATAGAATAAAAACAGGAGCATAGCTCCAATACAGTGGTCAATTTTTTGTCCAAATTATCAGCTATACATTAAAAAAAAGAAAAATGCCAAAATTCATCTATACAGTAACATATGGTAACTCAAAACAAAACACTTGTGTTATAATACAACTGTTGTTTTTGCGGCACGCAAGGATAAAGCAAGTTACATACGTTTAATCATAGCCAAAAAGATAGTAAAAGAGCTGCAAAAAAAAGTGGTACCAGAAAAGGTTGGATTGGTTTTTGTACAAACCTTTTTAATTCTTGCAAATTTTCTTTCAAAATATGGTTCTCACTTTTTACAACAGATTCAATGTTCTGTTGCTTTAATGCAGACCCCAATTCCATCTGCCAAAAAGCTTAGGATTAACAAACATATTTTACTACAAAATAATGTAAGCAATAAATACTAAAACAAAAATGAAAAAAATACCTTTAACATTTCCACTTCTGTCTTAAGTTGATTTGTTTCTTTCGATTTTTCGTTCATTTCTAACAAAATTTGATCAATTTCTTGTTGAGTCACAACTGAAAAGATAATCATATTTATACAACTTCTATTTATACCTAACTGTACTATGTTAAGTGTGTGTAAATGTACCCATAATTTAAAGTAATAATAGTAATATAAAAATAGTAACGTTATTTGACTCTTGGATTATGGTAGCAAAAATTTAGAAAAATTTTAAATGAAAAAAAAGGATTTGAAAAATCCTTAGTTGTTGAAACATGCCTACAGTGAAAACTATTTACATTTATTTGAAAGAAAATAAGCGTGGTTGCTACACCTAAATTCAATATAAGACTGCCTCAGTGCATGCTAGTCCAAACACTGGGTTTTCTAATCGCTGTTTTATTTTCATTCCAGAAAACCTTTTAGTTTCATTTATTATATATATAATATACAGGTAATGTAAAATAACATTTGCACACTTGCTGTAGAAACATTAGCAGTCAAAAACATTATAACTATTTATTATATGTCAGTATTTAGAAAAAAATAAATATAATATATATATATAAAAAAAGAACATTTGAACTATTAATGGTATGCCAGTTTGCAGAAAAAAAAGAACATTTTAACTATTTGTTGTATAATGAAGGTATGAAGAAACAGATAAAACATGAAGAACATTTTAACTATTTATTGTATGTCAGTATATAGAATAAAATAGACATGAAGAATATTTTAACTATTTATGGTAGGTCAAGGTCAGTATTTAGAAAAAAATAAATATAAATAACATTTGAACTATTAATGGTATGTCAGTATGTAGAAAAAAAGAAAGAACATTTTAACTATTTTTGTACGTCAGTATGTAGAAAAAAAGAAAGAACATTTTAACTATTTTTGTACGTCAGTATGTAGAAAAAAATAAAACATGAAGAACATTTTAACTATTTTTCGTATAACGAAGGTATGTAGAAACAGATAAAAACATGAAAACCATTTTAAATATTTATGGTTTACCAGTATGTAAAAAAACAAGCCATCTTACCTTGCCTACCATCATGGGAATGCTTAATAGATTCAGCCAGAGATGAAACAAAAGATTCTTGTCTCAAACTTGAAGCTGGAGGTTGTGAGGTGTGGGGTTGATGGGTTGAAGCTGCAGTCAAACTTTCAGCTTGCTTGAGTTTTATAGCTTCCTAAACAGTTGGAAGAAAAATATAAAAAAGCGTAAAAAAACAAAGTCTAAATAAAACTTCAAAAAAGAAGATTTATTAAAAAAAAGAAAAAAAATGCAGAAATTCAGAGTACAGCAAAAGTATTGTGCTGTTTATGCCGATACAACAATATCAACAAATTTATCAACATAATATGCAACACGAACCATATTTGCAACCATTTCTTCTTTTTGCTGAACATTTTCCTCACGTTGACGAATCAGTTCGAGGTCGTTCAACAAAGTTTGTCGTTGCTGATGGAGTTCTTTTTCCATCAACTGTTAATTGTTTGTTTATTAAAAATTTTCATAAAACGGACAGGTAAATATAAACCAGATTATGTTTTTCTTTTCGACCCATAATATAACGGTCTTTTTTACCCATTGCTCATAAAAAATGCTTACTGACATTGCATATTGATACACTGGGGCATTAAAACCATGGGTACTGATATTGCATTATCTGTACTTAAAATTTGACAAGTATTAATTGTTCTAAACAAATATTTTTGACCTATAAAAGCCATTACAGCTCAATTGATTGCAGCAGTAACCCTAGCTTTATTGACTAAGTAAAAATACATACCATATACCATGTCCGTGTATGCTGCATGCAACAGTAACAGTACCAAAATTTTTGAACCCTGTACTCACTAACAAGCATGCACTACAGCCACTGATGCTTTATAATAATGGTTCAAACAAATGATATAAAGTAAACACTTTCCTAACAAAAGCACAACAACAATGTCTCACACCTCTCTATGATATTGTAGACGTTCTACAGCCGCATGTTCACGAGACTCGAGATTCGATCGTAGATTCTGATAATCTTTCTCAAGTTCCCTCATCTTTACATTAATCTAAAATCAAATATAAAAATTAACTTTTATAAAAGAGTTGATGTATACTTAGGTAAAGAATTCAAAAATACAGTAGGCTACGCCATTTATATAGAAGTGCCAACAGTTCTTGCTAGTTGGTACATTTCACAACTTCACTAAAATTTTACACATAATATAGGATTAACAATTCATGTTTCATTCTACCAAAATCTATTTTTTTCTGCCATTTGTGACATTTAACAATTATTTCGTAAAAAAAACCTAAAATTTACTTTGTCTTTCATTTTATTTGCTTCTTCCAATCTCATCTTGGTTAGTTCAACCGACTTCCATTGTTCGTAAGATAACTTAGCTCTCCTCTCTGCTTCTTCCTCAGCTCTTCTTACAGCGGATGAGAGGACACTCACAGTTACTCCTGGATCACGTTGTGTCTTCTGATGTGGAAGATGATCAAACTCTTCATCAACAGCTGCGAACTTTTCAGCTGGAATTTTTCATGCAAAATAAAAAAGCACAGGAACAAATATAGTATAGCCTCTATACTAAAGTATAGAAAAAAACAAATATAGGTTGGGGATGAGACACCTTTTCATTCAATATTTTTATCCCATTTGGTAGTAAACAAAGAACATTCAAAGAATTGTAAAACAGTATCCTCACGACTCCCATAGACGGTTGTTAATTGTTTAAAACACGATCAGGATATTGTGATATTATGTAATAAAGGCGTCAGGCGTGCCATTTTCATCCATTCTACTACATATATACTTCGTAGGGCAGAAGAAAACAATTAACAGTACTTTTAAATAAATAAATATATAAAATATAATATTGTTATATAGGCTATTTCATTTATTTCTTAGATTATGATCTGGACAATTAAATTAGAAAAATATCGAAGAGCAGTACAGTCGATAAACCACGTCAGGGTTAAAACTAAATAAGAAATTGTGTCAGATATTACCGGGGTGTACTAATATATTTTGCAGTACAATCAATAAAGGTTAAATTTTAAACAAGATTTTTGGCCGTTAAATCACGCATTGGCTTACCTAAAGTTAAAGGTTGACTTTGTGGAAGTTTAACTTCTTTATTTTCTTTATTTTCGACCAAACTCCGAATACCTCCTCTGGTCGCTAAGGATGAGATTGAGTTGAGAATATTCCAGAGAATTAAATTCTGATCCCGATTGTTCTTAGGAGTAGATGAATGAGGAAGATCATCAGAAGATGAATTCGAATCGATCTCAATATCCGAGTCATGAAGTCCGAGACGACTCAGCAATTGTTCCGTCAATGATTTCTGAAATAAAACATTTTTAAACAAAAATGTAAAGAAAATAATAAATTTAAACACTGAGAAAAAGTGTTAGTTAAGATCTTTCAATTAAACGGATTTTTAATATACATACATAGGTGTTAGGTAGCAGTCTTATAGAATAACAGGTTTAAAAATCTGAATGCATAGTATATATGCCCATTGTATCAGTTTGGTAATAAACAAAGTAGATAATCATTTTACTCACAGAATAACAACTGACAGAAGACTCTTGTTCGAACAACGACAACGTGTAATAATACTTGCTTTGTTTAATGTGATGCAAAACAATGTTATCCAATGCAGTTTGAACCCAAGAATAAGCTGTAAATATCAACCATATGAATAAATTAACTTGCTTTATCCTCGTGTATACACCTTGTGCCAGTTTACAAGTAACCATGTATATATATATGTTACTTTGTGGGTGGTGTTTTTGGATTTTTTTTAGCAAATAATTTGGAAAACTCATTATTGCCCAGTGCCCACTGGGTTGAAGCAATTAAGGTTAAGTGTCAAACACAAGGACACATATGCCCATAATGATAGCAGCAACAAGCCTTGAATCCATTACCTTTGGGTTAAGGCAGGGCTGCTAACCACTTTGCCACAAAGAATATACAAAGTAAAATGAATAAATGCCACTTTTTTATCCTCATGTGGCAGGCCAATGAAATTCGATATAACACAGGTGTTTGTTTCATGCCAGCTACTACTTATTTAACTTTGTAAGTGAAATTTTTTTGGGTTAAAATATTTCTTAAGTTAATGGATAAAAGACCACAAAATTGGATCAATAGCAATTGCCAATTAATTGTCTTAACAAAGCTGTCCATATTAGGAACAGCTTTGAGTTGAACACCACCCATATTCTCTGACTACAGGCAGGTGCATTAACTAGTGTAGAATGGCAAAAATATTGTAAAACCCACATTTCCTTCTATGCATGGTTGCAGCGATCAAATCTGAGTTTTCAAGGTTGTTAACGTTGATTGGTTTGGTCGAACCTTTTCCTCGTAATTCATTAATCATTGTTTGCCGTAGCTGAACCTTTAATTGAAATGAAAAGATAAAAATGGTTAGTTATAATTTGTGGTTGTAGAAATAAAATGAGAACCAAAAAACAACAGGTAAACCCTATACGACGTTAAACAATATGTATGAATGAATGTAACATGCTATATCCTTGCATGGACAAAAAACAACAGTTGTTATAATATGGGTGTCTTGTTCATAACAACTTGTTTATAAGTTACTATGTATGTTATTTTGTGGATGATTATTTTTTATAAAAATTATAAAAAATATGAAATCACAACGCTTTGTATCTATATATGAAGTTCTGAAACGGCACCTTAAGTTGTCTTACAACTCCAGCCGATTTCATTGATTGAAACATTTGCGATTTAAGATCATCAGCCGTGAGCGCCTCATTGGACTTTTTCTTCCGTCTTGACATAATTTATGACACGGTTTAACTCTTAAAACCTATTTTAAATATCTAATTGATTGGAAAATTTTTTAACTATATCAAAAAATCAAAACTTAACTGTAATAAAACTTGTATATAAGCGTTGATAACACAGCCTATGTTATTCAAACCGCTGATTGGTCAATTCAAATCGCCAAACGGTTTTCCACGGCATGTTTAAAAATAGTAAAACCGACAGAATATTAGCATTTATATTTCTGACTTATTACTGTGCCTACATTCGTATTAGGCATGAAATTATATTTGTATACATAAATTCTATATTTTCTCTTAGAAAAATAAACAAAAAATACCGACAGATATTTTAAATTTGGTTCGAATCAAAAGATCTCCCGCGCAACTGAGCAACAAAAAATGGGAAACCCCCTGTTTATAATTCCCCTCGGAACACAAGGGCGATTTATTTAGGAAAAAATATGGTTTCTAAATGATATTATACTTAAAATAGGAGTTAACAATACAAATGAATGTCTACAGCTGTAGAGGGTAATAATTCCGACCCCGGTTTAATACAAAGGAATACGGTGTGAGTTAATTTTCAGTCAGGTTCGCTAATTTGGCTCTGTAAGCAGTTAAGCAGCGTGGTACGACTTTATTCTGCTAATCGGTAATCCTTTAGCTGGTGGCCACCTACAACTTTGGTTTCAAAATGTTCTATATGCCTCACTGATACCTGCTGTCTAATTTTTTTGTTCGTACCAAAAACTAACTTTAAAAATGCGTCACAACTTGCTTCGTCACCTCAATTCGCCTGACTTGCAGAAAATTAACGATTTATTACGTAACAGTCGCGGTATGTTACGTCACAATAGTGATATATTACGTACGTTACGGGAGGTTATAGTCTTGTTTCTCCCCATGTTTTATGCTAGTAAAAACCTTAACCCCGAGCCCTAACCCTTAACCCCTAATTCCCAACCAATAACCCCCTATTACTTAATCTGTAACAGAACAAATTACGTAATCTGTCACAGAGAAATCAAACGTAACAATACGGATTCCTATGACGTAATAATCTAACCTTTGTTCAATTCATAAGGGGCCCATGTGGAAAATACGGTGATGCGCATTTTTAAAATTATTTTTTACACGAACACCCGATTTAAAAAAAATAATACAGCGGGTATCAGTGATTCCCAAGGAACATTAGGAAACCAAAATTTTAGGTGGTCACCAGCTGAAGGATTACCCTGCTAAACACTTGGCTTTACAGGCTTGGACAAAATTCCCATATTTATTAACTTTCGTCAGTTATTTTCACCTAATGTGTTCTTGCCTTAGTTTTTTAGCAGAATTAAGCTGGTAAATAACTTTCCAATTAGGATAGTTAAAATTTTTAGCATTACTAACTGAAATCAACATGCCAAGCACAACAGAAAATGAAAATAATTTGGAAAATGGCAAGGTGAATGAAAAGAAGCAAACTACTTTGTTTAAATTCTTTAAGGGGGATCAAAAAAATCAGAACAAAACAAGACCGTTAAATGATTTAACAAATAAACAGAGTTCTGTTTCCAAATCTTGTCAGGTAAATCAGCAAAAAAGAAAAAGTAGTGCTAAAGGAGAATGTTCATCTGCACAGAACAAACTTACCAAAGTTAAATCAGAAGGTGTCAGAAAAACGTCATCAAAGAAGATTACCATTAAGCATCAAAGCTTACAAAAAGAAACCACTGAAACATCACTACAAAGAAGTTTTAGTTCACAACCTATAAAAGAAACATTCAAACGTTCACTTGATTTTACTACAAAGGACAAAGAACAACATGTTATCCAGACCCGTATTAAAATGAGAGGATCATCAAGCTCAGATATATTTAGGAGCAAAATAACACAAACACCTGGTAAAACAAAATATAAGCTTCAGCAACAAAGTAGCACATCAAGCACATCAGATGAAGTTCAAATTACTGTTGAACATGGTTCTGATAAACCAGTTGATGCAACTCCATTTGGGTCTAATTCATCGCAGAATGAAGCTGTTCAGGTAATGGACTCTTTTACAAGTTCCGAAACAAGCAATGAGAACGAAGATGATAGTGACTTAGGAGTTATAGGTTCATCACCTGATGATAACCAACGAATACCAACTGATCCATTACCTGATCCTGAACCAAGTGAAAATAATCACGACAGACCAGCTGTGCAATCTGGGCCTACAAATCTACCAAGGTCTTTCAATTCTAGTGATTTTCGTACATATAATGATGGTGGAATTCTTGGTTATGGAGGCTATAGCACTGTACGTATTGCTTTTCATGACGCGTTGGAAGTAGTTGCTGTGAAATGTATTGATTGTCCACGAAATAACACCACAATCGCAAATAAAATAAGTCAAGAGATGGATCTCCTTCGATTGGGTAGAAACCCCAATGTGATATCACTTCTTGGTGTTATAGCATGGGATCATTCAATTGGAATAATTACAGAATATATGCATGGTGGGAATCTGCAGAATTTGTTTGTAAATAATACCATTCAAATCAGGCCTGGATTGATTCTTCGAATGTTGTGGGAGGCAGCAAAAGGAGTCTCTTATTTACACTATGCTAATGCAGACCAAGGAATTATTCATGGGGATTTAAAACCTGACAACTTCATGTTAACAAGTGGTCTGCATGTTAAGATTGGAGATTTTGGTGGTGCAAGGCTTAAGTCATTGACAGGAAGCAATAGACCTAATGTTTCAGGTGGTGAATCAACACTTCAATATCGTGCACCTGAGAGACTTGTAAATTACAACAACATGACAAAAGCATCTGATGTTTATAGTTTTGCTATGTGCATTTATGTTGGTTTGTCTCGATCGGCAATTCCTGCTCCAGGAAACCGTGGGGAATTTGAGGCTTCAGTTCTCAATGAAGACCGTCCTTTGATTACCTCCGTAGATGAACAAATAAGGCGGTTCGATGAATTGGGGGAGGAGGCAAGTTCAAGTATTGTCTCGAGTTTGAAGGAAATAATGATACAGGCTTGGAGCCATGAGCCAGATGATCGACCAACCATGGTTCAAGTTCGCAACAGAATGGAAGAAATATTGAAATTCCAAGATATCTCATCGATTTCTCAGCATGCAGCAGATGTTGCAAAAGAAATGAGTTTTGATTTTTTACCTTCACCAGGAAACCGTCCATGTGTATGCATTGATCAGTTCCAGCAATCTAGCTAAATTAGTGAAATAAGACCGTGTGATTTTTGGTTATTTTAAAACACTTATTTGTACTGCCAGTTTTCTAACACAATCATAGGCAACCAAGTCCATTTTTTACCTATGCAGCATACGAGCATAGGCTATGCTGCAAAATGGTTGTTAGGGTATATATATACATATTTTGTTTTTAGGGAGAATTAATTTAAATTATTTGCACTATAAAATAAATTTTTTAAAAATGAATGGAGATTAATCTGTTCGATTGTAAATTTTTTATCATATTTTATTTAACCTTATGAAATCTATTCTTTGAAAAAAATGACTATATTTTATGTAAATATCACTTCGGTACAAAATACCAACAATCTGTATATATTAATGTAATTTAATGTCTTACTTATTCATATAAAGCAATCATTTAGTTGTACATTTGCATGTTTCAATTGCACTGTGTTACTTTTATCTGCAGATATTTCAAGTGTAGTTAACTTAAATTTTTGATTTTTTTACTTAAAATGGCTGATGAAGATGGTATCCCACCCTTAGAAGATATGACTCCTCTAGTCCAGCGTGTCAAGGAAATTCAATTGAAGAAAGAAAAGTCAATTTCTGCAAGTGGGTCTTCTGTTCTGTCTAATCAGCCGGAAACTAAAACTTTAAATAAAGAAGCTTCGAATGAAGCGAAAAAATCATTTGGAGGAATGCAGAAGGGATTTTTATTTGGTAGTAAACCAAAACCAAGCAAGCCAAATGCAGGTGGTGAAAAGGAACCAGATTATGTGGTGAAGCCGAAAGAAAATAAGGAAAGCCATTTAGTTTTTGATGATGTTCAAAATGCTATGAAGGAAACTGGAAACAAACTTCTTGATGATAAAACGTGGATCACAGAGGATCTTCTAAAGTCCATTGAGAGCAATGATGATCTTTTGAAGCAACTATCTGATCCGAAGTTTAATCAAGCAATTCAATGGATGCAAAAAGACCCAAAAGCAGCAATGGAATATTACAAAAATGATGCTCAAGTCCAGTTGTTTTTTAAGCAATTTTATAAAATTCTAGGTCAGCACTTTACTGAACTTGCTGACGTATCTGACAAAGATAATGGAGCAACATCCTCTAACAAAGTTGATACGCAGATGACAGAGCACGACAAGAATGAAATGGATCGAATTTTATCAAATCCGGAAATAAAGTCAATTCTGATGAAGCCAGACATACAGAACCTTTTTACTTTGTTAAAAACTGAACCCGATAAAGTACAACAACTTTTACGAACCTGTGAACCAAGAATGAGATCTGATATTCAGAAACTTGTGGAAGCAAGACTGCTTGACTTTCAGCAGCAATAGAGATTTTGTTCACTGTATATGCATATTTTTCACTGTGTAGATTTGAACATATATTTACTTATTTTTCTTGAAAGATTTAGAATCTGTGTAGGTTGTTTTTATTTTAATTTTACAGTAAATACTCAAAAATTGAAAATCACAGATTTCCTTTATTGGTAAATGGTAAGTGTCATTGTCTTTCTATGGCCGCTGTCAACTCATTGATTTTAGCTGGTTTTATGTTGTAAACTTTGTGTTTAACATGTCCTCACATAAAAAAATCATAAAAATAACAAATAAATGTTGCAGTTATGGTCATTTAAACAGTGTATATATTTATATCCTATTTGCATAAAGATTGAATATAGTAGGGTGGGGTAAGATGGAACACTTTACCCCAGTATTTCCAAAATCAAAATATATGACGCTTCTTGGGTTATACCACGAATTGGTACTATCATAATATATATAATAAAACCACAAAGTAACATAGGCCCACATGGTAACTTGTAAGCTGGCAGGAGGTGTATTAACACCCGTGTTTTAACGACTGTCGTTTTCCGGCCACGTGAGGATTAAGTATATTACATTCACATTTAAAACACACGAGGTTACATTGCTTTATTTATAATATTTGGAATTAACTATTGTATGGATTTTTGATATGGTAGGATAGGGGAAGATGGGAAACCTTTAGTACATAATATCCTGATCTTGTTTTAAAAAATTAGCAGCAGTCTGTTGTAGCCGTGAAGATACGATTTTGTTATTTTTTGAATGTTCTTTGTTTACTACCAAATGGGATGAGAAAATAGAATGAAAAGGTGTCTCATCTTACCCCACCTACTATATTTATCCAGAGCTTTTGGAACTTTAGAATGGACCTCATCCTTACAGGCGGTTATCGTCCAAAAACTGACTCTTCTTAAAAGTGCGCACGCATTAGATTTGAGAAGAAATTTCGCACCCGTGTGGTCCACTATACCCCGCGTCACTTCCCGCGCATTTACCAATACTTGTTACGACGTTTCAGTAAATCTGTGTTGTTCAATTACCTAGTTGAATGACGTATTACCTAGTTCAATGACGAGTTCAGGGTTTGGTCGTAAGCTTGTAATATATTGTTAATATAGACAACCGCCTGTTTTGTTTAGTAGGTTTTTCTAAAGAATAGACGACAGAGACTGCAAAGAGTTAAGTCCACGAAAGTTAGCGGGCTGAGTTACGCATTCTGCAATAGTCTGCTTTTGGTATTGTTTTAATGTTTTTTTTGCAAGTTTACCAATATCGTTTTTTCTATACTGTGATTTTTACCGTTTAATCATGTCTCGAATTACGGCATATATGCGGCACAGGTTCCGCAAGATAAATAACATAATAATGTTGCGCAGGGGTTAAGATATATTAAGAATTAACACAAGATGTTATTACTGATATTATTTCTACAACTTCAATATTCCTATGTCCTTCCACGTAAGTACAATTTCAAGTAACGAATGAATGTGTTTTTTGACTCGCCCGAGGAATCTATACAGTCGTTATAACATGGATGTTCGCTTTCATACCACTCACGCCTGGTCACGAGTTACCACGTAACTTTGTGGGTAACTGTTTTGAAGGGATTATTTTTCATTTTCATAACGTATATATGGCTGATAATTTTGACAACCCGTAAGGGTCTTCGCAAACATCTAGTAGATTCGCCAATGGCTGTTCCACGAACGTGACACCTTAACATGCTGTGATATAGGCGGTTTTCTAATATATGGTAGGGTGCTTGCACACATAATGGTGAATGAGTGCCGCCCCGCCATTGACCCCGGTGGCGTCAAATGATCTACACATACGCTTCCGTGCACGGTTATAAAACTGTATCGTCAAAATTGTCCTTTCGGTTTAACTTTTATATAACACAACCTTGCGATTTACTGCTGAAAAAAGTTTCACGCTGAAAGCTTTAGGTCTAGGATGTATATGCATTGTACTTGCCATATATCCATATGCCAATATAAGTGGAACGCTTTGTTCACCACTGCTTGCCGAACAAGATACCCATGCGTATCTCGTCTGCTGACGTCTTTAAAATAACGAACTTAACTAAAGCACATACAAATTCTATTTGAATAAGCTGTAGTCTTGACAATAAATTGTCAACCTCGTTAATAATCTAGGCTTCATTGGACTGCAGAAAACGCACATAAATGTCAAATACACAAAGCTTATAAAATATACAACATTATTTCTAAGGTACAGTGGGGTGGGGGAAGATGGGACACCTTTAGCACAACATAAAGGTCGTGTTTTGAACAGTTATGAACGGTCTATGGGAGTCGTGAGGATACGGTTTTATCATAGTATACTGAAGTGATAGTACGCTAACGAGACCACGTGACCACTTTTCACGCATGAACCGACAGTTACACCTCGCCCGACAGTACAGTCAGACAAGGCAGTATTAAGTGCAAGGCAGAGTCCGTATTTAAGCGTTTTTATAGGTTTATATACGGAAAAGGATCACGAAAATTATTGTATAGTGTACAGTGACACACTATGGTTTTATACTTCTTTGAATCTTTTTTGTTTAGTACCAAATGGGACAAGAAAACAGAATGAAAATGTGTCCCATCTTACACCACCCTGCTATATAAAACGGAAATATTAAATGATTATCATGGGGGATTGAAACGATACACTTCCAAACCTAAAATTGTTTTCATTCTATTTTCTCGATCGTGTTTTAAACAATTACCAATCAACGGTCGCGAGGATACGGTATATAATTCTTTAAATGCTCTTTGTTTACTACCACATGGGACGAGAAAATAGAATAAAAAGGTGTCCCATCTTTCCCACCCTACTGTAGTTTAGGACGAGGTTAGACGAGACTGAGACAGGACTTTTTAAAAAATCCTTTTACGGGTAATAGTCAAACATTTTGTTAGTATAATTAGACCAAAGTGATTAAAACAATTAATTTTAATCTCTTTGATTCGACAGTAGACCTACGGTTCAACAAAATGCGCTGCAAAGACAAATACAGTTGTTTACTAGTAAAATTCGGTGTTTCTCGAATTCAACATTTTTCCAATGGCTGTAATAGAACATTACCCAGCTTCAGTGCCGATGAGATTTGAAGCCTTTAAAGGTAGGGTACACGGGCGTCGGTTTCTTTCTGTACTAAATTGGGTATTTACTATTTATATTATCCGGGATTTAGAGGGAATGGACAGCTGTCTCGCTATCTTAGCTAGATCAGCTCCTTCTCTCTTTCTCTCTCTCTGTGCGGCGGCTTCAGAAAGGTACTCGACCGTTAGCTGAAGCAAAGAGCCGTCTTGAAAACTTAAGTAAATAGAATTTGCCTTATAAAACGAAACACCGGTCGTGTATCGTACATTTGAATTGCACGCACAGCCCAGCTGAGCAGGGCAGAAGTAAGATGTTTAGTTTACAACAAGATTTGGATCGTTTTTTGCTCAAATGTGTTTTGCGTGTGAATGGAATCTACCTCCGGTATAAAACTAAACGCAGTTTGTAGAAGCTTGATGTAATACTATCAAAAGTACCAGTAGCGTTACTTCAGTTAGACAAGAAATTAACTTACCCCTCGTTATAAATAAATGTAAACCATTTCTTAGGTAGAATTTAGATTTAGTTACGTCGGCACCAGCGATTGTGCAATGTTAAATTCATGATTCGCCGTTCAATGAATAACTTAAAGGAAATATGGCTGCTTGTTTGCTTAAGCAGTATGTGTCCCGCTTTTTCCAAATATTAGTTCAGAGCATGTCAAAGCAATACGTTTAAACATCCGGAATTTGCCCGCCGATAAATTGCAACCATGGCGCCAGACAATATGAAGTTGTTTTCGGTCTCAAATTCTCCCAACTTTGACAGCAGATTAGTTTGCCCAACATTTCCCCCCCGCCCCTGTTCTTTGTTAACACAAGCCGGTTAAATAGTGGACCAACGTTACACCCATTCACTAGTAAAGAAAGCCAACCTAATGACATGTGGTATAAAGTTTATTCCTTTTTAGTGATTGATAGACCAAAATCTGGCAATACCAAATATCATGATGGTTTACTTGCTGTTTTAATAAATACAAAACTCAACTTTTTATGTCACTAGAAATATAGCAAGTTTCAGTATAGTACACATGGGTTGCAACTTTTCAAGACGACCTGTTAAAGTAGTAAACTTACAAAATAAAGATGAAGAAACAGCCGTTGAAAATAGCACATCAGGTAAGCAAAATCAACATAAATAAACTATCCTGTTAAACATAATACACTATTTTATTCTAAAAAGTGAAAAATAAACTTTTTTTAGAAGAAAAAAGAAGTTCTTTAACAAAATCTCATGATTCGTCGATATGCAATAGCAATTCCAGTGAGGAGACAGAAAACAACAGAATATTTCGCACATCCTCTGAAATCTTTGCCCCACATCGCTCAAAATCTGTGGACTTATCAAAGAATGGTTCCGCGTACCATGATGACCCACCAGTTGCCATGGCAACCATTATAAGAGGTGCGTCAGTGTCCAAATGGTCAAACAATAACGACCAGCAAGGGATTTTGCTGCCGAATCAGACGGACAGTGCCATTGTATGCGCAAATGAACAGCAGAATAGAACTAGTATTATTGCCTCACAAAGAGCTTTGGGATTTACAACGAAAAATCGAAATGCGATACATCGAAGAGTCAGCGATGGAGAAGTAAAAGTGAGAATTTAAATTTAAAGTTTGAAAACCAGAAATTGTGACTTTTAATCCTATGTAATTTATCTGCAAACAAAAAACAGACTGTAAATGTAGTTTTACAGTAGTGTAACTAAATTTGTGAGAAAGGAAAATACTGTAGCTTTTTTAAAGAGATTTGCCGTATCATGTTACAAATCATAACGTTGCAGTAACCCTAAATAAACTAAATTTGTGGTAAAAAATACACAGTTTTAAATCTGTTTTGTTATTGCAGAATTCCCCAAGTTTAACGTGCGTGACTCACCCTGTGAAGCGACATACATCAGAACCTTTGTTAAACACCTCACCTGCCAAGCCCACTGTGCCAGAGATCAAGTCAAAATTTATTCCATTCGGTCCAAGAAATAGGTGGGTTGAAATATATTAAAACCAATGTCTGTTGTTTGGTTGTGTGGGCTGTCTGTAACATACAATTTTATGAAAGTTTATATAAGTATATATATATATATATATATATATATAATAATTTTTTTTTTTAAACAAAATTTACCCTCATGGTCAAATTAGATTCATTTTTGTATTAAATATATGTATGCCTATTGCATATATTCCACATATATTTTTTATTTACCTTATTTTCAGCAAGCTAACATTGACACAAAGCCAGAAAGACTTCTTTCGTATGCTGGATGAAAAAATTGCACAGGTACATATTGAACTTGACGTTATGTAAATATCATATTAATAATTTACTCCCTAGCTCTATATTAAGCACAAAAGTGCATAAACATGTTTGGAAATGGCTTTGAGCACGTAGGCGTGCGGTGTGTTTAATTGAATATTGAACTTTTCATGTGGGGGATGTTTTTATCGCTCAATTTTAAAACGTCAATTCATAGTACGCTCCGTAAAAGCAAACATACCGACTTCGTTCCATTGTTATCTGACACCAGATGTCTTGTTGAACAGTGCCATTAGGCCATCTTTTCAAAACATTCACAGCTTCACTGTAAAAACATGGAACACAATTAGATATATATCATATATTGAAAGCTGTTTGAACAAGAACATTATACACACACAGTAGCAATAGCCTTGGAATGTTTCAAGGACTCACCTAAATTGCTATTTTAATAAGGATAAATTAATGTGTGAACATACAGCAAGGCTGCGGGTGTTAGGTTGGATAGTGAGCAAATATTATGGCTTGCAAACATAGAATGTGGTGTATAACTTAATAAATATTCACTGGGTGCAATAAAACTTTCAATACGCTCGTGCAATACATATTCTCTTTAAATTGTGTTTGCCAGCGGAGCAAAAACGTCAAATGAAAATTAATTATTAAAATCCGACACGTAAAAACAACGAAAATCGTATTATGCTGATGTTATTGCTGGTTAAATCTTCGCAAATGGTCCTTGGGTTTATGACCAGTCCGAGCAAACAATAAAAATACTGGTCCGAGTTTGGTGACATTAGAGACAAGCGGTCCTATCTCTGTCTTCACGGTTAATGAACTGGGTGACGCGGTTGTGATTTATAGTGTTTGGTGTATCTATGCTCACTCTGCACTCTGTGGTAACGGCAAACCTCTTGCTGGGGGGCAATGTACATTCAGTTATTAATAGCACTCTTGTCTGTTTGCAAAAAAACTATATCAATTCAAGACTTTCTTTACGAGTGAACCAACACACATTCTACTTTACGGGATGAGAGTTCACTAACTTAACGTTTAAGGGTCTAAAGTCCCAAATAGGTTTTTAACAATCATGCAGTAAACCTCAAGACGCTGCATGCTGTATGTGCTGAACTTGGTTGAGATTTTCCACAAGGTGCATGTTTCGACTGAACTCGGTCACATGCGAGCATGACATGCAGATCATGTGTTTTCAAATCTATCATGAGATTGTTTTTATGGCATAACATGTTTGTCAGTTCGGGTGGAGAAACGAACTGTGGTCAAATATTTTGCGGTTTTTTATCTTGTTTTGTGTCCAAACAAATGTGTCATGCAAAATAAAACTATAAAAGTGCCGGCAAAAGCAAATATGAAGAGCTATTTTAGGAGAGCAATTACCCTGTGTAATGCTGAATAAGGTGAAGTCAATGAACAAACAAGTTTTATTGGACATCGCTTATGGATTCAATTATCAAGGCCAACTAACTTGGAATATGTAACAATAACTTGTGCCCTGACCACTCTCATTTCACATTCCAACCAAAGTGGTAGTACCGTTTATTCTCGCATTCCCGCTTATGTAAATACGCTCTTCCATGGTGTCCAGGCCAAAACAGATGTTATCTCTAAGCTCTCACATCGCAACTTTGTTGACCACACGTCAACCAATGTTTACTCGTTGGAGCGTTACAACAAACTTTTGATTGATGAGGCACCGACACAAATTTTCATTAGTTGCCGCGATTCCACATCATTTGTTCACCCATATTTCACATCTTTTTGAAGTTGCGGCATGATCTATTTTTCCGCCTACAGGCGGTGCCTCAGAAGAAAAATTCATTCAATGAGATATATGTATCCCTCACTATTTAAAGTCATTTGAAAGTTGAAATGGGAATTTTTCAGGAGAGGTTGCCATTTTGAAACAAACAAAACCTTCCCTTTGAATAAACACAGAGTATCTTTACAGTGCAATTGGCACAATATTGACTTTACATTTTTCAAACTCGCGCTATGCTTGCCCAGCAATCAACCGTTGCTGCCGGTTGCCATGGGTCCTCATATTCATAGCTCACTTTATCAAGTGGGAAGGCCAACCGTAGAGTGGCTACTTGATCTATCTGTCATGTCATCCATTATGGTTGTTGAGCTATAAGTGGATTATCCTTCTCTTTGTTTGCTTAAAATTGTATAAGCGACGGCTTCTGGGAAAATGTGCCAAACGCGATAACACTGTGTGCCAACTTGGTTACAAATTACGTGCTAAAATGCTATTTGTTGAGTTTAAGTGGCTCAATTTGGCAGCTGCACATTTCAATACCTTTTTGTCCCATTAACACAACACGTAGACACAGGTGTTTAATAAAAAGTGTAAACTTTAATGACCCCAAAAAGAAATACAGAATAAGTAATGATCCAAATGAATACACACCACTATCTCTTTTGTTGTCTACAAATTTCTAAAACCAAATTAAATTCCCATTTTTTATTTTCAGGGCAAGGACTATTGTTCAGAAGATGACTGTTCAATAGCTTCTCTTAAATCCTTTCGAGGCCAACGCAACGGTAGTGCTGGTCATCACAGTTTAGCAATACGATCAAGGTGACAAACAACTCTGAGCCTCACACACCCTGAACAAATGCAATTCCATGCGTATGGCAAATCTTGCAATGCTTACTGAAGCGCTTGCTGTCTAGGACATATAACATAGCACTTGCAAAATCTTTTTTTTGACTTTTCAGTTGCTACTGTGCTGAGAGAATTTCATGTTACTAAAGCTTGTTGTTTTTTTTTATTTTAAGCTGCACTGTCTTTTTATTTTCTGCTTTGTAAAAGTGTCTTAGTGTTATTTAATATATTTGTACTCTGTTGCCAGTGTTTTTGCAGCAAACAAATTTGGTTCAAATCCAAACCATACCCTTAATGTTAAAGCACATAAGTTATTCACACATCCTATTAGTTACTTCCTTGGTCATTTTCCAGAAGTTCTTCCACTTAAAACTTTAATTGCTGTGCAATGTAACTGCAATGACAATACACCAGTTTTTTGTCCAGAAATGCATGCAGGTTCTTTATAAATATAAAAAGGAAAAAGAAATGTGACAAGGTACAGTCAAAGTTATGTACATGGTGTTTACTTACAAGATAAACTGCCAAAGGAATGTCAAAGACATGCGATAAAAGCAAGTACTTCGAACTTTGCCCTGTACCACTGGCAAACCAACAAACAACATCACTGAAAATTGCTTGAGTGCCAAGTCTTCCTGCACTGAATAGGTTCCCCATTATTTACATTATCAGTTTCTACGCAACGCAGAGAACTCGATCGTATTAAAGTGCACGCATCCTCTGGACAACGAGCTACAGTGCTGCGTGGCAACTTGCGTGCGTAACTATCGACAAACAAATGCTTAACGGTCGTTTGCGGCAAAAATGATGTTTGCTCTTGAAACGAACCCGTGAGAGAATCGCCACTTGACGGCGCAACACCACCACAGTAAGTTGAGCTCGTGTGAACCGACACACTTCTCTCTACTCCCATCTGCTGGTCAAAGTCACTATTGTCGTTTCGGTTAATTTGACGAAGATCGACTGAGTGCCGGTAGTTAGATTGTGAGGCCCACGATTTCTGCTAATTATAAATATTAAAATCAATGTAAATTTAAGTTTGTGTGTTTTTCATTATATTTTTTACAGCGTATATGTAAAAGAAAGAAAACTAGTTTTGTGCAATTTAAATAACAAGGTGATAACATATAAATTATTTTTTGTTATCATTTTTAAAGTATAGTCTAAAAGCGAGTTTTATAACAACATTTCAGTTATGTATAAAGTTTCATATCAGCTCCGTTTGCAAAAAGTAAGGACGACCGGGTTATTAATAAACAATTAAAATAAAAATGTGCATTGGTTGTATTTATATTGACTTGCTTTAACGTGTTTGTGTTTTTGTCATGCTGAAAAATAAAACAAATCTTAGAAACAAAGACGTATAGTAGTTTTTTTGTAAGTTTTTATAACACATGTAATGTTAAATTTGTAATGTAATTATCGTAAAATACTTTTATTTACCTTTCTATGTAGTAGATTTTGTTTCCTCAAACAGCGAACGACGACAGTTCGAACCTCTGTGTTCAGTATACAGTAGAAAAGAAGAATAAAAATGCCCTGAATGAATAACCAATGTTTTATTTCATAGGTGTGGTGTTATGTTTTGACATGAATACATGATACACATACATACCTGTAAATTAAAATTCAACTGTCAAATTATTTTTAGGGTTGTGGGATGAAAAGAAAAGTTAGAATTTAAAAAATATGAGGTTTTATAAACATGTAACTTTGTGGGTGCATATTTTCTTTGTATACAGCTGAAAATTTAGACGATAATCAACTTATAAGCACCCGTTTGGTTCGAGAAATTGGAGTTTAGTATCTTGCTTAAGGACACATAAGTCCACAAAGTACCAGCACCAGCTATAGGTCAGTTGTTAACCACTGTGCCACAGCGCTAGGTTTAGCACTATATTCTATTAAATAGAGCTATTGTTATAGGCCATAACAAATACCCTAAATTAACAAAGATTCCCCTTACAAGTTGGCTTGAACTATATAATTTGTTCTTTGCAACCATATTACAGTAGATAAAACCAACCTGGGTTGAATTAAGAACAGTGAAAATATATAGAAGCGCGACATGTGTCAGTGACTGGGGGATGAATCCAAACACCCATGGGATTCCTAATATGGGCATCAAGACAAAAGCCCCCTTCAACGATTTTCTAAAGGGAAAATGTAAAAAATATATCTTTATCAGATTATTGATATTATCTGACAACATTTTTACAGCTGTTTTCCATATTTTTGAGGGATTTTTTAAAAAAATTTTTAGGATTTTTAGGTATTCTTTTATGACTTTTTATAAAATCTTTTTATGGTTTTTCATAACCTTTTTATATGATCTTTTTATGACTTTTTTAAATGATTTTACCGAATGTGTTCAAGTTCCTCATCTTTCCTTCCAGCCAGTGGGACGTGGAGTTTATTGGAAGCTTTCGAACTTTGTGCGATCACAGCAGACACTCGGAACAAGACGATTGTGTTTAACTGTAGTGGGTATCAGAGTTTAATAAAATGAGAAATTGGAACGAAAGCATAATGCTGATACTGCTTAGTTTTTGATACAAAATGTGTATTAATATATTAAAATAAATTGCACCTAAACTTACAAAAATAAAAAAAATGTCTTTTTAACCAGAATTTGTTGAACTTACAGTGAGCACCAGCAATGCAGGAATAACAAGTGCCCACACTAAGTAGTTATCCGTACTAAGCCAACACCATTCTATGACTTGATATTCAGGCTGGGCATCTGTGCTCATACCTGTATTGCCTGCAGATACAACATTTTGTAAATTACTTGAAGGTTAAAGAATTATATAGGTTTGCTTGGCACAATGGTTAGGTGCCTGCCTCTAGCTCAGAGAATAGGAGTTCAAAGCACATTGCTGCTACTATTATTGGTGTATGTGCCTTGGACAAGACACTTAACAGCAATTGCTCTAACCTAGTAGTCCGTTATAGGTTGTCTAGGTTGTCAGTCGTACATTAAAGGGGTATGAAACAGAACTCTACCATTATAACAATCAAAAGTTATATTTTATTATTTACCTCGTGACCCTGGACAGCTCTGCTCCCCAACACCTTGTACATAACATGTTGGGTAGGGTGATTGTGACAAACCATATGCCATTGTAGTACTTGCTATCACCAGTGGTATACCTGGATATACAAACAAGTTTGAACCAATAAAATCAGAAAAATGACTTCACAATAATTAACTGCGACGTAACACGGCTAATGAATGTTTTCCCAGACTCCCAGATGTTCATTTGTACAGTGGTATGTTACGTATAACTTAGTATTTATTGCTGTATTAGTAGGGGTGGCACTTTACTACAATTTTTAATCCAGTTATACACCTAAAACAGGTTTTGACCCAACATTAGATGCCTATACAAACAAGCAGAGCAAAATTATATTGCCAGATCAATTAATAAGGTTTCTTATTTTTAACAATTATGTGTAAAACTGCATTTTGACAACGCCCCATTTATGTTAACAGTGGTACCCCCTATAGGTAGCAAAAACAACCATCTTGGGATAGTCTGTAACCTTAATCCTCAAAGTAAGAATAATAATAACTTTTAATTGTTTCTTTGATTATGGTAGCAAAGATTTAGAAATATTACAAACTTAAAGACAGGATATAGGGACAAAACAACAGCTGTAAATACACGCTTACAGTTAAAAAATTTATATACAATTAGTTGGAAGAAAATATGCGTGGTTGCTACATGTAGCGGACAAACAAGCCATTTATTTTAATTAAGTTGAACTTCTAATAGAATAGATTTGAATCACCTTGGCGCGACCCCTTTTTTAACCCTGCGACCTATGTTTGGGTCGCAACCCATACTTTGGGAACCACTGTTCCAATGTAAACAAAGTAATTTTCACAGGCATTAATATCCTAAGTCTCAAAAGTGAATATAGAATTTGAACCATATAACAACTTACCCCACCCAATGAAATATCTTGCAAGTTTAAACTTAGTCATAGCATGGAAGACATTCACCACATTAAGATGTAAAGTAATCCCTTCACATAACATCCACATGAAGGTAACAAGGAGTGAGAAGTGGGTTGCAAACGCAACTATTATGCAAGGTACTGCTGTTGTATCCTGGGGAAAACAACATTTTCAAAGCAATGTTTTCCTAAGTGAAATTTTTAAACATTTAAAAAGAAAGTATTTTTAAGAATCATTTATTTTTGGTTAAATGAACATATTTAGGTGCAGAAAACAGGTTTTCTGGTCAGTCTCAATAGAAACATGATGGCCCATATTTAAGATATGACTTTCATTTCATAAGTTTCGGTTTAAAAAAGTTAAAACTACTAACAATAATGTAAGAAGTGAAAATGAACGCTTAGAATAAAACAAAAGTAATCAAAAGTGCAAAAAAAGCAAAGGAAATTTCAGGGTAGGCCTGCCAGCCCAGGTTTCGAACCTAATGTTATCATATACCTTGTATTGCTCAGCTTTAGCAGAGAATAGTTGTACTACATGGAATAGGATTAGAGATATAACGAGATGAAAATGTGCAACCATCCTTTCCGACTTTAAGCTGTGTCGGAATGCTGTGAATGTTGTCTGCAAATAATGGACAAAAATTGATAAATTTTCTTACTTTTTTAAAGTATTTTTTGTTTTTTTGTCTATGCCTAAGTCAAGGCAAAAAAAGACAGTATTTTTTAAACAAGTGTTCTGTTTTATACAACTTGTTCCCACGAGTTATCACATATGTAACTTTGTGGGCAATTCTTTTATCTGTCTGGCTAACAATTTAAACAACCCTGTAGTGACCACTGGGTTAGAGAAATGGTTTGATTTAATTATAGCTATTAAAACTTCAGGTTCAAATTGATAATCAGTAATCCCTTGCAGCACCACAATGTAGAATACATAGAATTTAGGCCAGATTTGGCACACTGCAACATTCTGTGCCCATCAAGGCTCTTAAAAAATCTGAACCTAGTTTTTGATTCTTTAAGCAATCTGGACAGTGTTACTTAAATAGGTGTGACTCCAGTACTTAAATTGAGAAATGTTTTGAATGGAACTGTTGCAATGGTTGAACGTTTCATAACATACCAAAGTTATGATGAGACAGAACACAGAAAGACTTTCTCCAATGTAAGAAATAAGTTGCAGAGTAGCTGTGTCAGTTGCTGTCAACTGAAGAAGTAAATAAAGTATTACAAATTGTGGTTTTCTTGGTGAATAAGTCAACTGTTATATTATAGGAATAGGATTTAGATGGTATATTCAAGCATAGGGGCATGGCAGGTATTGCTTGCATACCTTGGAAATATCAAGTTACCCATGAGTAGGATAACCAGTATTTAAAAGCATAAAAGATTTTATACTGTACAAAAATGTATTAAAATAAACAGAGTAAAGTAGTAATACCGAAATAACCAGCCAATTTTTTGATTAAAAGCTTTCACTGTAAGAACTGAGAAATAACTTTAATATGCAATCTACTTTAACTCTGCTTGGTCATATAGACACACAATAAGGGGGTAATAGATATTTTGGGCTCAAAACTGGGTTGCTAAAACATATGTCACCTCTGTTTTAAAAGTTAGTTAACATATCACTGTAGGCCACTAATGTTACATGAGCTTACACCAATGATATTCGCATTCAGTAAACATAGATTTTAAATGGTTTCACTTACTTTTGGTGGAACAACTTGCAACAGAATGGCAAAGTTGGTGGTGTGATTACATGCGCATGTAACGGTCTTATTACTTGTATTAACATTAACCACATGACAACCTCTGTGGGGAAAATTGAAAGATTTGATTCACACAAAAAATATTGCTGGATTCGGTAAAACTTTGTTGTTTTAATTAAAACCAATAAAAATATTTTTTTTAATGGAATTAAATATTATTTTTAAAAATATTAAAAAGTATTAATTTTCAAAAAAAAAATAAAAAAATATATATAAATATATTTTTTTTCTATATATATAAAAAAAAACGTTAAAACCTGCTCAATTAACAAGGTGCCTTACATGGCTTCTATGTAAATTTAGACAATGATGTCCTAAATGCCACCTCATTTAGTGTGGCTTATTGTGGGCCACATTAAATAAAACTAAATAGATTTTGCTCAGTGCTTTTTTACAGAAAAAAATACACAATTCACTACAAGAATATGATATGAAAAGTATTTTTTTAATTACCTAGTGTCCCAATCATTGTTCAGCGTGAGGTACATACAGTTAAAATAATATTTCTCATCACTTTTTTTAGCGTCCGGTATGTCACTGGCGTTGTATGGGACAATAAAATGAACAGCTGAGTTTGTAATTTTTCCCTTTTGCAACACTGTAGCTGATAAAACAGGTGCACTAGGAACAAACTGTAAATAAATGCAGTTTGTTAATTTGGCAAACTGTCAAGGAAAATGGTTTTATTTTTAATACTTTAACAAAAAGTGAGTTTTTATTAATTTTAATGAGTAATGTTATAACAAATATAGCATTTTTTTGATTTTTTTTTCCTTTACATTCATTATTTTTCATTTTAATCAAGTAACTTAAATAATAAATTATAATGCACCATTTAATATCATGTGAAAAACAATTAATAGTAGAAAGCCATGAAGTTTTTAAAGTAGCATACAAATGAAAATTCTGTAAAGCTCAAAATAATTAAACTCATCCATCTGCAAAAAAATATTACACATGACGTATTTCGTTGAAAAACATAATGAATTAAAGGTTAGACAGACTTGGCTTAAGTTGCGTCTACATAAACATGGAACAAATTGAACATGCATTAAATTAAATGAGAATAGATTAGATCAGCGGTGGTGGTTTCATGTAATTACTATCAGGTCACTCTAAAATATCTTCGGAAATTCAGGTCAAAAGCATTAAAATATAAAAAAGCTTAGTGATGTTGTTACTACAAGAAATAACATATTATAGTACTTTGGGGTAAGATGGGACACCTTTATCACATATTATCCAAATATTTTGATCATATTTTAAACAATTGACAACAGGCAATGAGGGTGCTGAGGAAACTGTTATATAATTCTTTAAATGTACTTTGTTTACTACCAAACAGGACGAGAAAATAGATAGAAAATGTGTCCCATCTTTCCAGACCCTAATATAAGTAAATTGTTTTCTGCTAAAACATAACTTTTAGTATACTAAAGTTTCGTCTGCCACAAAGTAAGATGTATATATTAATACAAATAAATTTCTTTTTTTTTACCAGAAAAGCTATTTTTTTATATATAGATGTTATGCCTTCTAGCAACAACTTCAGTTTTTTTATGTTTTAAATTTTTGTGACCTAAAATTTCAAAACACTTATATTTGCAAATAATTGGATACAAACCAAAAAGTAGAACTAAAATCATAAATTTAAACTTACCCTTCTATTACTGCCATCCATAGTAGTTGGTAGTTGGCTTGTTTTTCCTGTGTAATAAATTCCATTTAAAGTTATTTCACATTTGGATTGGTAGACTTCTCTTCTTTAGATTTCACGTAGTAAAAAGGATATATAAATTTAGTAAAATAATGTTGCTAATGCAGACAAATTTTAAGCATATATTTAAAAAATTAGACAAGGTGTATTTTTATTCAGATTTTAAATAAATGTAACCTATTTATCTTTGCATGACAGGGCAACAACAGTCGTGATAACAGAGGTGTTCCTTTTCACACACCTCAAGCCTACTTACATGATCCACATATGCAACTTTGCTTGTAATTACTTTGATTATAAAAATATGTTTAAAGTTTACCGGAATTAACTTCTGAGATAAGATTGATAATCCTTGGGAAGAGAGAAGTGATGACGACGGTTGATTCATCGCTTGCAACATCCGGATCGACATTAAGATTGACCTTCGTCAAAGTTGGTGTATCTGTGACATAATAATAATAATAATAACTTTATTTTGTCTCTTCGATTACGAAGCAAAGATTTGGAAATATTTTAAGCGAAAAGATTTAATTGGAATAAAAGAAGTGGAAAAGTTGCTTAAAAGCAGTACATACCTTGAGTTGAAGTGTTTGAGGCATTGCTTATTGGTTTTTCAATCACACTGATAACATTGTTAGTTGTCACTGTCAGGCCCTGGTCAAACTTTGACCATAAGGTGGCAGTACTGTCCATGACGAAACGCTGAAGAACGTTCTCCGTTATGAATAGAAGACTATGTGGGTCAGACTGCTTCTGTTGGGGGGGTACTGAAACAAAAAAAATATATATATATTTTAAAACTGAAAACAAAAAAGATATTATAAAACTGAAAACAAAAAATATTTCAAAACACCAATAAAAAGTAAGAAAGTAATATTTCTATATTAATACATTGGTACACTAAATATGGCGGTGCTACAGTAAACTAGTAAAACTGGATTTTAAAAGAAAATACAGAGACAATTCCGGATGACAGACGAATCCATAAAAATATACTTTGTTTTTATACCAGATGAGATGCTAAAAGATTATTTACATTATGCCTTGTAGCAGAAGTAACAGAATACAAACTTGTTGTTGTTGCAAACTCTGGTTGAGAGCTCTCAGGGCCATTTTCCTCTTCCTTGATCTCCTTCCATTCATCTGCTCTTCCCTCATCCACCATGTCATCCATGATCGTCACGAAATTAGTGATGAGACGTTTTATGCCGGTGCTACTAACAGCACTGTAGTTGACAGGCTGTAAAATTACAGGTGTTAATGCAATGTTTCAGTATGAACGCTATTTATTGTTTAGAACATAGGCATATCGCTTTTAAGTTTTTAGTAAAATCTAGGGTGCCATTGTTACAATGCAGTCACATTTATTGTGAATTGTGATTAACCATAAGAAAGTGCATTTGCGAATGCAGTGAATAAATGCAACATACTTTGGCTCTACTTGTTTGTATATGCACCCAACACTAGAATACAACCTATTTTAAGGTTAAATTTGAGGTGCGGACACTTAATTTATTACACTTGTATAAAAAAGATACGTAAAATTTCACCTTTGGCACACCTAACAGGAAGACTATACTTTAGACTACAATACTACAGTAATTATTGACTTGAAACTTTTAGCTGTTTTCTTACATTATTCTTATTAAATTTATTTCTATGTGCGTTAATACTGCTAATAAACAACGATGCATACATCACATTGGTATCAGAAAAATATCATGGTAATGATTAAACTTACCTTTAATGCTTCCACCGAATTAATAAGTACACCAAGGTTTAGATTTCCTTTTGTATCTCTCAGTGTGTCAGCTATCTCACCCAGTTTGGCCGAAGCATCATCAGCGTCAATATAATTCACACCTTCTCCATCAGTTATACCAAGAATATCTTCAGCTGATACATTGTTGCTCACTACAGGGTCAGGTTCTGTGAAAAATGTGGATATGAAAGGTATTTTGTAATGCGCTTCAATATAGGTATTGGGATTTAATAAACAAATGATTTTCTTTATTTTATCTTTTTCGTCACAGTAACGAAGAACTGAAAAGTTTACTAAATGGAAGAGATGGGAAAAAGAAAGAGACGGAAAATAACAGTAAATTGACAATCGTTATAACACGATTAGGGACAAAACAGAAGTACAAAACTGGTGTGAAAAGGCGTATCTGTTGCCCACAATGGTAGCAGCGTCACACCTTGAACCTGTAGTCTTGGGTAACGATGGGTTTAAGAAAGAGTAACCACTGTGTGGAACAATACTGTATGTATGTGTACAATGTAGAATACAATACTAATACCTTAAATAACTTACGTAATCTTATTTCGCAAGCAACTTGATGCAGTTCATTCGCATACATATTAATGTCTTTGTTAAAAAAGCAATGTAAATCTGGACATTGTGTTGTGTTATGTATCCTTAGTTTGCAGGAAATCCATTGTTGATTGGTTTTCCCATAAGAAGCCCTATTGTTTTGTCTTGCTTGCCGAAATGATTGAAGCACTTGATGACAGCATGATGTCCTAAAATAAAATGATCATTTTTTTAAAAAGGAGCAGTAAAATAGTAGTCATTAAAACAGGGGTGTCCTTACTCTGTTAGTTAAAATATAAAATGCTTGCACCTTAGTTTAACTTAAATATTTAAGTAATGCTATACTTATTGTATCTGTTGCAGAAGTCAGCTCTTCTTGTGTTGATGGAATTGATTTGTATCCACACATTGGATGTAATGTGCAACTGCTTCTGTACATTTCTTGAGCTGAAACATAATATAATTATTAAACATTTATACATATATATTTCTAATTTCTGTGCCGAAAATCTCAAAAAAACATGATTAAAGAATAAAAGCAGTCTGTAAGTCCGTGATATACAGGATTAAATGTCAATCATTTAATTCAAACTTGTATAGAGAAAATACACTATAGTATCACATGAACATTGGAGTACAGTTGGGGGGGGGAGGTTCGTGCACCCCAATTTATAGATAAGGGGTAAAAATAACATCTATGTCAAAAATGCAAAAGTACAGCATATTGCATTCACCACATTCAGTTATTCTATTTTTGATGAATATGATAAGTGCAATAATTTTTTGTATTTTGACCATGTCAATCCAAATTTTTTGAATTAAAAAAATGACACCTATGCACATGAACCCCACACATACAAACAATGGGATGCAAATATTTGTAGTATGGAGTCAAGGAACAGTGGTTAGATTATGTGTGAAATACAATTGTAATAAAAATACTTTACCCAATCCAATCTGCCAGCTGAATTATTTGAGATCCTGCATAAACTTTGTATAATCTGCTTCTTGGTCCATCCCTGACGCAAAACTCGAGAGCTTGAACTGTGGTTAGGTCTCCCACATCATACAAACGTAACACAGAAGACGAGTCCAAAGGCTTGTACCCTGTAAAACAACACGTATATAAAACGTAAATAAATAACCATTAAAAGTCAAACTATATATTGATACATTATTAAACAAAAGTAACATTAAGGCGGCATATTGTGTTCGTATAGTTTTGTTTACCCAATAGCGGAGCGGCCAACCCAGGTTTTCGATCCACCGCTTGCAAAACGTCAGTAATGCAAACGCTGTGGCTACTTTTTGATGAAGAATGACTTTGCTGTGAACAGTTACCACTAATGCTACCAGCTTTGTGGATTGCGTAAGTATCGTTGTTTCTGCATCACAAAAAAATAGTAAAGTGTGGTGGAATTTCAATTTATTACCGCGTAAGTTTTACATCCCTAAAAAACTCGTTTCGGCTGCATGCAACTTGCAAGCAGCATAAAGTGTCAGTCATTTGCAAATACACGTGTAGTATACTGTATATAATGTAACTGACATGTCGACAAATAACGTAGATGACAGGTCGCAAAGCTGGAAGTGTGCAGCTTCTTCGGATACGAACACGAGTTCACCATTCTCCCATGCACACGTGATTCGTCTCCCGTTCGTTTCTATAATGACGTCATGTGGGCGATGAAAGTCAAAAACGCTTCGAAAAAGTGTTTCTTGGCTTGATGCGCCCTGTCTGGCTGTGGCATGAACTATAGGAATGTTACAAATTAACAACAAATTAACAATTCAACTATACGATAGCCGCAATGTGATATTTATACTTACCGAGATTCATGCAGTTTTCAAACACGTCGCCGTCCACTTTTGCCCAACCGATGTTGTTTACAAGCCGAAGAAAAACATTTGGAAATTGAAAATATGCGTACAAGTTATGACTCGAATCCGTGGTTACAAAAGTAAGTGTGTCATTGCTGCGCAGACAGAGGTTCCATATTTCGCTCACGGGTTGTTCGCCAAGCGTCGCGATTAACGTCATCGTGACGTCAGAGAAGGAAAATAATTCCGCATTTTTTAACCCACGCCGATTCGAAAGGTAGTGGTACGTATCGTTGAACGAAAACAGGAAATCAAAATGCCCTAGAAAAGTATGGGTTTACTCAATTTTCTATTGGTTGACTTAAGAGCGGTGATTTGTGAAATGAATTGTGTTTTATGAAAACTTACCCCGCAATTGCGTGTTACAGCTCGGAGGTGCGATGACTTCATTATAATTCAATTTTGGGTAATGCAAGCCTACAATAAGAAAGTCAATTATCACCCAAATAATATAAACACTCACGGTTAGGAAATATGGGACAATATGTGATATATATGAAACAATATAATATGGGAAAATATGTGTCCCACCGTACCCCACAGTACTAAATATTAGAA
Source organism: Ciona robusta (assembly GCF_009617815.1). NCBI lineage: Eukaryota > Metazoa > Chordata > Ascidiacea > Phlebobranchia > Cionidae > Ciona > Ciona robusta. Next base: position 2,965,187 of record NC_143243.1, on the reverse strand, counting down.
ACATACTTACACGAAACTACGTCGCAATATCCGTAATTATTATGTGACACGTAACACCACGGACCCCTGTTTTCAGTCGGTTCAGGATTGCGACAATAGCTATGATTCCCAACTCCATATCTTTTCATTTCTCGTTTAGGAAGATTCGTGGCAATGGTCCGCATCCAATTAAGACATGGTCTTCCTCGTTCGCTTTTACTTACAGGGCCCCTGTAGTCATGCCCAGGTCCACTGTAGCATGTTTCATCAATGATTTTTGGCCTTTGAGGATTTTCGCCACCTTGAAACAATAAAGCTTATATCCACACATGGCTTTATTACCTCGGAAATAAATATTACAATGAACGCATGTAACTTATTTAATTTGGCGTGAAGCACAACGACGGCCGTTAAACATGCCTGAGTAACCACTTGTGTAATTTGCGGGTAATATCCTTTGGGTTATTTTAAAATTTTTATGGAATGGCGATTTATAGGCATCCCATAATGCCCACCTAGGTTAAAGCAAATGACGCTTGTTTTGCCCAAAGACGCTCACGCCAACAACGGTAGCGTATACAGCCTTAAACCCGTAACCCTTATAGATTAGAAGTATAGGTGCGCTAAACACTGTAAGACACGGCTCAGGTAAAATCATTTAAAGTATAGCCGTAGGCCTAATTAGTCCATAAAACTATAAAGACTTACTGATGTAGCAACAGGTTTTTTCAAAGCATTTCTTCTTCGCCACAAATTGGTTTTCATTTTGTTCGACAGATTTGACCGATAACGCGAGGCAGCACAAGATAATAAATCCCAATCGACTAGTTACAATCCACATATCGCATTACAGTTATTCCAGCAGTATCCGGTTTACATCTTAAAGTTTTCTCAGGTATTCTACATATATTGTACGTCGAACGTCTCATTAATATTTAAGGCGATAATTACGCGTATTATCTCGCACTACAACTGTCAGTCTACTAAACGGCCCATAAGCTCACACGCATACACTGCCATTATGTCGGAACTGCAAAACAAATTATCAGAACGTTCAAGATGCGTTGATGCACTTTTAACATCCTGGTGCTAAAATGGCCATTAACATAGTTACAACATTCTATGCGCACATACAAGCCGCAACAATTTGCAATGGCTTTGCTTCCTTCCTATTTTGTATAAAAGTAAACACATTTCAACAGACGAACCTAGGCTGCCCTGACAAAATCGTTCAAATTATAGGATTTGTGGCGTCGATTACCAGAGTCAGCAGAAGAATCTTTCGCCGAAGGAAATCGAGGGCTGTATTTGGATCGAATCTTAAATCTGATACCATCATTCTGACTTTGAAACATAGCGGAAGAATTTTAAAGACATGCGAAAGACAGACATTACATTGAATAGCAAACAACAACAACAACAAACCATTTTTGTTACATTTCAAAGGAAGGATAACGTAGTAGTTTTCACGTTTAAGTTTATGCTGATCAATTAACGCCAGTTGTCCCAAAAATGTTTGTAGCGCAACACCCCTTGTCGCCTCTAGCGAGTGTTATCAATTGAAATTTCACCGTGGTTACTGACGAAGCGGGAATGTAAACAATCTTTACGAGACAGAAAATCTATAATCAGAACTTTATCTTTTCAATTAAAGTCTCAGCCGAAAAGTTCATTCAGTTTAAAACGTAATTTATTGATTATTGCGTGACAGGGCAAGATGGAATTTGATTTCAATATAAATCATCTGTTTCCGGATAAAATCACGTTAGTGGGTGAAAACAGTTCGTATCGTAAACATGCAAATTCAAAGATTTTGCAAAGAAATCTACAAGTACGTTCCTTTGTGTATCTTTTTTGACTCGTGTCATTTATTTATAAATTCCAATCATTTGATTAGATACACTTATAGCTAAACAAATATATACAAAAAGAAAGTGGTGAAACCAGGGCACTTTACCATTGACCGATTAGTTTTCACATTTTAATCTTTTAGATAGTGATCGAGGTTCTGGGACAACGGTCTGCCAGGGCTCAACAGCTGACTGGTTCCATCACCACTTTACTGAAATCACAACTCAACAATCAAAGAATATATGTGCTCAAAGAAGCCAATGCTAACAAGTAAAGTATTTGATTTCTATTTATGTGCTGACACTATATATACATGCAGTTATTTTATAAACCCCTTTCTTATATTTAATAATCAGTATCTGAATCAAGTTTTAGCATTTTTTTTTCTTGAAATTGATTTTTATGTTTCTGTAACAATAAACACAATGCATGAGTTACCATGCATGTTACTTCGTAGGTGATTATTTCTTTTGGGGGGATTTTTCCATTTTATTATGAATGGCTGATAATTTGGACAATCCATTATTAACCACTGGGTTAGAGCAATTGGCGTTAAGTGTCTTGCTCAAGGACACATACACCCACAATGGTAGCAGCTATCAGCCTTTGCAGGCACGTTAACCACCTCTAGGTTAAATGTAAAGTTGAGTATTAGTGATTGACATTTTTACAATGCAGTGGGTTGGGATGTGTCATCGGGTTTCTGAAAACTGGAAAAAAAAGGCTTTTTGTTCTTGATCGAGATGGAAACCACAACGAGATGAACCCGCTCTGTGTATTGGATTTCTATGTTCATGAATCGCAACAACGAAAAGGATGTGGTCTTTGCTTGTTTAAACACATGCTACATGTAAGAGCTTGTTTTCTTGTGTGCAGTGTATGTTATGTGGGTACGGTACAGTTTAGTGTCGTAAAAGTAGTCATATGTGTCCTTTGGTAAGACACTTAATGGCACTGGCTCCAATCCAGTGGTCAATTATAGGTAGTCTAAATTGTCAGCTACGTAACAAATACACTAACAAAGTCACATACAGGGTAACTCCTAAGCAGGCACCAGGTGTATGAAACAGAACATCCATGTTATGATGACTGTTGTTGCCCATTATGCGTTTAAAGCAAGTTTCATTTATTCTACATAGGTAGAAGGAGTGAAAGCAAGTCACCTCGCAATTGACCGACCTTCACATAAATTCATCTCTTTCCTGAAGAAGCACTTCAGCTTATGGGCCACTGTTCCTCAGGTATGCTGCTATTACTTCTTGCTTATGCCAGTTATGGCTTGAAGTGATTACATTTTTACATTACAAATTTCATCCATTTGTTGCAGGTTAACAACTTTGTTATTTTTGACGGATTTTTCAAAAATCGAAGTGACACCGTGCGTAACAATAATGCTAAATCTGAATGGAATAATCGGCAGTTTCGTCCGTTGTCAAGAGCTGTGAGTGATGATATTATTAAGCGAAACAGGTAAGACGCCAATTAGGGCTATTTTGGTGGGGTAATGATAATAAAGAATGATCTTTTGTTTAAAAAAACACTAATTGGAATAGGTATTACCACTAAATTAAATACATGCTAAGTTTATACACCAAAACAAAGAGCGTAGAATGTCTCAAACCAGTTTCTAAATCTTAACTTTACACAAAACAACCTATGCGTTTTGCTTGGCTGGTACCTGATGCTCCTTGTCCATACAGACAGTCAGACCACACAGTCATGTCCACGGCATTAAAAGACATCAGACCAGTGTCTGGATCCGAACTATATGCCAATCATTTTTTGCCGTCGCAGAGAAATAACAGAAGACAAAAGTGGAACAATGGTTTGTTTGTTGTGTTTATTTAGCTTTGTAAACTGATCTAATTTGTCATGCATTCCTTCAAAACTTTAATACAGTAACTATTTAAAGAAAAAGCAAATAGTAGCATTAGTAGCAACTTCTTCCCAAATAAATACACTTACAACATAAGTATAGTAGGGTAGGGGAAGATGGGACACACTTTTTTCTATTTTCTCGTTCAATTTGGTAGTAAACTATAAACATTCCAAGAATTATTTAACTGTATTCTTAGGACTCCCATAAACTGATTGTTAATTGATTAAAACACGATTAGGATACTTGGATATTATGTGCCAAAAGTGTCCCCTCTTCCCCCACCCTACTCTATAATTCTTGTATTGTTACAGATGGGATATGGACTCCGGACACCAATGCAAGGCCCAATATGTACAGCAGGTACGATGTATCCATACAACCATACAGTTTGATATAAAAACCATTTCCAGCAATATTCTTTAACAGTGTTTGGTCTTCAAACACAGTACAATGCTTTATAAACAAACTCCTTTATTACCTTTGTTTGTGTATTGTTATCAAACACAACAATGTATTCAGGTTTTCTCATGATGTCCCCAACAAAGTGAACGGACTACCTCCTTTGCCTCCAAACAGACGTGATCGCTATGGTGACAATGATGTTGTCACAAATCCTTACAGAAGAAACTCCACCAACCAGAATGGTAAAAATAAATTAATCGGGCGCCATGGCACATTGTCAGAATGTCTGTCATAACCCAGGCATTTTTCAACCCAAAGGTCACTAATGGGTTGTTCAAATGGTTGCCTATACTACATATTCACCCATAAAGTTACATATGTACTGCCGTACTGGTAACTAGTAAGTTATCAAGAGGTGTACGAAACAGAACAGTTTTGTTACACAGGCCACCCAAGCTTTAACAAGTAACATTAATTTGTTCTTTTAAATGGTTTGAATGTCCAATGGAAAATAATCCAATACATATTGCTTTAAAGGCCATGTCAAAGGGGATGTTCTGCAAGGTAGTCACATGGCAGATAAAAAAGACATAGGAGAAGAATTAAGAGCAAAAGACAATGCTTTACCTGGTATAGCAACCAACCAACTAGAAGGTAAGTTAATCATTTTGTTCATTATATCCGATAATCCGAGTTAACAACGACTGTCATTTCACAGCTAATTCCCTTTTTTTGCTGTTTAAATTAATTTTAATTTTAATACTTTGCTCAAAAATATAAATTAAAAAAAAGTTAAGTTATCTCTGTTTTGTGTTTTTCAGAATCTAGAGTTCAAACTAACCCACAAGAGGTAAAAGTTAAAACTATGTGACATATTGCATACAGTTTGTATCTAACTAACCTTATGGTTTCAAACAGGTCACTGAAAATGCTTATAAAGGAATGAACAAACATTCTTCACCAGTAGACCAATTAAAGTGCAATAGCCTATCTCAAGATCAAAAATCTTCCCCCAAAATAGCCAGAAAACCAGCAACACCCCCCCATTTAAAACCTAGCAGTATTATAGATGAACTGAAAGCAAAAGACGCAGCTTATCTTTCAAATCGAAACCTTTCAACACAAAACCAAAGTCGGTTGTGGTATCAAAGGCAGTTGCAAGGTACACGGAGCTCCTGGAATGTATTAGGCGTGCCTACACGACCATTTTGGAATGCACAGTAGTGATCGCGCAATTTTTTTCCTTGTATTGTATTAAGCACACTTGATTTCCTAGTCTTAGTTTCAAATGCAAGTCAAGTTAACACAAGCGCTGCGTTTACTTTGCAATTCGAAATCGATTCTGTTCATGCAGTAATTTCTCAGTATTTTTATTAAATTCTTATCAAACCTCTCTTATGGTTGTGTTTATTCTTAAAAAAAAACACATTATATATTCATGATTTTAAAACAAATAGAACCTTAGTTTAAAAGCTGCCCCTTAGTTATAGAATCAGCTTATGAATCAGATGTTGTACCATGCATTCTGTAACCTTTTGCAATGGTGTATTTGATCTATGCAAAGAAACCACCTGGATATGTATAAAAACTTCATTAGAGTATGTTGTATAATACTTTGTCTGCAGCGTGGCAAAGTGGTTGCCACTAGCCTAGAGTTTACCAGTTCAAGGTTCAATTAGACTACTATTGTGGGCCTGTGTGTCTTTGGGAAGACACTTAACAGCAAATGGTTTAACCCAGAGCTTCCTTATGGGTAGTCTAAAATGTAAGCCTACATACATTACAAAAAATGAAAATACTCTCAAATAATAATGACCCAAGTTACATATGTGGTAACTTGTATCGGGCATGAGATGTATGAAACAAAACACTCGTGTTATATAACGATTTATGTTACCACGCGAAAATAATTTTTCTTATTTTTATTTATTATAGTTTAACATTTTTAACAAAGTAACTGACACAAAAACCTTTACATTGTCTATGCATACCTTGCAGCAAAATGTACAAAACATAATTACCTGTAACTTCCAGAGTTGCACAATTGACATAAGAGCTTTCATCACACCCAAGGAATAAACATACATTCGCAATTTCTAATAAAATTAGTTTTTGGCCATTTTGAAATAAAAACTTATCGCAACCACCAACCTTCAGAAGTTCCCATTCTTTTCATTGGAATCATCTTTAAATACTGAAATGAAAAAATAGAATATAAAATGCACATAACCTTACATACCATGGTCCATGAGCCATTAAAAGATTATATTTATATTATGTCTTGTTGCAGAAATAACAGCATAAAATGTATATTGAATATGGTAAAAATATATGGCAATGCGAAAGTTTTGCAGGTATTAGAAGTTTTACCTTTTTCATAATCTCTTCTGGCACAGCATCTGTCATTGGTGTTTGTATAAAACCTGGCAGGATAGCGTTACACCTCACGCCGTACCTGTTAAATATTACAAAATAATTAAATACTGCTTTAAACTTAAAGAGTACTAAAATTTGATCAGAGATTTAGGGGTATACTAGTGGTGACATAGGTTGTCTAAAATCTAAATTATCAGCCATACTTATAAACAAAAAATGAAAAAATCCTCCACAAAGTAACAAACTTGGTCACTTTTAACTGGTGCGAGTTGCATAAAACAAAATACCTGTGTTATAACGACTGTCCCTCTTTTGGGCCAAGCAGGGATAAAGCATGTTACATTAATTCATACTGCTCTACCGCATATTGCGTTTGGCTATTTAAATTAACAAAACAAGTGTTACAGTTTAAAAATTATTTGTCCAAAGAATAGAACACTAATAATTTTCAAGGCTAACATGTTTCTACAACTTGAATGTTAGAAACCACACTTTTACCTTCCCATTTCCATTCCAACAGTCTTTGTGAATCCAATAACACCTGCTTTTGATGCAGCGTAATTCGCCTGGCCTGCATTCCCTGTCTTGCAAGATCAAACAACTATCTCAATACTTTTTCATAATTGTTAAACAATAAATTTGAAAATGTTTTTATACACAGACCAAATAGAAACAAAGTTTTTGTATGGTGTGAAATGGTGAGCATTAGTGGGAAATACAGTCATGCAGTTTATTGACCAGCTAAAAGTTAGAGGTTCAAGACTGGATGTTACTATCATTGTGGGCTTGGATGTGGTTTTGCAAGTCATTTAACAATTACTTCAACCTAGTGGTCCTGTACGGTTGTTTGAATTCAGCCATACTAATCACCCGCTAAAATACATATGTAGGCTAGTCACTGATAAATTGGCATGAAGTGTAAGAAACAGAAAACCTTTTTACTACAACTGTCCTTGCCATGCTATGAGAAATAAATAAAGTACATCCATTCAGTCATGTCAAAAAATCTAAATGGTTCTGTAGGTTTGAAATGATAAAATTATGTCTACCTTGCCAACAATACTTGAGATATTGATAATAGAAGCTGGATGCATTCCACCAGTATGCCTTAATGTTCCAATAAAAGCTTTTGTCATCGTAAAAATGCTCTAAAATAAAGAAACATAAAAAATACTAAAAAATTAAAGACATAGCATTGTTGAATTTATTTCATAAAAAAACTAACCTTCAAGTTTACTTGAATGACATCATCAAATTGTTTTTCAGTCATGTTTATCAACAAACTATCTCTGGTTATTCCGGCACAATTCACTAACACATTCCCAGCTTTACCATATGTTTCCTTTATAAATTTTGCATTACAATTGAGGAATTTTATTTTACAATATTTGGCTTACTTTCACTTGGTCAACTAGTTTGTTTGCAAAATCAAATTCTGAAACATTTCCTTCAGAAATGCAGTGCTTATTGCCATGTCCTGTGTTTAGTGTTTCAGTTGCTTTTTTAAGTCTTTCTTGGTTACGGTCAACTAACATAAGACTCGCACCTTCGTTGGCATATCTTTGGCAGATTGCCCGACCAATTCCACTCGCGGCACCTTCATAAAAGAAAGTAGGTATTATCTCTGTCTCTGGTACAGTATAGAGTAATAGAGTATAGACTATAGAAGATCAGGAATGAATAAACGCAGGTGCTAGTGAAAAGTCTTCCCCCCCACCTTATTTGCTAACCACTAACCCCCAACCACTAACCCCTATACCCACTAACTACTAACCCCTATACCCACTAACTACTAACCCTTATAACCACTAACCCCCTAACCATCAACACCTAACCCCCTAACCTAGGGGTTAGTGGTTCGCAAATAAAGTGGGGGGGGGATTCTTCACTAGCACCTAAACGCAACTCATTTATTGCCGTTGTATATCTTTGGACACACATGCCCACAGGCCACAATGACTTCGAGTTTCGTTTACACGAAAACAAGAAATAGTTAAACCTTAAAAATTACTTTCATATTGTAGCTCCTGTTTAATTGTGAAAACACCAAGTTAAGTACATACCTGTAACTATTGCGACTTTTCCAGCCAGTCTTTGCGACATTATATTCTGTTTCCGACGTCACGAAAATCAATTTGTAATGTTTACTTTTCGAGCAGGGGAATACCCACATTAAAGAATCTTAACTTGTCTCTCATAGAAGTAAAATTTAAAATAGGGAAACATTACAATACATAGAACTAGCATAACCTCACCTGGTTTTTACAATCCACATTTACAACTTTGCTGTATTTTGCCTTTTATAGTTCTTCTTTAAACGTTAATAAGATTCCCTAAATTTTTAAACTTAAACTGCAAAACAATTTCTGTAAATTTTAAAATACCAACAAAAACACGTTGATAAAAAATCTTTATATCCACGGTTGTAAAAACGAAAGGTAATAATCGCCTAAAACAACATGAATTGGTCCAAAACCTTCACGTTTTAATTTAAAGTTGGTTGAAATGATTGCATCATTAAACCAAAGATATTCTAATACGCATTAGAATATCTAGGATTAAACAGAGGTGTAAATACAGATGCAGTGAAAAATAAAACAATATGATTGACAGCGATTTGTGTCTAGTTATAATGGGTTTGTTTCTTTCGCCCAAAGTTTAAATGTTCGATCAAAAGAAGATGTAGCGATAAATTCTCCGTCTGGTGAGCCATCTACACACATTACTTTCCCCTCGTGACCGGCAAGTGTTTTAAGTGGCACATAAGCCGGATAACCCCAGATCTAAACAAATTAAAAAATCATTTAACATAAGATTAAAGTAGGAAATTCGTATAGGCCTAAGAAAAAGACATTTGTTAACAGTATCATATATCATGTAGCATTGTATTGTCATATACGTTAATGTAACTATGTAAGTAGTATAATTTAATACAATAGATACAACATTCACGAGCATTGAGTACATACAACAGCTTTACCTTTGCAGTTCCATCATAAGATCCAGTCACCAAGTAATTGCCATCTGACTCTGTATAACAGGAACAGAACTTACTTATTGTTATATTAAATAACATGACTTAACACAATTTTTTACGCATCTCTTTAAAAGCAATAGGGAAAATCAAATTATTTTAACAACGAAGAGAATGAATCAATAGCAAAATGATAGTTGTAAAACATGGTATAGAATATGGATACAAGTTTTGGAAAAGAGCGTCAGTTAAATTGTGGTTGTTGAACCCAATTACAGAGAGTTGCAATGGAAAAAAGTATTGAAACTTACTTTGATATTGCAATCTAGATACCAGGTTAGTGTGGGCAGGTATGGTGTAAACGCAGCTGGTTTTACGAAGATCCCAAATCTTTACCGTATTATCGGCACTGCCAGTTGCTATTTGATACCTGGAAAAAGCAAACAGAAATATTAAGCAAACAAGAAAAAGACGAACAGAAATATATAAAGCAAATGAATAATGTGATGTTTTAGAATGCCTACCCGTTCGGTGAGAAGCAAACTGCATACATCTCTTTTAGATGTCCTTCAATAAAGTAGATGCAGCGACCTGTCCTTAAATCCCATACACGCCCATACGCATCTAAACCACCAGTAACACATAATGAACCATCAATCTGAAAAAAGTATTTGAAAATTAGTTTTCTAAAACAGAAGATGTTTCATTTTCTGTGCATACTTGAAAAGAAATATCATGAACTCCTTTGCTATGTCCTTCTTGATGTAAAACTTCTTGGGTTGATTCAAGGTCCCATAACCTCCAAGATTTGTCATAACTGTAAATATGTGGAAAAGTTTTAGTTATTTTAAAGCTGTAAAGCAAGAGGTGAATTTAGGTTTTAAAATTATTTTTAATTTGATAAAAAAATTCTGTTTAAGTCATTCAGACTGAGCTCTATTCTATTCTGTTCTATATGGGTGACTTCTATATATTAACCCAGAACATTCAGTCTGGGTTAAATGAATTAAAACATTTTTTTTAATATGTTACATAATGAATCATGAATGTAACATGATTTATCCTCACGTGGAGGGAAAAAATAGTTATACCACAGGTATTCTGTTTGATACAACGTGTGCCTGCTTAAGAGTTACCAAGTATGTAACTTAATGGGTCATCGTTTTCCGTACAGCTAATAATTTAGACAACCTATTAGCGGCCACTGGGTTGGAGCAATTGCAAGAGACAAGTAATATACACCACCTACCATGTAGTTGCTAGGAACCTTCCAGAAGGATGGTAGGCAACTCTTGCCACTCTCATCTCATGACCATTAAGGTCAGCAACTGATTCATCACTTTCAAGATTCCACAACTTGACCTCACCACCTGTTGAACATGATGCCAAACATGCTGCTGAGTTGTCCAGTTGGGTTGTAGCAAAGGGATGAAAAGTGATGCATCCAACATTGGACTGATGGCCTGAAAATAGGTGTCACATGTCGTTATTTAATTCTTTTAGCATTAAAATGTGGGGCAACATTGTTAAAATGCAGTTACACTTATGGTTAGTTGTCGAAGACAGGAAATCATGATTAATGTGTCGAACACAGTATGCTTTGAATCTGTTTGTTCTTAAAGACACCCAACATCAGGTTTAAAGCAGTGTTAAAACATACGATGTTACCCTTGATCCAAAAGTTGTGACATGTCAACAAAAGCACTCCTAATGTTATTTATTTGGGCCTGAGATATAGTTGCATGTGTTAAATAACTACTCAAACTGCTTTAATTTGATATAACAAAGTAGAATCTAAAACTATTTAATAGTCAATGGTGATTAATGATTAAAACTTACCCCTTAATGTTCTTATCTCTTCACAGTCAGGAATTGACCATAGCTTACATAGACCATCCCATGAAGAAGTGACAAGCATCTTACTGTCGGGGCTGAATTCACAAAATGAGATCGGGCGGGAGTGTCCAATCTGACTGCAGTAGCTTGCTACACCTTGCATGTGTCTGTGAGTCTGTTGAAGCTTGGAATTCTTTTGATTTTCAGGCAGAGCACCAAACTCGCGCGCTTTCTTTAATCTTTGTCTTGCTCTAATAAAAAAGAAAGTTAAAAAAAAGGAAGATTTTAATGTAGTTACATGTGGGCATGTGGCAGTAGTAAACAAATAGTATATTCTATTCTGTTCTATGTTAAAGGGCCTTGACTTAGACCAGGGACTTGGGCCAGATTTGATCCATTACCCATTACACCAAGTATTTAGTCTATCATGCGAGGAGTGAAACTTTGTCCTCAAATCCATAACACACAGCCCTATGTGTTACTGAATAACTGATAGAACAAAATTAAGTGGGAATAGCTAACTTGCCCATACAGATAATCTCTAACACAGCATGAATTTACCTTGGTAATGAATACTGGGCAATCCATAACCTCGCAGTCTTCAAGCTATCAGAACCTTCGTGATACCATGTTGTTCTAGTGAGCTACAAATGAAAACAGGTGAAAAGTTCACAATTAAAGAATACCTTTTAATTCCAAATGTAAAATCAAACATATGATACATAACACTGTAGATTTGTGTAATTGTTTAACATTGTAAGTTTAAATAACACCATATTTTAAAGGGCTATGTAATGTGTCTCTTGGGTACCTTTAATACACGAATTACAAATTTATCCTAACCTGTGCTTCTTCTTTCCTCTTTGCCGCCATTTCTTCAGCATTCTTGTTCTTGATTGGTCCAATCTCAGCGATTGATTCACGAAGTCGTTCACGACGATCGGCGGGTCCTTCACCGAACAACGTCACTGGAAGGTTACGCTCCCTTAATAACTTTTTAATCTGTGGACAAACACACATAAGTAGCGGACATCTAGGGGTGATTAGAAACAGTTGCTCCTGCAAAAATTAGTTTCATTGCAAAACTGCAAAATAAATTAATACAATGAAAACATACTCAGATGATTTCTAAATAGGTTTGGGCACCCAATAATTTTGTTTTATCTAGACATATTGTAACAAGGAAATAAACCTCTCCACAAGTTAAAGCCACTGCTCAATTTGAAAGACTTAGAAAGGTAAAGATAAGCAAATCAAAAAAATATATGTACAAAAAAAGCCATGGTTTTATTTTTTCACTTGGATAACCAAAGCATTTTTAACACACAGTTAGACCACACAAAACACAACAACATAAACTAACATACTTCATCATCATCTGTTGTGACTTGGATTTGACGAATTTTCTTTTTTCGTTCAAACTCTGCAAGAATTTCTGCTTGTCGTTTGTTGATTCGTTCTTCCATTGTCATCTCCATCGTTTCACCTTAAGTTTAAAAAAATGATAAACGTTTATATTTTTTTTTATTGTCCAGGCAGTGATTACATTTTAGCATGGGGGAAGATGAGACACCTTTAGCACATAATATTCAAATATTCTGATCGCGCTTTAAACAATTAACAACGGTCTATGGGAGCGGTCAGGATATGGCTTTAAAATTATTTAATTTTCTATGTTTACCACTAAATGGGACGAGAAAATAAAATGAAAAGGTGTTCCATCTTCCCCCGCCCTACTTTATACATTTTTAACATGAATCGAACAGATACCTTTAAATTAGTTGATATTTACTGGTACACTTCATTAGCATCATTAGTCATTACTATTACATAGTTTACATCAGTGTATGTACCAGAAATACTTCAAAGCAGTAAACTTACTTGGATCACTAATATTGATATTTCCAGCTTTAATACCCATATCAATTGCTTCTTGCTTTGAACCAACCTTACCCTCCAAACTTCCATATTGCGCTGAAAGTGGTTTTTCTTCTGTTGCGACCTCAGCATTTTCACCACCTTCATTTTCAGCGTCAGACATTATGCAGAATTGATTTTCTATTTTTAACACTTAGTTCTATATAAGAAGAGATAAATAGTAAATACCCACTTAACAAAAAATTACAGATTTTTGAACCACAGGCAAATCAGTACAATGAATATTTACAGTAATATATATAAATATTATTATTATTAATAAATAGTAAATAGCCTGTAATGTTAAACATCATGACAATGCAACCTGTGAAGGCAGATTTCCACTATACAAGTCCTTTTCATCCAAAAGCAACGGTTTTGAATTTTGTCCTTGAATTTTCAGTTGCAATCTGCATTTGTTTAAAGAATCTTGCAGGCTTTGTACAGGTACTGAGTTTTGGACTGTAACAGAACACCCTTTCTGTAGCAAGCCTCGTTCGTGCGCTGCAGCCAGCAGTGCAACCACTCTCCTATCTACTTCATATTTAATTGAACGTGCTCCGTAGTGAATATTATACCCATCAGCTACAATTGTCTCAACTTCCGGTGACTTCCAATACAGATCAATTCCGTGGCGATTTTTGGCGTGCTTCTTCCATAGTTGCATCTCTTTTTCTACCAAAAGGAAAAGCTCGTCTTCAGAAAAAGGGAGAAAATAAACAAACTCATTGATTCTACCAAGAAACTCATCACGACCAAAATGTCGCTTAAGAATTGGCCTTACAACGCTCTCTTTAAACTGACGAGACACAACAGCAGATTCATCACTGCTTTCATTTTGTGCATCAATTGAATTTGGAGCGGTTGCTAGCTTCTTTTTTCTAGTTTCTTTGGCCTCATACCTCAGTCTGGCGCCATACTCTGCAATCTCATCAGCAGCAAGATTCGAAGTCATAACAAACACGGCATCTTTACAGTCAATGGTCTTGCCCCTACCATCAGTCAGTCTTCCTTCATCAAACAGCTGAAGCAGAACAGTAAGAACATCTGGATGAGCTTTATCCACTTCATCAAAAAGTACCACAGCATTGGGCATGGCTTTTAATTTCTTAGTGAGTTGACCACCCTGTTCATGCCCAATATAACCTGGCGGTGAGCCAATAAGTTTAGCAACTTCATGTTTTTCTTGGTACTCCGACATGTCTAGTCTGATAAACCCCTTTTTATTATCTTTATGCAGATAGTTTGCAACCTGCTTTGCAAGTTCAGTTTTACCAATCCCTGAGGAGCCGAGGAAAAGAAAGACCAAAGGATGATCCTCATCATACCAACCGTTCTGCTTGCGTCGGATCGCGGATGCCACACAGTTTATCGCGCCATCTTGACCAACAATGTTTTCCTTTAACCTCCTTTCAAGAGGATACAGAGTCCTCTCTCTTGCCTCTTCTAATTTTCTATTTTGCTCAGCTTGTACTTTTGCACCAGCGAGAAACTTTGCAATATCCCCATTATCAGATACAGAATATTCATCAGGTGTATGTCCCATGTGATTTTTCTTTGTTGGATCTGTTCCGTATTTCACCAAAACCTTCACCGTTTCCACCGAATCGGCAACTACAGCGTAATGCAGCGCAGTAAAGCCTCGGAAATCAGCTCCAGGATACAACAGCCCAGAAAATTCCTGCTCTCTGATCATCCTAGCCTCGACCTGGGGCAATGACCTTACAGTACGAGCATTGAAAACATCCCCTAAGTTAGGATCTGCGCCTGCCACCAACAATTCCTCGACAATATGACTAATCCCACCCATAGCTGATACCATCAAAGCTGTCCAACCAAGTTTGTGGCGTTTGTTCAGGACCTTGCTTTTATCAGTTTCACTGAGTCCTTTTACTTCGGCTAAGATTCTTCTCACTTCGACAAGATTAGAACGACTAGCTGCAAGCAGCAGTGAGTTTCCCATCATATTAAAGCGATTTTCTTCATTATCATAACCAGCAATGCATTTTGCACTGATGATAAATGCTCCGAGATAAATTGGAAGGTTGTTATTTGAATTGCTTTGCTTGTATTTGTAAGAATTAAACGCTGTATGAAGAGAATCACTTGTATGCTTAGTAGAATAGAGAACACTTGGTAGGAATTTGAATGTCATATTTTTATGCATGTGCATGGTGGTTAGTTTAACATGCCGAAGGCTGCAACATTTTGTCAACCTCGATAAGGGAAGCATATACTTTGACATAGCGGAAACTAAAATAGCTTACTTGTCTATTGTCTTGTTGTCTATACTTTTAAGGTAAGACAACAGCTCCCTATATAACATATACCTATTACAAAAAACGCAACGATAAACCTATAGAAATCTTCAATCAAGAGTTAAATGGCATAAACGCGTTCGTCAGTTTAAAATAGCAAGAAATAGGGTTAGGTATACCTTATAAACAAAACAGGCTGAATACTTTTCACTGAAACGAACAACACACGCTAGACATTTTGATTCCCACACTTTATTTGTTGCGACAAACTTCCGTATGGTGTCGCATCAGAGCAGCATATTCATATTGGGCAAATTTACAATAGTTCTTCAGATTTTAAATCACATAATTAGCGAGTAGCCTAGTTTACACGATTACATTGCTGTTTGATCAAAAGTGATAACAAAGGCATGAATAACTTTGTGACGCTGAGATAAAAAATAAATTGGTCGCCATGTGGTTCATGTCTCGTCGTAAAACTTCCCCCGTGTCTTTTTTTAATCCTTATTGTATAGTTCGCAATATTAATATTTAAACTAATCCAGACATTTTGGTCTCTTACCATATAGCCATGATAGGCCTACTTAAATGTAAATGCGAAACTGAATGCAACCAGTAACCACGATGGTGTGCAGCACAGATAATCATTATATTATCTGACGACAGCTGTTTGATCACAGACTGTTTGAAAACAGAAAACCAAAAAAGCAATACGCCGAATCTGTAAAAACCCTGTGAGACTTCGAAGAACAGAAAAACTTCTTCCTAAGTAAAAAGCGGAAATTATTACGCGTTTAATTAGTGACACGATAGAAATAAAAGACTGCGTTCTGGTAGGAAACCATTTTTTCATTCAGAAATCAACAAAGTAAGTGGTTGGTTTGTTTTACTTGAGTTTTTTGACTAGTATTTGATTCTGCAGATGAATAAGTCAGCGCTTCTACTCTTGCTCGTCATCGGACTCCTCGTCCTCACCGAAACTACAGAAGCGTTTTATATCGACACTGATGGTAAATATTTAGCTATACTTGCTTTAAATATGTATATAGCACTGTGGGGGAAGATAGAACACCTTTACCACATAATATACAAATATCCTGATCAAGTTTTAAATAATTAACAACGGTCCATGGTAGTCGTGATCATACGTTTTTTATAATTTGAATGTTCTTTGTTTACTCCCAAATAAGACGAGAAAATAGAATGAAATGTGTCCAATCTTCCCCCACCCTACTGCATGTTTGTTTTGTAGCAAACCTATTAAAATGAAAGATACAACGAAATAGTATGCCCATGCTTTATAGTTCGCAGCTGGATTGTGTATTTTATGGTGGTCATTAGAATAACGGAAACGTAACTCCTGAGTCCTGATGTCATATTTAATAAAAACTTTACAAAGTTTCAGCTAAAGAATTGATGGAAGAACTAAAAAGGGCTGATCATTTGGATTCTTATGAAAATGAATCTAGGGGTTCTAGGGGTATGTGGTAGGTCGTGGTGATTTTTGACGACTTAAATTGCTTAATACTTGCTGTCAATATCAATAAACCAACATTACGCGTACATGTAACTTCGCACAAACCTTAGCAACGATAGCCCAAACAAGAATTTGCCCAAAAGTTTATTTTTCGTGATTTTTTTTAACGTTGTTGTATAGTTAGTTCGCAATATTAATATTTAAACTAATCCAGACATTTTGGTCTCTTTTAATATATAGCCATGATGTCTATTATGAAATGCGATTCAATCATAGTATACTGCTGAAGTCACTTCAGTAACTATATGGTTCAATCTCAGTTGGTGAACTACAAACAAGCATCGCATTGTTTAATTTAAAGGCAGCCTCTTGTTACCCCAACATTGCTTGCTGATTTCTATCCGAAATCTTTAAGTTGTAGTTGGGTAACTGAATGCAACCACGATGGTGCAGCACAAATAATCATTATTATCTGACGGCAGCTGTTCGATCACAAAGTGTTTGAAAACAGAAAACCAAAAAGCAATAGTCTACGCCGAATCTGTAAAAAGACTGTGCGACTTCCAACATGGCCTACTCAATACACGGCCTAGGAAATAGGAATACACCGAAACTGCTTAGAAAATAAGAGGCCTATTGACGCGAACAATGCCCATTATAATGCATTGTTTCGTCACGGTTTCATTAATGGACTTTTGTTTTTTTTAACCAAATTAATACAATTGGAGCCTGTATATTTGCATTTATAGTTAGTTTTAAATCATTTTGTTGTTATAATATAAGTTTGAGCGAATGTACACGTAGTTTCGCACACCACTGATACTGTGTGACTGTTTAACATAGATTAGTTTCGCTAAAATGTCATGAAATCGCAGTAAAGCCAGTTGATTTTCACATTTAACCATAAAGAACGTTCTATTCGTTTGGACGAAAGTGGTTTCTAACATGTTCTAGTGCTGTTACTGATGGCTGGCATATCATAAGTGATAAATACATTATCTAAATCTAATCAAAGAAAGCATAACATGTTTTAATGTTAGAAATATGCACTTTTATTCCTTGCAAAGGCAGTGGTTTAAAAATAGAATACTATACAACAGAAGAAAACACATACGTTTATCGCGCAAGTCTTGAACTGCATCGTTATATTAAAAGTCTGCTTGTTCCCTTAAAACAAGTTAATCATTCCATTAATGCACATTTTGTCAGTAGTCCTTTATCTTGACTGCAGGAAATATATAACACATCTTCCACATCGCCACATGTTTGTGAAATAGAGGTTCGTGCACAAGATTAGAATCACGCTTACAGTAACTGTATATGCTATATACAAGCAGTGTATGACACCTGATGTATGACTGATAGTATTTCCTCTGGATTGAATCTGGAATAATCCGTGTCAGTATCAGACAATGTTGTAAATTGCAATATCTCTTCGGTTCTGTATCTACTAATCCAACAAACTTATAACACGTAGTCACGTATCTACCTATAAAGCCTATGAAAAATATGAACATTTATCATTAAGCGAAAGTTTTGCCATGCTTCTACAGTAAGTTGCTGTACATCAAACGTTCGACATAACACAACTATAATATGTTGAAACTGTCATCTGTCTAGAATCTACATCTACATCAGTAATGTTTTATAACTTAAACTTAAACTAACCCATCTGTCGTATCAACATGGCTGTTATTTTAGTTTCAATGTCGGTTTTATAATTTTTTGAATGTTTTTTGTTTACTACCAAATGGGACGAAAAAATAGAATGAAAAGGTGTCTCATCTTCCCCCACTCTACTGTATGTTTAATTTGTACAAACCTATTGAAATGAAAGATACAACGAAATAGTATGCCCATGCTTTATAGTTCGCAGCTGGATTGTGTATTTCGTGGTGGTCATAAGAATAACGTAAACGTAACTCAAATCACATTTCATGAAAATTTAAGTTTCAGCTAAAGAATTGATGGAAGATCTAAAAAGGGCTGATTATTTGGATTCTTATGAAAAGGATTTCAGGCGTGGTGGGTAGGTCGTGCTTGGGAGGAATTTAGACGACCTAAATTGCTAAATACCTGCTGTCAATGTGAATAAACTAACATATATTTACATTTATGTTTATAAGCCATCTCTATATATTTCCCAAGTGTAACAATTTATACAGTGCATATACATGTAACCTCGCACAAACCGTGTAACTGCTCACGCAATGATGCTGTAGCTATATTTTAAACCATACACTCGTTGCTGTTATAACATTCACACATCACACGTGCAGTTGTTCTCCGTCTCGCAACGTCGAAAATTATCAAAGGAGCAATGCTCACAGTATATAGTTGCAATGCAGCTAGTAAGAGACATCACGGAAAGTAACCAATTGAGACATCACGTGATTGTTTCAGTTTGAAGAAAACATGTGACCAAAGTTGTTTTAATCAAGAAGTGCTTGAGGGTGTGTTTGTTTATTGTACAGACTTATTGTCATAAACAAACATTAAACACATTTTTATCTTTGTATTTATTTAGCCGATTACAACATAGGCGGTTGCTCCGTAGACGCGTACAGTATACGTGGTGGCTTATGGTTCGCATAAAACCTGCGCTTATAGGCGCAACATCTTTGCTGGCCAAACACAGACTCGCTAATTTCGATCCAAAATAATTTAGTTGTACCACGGCCTACTGGAGATCTTTAATATTAACTTACCACATTGCTTAATATATTCGTGATTATAGTTTGTCAAGATTCATTAAAACAAGTGTACAAGTCAACACATGAAGAAGTTGTACAAAGCGTATTTACACATATTCTTTATCAATCACTTAATCCTTATACATCATAAGTCTTCATGAGTTATAATACGGGAATAAATGCATTATATCTACTGCTCCACAGTCACCAATGGCGACTGAAAACCGCTTTGTCGGTTAGTCCAGGTTTGTTTTTGATCGAGCCTAGTAGCCCGTTGCAGTAAAAGGGTTAATTAATAATATGCTAATTAATTCAATACGTGCTCACTCATGAGAGCATTGTTATCTTGTTTATTTGCAACATGACAATTATTAAAATAAAGAATTATTAAAACACTTTATGTAAGTGCAAATAAAAAGATTAACTCAAAAATGCTATAAGGTTGATAGGAAATGAAATGTTTTTTCGTTTAATCTGCATTTAAATTGCAACCAGAGAGTGATTGAAAAATGCCACTTCTGTTTCACAAACAATGCTCCACTTGTTTGTTTGTGGATCGTAACATTCAACAGATTTCACAGCTTTATTGGTGAAATTCACCCTGTAAATAACATGTTTTGTTTAAACTTTGACTTAATGATAAGCCAGTGTTGTAGAACAAGGGTTAGAGACGGTGGTTTCATAACCAGAGTATACGGTGTTCAAAACTGGATGCTGCCACCATGATAGGCATGTGGGTCCTTGGGCAAGACACTTAGAGATAATTGCCTAAACACAGTGGTCACTGATGGGTCTAAATTGTAAGCCAAACACAAAATAGTTAAATGTACGATCACTTACATAGTCACATTAAGATATATGAAATAGAACACCCGTGTTATAGGCCTTTTGGCTATCACAAAAGAATAAGAGTGATATTTTTCAGAGGATAATATAAATATTTATTCATAAGATAGTAAAATCATTATCCTAATGCTTACCCTCCCACTACATAAATCTTGTTTTGTGCAACACAAGCTGTATGATGACTTCTCCCTATGTTCATATCCGCGACATAAACCCAGGTGTTATTATCAGCATTGAATTTCTCAACCGATTTCAAAACTTGCTCATGAGCACCTTTGCCCCCTATATTGATTGTGCAATACAAGTTGTGTATTATTTGCCCGCTCCAATAATATATATTTGCACTTAACTTTAATAGCAAATCTATCTTACCAAGAGCATAAATAGCTTTATTAAGCACCACTGCAGCTAAGTTTTTCCGTGCTGTTTGCATGGGAGCAACATTTCCCCATGTACTTAATGTAGGATCATAACATGCCACTGAAGGTGTACCAACTCCACCGAGTAAATATATCCGATCTGTGTATGAAAGAACACATTAGATGTAGTGGAGGTGGACTACTACCTCATTAAAGCGTCTTACCTTCCAAAGTAACCAAGACAATAAAATATTCTTCTGTTTTCATATTTGCCACTTTTATCCACTTATTTAGTGAAGTAACAAAACATTCACCGGAAGAAAGACGGCAGTTGTTGATGGAGATTCCACCAAACAAGAATATTGAGCCTTAAAAATATTTTAATTTCTTTTTAAAGGTATTGTAACAATGCTTTTAGTTGAATTGTAGCACCCTAATGATTTAATTTTATTGTATATATCTAAGTTTCATAGAGTTAAATACACTTAGTGCATTTCTGTCCTTTTTGTTGTGAACCACGACCATAAATGGCAATGTACAACAGATACAAAACACTCCTCATTCATATTGAACCCATATTTTACTTTACCATTTAAAACAGTAGCACCAGCAGCATATCTCTCTTCAATCACTGAAGCTACCTTCTCCCATTGCAAAAAGTTTTTGTTTAAATCCATCCGATGAACAATGTTAGTTGGTTTAACGTTACCCCCGGCAGTTGGCAAATATCCAGCAATAAAATACAGAACATTATCAACAACAACAGCTGATGCTAGTTGTCTACCAACAGGTAAATCCTGCAATCAAAAACAAAGTAATTTGTGTAGAGAAGTGTCTGATTGTCGTACTGTATGTCCCTATTATAGCATTCTGTACGGTTTTTGCAGCAGGTTAATCCATTAATCTGATGTGCTAGTTATCTATATGATATAAATGTTTGAAGTTTAAAGTTATAAAAGCATTGTATGGTTAATAAAAGATGAAATTTTACAGGTAATTCACTCCATTCATTTCTTCGTAAATCATATTTCATAACTTTGTTTAAAGTCCTTGCACCTCCAAGACAGATCAGAGATTTTCCTGCAGTACAATACAAAGAGTATTCCATGAAACTATAAATAATTAGTATAATTGTGAGCGCTGTTATAGTAAAATTGCGAAAACTTAACGACTATATTTCTTCTCACCTGGAGATGTTATGTTCTTCATATGATAAGAAAAGACTTTTAAAGTCTTGTCAACATTATCGTCAGATTTACGAAGAAGGGGCTAAAAATAGATATGTTGAATTTTTGATAAATATTTTGTTGAATTAAACTCCGGACCTCAACAGAAACCGCATCCCCCAATATCTGAGGTGACAATTCATGGAAATTAACAAACTGGGTGAGTTCGTTCAAGTACTTTTCATTTGAAGCCAAATCAAACTTTACCCAGTTCATAACAGCAGTGTAAACCAAATCTGGAGAAACCTGAGGAACAATTGTTTGAACAAAACAACAAGTATTTAGTAATTTTCAATACAGTGAATAAACATTTAAAATTTGTTAACAACCTGGTTATGAGTTTCTTGCAAGAACAATGTGGCAACCTCTTTGGATTGCCGTTTAAACTGATCATTTGAAACAACTTGTTTATAATTCAAAATGATAAACTTTTTGTTGTTCTCGGACAACACAGGAATGTTAAACCGATCGGCCAAAACTTGAATCGTGAAACAGTTTTGTGGAGAAGTTGCATCCATTAAATATTGGATGCACAGTTCTTTAACTGCTGAAATAAAAAATAGGATTATGAAACTCCAATGAAACTCAGAATAACTTACATTGCATTTGCAGGTAGTCACTGACAGCCAGAAGGTAGCAAACGTTGTCCATATTAATGCTGATCTCTCCTGTGTACATGAATTCAACAAGATTTGTCATGCTTTTCACATCTACACCATTAACTTCAACACAATCTTTATACTTTTCCTTCATCTAAAATAAACAATGTTACCGAATAGGTTCTATCGTTTGATTGGTTAATAGTAAAGATATAGTAGGGCGGGGGAAGATGGGACACCAATTCACACATAATAACCAAATATCCTGATGTGTTTTAAACAATTAACAACGATCTATGGGAGCCGTAAGGATAAAGGTTTCTAAACAATCGTTGAATGTTTGATTACTACCAAATTGGAGGAGAAAATAGATTGAAAAGGTTGGAAACAATCAACAAACCTCAGTTGTAAACAATTTTTGAAAATACTCTGAAAAGCAAGAAAGAACCATCTTGCTTGCAGATATATTCTTTCCATCCACACAAATTATGACATCATTAAAATGACCATCTTCTTTTGATGTGCGGATAAATTGAAGAAGATCTGATCCATGGTTGATCTTGTAAGATCTTTCTTTAAATAAACTTGTTCCACTGATTGATACTAACATTTCCTCCATGGTTGGAAATGTTCAAGAAACTTAATATAAAGCTTAAGAATCACTTTTTAAAACCTCGTACACAAAAAATTAGTGGGTAGGTGACTAAAGGGGTTAATTAGCAGAGCATTAAAAAAATTAAAAGCCTCCTTTCCCAAACAATTTAACTGCTTCTATATATTTATTCTACAATACTACAATCTGCTATATAATACTTGTACTTATATTGTAGTTCAATGACAAATAAAGTCCAAGCCGTTGTGCATGTTTACTCTGCATTCCTGTTAATATATAGCTACCTTACCCTCACGCAAAGCAAGGTAAATGTAAAACGGGCACTCCAGCAAATATTTGACAAGTCAGAAAGTAAACATGATAATTACAAATTACGTGAAACAAACGATTATAAGTTGGCAGAATCTAATGCATTAGTGAACGTATAGGAGACTACTAACGTATAACACATAAATTAATTTTAAACAAGATGCTCAAACTATTCCAGAAAGTTAGGCAATACATTTCGTTATAGATGAAAAATCGCACTTGTAATAGCTGGTTCCTTGTTTTAGGTTTTGGCAGATTTACGTTAACCAAGGTGTACCAGAGTAGTGTTTTAGACGAAAAATGTATACCAAGGTGATCCTAGAATACAGATATTCTAGCGGCCATTTTCGATACGTTCTACTGGTACCACTAACCTAAAATTTTGACACTGCACTAACTAGACCCCAGCGGTACCGATTCTAAAATGAAAAATTAAAAATTCTAAAAAATATTAATTATGAATATTAATATTCGTCATAGAAACATATTTATAGAATTTTCTCCCGATCCAGCTTCGAATATGTTATAGCGCTAAGTAATGGTTAATGCTTTAACGCTCAGGCTGGAAGCTTTCCGAAAATCCCCTTAGTATGACGTAGTTAGATATTTCTATGAGGTCGTCGAGCGTGTCGATGTTATTGCACAATTTTATTTAACTGTTTGGTGTTATTTAATAGTTTGAGGTAGGCCTGGAGCATATTTGTTGTTTAGTGTTATTTTAAAGTTGAAAGTAGGCCTGGAGCATATTTGTTGTTAAGTGTTATTTAAAAGTTTGAGGTAGGCCTGGAGCATATTGGTTGTTTCGTGTTATTAAATTGTTTAGTGTTATTTTAAAGTTGGAGGTAGGCCTGGAGCATATTTGTTGTTTAGTGTTATTTTAAAGTTGGAGGTAGGCCTGGAGCATATTTGTTGTTTCGTGTTATTTTAAAGTTGGAGGTAGGCCTGGAGCATATTTGTTGTTTAGTGTTATTTTAAAGTTGGAAGTAGGCCTGGAGCATATTTGTTATTTCGTGTTATTAAATTGTTTAGTGTTTTTTCAAAGTTGGAAGTAGGCCTGGAGCATATTTGTTGTTTCGTGTTATTTTAAAGTTTGAGGTAGGCCTGGAGCATATTTGTTGTTTCGTGTTATTAAATTGTTTAGTGTTATTTAAAAGTTTGAGGTAGGCCTGGAGCATATTTGTTGTTTAGTGTTATTTTAAAGTTGGAGGTAGGCCTGGAGCATATTTGTTGTTTAGTGTTATTTTAAAGTTGGAAGTAGGCCTGGAGCATATCTGTTGTTTAGTGTTATTTTAAAGTTGGAAGTAGGCCTGGAGCATATTTGTTGTTTAGTGTTATTTTAAAGTTGGTGGTAGGCCTGGAGCATATTTGTTGTTTAGTGTTATTTTAAAGTTGGAGGAAGGCCTGGAGCATATTTGTTGTTTCGTGTTATTAAATTGTTTAGTGTTATTTTAAAGTTAGAGGTAGGCCTGCAGCATATTTGTTGTTTAGTGTTATTTTAAAGTTGGAGGTAGGCCTGGAGCATATTTGTTGTTTGGTGTTATTTTAAAGTTGGAAGTAGGCCTGGAGCATATCTGTTGTTTAGTGTTATTTTAAAGTTGGAAGTAGGCCTGGAGCATATTTGTTGTTTAGTGTTATTAAATTGTTTAGTGTTATTTTAAAGTTGGAAGTAGGCCTGGAGCATATTTGTTGTTTAGTGTTATTTTAAAGTTGGAAGTAGGCCTGGAGCATATTTTTTGTTTAGTGTTATTAAATTGTTTAGTGTTATTTTAAAGTTGGAAGTAGGCCTGGAGCATATTTGTTGTTTCGTGTTATTAAATTGTTTAGTGTTATTTTAAAGTTGGAGGTAGGCCTGGAGCAAATTTGTTGTTTAGTGTTATTTTAAAGTTGGAGGTAGGCCTGGAGCATATTTGTTGTTTAGTGTTATTTTAAAGTTGGAAGTAGGCCTGGAGCATATCTGTTGTTTAGTGTTATTTTAAAGTTGGAAGTAGGCCTGGAGCATATTTGTTGCAAAAAAAATTGTTCATCCCTAAGTATTTCTGAATACGTTTACGTTTGTATGAGCGTTTAAAAAGCAGATATTTAAACGGTTGCAAACCGAAAACAAAGGGTTGCAAAGACTTCCTTTTTTTCTGTTTTTTTGCAACCCTAACGTTTAGTAAAACTTTACGCCTATGGCAATAGGCATGAGCAATATACAATCTGTTAAGATGATTGCTTCTAAATTTTGAAACAGGTAATGTCCTATATATAATAATGTTATTGATAAATGTTATGTGTGCTGACCGAATGCCTCAATTAGGTTGTTACGTTACAGGTATGGCCGTATGGGTGCTTTCCATACCTGTACATAACTACCGATATCGATGTGTTCAATTCAACTGATTTATTTTGTTGTATTTATGCTAATACATATTTCACAATATCAGTAAAGTAGTATCTAGTATGCTGCTGGCGTTGTGGCTTAGTGGTTTAGGCGCCTGCATTGCAACCAAAGTGTGCCCGATAGCCAGGCAAGTAGATTATTGTAGATAAGATTCAAAACATAGATTATTGTTGCTACCGCAGGCCAATGGAAGTGGTGAATTAAAACTTTTGGTTTGATTTACGCATACATTAAGCCACTGGCGTCGATTTATATGGTGCAGGGTATGCAGGCCTACCCTGAGAAAAAAATATTGGAAGTACAGGGTAATAATACAAATATATTAGTCATACAACCTATGCACTATGTAGTCTCTATTTTCTCAGAAACCTCAACTTTCCTTTTTTTTTCTTTTATAGTTTTACTTCACTACTTCCTTTTAAACATAAGCTTACCCGCAAATAACATTTATTAGACTAAAAAAAAGCCCTTTAATTTAATAACCTATATAAACCACAAGAAGTAACCAGAGCATTACACTTGATTTACTTAAATTATAAATTTATGGTTTTAACTAAATTATAAAGACTTTTGAAAATCTAAATGACATCTTAACTTTATCTAAAGTAAATTCAGCAATAATCATAAAAATGACCTAATTAAACATCCTTAACTTAAAACATAAATTACATTATTAGAAAATGTGGGCAAAGCTGTAAAATGTCTGATTTTGATACTTAATTACCTTTAAAATCAATTAAATCATTAATTAAAATAATTTAATTTACATTTTAAAATTAATTTTATCACAAAGTTAGTATTGGTTGGGGTAGAAAAAACGGGTAACACTAATAGAGGGAAAAGGGAAAAGAGGGAAAAGGGGGAAATCGACACTACAAGGGGAAATAGGGAAAAGAGGGGAAAAGGGAAAACTTGCATTCCTAAAGGAGAGGAACAGGAAAAGAGGGAAAACAGGGAAATGCTGCTTAGTAAAAAAATTAGATTTTTTTATATTTTATTTACTTAACTTTGATAATTAGAAAAAGGGAACAGGAGAAAATCAATACTAACCCAAGGGAAAAGATAAAAAGTAAAGAAAACAGGGAAAACAGGGAAAACGGTGGAAAAGAAAAAGAGGGAAAAAGGGAAAAGGAAAACAGGGAAACAGTTGAAAAGAGGGAAAAGTGGGAAAAGATGGGAACAGTCGTAAGGAGGGAAAACAGGAAAAGGGAGGGAAGACAGTTTTTCCCTCTTCCCTTTTTTTCTGTTTTCCTTCCGCCCCTCCTTTTCCCTGTTTCCCTCTTTTCTTTATTTTTCATCTTTTCCCTTGTTAGTATTAATTTTCTGCTGTTCCCTTTTTCTAATTTCAAAGTTAAGTAAATAAAATCAAATTAAAAAATATCGTTTTTTTACTAAGCAGCATTTCCCTGTTTTCCCTCTTTTCCTTTTCCCCTTTTTTAGAAATGCAAGTTTACCCTTTTCCTCTCTTTTCCCTATTTCCCCTTGTAGTGTCCATTTCCCTCTTTTTCCTCTTTTCCCTTTTCCCTCTTTTCCCTTTTCTCTTTTAGTGTTACCCAGAAAAAACAAAAACAGAAAAAAACACAGTTGTTTTTTATTACAAATACCTGCATTCATAATAAATTTATCACGAAAGGCCTTCTCACAAAAAAAGTTTAGCAAACCCCATTAACAGTTTTTTTTGTCAATTTTTTGTTTGATTTAATAATTTGTGCTTTACCGAAAAAATAATTACCACCTAGAAGAACAGTTAGAATAAAAAATAAGCCCAATAAATTTCCTTTTACCCACAAAAGCTGTTTGCGATAAAATAATTTTTTAGCGGGCTAGGAGGGTTGTCCTTTCTTACCCCAAGTAGCCCATTGTTTTTTATTACCCCACTTTACTATAGCCTTTATTGTCTTAGGAAGCCTAAAGAACCACAGATTTTGTTTGTGAGCAATGTAGTTTTCAGATTGATACTGGCAGAATACATTACTTTACAACTGTACACTATAACTGTAAGTCTGTAATCCTATTATAAATCTAAATTGGAATATAGTCAAGTGGGATAATAAAAAACGGAAAACATAAAATAAACAAAACTGTAAATAACTGTTTTTAATACTTGATTACCTTTAGAAATAATTAAATCAATAATTTATTTGAAATACTATACCTTTAAAATCAGTTTTATCACAAATTTAATATTGGTTGTAGTAGAAAAAATAAAAACAGAAAAAAACAGTTGCTTTTTTTACCCCTGTTTTATAAGGCAATATCGGGGTAAAAAAACAAGAAAAAGAGGTGTATATCAAATATTCTTAAAAATTTAAACATACAAGTAGCAAGTTACTTAAATATGTAGCAAATAACTGCATTAATAATAAGTTTATCACGAAAGCCCTTCTCACAAAAAAAAGTTTAACAAGCCCTATAAAAAGTTTTCAATTTTTTGTTTAATTTAGTAATTTGTGTTTTACCGAAAAAGAATTATCATTTAGAATTAAAGTTAGTATAAAAAATATGCCACATAAATATTGTTTTTACCCAGAAAAGTTGTTTGCAATAAATTGTGTTTTTTTAGCGGGCTAGGAGGTTTGTCCTTTCTTACCCCAAGTACCCCATTGTGTTTTATTAAGCCACTTTACTATAAAGTAAAAAAAAACTTATTGAGTTAAACCCCATTATAGCACACAACACAACCAATTGAACACATAAAATGGGTAGTACAATAACTAGTAACCCTTCGTTAACCTACATTTTTCTTTGTGATCCCTGGCAGCAGCAGCAGTCTCTGTATGTATGCATTGGCATTAATACAACAAAATAAATAAGTTGAATTGAACACATCGATATCGGTAGTTATGTACAGGTATGGAAAGCACCCATACGGCCATACCTGTAACGTAACAACCTAATTGAGGCATTCGGTCAGCACACATAACATTTATCAACAACATCATAATATAAAGGACATTACCTGTTTCAAAATTTAGAAGCAATCATCTTAACAGATTGTATATTGCTCATGCCTATTGCCATAGGCGTAAAGTTTTACTAAACGTTAGGGTTGCAAAAAAACAGAAAAAAAGGAAGTCTTTGCAACCCTTTGTTTTCGGTTTGCAACCGTTTAAATATGTGCTTTTTAAACGCTCATACAAACGTAAACGTATTCAATACTTAGGGATGAGACAAATTAAAATTTCGGCGAGTCCGTGTAATGAGAAACGGTCAAATCCGATTGCCCCGCCAGTGACGTCACAGTTGCAACAAATATGCTCCAGGCCTACCTCCAACTTTAAAATAACACTAAACAACAAATATGCTCCAGGCCTACCTCCAACTTTAAAATAACACTAAACAATTTAATAACACGAAACAACAAATATGCTCCAGGCCTACTTCCAACTTTAAAATAACACTAAACAATTTAATAACACTAAACAACAAATATGCTCCAGGCCTACTTCCAACTTTAAAATAACACTAAACAACAAATATGCTCCAGGCCTACTTCCAACTTTAAAATAACACTAAACAACAAATATGCTCCAGGCCTACCTCCAACTTTAAAATAACACTAAACAATTTAATAACACTAAACAACAAATATTCTCCAGGCCTACTTCCAACTTTAAAATAACACTAAACAATTTAATAACACTAAACAACAAATATGCTCCAGGCCTACCTCCAACTTTAAAATAACACTAAACAATTTAATAACACGAAACAACAAATATGCTCCAGGCCTACCTCAAACTTTTAAATAACACTAAACAACAAATATGCTCCAGGCCTACTTCCAACTTTAAAATAACACTAAACAACAAATATGCTCCAGGCCTACTTCCAACTTTAAAATAACACAAAACAACAAATATGCTCCAGGCCTACCTCCAACTTTAAAATAACACTAAACAATTTAATAACACTAAACAACAAATATGCTCCAGGCCTACTTCCAACTTTAAAATAAACAACAAATATGCTCCAGGCCTACCTCCAACTTTAAAATAACACTAAACAATTTAATAACACGAAACAACAAATATGCTCCAGGCCTACCTCAAACTTTTAAATAACACTAAACAACAAATATGCTCCAGGCCTACTTCCAACTT
The DNA here is from genome assembly GCF_009617815.1 of Ciona robusta. Taxonomy (NCBI): domain Eukaryota; kingdom Metazoa; phylum Chordata; class Ascidiacea; order Phlebobranchia; family Cionidae; genus Ciona; species Ciona robusta. The sequence goes on along the minus strand of NC_143243.1, from coordinate 2,935,107 downwards.
TAAAATAACACTAAACAACAAATATGCTCCAGGCCTACTTCCAACTTTAAAATAACACTAAACAACAAATATGCTCCAGGCCTACCTCCAACTTTAAAATAACACTAAACAATTTAATAACACTAAACAACAAATATGCTCCAGGCCTACTTCCAACTTTAAAATAACACTAAACAACAAATATGCTCCAGGCCTACCTCAAACTTTTAAATAACACTAAACAACAAATATGCTCCAGGCCTACTTCCAACTTTAAAATAACACTAAACAACAAATATGCTCCAGGCCTACTTCCAACTTTAAAATAACACTAAACAACAAATATGCTCCAGGCCTACCTCCAACTTTAAAATAACACTAAACAATTTAATAACACTAAACAACAAATATGCTCCAGGCCTACTTCCAACTTTAAAATAACACTAAACAACAAATATGCTCCAGGCCTACCTCAAACTTTTAAATAACACCAAACAGTTAAATAAAATTGTGCAATAACATCGACACGCTCGACGACCTCATAGAAATATCTAACTACGTCATACTAAGGGGATTTTCGGAAAGCTTCCAGCCTGAGCGTTAAAGCATTAACCCTAAGTAATACCTAAAATATGAAACATTATTTTCTTTAAAAAAGTGCGGGGATAGATGTTAAATATAAAAAAGTATGATCATAACTTGAATCATATAAATATTATATTTTTGATTTTTTTTGCGAAAATATAACTTTCGCATACATCTATGTAGGTCACTAGCATGTTATCCCCATCGAAAAAAAAATTAATTTCAACTTTTTTTTATAACTGAATATTAATATTCGTCATAGAAACATATTTATAGAATTTTCTCCCGATCCAGCTTCGAATATGTTATAGCCCTACGTAATACCTAAAAAAATGAAACATCATTTTCTTCAAAAAAGTGCGGGGAAGGGTTCAGAATACAAACAAGTATGAGGGTCATAACCCGAATCATACAAGTATTAAATTTTAAAATATTTCGACGAAAATATAACTTACGCATACATCTATGTAGGTCACTCACATGTTATCCCCATCGAAAAAAAAAATAATTTCAACTTTTTTTTATAACTGAATATTAATATTCGTCATAAAAACATATTTGTAGGATTTTCTCCCGATCCAGCTTCGAATATGTTATAGCCCTACGTAATACCTAAAAAATGAAACATCATTTTCTTCAAAAAAGTGCGGGGAAGGGTTCAGAATACAAACAAGTATGAGGGTAATAACCCGAATCATACAAGTATTAATTTTTAAAATATTTCGGCGAAAATATAACTTACGCATACATCTATGTAGGTCACTCACATGTTATCCCCATCGAAAAAAAAAATTAATTTCAACTTTTTTTTATAACTGAATATTAATATTCGTCATAAAAATATATTTATGGAAATTTCTCCCGATCCAGCTTTGAATATGTTATAGCGCTACGGAATACCTAAAAAATGAAACATCATTTTCTTCAAAAAAGTAGGGGGATGGATGTTAAATATTGTGGAGAGTATTAATTACTCGAATTTCGTGTTTATATATTTTATTTGCACGAACGCAAAAATAGTAAATGTTTTTATAACAAAATTATAACAGTAAATATAAGAATATTGATATACCTAGTGAGGCTAAAAGTATCGGCGTTAAATGGTTTTGTATCAATTGCTCTGACTAATTTGTTTACTACCTATGATAACTATGTGTTTTCAGTTATAATCTACAGGAATCCGACGATGATCAACGAACAGACAACGAGGAGATCGCTAAATGTTTGGTCACTATTCCTCACTTTTTACTCTTCTATTAATTCTGCATCGTATTAGTTTGCAGAATAGTGGAAGAGTAAAGTGTTTAGATTACAACTGCACAAAACTCCTCTCTGGTGGACCTTGCCAACAACGTTAAAACTCTATAAATGCCAAAGATGAACACAATCGCAAATTAAATAACGGAGGTGCAAAGATTATCATAAAATGGGCGAAAGCGACCTTGCACCTCTACTTCAGGTGTTTCTATAACAAACAGGTTTATCTTCCTTTCCTTTAGACATTCATTATTGTCTGCGACAAGTCGATCGAGCCTATCAATTAATCTTAGAGGCTTCAAGAACAAACAATCTTTTGTATTAATTGAAACAAATAAATTAAAATTCTTGATATATTTCCAGGTACGTAAGTACGGACAGGATAACCGTAAATAACCCAAAATTCGAGTAATTAATACTTTCCACAATATTTAACATCCATCCCCGCACTTTTTTGAAGAAAACGATATTTCATTTTTTAGGTATTTCGTGGCGCTATAACATATTCAAAGCTGGATCGGAAGAAAATTCCATAAATATATTTTTATGACGAATATTAATATTCAAATTTGAAAAAAAAAAAAAATTAATTATTTTTTCGATGGGGATAACATGCTTGTGACCTACATAGATGTATGCGTAATGTATATTTTCGCGAAAAAAATCGAAAATTTATTATTTATATGATTCAAGTTATGACCATACTTGTTTGTATTCTGAACCCATCCCCGCACTTTTTTGAAGAAAATGATGTTTCATTTTTTAGGTATTACGTAGCGCTATAACATATTCGAAGCTGGATCGGGAGAAAATTCTATAAATATATTTTTATGACAAATATTAATATTCAGTTATAAAAAAAAGTTAAAATTAATTTTTTTTCGATGGGGATAACATGTGAGTGACCTACATAGATGTATGCGTAAGTTATATTTTCGTCGAAATATTTTAAAATTTAATACTTGTATGATTCGGGTTATGACCCTCATACTTGTTTGTATTCTGAACCCTTCCCCGCACTTTTTTGAAGAAGATGATGTTTCATTTTTTAGGTATTACGTAGGGCTATAACATATTCGAAGCTGAATCGGGAGAAAATTCTATAAATATGTTTTTATGACGAATATTAATATTCAGTTATAAAGAAAAGTTGAAATTAATTTTTTTTTCGATGGGGATAACATGCTAGTGACCTACATAGATGTATGCGAAAGTTATATTTTCGCAAAAAAAACAAAAATATAATATTTATATGATTCAAGTTATGATTATACTTTTTTATATTTAACATCCATCCCCGCACTTTTTTAAAGAAAATAATGTTTCATATTTTAGGTATCACTTAGCGCTATAACATATTCGAAGCTGGATCGGGAGAAAATTCTATAAATATGTTTTTATGACGAATATTAATATTCATAATTAATATTTTTTCGAATTTTAAATTTTTCATTTTAGAATCGGTACCGCTGGGGTCTAGTTAGTACAGTGTCCAAATTTTAGGTTAGTGGTACCAGTAGAAAGTATCGAAAATGGCCGCTAGAATATCTGTATTCCAGGATCACCTTGGTAAAATGTATATAGTTTACTATTTTTGCGCCCTCTGCCCGCATGTAGTTAGACCTTCATTGTCTTATGCTTTCTTAATTCTCTGGTATCTTACAAAAATGTTGGTTGCTATGTAACCACTATACAAGCATAGCAGCAGGTTAAAACCATAGCTTATGGTTTTAATCTCTTTGGCTTATGTATATATATAATATATAAGCGTATAGTTAAAACCAGAGTCCGTATATAAACGGACTCTGGTTAAAACCAAAGAGATTAAAACCATGGGAATAACATGCTAGTGACCTACATAGATGTATGCGTAAGTTATATTTTCGCCGAAATATTTTGAAATTTAATACTTGTATGATTCGGGTTATGACCCTCATACTTGTTTGTATTCTGAACCCTTCCCCGCACTTTTTTGAAGAAAATGATGTTTCATTTTTTAGGTATTACGTAGCGCTATAACATTTTCGAAGCTGGATCGGGAGAAAAATTCTATAAATATGTTTTTATGACGAATATTAATATTCAGTTATAAAAAAAAATTGAAATTAATTTTTTTGTTCGATGGGGATAACATGCTAGTGACCTACATAGATGTATGCGTAAGTTATATTTTCGCAAAAAAATCTAAAATATAATATTTATATGAATCAAGTTATGATCATACTTTTTTATATTTAACATCTATCCCCGCACTTTTTTAAAGAAAATAATGTTTCATTTTTTAGGTATTACCAATGTATATATAACTACATTGGTTTTACGTAGCGCTATAACATTTTCGAATCTTGATCGGGAGAAAATTCTATAAATATGTTTTTATGACGAATATTAATATTCATAATTAATATTTTTTCGAATTTTTTCTTTTTTCTTTTAGAATCGGTACCGCTGGGGTGTATTCAGTACAGTGTCCAAATTTTAGGTTAGTGGTGCCGGTGTCGCAAAAAAATCGTTCCCCGAAATATTCGTTCTTATTTTACAAACTGCGCATGCGCATGAAGTGGTGGTCACGTGATTACCATTTTCCACAACATCGATGAAATATTTATTCCGCTTGCAAGATACACTTCATTTCATATGTGCAAAATGTTGTCAGGAATACCTATATTTATATTTTTTCGTTGTTAACGTATTGAGTGTCATGGTATTCTCCCACTGCGGTATAGATGTGAGATTTAGTTGGAGGTATAGGCACAGATTTTACCAGTTGCCTTTCTCATATGTGGTATAAGTCTGTAAGCTTTTTACCGCTTTGGTGTTATTAGACCAACCGAAAATCCAATCCAGGTACAACCAAACCAATAAACAAACTACTGAACCAACCGTTAACAAATTGAAAAGAAAAATGATGACTAATTGACAGTATTTACAGTCATATAAATAAATGCTGCCAAATTTTACTTTGGTAATATAAACGTCACAATGATAATTCCAACTAACGCAACAAAGGTTTTTGTGTTGTCATCAATTTTATTAAAATATTAAGCACATTTTACATGTACAGTCAGTCCCGTAGTTTATATACAATATGTTTCATAAGAGATAAAAGTATAATTGAAATAAAGATGCAAAAAATTCAATATAGCTGTATATGCAACGGCGTATTTAGTTGTTGAAGTGGAACTGTTTTCACGAATGTCGTCATCGAGGGTCAAAGGTCAATGGGAACGATTTTTGCGGGGGAACGATTTTTTCTGACACCGGGAGAAGGTATCGAAAATGGCCGCTAGAATATCTGTATTCTAGGATCACCTTGGTGGTGTTTGCTCGGGATATTAAACAAACGTACTAAATGCATCAAATTTCACCACAGACCAACACTTATATGGGTATACCAAACAAATGTGACTTGTTTTACATTTTTTATATACAATTCGCAACAAATATTTTCAGGGCATTTCCCGCAAATTAAAACTTTTAGTTTCGCCCAACTAACAAGAGAGCTGAACTCTAAAGAATGTGCACGTTTAATTATAAAATGATTCATACCGTAAGTCTATTTATGAATGAATGTAACCTGCTTTATCCTCACGTGGCGGGTAAACGACAGTCGTTACAACACAAGTGTTTTGTTTTATCCACCTCGTGCCAGTTTACGAGTTACCACGAATGTAACTGTTTGCGGGATTGTTTTGCGAGATATCTTTTATTAGTTGTTGAGCATGTTAGTGGTCATATAGATCCTTTTTTTTCATATAGATCCTTTTATAGATCCTTTTTTTAACATCATATGATTAATATTAATTTTTAACATTACCTAATTACTGCGTGATTACGGTTGGTAAAAATTCATGTAAACAAAGGTTTTTAAGCGACGACAACGTCTAACTAGTGTAAGTTTACAATAAACACATGGTACAGGAGTTGTACAAAGCGTATTTACACATATTCTTTACCAATCACTCAATCCTCATACGTCATAAGTTTCATTAGTTATAATACATGTATAAACACATTCTGCCTACTGCTCCACATAGTCACCAATGGCGAATAGAACCCGTTTTGTTGGTTACTTCAGATTTGTTTTTGGTCGAGCCCAGTCGACCGTTGTAATAAAAGGATTAATTAATATAGCAGAATGGGGGAAAATTGGGACACCTTTTTATTTTGTTTTCTCTTTTCATTTGGTAGTAAACAAAGAACATTCAATGAATTATAAAACCGTATCTTCACGACTTTCACAGACCGTTGTTAATTGTTTAAAACACGATCAGGCTATTTGGATATTATGTGTTAAAGGTGTCCCATCTTCCCCGACTCTACTATCTTATGCTAATTAGTTTAAAACGTGCTTATTCATTAGATCTGTGATCTCTTGTTTTAATGTATGTGTATTAATCTATGTATATTAATATAATGCACTTGTTTCATTTTTTTGTAATTGTTCCCTTCAAACAGTTTATTATAAAGTTTGGTAAAATTGCTTTTGGGGTGTTTGTTTTTCCATTCTCCAATATCTAGTTAAAATACGAAGATTCCTACTAAATTTCACTTTTTAATGTTTATATATCATTTTGTTTCGGCAAACATATAATGCAAAAAAAAACTCAATGTGCTAATTATTTATCTATATTGTATTTAAATTCATTTACCAAAGTAAAAATGAGAATAGATTTAGTTCAAAAGCACATAATAGGCAATCACAGTGACGTGTTACTCTCTTATATTTTGCTTACTGCTTCTTTTTTGCCAAGAAATAACAACCTAAAAAATACAAACATTAATAAAGCCTGGATAAAATTGAAAATGTATACGTAACATGTAAATTATATACCTGAACTAGTAGCGTAAGAAGGGAACTCACGAAAATAAAACCGCCACTGATATATAATGCTGTACTTGGCTTGTTTGTGCTGTTTACAGCGAGTCCTGTGGTTTATTATTATGTCAAATGTAAAACATAAATGCATAAGCAAAGGTTATAGTGGAGTGGGGGAAGATGGGACACCTTTAGCACAAAATATAAAAATATCCTGATCGTGTTTTAAACAATTAACAGCGGTCTATGAAAGTCGTGAGGACAAGGTTTTATAATTCTTTGAATGTTTTGTGTTTACTACCAAAATGTACGAGAAAATATAATGAAAAGGTGTCCCATCTTCCCCTATCCTACTATATGATGTTTACAAACACAGTCAACCCCGCTTAATTCGATCACATCTGTACCAAGTCTGACTGGTCCGATTAAGCTGGATTGACTGTATTGTTTTATTAATGAAGCATATGGCACGCGGGTACTGGTTATCTCCAAATCACGTAATTTCTTTCTATAATTTTTAATTCCGTATAAACCTTAAGAAAATGCAGGTTATATGGGTTTTAATACTACACTGATCCAAGCGTGCTGCAAACTTTGGGTTAAACTTACCAACTAAAGGAGGCGAAAGAAGAGTCCCGACCCCATTCAAAATTATACCGATGCCAATCGCTGTTCCATAATTTGCTAAGCCCACAATGTCGGCTAAAATCACGTAGAACAGTCCGCTTAGACCACCCTAAAATACAAGTTTAGAATGCTAAAACATTTAAAACTGTTTTTACAGATTTACCAAAAATACTCCCAAAAGAGCGGCGACTATTGCAAGTCCGGTAAATGAAGTTGTGAAAGTAAAAAGGAAGCTACACATTGCAATTCCCATGAGGTCGAATCCATACGTAATAATGCAATTAACTCTGAAATAGAACAACTCATTAGTTAACAATGCAGTTCTTTATACTGAAATGAAAATAAACGCAGATATCTTGGCATGGCGGGAACACTAATTTTAAACACCTAGTGCTAGAACTGGAATAAAACGATACTGTTTAGATGTCTTGCCCATAAGGACGTAGTTTTTTAATATAAATAAAAGGTATTTAGTAAATGAGCGTGCTTAAATAAGTAATTCATTTAAAGCTTTACATACCCTTTTAAATCGCCAATTAGTCCGAAAATGATTCGTGATGGTATGTCAACAGCAGCAGTAATTGAAAACAAGATTGACGCTTTTATAGGATCAATATTCACCTGTCAATAACAGGCACTTTAAATATAATCGGCAATGCTTAATTTCCAATAACTACCATACAAACCTGTAACTCGGCATACGGTGCAATGTATAACTGGAAAGTAGAATATCCTGTCATCAAAATTATTTGCGACAGAACCAGTACGAGAAAGGGTTTGTTTTTAATCAGCTGTTTAAACGAACTCTCGGTTTTTTTAATGGTAGCTTTTACTTCGACGTCGGAGGAATGGTTTATATTTAAATCAACTGACTCAGTTTCGTGAGCTTTTGAATCGTCTTCGCTCTCAATCTGAGGACATCGCTTGGCCAAACGTAACGATAGTTCGATAGGTCTCATTAGAGCACCGACAATGCACAGATTGAAATATACGCCTCCCATTATTAAATAATATCCATGAATTCCATATTGGTTCACAAGCCATTTGTTCATGGGGCAAATTATGAACGAACCCAATGGTGAACCTAAACATTTTGCGAGAAGCATTGTAAAAGAAAGTCAAGAAACATTTAAATAAAGAGAATCAAATAATATTTTGTACTTAAACAACCTTTTTTTGATGGGGTAACGATAATGATATATAGTATAGGGTGGGGAGAGGTGGGATACCTTTTTGTTTAATTTTCTTGTCCCATTTGGTAGTAAACAAAGAACATTTAAAGATTTATCAAACCATATCGTTACAACTCCCGTATACCGTTGTTAATTGTTAAAAACAAGATCAGGATATTTGGATTTTATTTGCTGAAAGTGTCCCACATCACCCAACCCTACTATAGATAATTAAAATATGTGACTCCTTGAGATAACGATTCATAATTATTAATAAACCTTGACCACTGCCTAAGTTTACCCACCCCTTAAAAAGTCCAAACAAAGACACAATGTTCAAATGTATAAATACCCATGCTTGCAATATGTGTTGCGAGCGATCTCCGTTTTTTGAAATAGTAACCAATGATAACAGGAGTAGGAACATAAGCTAATCCGGATCCGAAACCTGCAAAAGATTTTACTTTCATTTACGCAGCTATAAAACCACTATACAAAACACGGAAGTGGCGTAATAAAAGGAACAGGAGGGCAAAGCTTCAATGGGTAAGCACGTATTAAAATAATTAGCATAATATTAATCAACCCCTCTACTATAACGGACGACTTGGCTTGTTAAAAAATATGTTGAATTGTAAACTTTTACTAGTTAACTTTGCCGTCGCTTAAAAACTTTAAAATTAGTGCTCAACAAGATATATATGACCACTAACGTGCTCAACAACATTGCGACAGTAGTCGTTGCTGTGTTATATGGATTACAAGAAAGCAATAGGTTCAAAAATATGACCGATAAATTCAACACACACAATTCACAGCGTGAGACTGCCATTGTCTCACTGCTGTTACGTTCGGATTATGGGTATATGTGTTGCTGCTGTGGGATTTTACGACGTATTTTTATTAAGCCTTAGTCAAATACTGTTAAACCAATACACTGGCCCATAGTTTTTTAATCGTAGTCAGTACGCAAACACTTTTACGTGTCGTTGTATAACGGTAACGATTGAGCATGTATATATGGCTGTTTTACTATAGGGTATACTTATGGTCTCCACCTGCTAGTGGTGTATAAACATTTTTGACCTACCCAAAATCAAACCAGCAAAAACGTCTAGCATGAGCATTGACACAGAGAACGAAGCAATAACACAAGACGTTCCAGCAACTAAGCCACCAACTATCACTGTATTGCGATGACCTATTCGCGGCATCAACTGCGCTGCGCAGTTACCTGGAAAATATTTTCATAGGGTTTTATTTGTAAGTAAATGCATGTTATGTTTACTTACCACCTATTGCAAGTCCAGCAGATACGATTGCTGAAACCCAACCCACACTCGAGTAATCCGTTTCGAACGTGTTCATGATTGGGACAAGTACTGTGCTTTGGCATCTATAAAATTGAGTGTCAGCAGCTATTTTAGCGATTTGAAAACAGACGGGTAAAGCAGTCTAAAATATTAGTTGATTTTAATTATTAAATGAATTTAATATTAGTAAACGTAAATTACACAAAATAGTGTTGCACGATTTAAAAATCAAGGTTAAAAGTTCTTATTTACTGCTATAGTTTTCAATATTTTACCTACAGTATAAGTTATTGTATAAAGAAAGAACTTTAATTGATTAGTTTACTGTAGTCTCTGGATCGAATGATGTGTATTTACCATGTTATACATATTTGTTCGATAATCACATCTAAAAGCGCCACCCATTGTTTTTATGTTTTAATCGGTGAGGCCTGTCGCGATATCCTGTTTGGATGTACGTAAGGAAATGCCTGTTCACTTCTTATCCCCTTTGTAAACAATTGGAAAGGCGAAATGTGTTTGCGGCATTGTTTTTCTGTGTTGCATGCCACATGTGTGTCAGTGTGTGTGTGTTATATAAAGCTTGCTTTTTATGTACGTCGGCTTTTGTCCTATTTTTCTTTATTTTGTCGCTCAATCGTTGTGTTATCAACAAAAGAGTCTAATAATCTGTTAAGCTGGATGGTAGTCAATCGTTATATACATTAAGCCGCCCCTATTCTGTCGAATAGTACCGTAACAGTTGTTTTCGTCGATCACCCCATGGGTATCCGTAATGGGAAGATTTAATATATATATATCCCAACTTGCCCCATGTCCCAACACACCCCACACTACTGTATTACAGCGGAACTTTAATTATTTTAGTAAGTACCCACCTCGCTGTTCCGAACACCAAACTGTAAACAATTACTCCTGAAAATGCAACCACCCATCCCCAACCACCGTCCAACGACTCGTGTTGATCTTTACGCATTTTGCTTAACTTGCAATAAAGTATTTGCTGATCTGATTAAGCCTCACGATTGACGCCGGCACGAGTAATGTGTGACCACCAAGAAACCGTAAAACAAATATGTCGAAAAAAACAACCTAAGGGGTTTACATTATCTAGTCTCTCTACTTTGATACACTGTACCTGTTTCAAAATATTAAAAGAAACGTATAATAAAATTCGCTGACCAAACTCTCTTAAATCAATCTTGTCAAATTCATTGAATATCCCAGGAACAATTTGTACAAACCGTTCTAATGTATGCTAATGGTACATATGCTGTCAACAATTGGAGCGCCTTAAACTGTCACTTACCATGTATACATCTGCTGTTGCTCTGTAGTCTATAATATGCTGTGAAACAACATCTGTTATACAGCAACAGAGCTTGGTCAATAAGACGAACTCGCTCTCGTATTATTGTCTTGTACTCGTTATTGGCATATAGCGTCTGGGCGAAGAAAAAGGCACCATGTGTATTTATGCCGCAAGAATGCAAGTTAAGCACTTATAATTTTCACCTGTGCCGCCGCCACAGATTTAATGATGAAGTTTATCCAAATTAAATCACAGTATACTCGATATATGTGTTTATAGGACTGTAAGCTGCGTGAGTTCGAGGTGCATGAAACATAACCCCTGTTTCCTGTCGTTGAGACTGTATAGCGACCGACGTGTGAAAGCGGTAGATTTAACTTCAATTCACTCCAAATTTACTGAGGTTTTTAAATTGGATAATATTACACGCTTGCACATCAGTTAACAATGTCCTGGTAAACTATTGTGCTTACGTCTTAATCAGTAAGCTGTGACACAATTTCCTGTTCGTGGTGTGTTAGAAAACGCCTGTCCACATCTTATCGACCCTTTAATCACGTGGACAGGCGAGTTGGGTTTCGCAATATCGCCCTTTTTTCTTGTGTACGTTTTGTTGCCACGTGTGTGTATGTTTGCCACGTGTGTGGATGTTTTTCCTTCCACGGGGTGTACAAATTATATAAGGATACAAATTTCCCTCTCTACATCCCATAGTCACTTCATCGTTGTGTTGTCAATAAAGGAGTCAATAATCTGCTGAGTTGGGTGCTAGTCAATCGTTTGTTTAGACGAGGTACAGACCAACTACGCGTAGAGAATACATTCGTGACCACCCCCTACGGCCTACAAGGCCGTCACACAAGAACAAAATAACCGAACGTCAACGGCAACTCTATAAACTACAGTCATCACATTTTTTTATATTGTTCTTCCGTCATGTAACCATAAACAGCGTTAATTTCACTTCATTTATAAACTTGAATTCCGCGAGAGCCACCTACCGGGTAATTAGTATCCTTATATAATTTAATTTCGGAGACTGCCATCTACCGGATAAAAAATATTTATTTCTGACATGTTTTAGATAATGTTGAATTGGTCTGTCTCGCGGTATCGTGAGTTTTGTATTTAAAAAACGCGTGCTGATTTCTAACTGCTATCATGGCTGAAAGCGTTCAAGCATTTGTTCAAGGCCTCAAAAGTCGGAATGAAGACACACGATTGTCAATAGCTACTGCACTGCAGCATTATATCAACACAGGTCAGTCTTTTTATGCTGATGGACTAGAATTTATATTAAAACACACGCCCACCTAAGCAGAATTGCCAAGCCTCGAACCTTTAACCTCCGGGCGGGAGGCAAGGGCCGGACAGCTGTAATCATTATGCAACGCAATTTTTATGCAATAAGTGAAATGCGAATACCTATAATATTAAATATCTGTGCTTGAAGCACAGTCAACTGCTACACTCTAACCCAACACTGTGTTCTAACCATGACACTAGATAAAATATATTACATTTGCTTAAATTACAGAGGTACAAGAGCTATCCAGCGAACAAAACATTGAATTTATGAGTGAATTAAACTCTAATATATATGAAATGTTGTCCAGCTCTGATATTCATGAAAAAAAAGGAGGTTTACTTGGTATTGGTGAGTACTGACATGTATCTTTTTTATGATTGTAACTTATTTAACTCGCATGGCCTGCTTACGAGTTACCACATAGGTAACTTTGGTTTTGTGTTTGATTAGAAACTTTATAAGCATGTACTATATTACTCATTATAACGTGTTTCAGTATGCTATAACCTCTAACTGTGCTTTAACCTGGGTTTATAACTCTTCTGTAAAAATTAGAGTTGTTGAAATTCGCCAATTAAACCATGTATGGGTGATATTATTAAAACTTACATGATGCAGTGGTAGTTATTATAATATTGGTATTCTATTTAATGAATATATATGTACCTTTTTGTGAGTGGTTTTTCCGTTAAGTTTCTTGTTCAAAATCGCATACTCCAATATTTGCATTAAGCTCTGAAACCATAGGCCATATTATGGGCAAAAGGTTGGTTCCGTAAACAAAATAACATGGCGTCAGGCCTTACATTTTAAAAAATTCCAATTAAATGTGTAAACGGTATTAGTAGGGTTTTTGCTTCAGTTCTAAAAATATTTTAAAGATAAATTGATTTATTGATATTTAATTGCAAAATTGTCCGGGTAGGCTTAAACACCCTGCACCATATAATTAAACTTCACTGAACATAATATTACATTCCAGTTAGTCAGATTGATGTGGATGGAAGTGACGGACAACTTTTGAAGTTCTACAACTTGTTGAGGAACCTACTGCCTTCACCTGATATTGGTATGTAATGTATTACAGACTGTTTAAAAGGACAGAGTCCTTTATTTTGATCAGTTTTTATATTAATGTTCTCAAACAAATCCTAAAAAGAACACATTTTGTAATATTTCACAATGTGTACTGCACAGAATGTTTAATTTTTGAATAAAGTATACAGGTTTCTTGACTGAAACCTCACTTGTATACGGTGCCATTAAATAGTTTTGATTTTTGATTTATATTTATGTATATATATGCTGTTGTTAAAATATTTAAAGCAACTAATTTCCAGAAACCATTAATTTCCAACGAGAAAACACACAAATAATCTTTTCAAAAAAATCATTTTTTTGAATAATTTTGATTTATGCACTGTCGGTAAAAGAGCGCTGTCTCATATTTTATTTAAGCAAAATATAAAGTTGTCGCACGTTAGGGGTGATGGAGATTGCTGCTCAAGTAATGGGAAGAATGGCGGCATCCAGTGGTTATAGAACCGAACATATTGAATTTCAAGTACAAAGATCTGTTGAATGGTTGGGGACTGAAAAAAATGACCCAAAGAGACATGCTGCTGTAAGTATGCTCGTTTTGAAAAAGTAGATGCTGATCAAAACATTTTTAACCTCTTTTTTTACCACTATCGCCTGAAAAGTCTGCAAAAAATGTTATAACATCTCTTGTTGCAATAGGCTAAGTACATTTCATCCCCCACCCCCTTCTCACAAAATAATAAGTTTGTCAGCTCCTGTTTAAAACCGTATGTACTGTTTTGAAGTCCATGCTTTGAAGGAATTTGAGTTATTATCTTGATAGACAATACGTCATAAGAGTTGTAACATAGGTAATATGAGTGTTCTGTTTTATACACCTCTTTTAAAGTTACGATGTAATTTTTCTGTTTATTCTCTTTTATTGGGCACCCCATTACTGAAAAATGGGTTGGAGCAATTACTGTTAAGTGTCTAACCTAGAAATGCACATGCCAACAATGGTAGCATCAGCAACGTTGGGTACCTTTATCTAAAAAGAACGTTAACTGTGTTAAGTCACTTGTTATTGTATTTAACCTAGGTCCTTGTATTGCGAGAAATGGCTGTCAGTTCATCAACTATTTTCTATCAACAAATCCAGTCTTTTTTTGATGGAATTTTCAATGTCATTCATGACTCAAAGGTAATGTAACATGTATGTTGTTTTACCTTTATGTGGTGGGCAAGGACAGTTGTTATACCATTGTACACTGTTGCCCCATTTCACATGTAATTTTGTTTTTGTGTTTTTTGTTTTATTTGTTTATTCCCTGTTTCTATATTATAGCAATCAATACGGGAATGTGCTATTGAAGCTTTACGAGCTGCATTGTCGCTTGTTGTTCAACGAGAGACAAAAGATTCAAAATATAGGCCAGCGTGGTATGAGGTAAGCAGCATGTTTCTAACTAAGAGAAAATTTAAGTTTGTTTTTTGCTGGGGCTGATTCTATTCTATATGGGTGCTGTTTTACAACAAGGCAAGATATGGGGCCATTTACACCAGAATTGGCCCAATATATACTCTTTTTAAAGTGGACCTTTTGAGCCGGGGTACATAACCCAAAACTAGTTGTTCATTTTATTTGATTTTTTGGCCCCAACGATAGTGTAATTGATTAAAAAAAAGTTACATTTGTATATGTTTTTTAATTTATGCTTACATGTTGTGTGAGAAATGTATATGCTCAAATTTTTTTTTAAAGATTGAAAAGCTATTTTTGTTAGTTTCTATAAATGTTTGTTTATACTTTCCACTATCATTCACTATTAGGCTTGTTATGATGAAGCAACTTCAATATGCGATCCAGTTACATTTGAAAAACCATCTATTATTCGTGATGACCGTGTACATTCATCATTACTTATATTAATCGAGCTACTACGTGTGTGTACTACTGACGGTATTTATTACAAATATTTTTATATTTGTTTGAATCAAATTAATCATATTGGGAAGACAATTAGTTTTAAAGGGGCACACGAACAAAAGTTCAAAAAATTTGTTTGGTAAAAATGCTTTATCCATATACAAATTTTCATTTTTCTTTGCTATTTAAGATTTGCTGTTATGATTTTACTGAAAATGTCCCTATGATCTTTTATTTTTTGGCTTTCTTTGAACTGTCACAGTTTTATATAGCTTGGGACTTTTATATCAAATGTTGGTATTAATAGTCCAATATCCCAATATGTTTTTGTGGTTCACCTGGGTTTGAAGAAACTCTTAGTCCTAAAGCTTAACTAGAAGAATTACAAACACGGCACAGGTGGCTTCTAGTATCTGGAACCCTAGTATAAGTTAATTTAGATAATGATTAACAAAATTGTAGCTGTAACTGAAATAAAATTAATTTTACAAATGCTTATGCTTCAAATTATTTGTTGAAAGTAATTTTTTTTTCCACTGTTACTTACTTGTTCTACTTACTTCTGTATTATACAAAAAGGTAGAACATGCACAAGATACTAGCTTTAACACAAATCAAACTAGCATTAGTATTAGAACTATTCCGTTCATTCCCCTTTTCAATGCAGAGTTATTTTTATCTGGAGATTCTGCACCAAATTCAATATATTCACCAAAACATTCAAATTTAAGTTCAAGTTCGGAAAAAGTAAGACAATGTTTTATTTTTCATTTTCTGCCTTTTTTACCGAATCACTTCATTATATGAAATAATGTTTATTAAATTCCAGAGCCGTTTATTCCGAAGCAACAAAAGCACTTCGTTCAAGTTATCAACGTTTTTAATGTCTTCATATCAAGGAAGTTCTGGTGAGAAATTTTAATATTTATGTTAATGAGTTTTAACAAGGTTATTAGGTGTCATACAATCCAGTGTCAAGGCAAACTGGTTAAATACCTGTAGCCAACCTAGAGGTCATTGGTTCAAGACTAGCGCTGCTACCATTATAAGCATATTTAGGCAAGACACTCAAAGGTGTTAAATATGTGGTAATTTGTGAGCACGAATGAGGTGTATGAAACTGTACCATTGCATACAATATTTTTGTGTTGCAGTATATTTATACATTAATTGGCATTTATCCACTTAAGAAAATATATTACCCTTACTGACACTAACACATGAGATGTTTTGTAAACAGTTGAATTCTAGGCACCAGTTTTATGAATAACTCACAATGTCAACAACCTTTTTTCAAACTTCTAATATATAAAATGTATTTTTCAGTCCAACCACCCTCTGCACTGTCGAGCAGCACTTCCGTGTCGGGAATGTTGTTGAAAAGTTCATTGTGCTGTAAACTGCTTTCAGATAAATTTGAACATGTAAGTTAACATATAATTGTTGAATATGATTGAAACTGGGGTGATATTGCTATAATGTAGTTATACACATAATGGTCAAACATAGGAAACATCATTGATTAATTTTCAGTATACTTTGGCTATGCTTGTTTGTATAGAAGTTTGCCAGCAGGGTAAAAGCTATTTTAAGTGTAAAACCAGGGTGCTAAAACATATGATTTTACTTTTTAAAAAGTTACCATGATAAGCTATGTTACAACAGGAAATAAACGCTATGCCTTTAGCTTGAGGGATAACTAATTCCCAAATAATGTTATGATTTATATAATTCAGTCAAGAAATAATGAATAGGCCTATAGGGTAGGGTGGGTAAGATGAAACAGGTTTTCATTCTCTTTTCTGTCTCCCATTTGGTAGTGAACAGATATTTGGAAAATTATATAACTAGGTCTGAGCCCAGCGACTCCAAAAGAACG
This sequence comes from Ciona robusta, assembly GCF_009617815.1. Lineage (NCBI taxonomy): Eukaryota > Metazoa > Chordata > Ascidiacea > Phlebobranchia > Cionidae > Ciona > Ciona robusta. Next base: position 2,917,905 of record NC_143243.1, on the reverse strand, counting down.
TTAATAATTATTAAAAACACCATCAGAAAATATGGAATATAGCTCCTAACAGTATTTCATCCTACCCCACAGTACTATATATATATGTATATTCCACTCCACATATTGTTTTTAGATGTGTCAGTTCGTTCTTACATTCCGGTCTTCAAGAAGTGTCTTAGTTCAACATTCTGTTCTCTCTCTTTTACCGCGTCTTGCTTTGTTTGATCCTGAGAAATTCACAAAATCTTCGTTATCAGAAGCTATGACTTTTCTGTTCTCTTGTTTAAAAAAGGTTTGGCAATGTTTCATCGATTCATGTTTTAAACTTATATTTGATGCTTTTTTAAGTTTATATTTAATGCTAATTTAAACTTATACGTAATGCTAGTTTATACTTATATTTAATGTTTATTTAAGCTTAAATTTAATGTCAATTAAAACTTATATTTAATGCTAATTTAAACTTGAATGTATGTAACTTACTTTATCCTCGCGTGACCGGAAAACGACAGTCGTTATCACACGGGTTTAACACCTCGTGCCAGCTTACGAGTTACCATGTATGTTACTTTGTGGGTGATAATTTTTTTGGGAATTTTTTCATTTTTTTTATGTATGGCTGATAATTTGGACAACCCATTAGTGACCACTGGGTTGGAGCAATTGTCGTTAAGTGTCTTGCCCAAGGACACATATGCCCACAATGGTAGCAGCGACGAGCCTTGAACCCTGAACATCTGATGGTAGAGGCAGAATCCCTAATTAGTTTTAGACTAGCTGACTAATTTTGTTATAGGAGCGAGATCGTTCGGCTGCTTTTCTTGCCACAGGCTTAATGTCGGTTGCAGTAAAAGATGCAATTGAACCTTACCTGACTAAGTTGTTTGAATTCATAAAACAATATCTGCCAACAAAAGAACCCGCTACAAAGTAAGTTATTTTAAAGTATGAGCATGACATTTACATTGTCTTTAAAAAAAAACTTTGTAAATAAATAGGGTTATATGCCAGTTCAAGCTTAAACCCATTCTCATGGAGTGTTTTTTCATTGGAACTTAACCATATAGGAGTAGAATAGAAATATACATGCACAACAAATTAATCTAAGAGTACACAGTACCAGGACATATGTTGTGCCAAAAATTTGAAATGGCAGTTGTTCAGGGTAAATGAATCAACTCTCACAGTTACAAAAGTAATGCATTTCTTAGTAACTAAATGTTGAATGTTTTGACTTTGTCAATAACTACATAACAGTAAAAATCTAACGAGTAGAAAACTGTTTCATCAAGCGTTAATATGGGGTGTCATCTATGTATTTTAAATGTCATGATAACTTGTCAAAGCAGGCACCCTCAACCGTGCTTCTATATATATATTAATATTTATTTTCTTTTATCCTGTCAGGCGGCATAGAAACTATGTACCTGAATCCTCAGTGTTTGGCTGCATATCAATGCTAGCCAAGTCTGCTCCAGCAATAACTCTGCATTATATTAGAGATGAATTATTACAATCTATGTTCAATGTTGGGCTAAAGTAAGTACTTTTAAATAACTCATTGTTTTATTGGAAATTGCCTTCAGAAAATATCACATAAACTGAAACAATAATGTTTTCTGAAAATTGTTAGATTGCTGCTCAGAATAAAATATTTTGTTGGAGCATATTTTTTTTCAATATTTTCAACATATATATTTTTTTCTCTTTTAGTTTTACAAAAGTATGTTTTCTTGCAAAATATTTGTTATTAAGTCCTACATGTATGGTCAGGGTTTTTCAATATCTTATACCAATTGTAAAAAAAAACAATAATGTTTCATAAGCAAATTCTAAAAAAACAATAAATCAATATTATCTCATAAAAAATGTAAAAAAACAATTATATTTTATAAAAAGTGTAAAAACAATAATTTCTCATAACAAATGTAACAAAAAGTCAAAAACAGCAAAATAACAAATCTGTTTACAGTGGTGCTGCTATGCAATCTCTGCACGAACTAAGCAGCATAGCAAGTTTATATCAATCCATACAAGAAGGTGTGCTCAATATACTTTCAAGTGTTCTGCTTCCAAATCAACATGCTGCTGGTGATAATACTTCAGGTACTATTCCCATTTTAAATAATGCTTGTATATTTGATGCGTTAACTGTTAAAGTTTAGGCCATGTTTTACATTTGAAGCATTATATTTATAAATAGGGCCAGGCATTACACTTGATGTGTTGTCTGTTAAAGTAGGGCCATGCATTCCTTTTAATGCGTTATCTGCATATCTTGGGGCGTGCTTTACATTTAATGCATTGTATTAATAAATAAGGCGAGCCATCACATTTGATGCGTTATTTGCATAAATAGGATCGAATATCTATAACTAAAAAATACAAGAACAACTCACTAATTTTGATTTCTTCCCAAAACATATTAAAAAAAATATGATTGATACTAATTTATATGTGTATAAAAATAAAATACTGCTTGAAACAAGCTCAATATAGCTGCTGCCAATATATTTATAAACAGAGGCAGACATCTAGGGGATAAAAGGGAACAAAATTGGTCTTTGCTGGTTATAAACTTCCATTTAAATTTATATAAATTGCAAAATTTTTTTATAAATATATATATGGGGGAAGATGGGACACTTTTAGCCCGTAATATCCAAATATTCTGATCGGATTTTAAACAAGTAACAACGGTCTATGGGAGTCCTGGGGATACAGTTTTATAATTCTTTGTTTACCACCAAATGGGACAAAAAATAGAATGAAAATCTGTCCCATCTTTCCCTACGTTACTTTATATCACTATATACAGAAGCAACAGAAATGGCGACCATAATTCTTGCGTTGCGAACTCTGGCATTATTTCCTTTCCCTGGCAACGAAGCAAAACGTTCAAAAATTCTCCCCCAACCATTCATGGACTTCTGTGAAGAATGTTCCACGGCTAAATACTTGTGCCACGAAAATCGTGAAGTGAGGTTACATGCTGTGGCTACAGTGGTTGCACTTATGCGACCTTCTATACCAAGGCCTTGTACATCTAGTCACCAAACAGTGGTAAGTCACACAAGGTTTTGTTTCGGTATGAATTTAATGAGGCTTGCTTTATTGGAAAAAGTCGTTATAACTCGGGTGTTGGTAATAAGTAGCAGCAGCAAATCCACAACCTATGAGTTAAGACACAGGTGTGTATCCCTGCGCTACCGTGCAGATTAGCACAAGGACATGGCTTCGTGGTTAGGCACTTAAATCGTAACCAAAGGATACCGGGTTCAATGCTCGATACTGATAGGTGTATGCGTTCTTGGGCTCTTATACAGCCATTTTTTCCACCCAGTAGACACTAATGAGTTGTAGCACTCTGGGTGTTGGGGTAATGGGCCAACTGTTGCCTAAATCTTAGCTCCAATTGCGTATTCTGTTGGAGCCCCCCCTTGTAGAATAGAAGAAAAATTTTGGTCCATTTTAAAGCTGTGGTAATTTACAAATTCCAATTACCGATCCAGTTTGTTTTGTTGTAAAGTTATTATTCATTTTTTTTGTTGCAAAGCATATTAAAATTATTTTGAAACTCTTTTGAACAATTTAAAATGCACACTGAAATTTCAACTTGTTTTAATTGCAGGGTAAAAAATAATATAAAAACTATTGTTATATTTTTTATAATTTTAAATATTTAATTCTTTCAGATTTACCCTGTGCTGTCACCAAAGTTGTCAAAAATTATTGGAAGCATTTTGAACTTGGCAATTGCTGATTCAGGTATTTTTGTTCAACTATGTTAAATGTTGGTATTATAGTACTGTGGGATAAAATGGATACTATTAGAACAAAATATACCATATTTCCTGATCATGATTGTAATAATCAAAAACGCTCTTCTGGAGTTGTGAGGCTATGGTTATATAATTATTTAAATATTCATTTTTACAATCAAATAGGATTATAAAAATGACAGAAAACATCGAACATATTACCAAACACAGTAAAATTACTAAAACTATCAAAAAAATTTAAAAATATTATTTCAAATGCCCAACAAAATATTCTGTATAATTTATCTTTTTACTTTTAATCATATGTTTTATATACCAGACAAACAAGTTCGAATGCACGTTCTTAATCTGCTGGATGATCGATTTGACTGCTACCTTATCCTGGTATGAATTTGTTAAAGTCTGTTATACATATTGGTTGTATGTCATTAGGACTCCTATTAAATTCAAATTTAACATATCATAATTGTTAAACTATTATCTTTTTAGATTAACTGTTTACTTTTTCACAATAATTAAGTTCTACACCAGCGGTTCCCAAACTAAGGTTCTTCAACGAACTGGGCTCCATTCCTCAGTTTTAGAGGGTCTGCAATTTTTGCTTTTCTTTTATTGGTGTGGTTTTTGCATTTTTTTAATAGCATTCTTTGATTTTTATAGGGTCACGAAATATTAAAATATTTGCAAAAGGTCCACCATGCAAAAAAATTTGAAAACCGCTGTTGTATGCCAACTATTACTACTGTTGCATTACAAGATTTTAAAAAAATTAGGCTGTTTTGAAAAAAAACAATTTTTTTAAAATCAAAATTAAAATGATGACTTTTTAAAAGACACCTGTTCTCTACATTAATCTACAATGCTTCGCTAAAAGTTACCATCTATATATTTCTTTATTTTGCAGTCTGAGAATCTAAACCTGTTATTTGTTGCCCTGCATGATGAAGCATTCGAGGTTCAAGAATTAGCAATTCAAACTATTGGTAGATTATCTGAGTTGAACCCAGCTTATGTGATGCCTATGCTACGAAAAACTCATATACAGGTAATGAAAGTGAATAGTTTTCTTACTTATCAAAAAAACTATATATATTTAATGTCAAATTATGGTTATATTTATTCACAAATCTTAAGGTTCATAATTTTATGTCATAAATGTATATGCCTTTTTTCTGTAGTATTTATTAATACAATCTTTTTTAACAAAAAAACAAAAACACTCTTGTTAACAATTCATTTGCATAATATTTTATTAAACTTTCACGTACCTACCTATAATAGAAACTTAGAGTAGTTTTGGTTTACAACAAATGTACATATATTTTTGGCATCTATAATTTAGCTTGACCAATATTTTTGCCGCAATGTTTATAATCTAAGCTTGACTTATTTTTTCTTGACTTAATTTTCAGCTTGTGGCTGAACTTGAACACAGTGGGATTGGAAGAAATAAATTACAAGCTTCACGTTTAATTGGTCATCTTGCACGAAATGCACCGAATGTAATGAAGGCTTATGTTGTACCAACTATAAAGGTAAACTAAATAGAAAATAGAAACTATAAAGGTAAGGATTAAAAATGGCCATATAGACATGCATGCATAAAATAATGTGTTTTTTTAATTTAAAACGAAAATAGGGATTATGTTTAAATTTTTTTACTGTTTTTTTTTTAAATTTTAAACAAAATACCAAGCTAAGGGATTTATCCTACGATGCTGTTCTAACATGCAGTCATAAAAATAATGTGTTTTTTTTTTTATTTAAAACGAAAAAATTATGTTTGCATATTTTTACTCCTGTGCTGTTTTTAAATTTTAAACCAAGCAAAGTGGTTTACCCTACGATTCTGTTCTGACATGCAGTCATAAAAATAAAGTGTTTTTTTTTAAATTTAAAACGAAACTTAGAAATACATTATGTTTGCATGTTTTTTAAACAAAACCCCAAGCAAAGTTGGTTCCCATACGATTCTGTTCTGTATTGGTTAATTCCATTTGATGTGAAGATAGTATACTTTACGATATACCCCCAATTTCATGTGTGTTACCACTAACAAGCACAAGTATACTACAGACGTTTTTTTATGTTGGCAAAAATTTAAGGTCACATTGTTAAAAGGCAGTTCACCTCATAGTCATTAAACATAAGGAACCTAATGGATAGTTACGTCGAAAATTATGTACTTTGGCTCTGTTTGTATGTATGGACACCCGGCAGCAGATGAAGTTGTTTTAAGTAAAGCTAACATCAAAGAACTATAAACGTCAAACATTATATGAAAATTTTTAACTATTTAAAAAAATTGGTGTTAATTTTTTGTTTTATTTTTTAAAAAAATTCTAAACTTACGTCAACCCTTACCAGACCTTGTTAATGAAACTAAGTGATGAAGAACAAACAGTTGCTGTGTCTGTTGGTATGATGAGAACCATTGGTGACCTTGCTGAGGTTGGAGGAAAGGACGTGAGCGTTGTAACCGACCATCTTTTCCCCATCATATTATCAATGCTGCAGGAAATGTCTTGTTTTACAAAGAGAGAGGTAATTTAAAGTTTAAATTTAATTGTTAGAAGCTATTTTAGTTATGGTAGGGTCTGGGGTGGGGTAAGATGTGACATGTTTTTACTCTAATTTCTCGTCCCCTTTATTGGTAAAAAATATTTAAACAGTTATAAACTGTAGCCTTGTGATCCTAAAATAGCATTTTGAAATGTTTAAAATACGATCAGGAAATGTGGGGTTTAGGTGCTAACAGTATCCCATTTTACCCCACAGTACTATATGTCTTCCCAATTAATGCTGCTTGGACAAATGGTACAGCGTAGGGTGAATGATATTTTGCAATAGTGGACAAATCTATATGGGTGAATGAAGTATTTATGCCAATGGGATAAATGAAATGTATATACTTTATATAAACTGGTAAACTTTATACATACTGGTAATTTTAATGTAAATTCTTTATACATACCATTAGACTTTATACATACTGGTGACACAGACATGCATATTTTTTTTTAAAACAAATTTGTTTATAGTATGATCTATGTTAGTACTATAAAATATCAATTTTTCAGCATGACTTGAAATAAATTTATTGACAGAAAAAGATGAAAAGAAATTATGTTACACACTTTTACCGAGTTTTCAACAGAATAAGAGATTTTGTTTTGTACAGGTTGCCCTCGTGACACTTGGTAAGATAGTGGAAAGCACTGGATATGTGGTGGAACCTTATTTTAAATGTCCCATGTTAATTGATGTCTTACTGGGGTTCCTTAAAACTGAACCAAGCTTGGCATTTCGAAAAGAAGTAAGTGATTCATATATTTATATATATATATATATATATATATATATATGATATAGTTATACGTGTGTATATATATATATATTATATATAGTGAATGAAATGAATGTAACTTACTTCATCATCGCGTGGCTGGAAAACGACAGTAGTTATATAACACAGATTTAACACCAGCTTAAGAGTTACTATGTATGTTACTTTGTGGGTGATTATTTTTTTTTTAATTTTTTAATTTTTTATGTATGGCTGATAATTTGGACAACCCAGTGACCACTGGGTTGGAGCAATTGCCGTTAAGTGTTTTGCCCAAGGACACATACGCCCACAATGGTAGCAGCGTCAAGCCTTGAACCCATTACCTTTGGATTCGAGGCCGGCGCGCTAACCACTATGTATTGGCGCCAGATATATATATATAGTACTGTGGGGTAGGATGTTAGGCACTTAAATCGTAAACGAAAAATAAAGGGTTCATTGCTAAACACTACTGCATAAACTGATGGATGTATATGTTCTTTGTTATGACACTTAAATAAGGACAGTAATGACACTGTATGTGTTTTTTGTTGTAATAATTTTGGTAAAACACTTTATGGCACATAAAATCTTTGTAATACCATTGCTTCAACGTACTTGTCATTAAATAAGTTTTAACACCCTGGCCTAAGTGATAGGGTAATGCATCCGGCCTGAACCTTATGTCCCATGTTGGCCAATGCCCCATGTAGAATAAAATAAAACGTTGTGACCATTTTTAAAAAATGTTGGCAAACTAAATAAAAAAAAACATTTAAAAAATAAAAAGCTAATGAATGTATAAAATTTCGACATGTTTACTTAGCTAAGTGAGTGTTATGTAACAGGTTATGAAAGTACTTTGTTTGATTGGAACATTAGATTGTAAATGCTGTTTTGTGCGTATTTAAAAATAGACTATATATCTGTGTAACTATTTAGCCAAGTTACAAATGTTATATAACAGGTTATGAAAGTGCTTGGTTTAATTGGTACATTAGATCCGTTCAAACACAAAATGAACCAAGGATCAACTGAAGATGTTTCTGTTGGTGCCAACGAACGAAGAGTAAAGAAAGATACCGGTTTGTGATATTTTAACTAATATTTTAGAGAAATTTTAAAATTTGAGATGTTATCGTACTGTAGGGTAAGATGGATATTGTTGTCTCATAAAATCCCAGATTTCCTAAATATACTTTAAACAATTAACTATAACAACACTCCTTTTGGGTCGTGAGGACGTTGTATTCTGTAAACATACCGGACTCAAACCAGTATATAAAACCTGAGTTGCATGAGAATTTTCTACTATTAATGTGCATACTGTATACCAATGTTACACAATAACACATTGTGTCTTTATATGTATGCAGATTTCAATGTAAACGAAATGCTGGTTTCAATTGGAACAACATCAGAAGATTTTTATCCTGCTGTTGCCATAACAACTCTCATGCGTGTATTACGTGATCCATTGTTATCCTCACATCATAAAGATGTCATACAAGTATGGTCTATAATGTTTAATAATGAATAAATCTTGTTTTATCTTCATGGGGTTGGTTACCATGTATGTAACTTTGTGGGTGAATATTTTTTCTGGATTAAAGGCATTATTGGGTTGGAACAATTGCTGTATTTATTGAACTACGTTTTTGTCTGGGCACAGAGCATATCAAAACTGTGTTTTTTTGCCATTTAATAATGGCGTTTTATTGTGTTATTCTTTTCAATGCTTTTTTATTTTGTGTGCACTACTGTACTAAAATATTTAAATTATTACATGTAATACCATTAAAATATTGATTTTAATACACCTGGTTTAAAGACATCTAATATTCACATTCTATAAAATGATAATATTATTTTCCTTGCAGGCTGTCAATCACATGTTTGAATCATTAAACGTGAAGTGTGTACCTTATCTACCAGAGATAATACCAACATATTTGTCAACTATTCAAACTTGTGATCCAAGCATAAGAGAGGTAATACAAAATATTTTGTGTGTTTTTACATATTTTGTTTTTTGTTAGATTTTTTTAGGGTATATCAAGCTTTAATAATATTTACAAAATTTTTATTTAGTTTTTAAAGTTTCTATAAAAGTTTTAGATTTAACTTTACATTCAATATTTTTTTCTTTAAAAAAGATGATAGGAAACTTTTCTCAATTAATATTTCTGAAATTGAATTTATGTTTACAAATTTATATTTATTAGATTAGTTTTAGTATATGATGTTTTCCTGATTGATTATTAAACTTAAAATATTGGGAAAAGTAAAAAATGTTGGATTATGTTTCATACCATCGCAATAAAATAACTTTTGATCTTAAAAAACTTTCAATCTTTTTCCATTAATATATTAAACATATTTTTGTTAAAAAATACAATGCTGTCCAAAAAATAAACATATTTTTTAATAAAAAAAAAACACACAAATTTGTTTAAAAAAGTTGGCTAGCTTTCTAGTTAAGCAACATAAAACTTATATTTTGTTCAGTTTTTGTTCAAGAACTTGGGTCTTATCATCAGCACAGTGAAACAGCATGCTCGAGGATTCATGGATCGGATATTTGTTGTTATTAAGGTTCGTGGATATATTGTTTAATATCGATAAATGAAAATAAATTTTCTTCTGTGGCAAGGCGTCAACAGTTGCTATAACATGTGTGTTTTGTTTTATATACCTCATGCCCGCTTAGGAGTTCCATGTATGTAGCTTAGTGGGAAATTGTTTTGAGAACTTATTCACTTCTATAATGTAATGTGTAATGTAGACACAAAGCAATTTAAGTGACCACTGTGTTTAAGAAATTACTGATAAGTGTCTTGCCCAAGGACATATAGCTTCAGACCCATAACCTCTAGGCTAGAGGCAGGTGTCATTCATACCCATTGTTTGAATATGGTTTAACTATTGTTATTACAATAGGTTCTGCTTCCCTTTATGTAAAGTTTTTATAAAACTATAGATTATTTAACTTTTTGCACAGATTTGTTATAAACGGATATGTTAAGTATAAAGGATTCTATTGTTATGTATGTATATATTTATATTTGTATATGTATGTATTATTTATAGGTATATATATATATATATATATATATATATATCTAATGTACTCCATGTTATTGGGGTCTCACAGCACGCCAGAAAGTTTGAAATTAAGTTCTCAGTGAGCTATTTTAATCAAAAATAATAACTTTTTTTTAAATGTATAAATAAATAGAAGTTTTAAAATATATATATATATATATATAAGCTAATTTTATCAAAATGTATAAAAAATTTGTAAAAATTCTCCTAAAAGATTTCAACTATCAAAAAATATAATTAAAAAAAAGTATGTAAATATAAGTTTTAAAATAAATATGCTATTTTATTTTTATCAAAATTTGAAAAAATTATAAAATTTTTATAAAAGATTTGAATTTTTTTTACAGGAGCACTGGGGGATGGGGAGTGAGATGCAGAGCATCCTCCTCTCTCTTTCGGAGAAAATAGCATCCGCTCTCTCCTCCGAGTTTAAACTTTATCTTCCCCAAATAATTCCTCATGCCCTACGGATATTCCTATATGATGATAGTCCGGGAAAAACTGTTACACTTGACGTAAGAATTTAATTGGTTTCAACATTTTATGAATGAATGTTATTTTTAACAAATCAATGTTATCATTTTGGTCTGCTATTTTGGATATTTTTTTTAATAATTTTTGTTTTCAATGTTAAAATATTGGTGTACTATTTTAATGAATGATTGTCATTAATTTAACAGACAATTTTAATGTTATAATATTGTTGTGCTTTTTTATGAATTAATGACTTTAGTTTAACAGACATTTTTAAAGTTATAATATTGGTGTTTTATTTTTAGGAATGAATGAATGTCATTAATTTAACAGACAAATTCAATGTTATGATATTAGTTTCTATATTTTCAAATGAATGTCATTTATATATTGGATATTTTCAAAGTTATAATATTTTTCTTCTATCTTTATGAATAAATGTCATTTATTGAGCAGACAACTTTAAAGTGCCAATAATCCTGTGTGTTTTTTGTACAGCCCCTAAATAAGTTACTTTGTGGGTGTTTTTTTGATTGAGTTTTTACTTTTTATGCATTCCTAAAGTTTGTACAACCCTTTAGTAACTATTAGTTTTTTTATCGTTTAGTGTCTTTCGTTGTTATTACTAAAATACTACTTTATAATACAAAAGCATTTATCTTAGCTTCTCCATGCTTTACAAGTGTTTGGGGTAAATATAGATGATTACAGTCACCTGTTGCTTCCACCAATGATGCAACTACTACGTGCTACTACTACACCTATTAATATAAAAAGGTAAAAATTTTAAAACATATATGTGTTTAAATTTGATATGTTTAATTTGAAGCAAAAACTTCAAGTAAACTACAAGATTAGGCAATATTTTTTGGCTCCCTAGCCTATTATTGATCATTTGACAGACACTTAAACATATTGATAGCGGAAAATATGAATTTTATAGAATAATATTAAATAACATTTGATAAAAAATATGTGTTCGATAAAAAAATGTCCAGGCCTATAGCTTGACTGGTAAATTTTGCAGAAGTCGAATACAATTTCTTTAAAAAGTATAACCAATTCAAAATCATTGTATTTTCCAGTGCAATCCTTGAAACATTATGTACGTTGTGCGAATGCATTGACTTGTGTGAACATATGTCATTGGTGGTTCATCCACTTGCTAATGTAATTGATACAATTCCTGATCTACAGTCATTAGCTGTCCGTACTTTATGCTCTGCTATCCGACAGTTTGGATCAAGGTAAGTTTCAGGAATATGGTTTGTAGATAGTTTAAAATCTCAAATTATTACATGTGTCAAACGATGTGTGTGGCCATTCTACATGATGTGTGTGGCCACTCTATACGGCAATTTTTTTCTGTGTGTGGCTAGTTTAAAACTGCAAGTTTTTTAAATGTATAGCCATTTCAAAACGGCAATTTTTTCAAGTGTGTAGCCATTTTAAAACCACAAGTTTTCAAGTGTGTGACTAGTTTAAAACTGCTAATTATTTGGTGTTGCAAGGCTAGTTTAAAATCCACACTTATTGTATGTGGAGCTAGTTTCAAATGCAAATGTTTCAACTTTTAAAGTGTATTGACTGTCATCTATTTCTACTTCCCTTCTTTTCATCGCTTTTATTGGTCTTCACTACTGTATTAAAACGTTAAATAAAGTTTATGCCATGTTAACTAAAAGCTGCAATGTTTAAAACTAGAAAAAAATAGGTTTTATATTTTTAAATGCCACGTTTTTATTCCAAACTTTATTTTACAATATTAATGTCTTTGTTCCATGCTGATATAGCTATACCATTTACTGTTTTTTCACATAAAATTATTATTTAAGGTTCTCTGTATTTGTACCAATGGTTGACCAGCTTATGTTGAAACACAAAATCTCAAGTTCACTTTATGAAAGTCTTGTATCTCAAATTACTAAGGTATCAATTTTTTAACTCATTTTGTCTGTTTTTGTCATTGTATTTTCTTTATTGGCAACTTAAATAATTTCAGTTCTATTTGGTAAATTCCTTTTTTTTTTCTTTTTTTTTATGTAGTTAATTTGTATTTTTTTAGTTTTATGTAGTAAATTAAATATGACATTTTTGCACATTCTTATATAAAAAAAATAAATTTAACCTATTTTTTCTATTGGCTGCATTAAAAAACGTTTTTTTAGCTGAAGAGTCAATAATCAAGAGTTCTTATTTTTATTCATAACGCAGGGTATATTGCGGCAAGATACAGATGCATTCTTATGGTCGGGCATTCAAAAAGTTGAAGACACTTCTTTACAATCATCTGATGTATCGCTTACTAAGAAAACTCGCATTCATACAAGTAACTTGCAAAAGGTACAGGAATCGTGTATAGTACTCATATTACAATAGATAGTTTTAATGTAATGCGTTTTTTGTCTTTGTAATGCTTTTTATCAATACACAGTATAGGCCTACATAAAATAATTTTTCACTAAACATACTTCTACCTGCCTTGAACATCTTTATCCCTAAAAACTATGTGTACCTCATGCTAAGAAGATAACATACTTTAGTACATGCTTTGCAATTTCTTCTGTATATTTTTTGTTTATTTTTAAATATTATTTTTATACAATTCGCGATTATTTTAAAATAAAAATTCCGTAAAATAAAATGATATCCTAATATAGGCGTGGACAGTTACACGGCGTGTCTCGAAAGATGATTGGTTGGAGTGGTTGCGTCATTTAAGTGTTGAATTATTAAAAGAATCTCCATCTCTTGCATTAAAAGCTTGCTCTGCGTTCGCCAAAACTTACACTCCATTAGCAAGGTGAGGAATCTATTATTATTATTTATTATAAAAACATCCAAACCATTATACTTATATTTAAATAGCTCCTAATACACAACGCAATTTATAAATAAATAAGGCTACAGCCATTGTTACTTAGGAATATTTCAATACGCTTATTGACGCTTAAACCACTAACAACACTATGGCACAGTGCTTCGCGTGCATGTCGTTAACCCAAGAGTTACTTTTCAAGGCATGTTGCTACCATTGTAGGTGTGTGTGTCTAGGGCTAGAGTTCTAGTCACTTATTGGAAATTGTTCTAACTCATTGATCGCTAGTGGGTTGTATAAGTTGTCAATGTATAGAAAATCTCCCACAATGTTACACAGATGGTAACTCATAAGCGGGCATATGAAACCGAACATCTCTGTTATAATGACTGTTGTTTTTCTAAATCGAGTTATATTTAGCCAGTGCCTATATATTGTTAAAAATTCTACTACATACTGTTGCAGTCATATGCAACTTAAATATTGTATTTTTTCACAATACATGTTAATTGTTTTTATTAATATTGTGGCTGTACTGCCGATACTTGTTCTTGTGGGGTATAATATATCAAAAATACAATTTAAATAAATTTTTATTAACTTTTTTAATAAATTCCACATATCCTTTCTCCAATAAAAATAAATTTTACTTTTTAACCCAGACATTTATTCAATGCATCATTCCTGTCATGTTGGAGTGAACTGGATGAAGGGCAACAGAATGAGTTGATCACTTGCATACAAATGGCACTTGCTGCACCCGACGTACCACCGGAAGTCACTCACACTTTACTTAACCTTGCAGAGTTTATGGAACACACAGATAAGGTATATATTACCTGTTCTTAAACTTTTTTGTATGCATTACCCTTAACAAAGATGCTTATCGGATTTACCCCCAATATGTAATACGGCGCTCATTTATTAAAAAGCGAAAACAACTAATAACATCAGGTATATTTAATGCAACGAATGCGCTTGCTCTTTGGCAACTAGTTGTTCAATGTCTGGTAAAGTACCACAATTTGCACAATTTTTCTGTCACATCAACTGATATGGATTTTGATTGGTAGCTCATTTACCCTCTAAATACGAGGATAAAGTAACCCCAGTTTAAAAAAATGCTGCTCCATACAGTGTTGTAAGTTGTTATTTGCATTTAAAATTATTTGATGCTGCATACTGCTGCTAAAACATAAAAATTACTAAGACTTGGCTTTGTTAATGAAAGTATAGTCTGAGTAACGCAATATATAAAATTAATGGTAAAAAAGGTTATAAAAATAAAAAAAGTCGAAAGTAGAAAATTGGTGAATAAAGTAAAAATGAAATATACCCAAATAAAAATGTTTTTTGGGGGTATTTTGATACATACAGCTAGAGACAGACTGTTAGGTAGCTCTGAAATGAGAATCGTAAACGCAAATAAGGCTAGAAATTGCTGGTATGATTTAATCTGTATATATAATGTATTAATTGTAATGTTGTTTCAGGGCCCACTACCCATGTCTGATGACAATGGTGTAGCTTTACTTGGTGAAACAGCATCAAGATGTAGAGCGTTTGCCAAAGCTTTACATTATAAGGAACTGGAGTTCAGCAAAAATAAATCAAGTGCTGTCATTGGTGATCTGATCAAGTAAATATATTAATATTGTGTTTTTCTTTGTTTTTAATGTTAGGATCAGTGTTTTTTCAACTTTTTATAAACCTGAGCAATTTAACAGACTTTATAGAGTTTATACTATACAATTATCATGTGAAACAACAAAAGAAATTTTATAATGATGCAATAAACCAAGGCTTTTTATTACAGATTTAACATTCACGGATGTAACATTCAAAAATTCTATCTGAATTAGTGGTGCTTTTTAAATTTTCAACATAGGTTTTTTAACAGAATGTACAGTAGGATAGAGTAAAATAGGACATTTTTTTTGTTTGGTAGAAAACATAGAATATCACAATTTATGTAACTGTAGCTTCATGACCCTAAAAGAGTGTTGTTAATTGTTCAAAACATGATCAGAAAATATGGTATTTGGGCTGTAGCAGTATCCCATCCTACGCTACAGTACTCTATTAGTTTAATTAAAGATGGTGTTACCATCTTTATTATCATATCTAACAGCATCAACAGTAAACTTGGTCAACCAGAAGCAGCAGATGGAGCACTTCAATGTTACATCAACACCATACAGAAACCAAACGTAATCAGATTTACCTTAAAAAAATTGTTTTTATCTTTTCTAGTGTTAACATGTGATGCATTTCAGCAAAAGAAAATTAAACAAATTTTATATTAAATACAGTTTTGTGGTAACATTTATCATTAAACTGAACATACACACAGCATGCAATGCAAAAGATAATATTATAAATCAGGACTGTTTAAACGTTTTTGGCCACGACCCATTTTAATTTACTACCCATTATGATTAGTGGTATAATATATACAGTACTTTGTGTTAAATTGGTTTTCTGTCGGCGAACCATGAAATTTTTTAACTTGGTCTGGGAAGATTGGATACAGACTTTGTTAAAACCAATTTTTTTGATAAATAATTCAATTTCTAACTGAACATATATAGTAGGGTGGGATAAGATAATACTTGTTTTTATTCTTTTTTTCCGTCAAATCTGGTAACAAAGAATATTTAAAGAATTATATAACTGTATCATTACAACTCATAAGTGCTTTGTTTATTGTAAAAAATTTTGGGATTTTTGTGCTAAGAATATTCCATCTTATTCTTACCCCACAGTACTATATTTTGATTTATGTGCATTGGGATTTATGTCCTAATGATATCCCATCTTACCCCACTGTACTATAGCTAACACGTAATGCATTTCAGCAACAGCATAATATCAACGTTGAATGGTATGAGAGATTACATAAATGGGTTGAAGCAAAGAACGCCTACCACACCAAGTTACGAGTTCCGTTATCTGAAGTTGATTGTCCCGATGAGAAAATGAGAGAAGAAAGAATGAGCGAACATAAGATTGGATACATGAGGTGTTTGGAAGCATTAGGGGAATGGTAAGTGTGTTTTAATAAGAATATTGCCTATGCTATTGAAACAACAGATTTTGTTATAAAATGTTAAATAACTATCGCTAGCAACTGTTTACTCTGTTTTGTTGCAAAATATTAAAATTTTAGCTTTCTGTAATTAAATGAAATGAAAAGATATTATTTTTCTGTTACAGTTTTTGTACGTTTTCAGAACAATAAAAAATACAGTCAATTTGAATAATTCTTATAGTTAGTTATAATAATCTTGCGATGCAGTCATAGCATTTCCGAAGTAGTCCAGCGTCGTGGCACAGTAGTTTGCGTGCTTTTCTCTAACCCAGAGGTTAAGGTAAAAAGGCGCCTTGCTGCTACAACTGTAGATGTATGTGTTCTTGGGCAAGACACTTAACGACAAATTCAGTGGTCACTAATAGGTTGTATAACTTTTCAGCCAAAAAAAAACAATGAAAAATTTAAATACCTGGTAACTCGTAAGCAGCTCGTATGAAATGTAATACCATGATATACAACTGTAATTTTCCCGGCACAGCAGGATAAAGCATTTTTTCATACATTCATTCAAGTAAAATATTTATTGTACCTACTGTGAGAAAGCCATTCTTTTGTTCAGGGACAACTTGCATAGTTATGCAGAAGAGCAATGGTCCACATGTACGGTTGGTGATGCTAAGAAACGAATGGCTCGCTTGGCTGCAGCTGCTGCATGGGGACTTGGTAAATGGAACAGTATGGATGAATACACATGCATGATACCACGTGAGCATTATGATGGGACCTTGTATCGAGCTGTCATCGCAATACACCAAGGACATTTCCCACAAGCACAAGAGGTATGGGGATTTGTGGAAACTATACTAAAAGTTGTGCCAACAAAAAATAAAAATTTGTATATGAATAGAAGTGCTTAACTGTGATCTAAAGATACCACCAAAGTTTCTAAAAACAAAACAGCTTCTTTTCTATCAGTACACAAGTTTTGATTTTTTGTTGGTATGATACTTAAAGTTAGATCATTTTCAAATACAACTATTTTTAACTAAGTTTTACAACTCTTTCTAGCTTGAATTTATTATAAAAAAATTGGGTGGTTTGCTGGTTTTTGATTGATTAGCTTTACTAAACAGTGAGAAAAAGGTTAATGCCATTCATCTAAACATTAAAAAATATAATCATGGCCCTTTTTGAAACATTATACATGTCAGGTGTAACAATTTTTATATTCAAACTAGTTGTATTAAAGTGCAAACTGAAATGAATTTAAATACTAAAACATTACTTTCCACAGACACCTATAGCATTATAAGACAACTATAGGATTATAGAATGGTAGTAGCATTTGTGCATTCTAATACAAAGCACAAACGTGCATTCTAACAAAATTTAGAATTTGTGATTAGACAAAAATGCCATGCTCGTCCAGCAAAAATGCATGAAATTTTCCATAAGAAAAATTACTCAACTTTGGCTATTTTTTTTTTCTAAACTGACGCAACACTTTTTAGCGCATTTGGTTAATTTTCAACTTTTTTCTGATATTAAACTCATTCTTATATCTTCCTGTTACATGCTGTATCATTTTCTTTTAAAAAATTCATAATTCGTATAAAAATTATGTTTAAAAATGTTTGATAAATTTCTGTGTCAGCATCAGTTATATAAAAAAATGCTTGATTGATAAAGTGCCGCATCAGCATAAGCTTTTTTACATCCAGTGCATCAGTGAAGCACGTGAGATACTCGACAGTGAGTTGACGGCTCTAGCGGGTGAATCTCACAGCAGAGCTTACCCTGCGTTGGTTAACTGTCAACTCCTCGCTGAATTGGAAGAAGTTATACATTACAAGTTGATGCCGGATAGACGTGCCGTGATCAGACAAGCATGGTGGGACAGACTACAGGTAAGGACCTCTTTATTTAACTTGATATTAGCTGGGTATGAATTTATGTTTGCAACTAGCATAGTTGTTTTGTTTTTTTTATATTTTTTCCAACAAAAGCGTAACTGTTTCTACTTTCTACTTTTTTAACAAAAGCACAAGTGTTTCCACTACCTACTTATCCATTGGCAATTAGCAGTTGTTTTTATTTAACTTGAAGTTAGTGGGGTTTTAATTTATGTTTTTAACTAAAGTATTTTCTACTTTTCTACCTGTTGACCATAACCTGAGTGGTTTATACCATAATTTGCATTTGTTTTTGCCCGAGACAGTTAGCAGCAATTGCTCCAACAGAGCAATCACTCCTAGGTTGTCTATAACCATTTATTGTGAAATACAAAGCATGATTTGTTTTGACATCTTTTTTTTAGACAAGACATTTAGCAGTAATTGCTTCAACAAAGCAGTCACTGCTAGATTGTCTGATATCCCTATGTGAGATACAGAGCACAATTTGTTTTAGCATGATTTTTTGGGCAAGAGAGACATATAGCCATTATTGCTTCAACTCCAATGAGAATGTCTAATACCATTTATAGTGAGCTATCTACCCAAGTTCTAGCCCAAGTTGCTCCATGCAAAAACAAACAATAATTTAGATTTGTTTTAACACCTAGGGTTGCCAGAGGAAACTTGAAGATTGGCAGCGAATAATTCAAGTTCGATCTCTGGTTGTTTCACCACAGGAAGACATGAGAACTTTGCTCAAGTTTTCAAGTCTTTGCATGAAAACTGGTAGAGAGGTATGCAGAATGTGTCATTACTGAATATTTTATATATATATGTTATACTTTCCCTACCTGAATGATTCACTACCTGAATACTTCGTATATATATATACCACATTTATTTATAGCTCTGCTGAACCCCTAATTGCTTAAAAGTCATTTTTTTACTTATATTTTGAGTATTGATTAGATTTATATAAAATTATTAAAATTCCCCCAAACAATTTTCAAATAATATTCGCTCTTTTTTTTAGATTGAGTGGATTTTCCTCCATTTCTAGGAACAATTCTAAATCATAACTATTGTTTTTTATAGGTGCTAGCTCACAAGACTCTGGTCAAACTTCTTAACATGGATCCAAGGAAAGAGCCCAACAAGCCATTACCCACAACTTACCCTTATGTATCATTTGCTTATATTAAGCACATTTGGAAACAGAATAAGAAGGAAGAAGCATTAACCAGAATGCATAAGTTTGTTGCTAGCATTCAAAACGTGCCTTCCACATTATCTGATGCTGATCAAAGAAGTGAATTAAACCATCTATTATCAAGGTGATTGTTGTAAGGTTCAGAACAGTGTTTCATGACTGTTTTTTAACAGTGTTTCCCAATCTTTTATTTCAAATGGTGTTTCCTAATCTCGTTTTTACAAACGGTATATACCAGTTTTTTTTGACGAAAATATTTTTTAATTTTTTTGAAACAATGTTTAAAATGACTTTGTTTTTATTTTGCTATATATGGTTTACATTTTCCTATTTATTCAAAAGTATAATAGAGAAAGAGTAAAGTTTCTTCATCAAACCCTCTTTTTTGCCTTTTTTGAAAAGAATATTTTTTGGTGCATTTGAATGGAACTTATCCTCATTACTATTATCAGCAGTATCCTCATTACTATTATCATTTTACTGATCATTTTTATAACATGTTTTTTACATTAATTTACTGAAGGTGTTTCCTGAAATTGGGTGCATGGCATCAGGACATGAAAGGATTGAGCGACCAAAATATTTCTCAAGTCATCAACTTTCATAAACTTTCTACAGAGCATGACCGCAGTTGGTATAAGGTATAAAGCCTATGTAATGTTCTAAAGAAATTGTTTTATCTTGTTAATTAAATTATTTTGGGGAAATTTCAATAATATCGCAGCTTTTTTTCAAATAAGTTATTTTAAATACCTAAGCAATTAAATTTATTTAATGTGTCGCAACTACCTTGACTCAGTATATATATATATTGGTAAACTCTGGCTGATATCCAGCCATGGCAATAAATCAGTAAAGTTATAATTTCCAAGTAAAATAGAATGTGCAACAACATTTCAAGGAAATTTGGTTTGAAAAAATATAATAACAAATACTTGAGTTAGTATAGTAGTATGGCGTTTATTAAACTGAATAATATTACAGGCATGGCACTCATGGGCAGTTGTAAACTTTGAGTGCGTTTTGTTTTATAAAAACAAACTTGACATTGCCACTGAAAGTCAACTACCCCGGGAAATACCAGATTATTTGGAAAAAGGTAAGACTTTTTTATAATATTAATAAATAAATTATATCCAAGTTTATAAAAAATAAAAATTTTGAACGAAATTGACAAATTTTTATAAAAAAATTTGCAAAACAAAAAATTATTAAGAAAATTTTTGCAAGAATGTCTTTTAAAAAGTCACATTATTTTATTTTTTAAAATAATGTGTAAATAATTTTTTTTTTAACCACACATACTCATACACAGGTTTAAGTAAGGACGATAGCAGTGAGGATTCTGACTTGAGTTGTTCTGATCCTGAACTTAATCAACCTATCCAGTTGAAAAATATCGCGGTAATGAATTTTTTGTATTTTCTTATGTGTATGGTTACCCATTTGGTTTTGTGCCATAATTATAAGTAATGTAGTAATGTGGGGTAAGATGGGATATTGTTAGCATTCCCTTTTTACTCAAGAATTAACAACCTTTTTTTAAAGTTGCGGAGCTACGGTTTTATAATTCTGTAAATATTCTTTGTTTATTAACAAATGCGACGAGAAAGTTGAATAAAAACATGTCCACTCTTACCCCACTGTACTATGTTATTAAAAAACGTCTACTCTTACCCCACCCTACTATATTATTAAAAATTCATGAATCATTTTTGGTCCAACCCCCTATTTGTGAAATCTGTTAAATCACCCCATACAGAAATACTTGTAAGTTGCTCTGTTTACCTATTGAAGCTTTATAACAAGGCGGTTCTTAACATTATTAAGTGGGGTACCATAGGTTTCAGACATAATAAATGTTAACTGATATATGCAAACGTAATGTTGTATTTATGGTTAAATAAGTGTATTTTAAATGACACCAACTTTCAACCTGTTTTTTTATATATAAATGGAGCTATGGGCTATAAATAATAGCATAAAGAAAAATGTTCAAAAAACTACAAAATGAAATATTTTAAATTTGTCAAATAAACTTTACAAATATTTTATAGCAACCAGATTTCAGCTCCACAATTCTCACATACGCGATTCCATCAGTTCAAGGATTCTTTCATTCAATCGCTTTATCCCATGGCAACTCTCTGCAAGACACACTCAGGTGGGAAGTTATAAAATAAAAGCAAAAACATGATTTTCTTTTTACCTACCACATTTTTTTGGTAAACTTTTTTGTGGTTAAAAATAAATGTTCTAAACATACCTATATGTCAATTTATAATTTAAAGTATTTAATGTGACACATTGGTTTTATAGAATGGGGTGCAATGTCCCCTTGCCACCCCACTAATTGGTGCCCAACTAAACAAATGTATATGACTGTGGCTCTGTGATAAGTTTTCTTCATATTTATATATAAGTATAATACAAGTTTTTTTTTATCCTAATATGCATATAATATAGTACTGTGGGGTAGAATGGGATACTACGAGGACTTAAAACCGTTTTTCCTGATGGTGTTTTAAACAATTAACAACGCTCTTTTAACTCGCCAAGTTGCGGTTGTTTAACTTTGTAAATATTCTTTGTTTATCACCAAATGGGACAAAAAATGAAAACATGTCCAATCTTACCCCACCATACTACATATAATACATGTTTTTTCAACAGAGTATTAACATTATGGTTTGAATATGGCCACCACCATAAGTTACACGATGTCATCGTGGAAGGAATTAAAACAATCAAGATAGAAAACTGGCTGCAGGTAAATATATGAAACACATCTAAAATATTTGCATGTGTCGTGTAGCAAACTTTTCCCATAAATCCTACTTGCTTTTTTTATAGATTAAACACATGATAATAAGAAAAACTGGACGAATTTCTAGGTCCCGTGGCTTTGTCCCACCATAGGATCTTACCTATATAGAATAGAACGTGGTTTAATATATACCATTCTTTCACAAAGTGTTAGTGTCAAGTTAGTTTAAACATAGAGTAATAATGCAAACTGGTCTAAATCCAAGGTCCCATAGTGTGCTCTTCCGTATGATCTAACCATGCAGAATAGATAGATTGTTAAATGTAGGACATTGAACTGCATTATATTCCTAAAGTGTTATTATCTAACTTAGTTTAAACATAGGTTAATCAGGCAAATCATGCAAAATGGCCTACATTTTAGGTCCCATGGGATACCTAGAGTCTCACCCATACAGAATAGAATATAGTTTATATAGAACATTGTAAACTACATTATATTGCGTTAATTTTACCAAATATTAATTTTAGCATAATTGAAGATACAACTTAATATCTTTAAAAAATATATTTTTCAACTGAACAATATCCCAACAGGTGATCCCACAATTAATTGCAAGAATAGATTCCCCAAAATCTTTAGTTTCAAACATAAACCATCTCCTGTTAACTGATATTGGAAAGCATCATCCACAGGTGTGTTATTGCGTGTTTTTCTGGAAGATATTTTAATTATCATGCATATTCTGGTATTCATACATATATGTGTTTTTCTGAAGCTTTTAGTTCAAATGATTAGATTGATTTTAAGGTGTTTCTGGGCTATGTATTAAAAAAGGTCATTGTCAGACACCACTTCACAGTGGTTTAATTAAACCTACCTATATTTGATTTGGTGGGTTCTGGCTAAATTTCACAGTGATTAAAGTGCACCTGTTTTATACAAGTATTTTTGTGGCTTTTTTATTCCAAAACTTTATGTTCTTCATCTCATGCCAACTTGACAAAAATTGCCACAGTAAACTTGAGGTCTGAAAAGTGGTTTATATTTATACTGTACCATGTTAATAACTAATGAGTAAACAAGGGGTTCTGCTTAACCAGGCATATTGGCTCCATTTTGAGGCAGTTGCATCGTAACCAGAGTACTCTGGTTTCAAAGCTCAGTCTATACTGTCATTATAATTCTGATAGGGGTATGTGTCTTTGGGCAAGACACATGCTACACATTACTCTAACCCAGTGGTCACTAATGGGATGCAAAATCTTTAGTGTTAGGGTAATAGAGTCTCTTTGGCCTAAATCCCAGGTCCCATGACATACCACATTGTAGGACCATAAACACGTAGAAAATAGAATTAAATATAAATTTGTGTCTAACATATTAATACTAATATTACAGGCCTTAATCTACCCACTGGCTGTTGCATCTAAATCAGCCATCCCTATGAGAAACATTGCTGCCAATAAAATATTAAATAAAATGTGTGATCATTCAAATACACTTGTCAAGCAAGCAATATTGGTAAGTAATGATAATACAATATGAAAACTTTATCTTTCTTTTCAATTACAGTAGCAAAAACTAAAAAACATTTAAATGAAAAGACAGGATATAGCGACAAAACAACAGTTGTTAAAACACGCTTACAGTTAAAAACATATTTACATTTAATTGGAAGAAAAAAGTAGTCACTACACCTAGCAGACGAATATGTACTTTTAATATTTTCTAAGCCAACATTATTGTTGTTGTATTGTAAATTTTTAAAAACGTATATTTTTGTCAGAAATTCGTGAAGTTAGACTAAGTAGCTAGGGCATGTATCTTTTTTGGTTTGCAATTGCTTTAAGAACAAAACATGGACTGCATTTAAAGTAAGAAGAGCATATAATCATTTAATAATTTATGTATACAGAAGTATATAAGTGGTTGAATGAATGTAACTTACTTTATCCTCACATAAAAAAAAACGACAGTCGTTGTAACACTGGTGTTCTGATTCATACACCTGGGCCAGCTTACGAGTTACCAAGTATGTTACTTTGTGGGTGATTAATTTTGGCAGATTTTTTTATTTTTTTTTGGTTCGTAGGTCCTTTATTAGCCACATAAAACTGTAAGAAATTCCCGAAAAAGCAAAACACATCAACCCCGCGTACTACGATTTGTGTTCAAAAAACGTAATTCTTTAGGTATCTGAAGAATTGATAAGAGTTGCAATATTATGGCACGAGTTATGGCATGAAGGGTTAGAAGAAGCATCAAGACTTTACTTTGGGGAGCGTGACGTAAGATCAATGCTCGCCACTCTTCAACCACTGCATGCTTTGTTGGAACGAGGGCCACAAACTTTGAAGGAGATCAGTTTCAATCAGGTTTATCAAGTGTTTTTATTTATTTTATATTTTTTGTCGATTTTTTTTTGTTGAAAAATTGTGTTTTTCGGGAAGAGCATAAGGTGTATGTTATTATGTTTCAAGGAAAATCTCTATTATTATTACTCTGCTTTAATGGCAAGGATAAATAAGTGTGAACATTTAGTGTTCTCTCATCAGAATATACAATTTCAATAACAAGATAAACTAAAACAGGATATAGCAATAAAATATTTCAATCTGTAATTTAATGACCTGTTTAATTAATTTTAAAATACATTTAAGTGAATAAATATTTTTAATATAACAAATATTTTCTCAGGCTTATGGTCGTGACCTGCAAGAAGCTCAAGACTGGTGTCGGAAATTTACGCAGTCGAGTAATATTAAAGATCTTAATCAAGCATGGGATCTTTATTATCATGTGTTTAGAAGGATATCTAAACAATTACCACAAGTAAGATTTACCTTATAACTTATGAGAAACTGTTTAAAACTAAATATTAATGCTCATTATTAAATTAATGCTCACCTGCTATGGGTTCAAGGCTCGTCGCTGCTACCATTGTGGGCATATGTGTCCTTGGGCAAGGCAATTGCTCCAACCCAGTGGTCACTGATGGGTTGTCCAAATTATCAGCCATACATAAAAAATAAAAAACTCCCCAAAAAATAATCACCTATATAGTAACAAACATTGTAACTCTTAAGCTGGCATGAGGTGTATAAAACAGAACACCCGTGTTTAACGACGGTCGTTTTTCAGCCACGCGAGGATAAAGTATGTTACATACATTCATTCAGTATTTAATTAAATATATAATTTTGCATTTAGTGCATATTTAATACAACACATAGTCACATATGTCTGTAATGTACCTATGTGTTCATTTTTTAATGTTTCTTGGCTCTAATTAGCTGCCAATTTGGACAATCCACCACAAAGCTCCTACAAGGCACACACCTCCATAATAGTAGCAGGATAAAGCATTGAACTTAGTTTTCTATGTTTACTAGAGAGCCCTGTAGCACCTTATACATATTATGTTATTTTCACTACCAGGTATTATGTAAATATTCTTTCAATGCAAGTGTGATGGTACGTTACATTTGCTAATAAAGTCTTGCCGCATGGCGGATGAAACATCGAAAAAGTATTTTTATTATATCAGATAATTGAGATAAACCATTAAAAGATTATTTTCTTTGTACATGTGGTTAATAAAATACTTTTGAGAAAACGGCAGGCTCCAAAAGCTGGTGAGGTCCATGCGATAGCATCCTGGGTGTTGGGGTAATGATCCTAGGACACATAGCATGCTGCGCCACAGGACCTTACTCACATAGAATAAAATAATAAAATTCAATTCATATTTCTTTATCCAGCTCACCACCATAGAGTTACAATACGTCTCACCCAAGTTAATGGTGTGTAAAGATCTAGAGTTGGCCGTACCTGGAACTTATAATGCATTGAAACCAATTGTGTGTATAAGGTCCATACAACATACATTACAAGTGATTACCTCAAAACAAAGACCAAGAAAACTGTCCATTAAAGGTGAAAATATTAAGTTATTTTTGTATTTTTTTTGTAAACTAAAAACAAAATTGTCCTTTGCTTAGCCAGAGCAAAATGTGATCTTTTTATGTGATCTAGTATACTACATCAGGTAAAATGCTTTTTGTTGGTAAGTTGTAACACAAAATGGAAATTAAAAAAAAGTAAATAAAAAATACTGCAAATTTTAGTGAAACTGTAAAAAGTAAAATGATAACCTGTTTTTAAAGAGAGCAAATTTTTGAAAGAAAAAAGCCTATATAAATATTGTAATGTTTTTATTACAGGTAGTAATGGCAGAGATTACACGTTCCTGTTGAAAGGTCATGAGGACTTAAGACAAGATGAGAGAGTTATGCAGTTGTTTGGGTTGGTGAATACTTTGCTGTCAATGGACCAAGCTTCTAGCAGGAAAAACCTTGGGTATGAAAAAAAAAAAAAAGAAATTAGCAACTAAATTCAGAAATTCGTTTTACACACGGTGCAAGTAAAAACTGCTTGAATTAAAATTTAAAGTGGTCTGTAACTATTATTACAAAAAAGGATGTAGGTTTAAAACGTTTGTACTAGTGTTGTTATACATAAACACAAAACACTTCAGTATATGCTCATTGACCAATGCTAACTGTCGTGCAGGAATTTCGCGTCTCTCAATTGGGAACATATACAGAACCCCCTGCAGCGCTTTTACAAGCTTTTATTATAATAATAAGTTTTACACCAACGCCAATAAATACTAATCTCCCCAAAAAACAACTGCCACGTTTTCTGTCATTGCAACAAAATGACACACGACAGAAAATAATATGTGTCCAAACATCCTCCTACTAGTTGATATTGTATTGGATGTTCAGTACTGCCACCATTGTAGTTTTATATGTCTTTAGGCAAGACACCTAAGAAACATTTCTCCAGCCCAGTGGTCACTCAGGTATTTAAATATATTTTTCATATCACAGAATACAAAGATTTTCGGTTGTTCCATTATCTACTAACTCCGGTTTGATTGGTTGGGTTCCAAACTGTGACACGTTACATGCACTCATTCGTGATTATCGAGATAAAAAGAAAATTCTTCTAAACATCGAACACAGGATCATGCTACGGGTAAGAACAAATATATATTGTGTTTTGTGGCTTCCACTGCGCTGTAAACAAAGGATACCTGGTTTGATTCCTGGTACTGGTACCATTGGCAGCGTGTCATTGGGACGGACATTGCTTTAACTCAGTGGTCACTAATGGGTTGTAGCACCCTGTCCCTGGGTGTCAGGGTAATAGGACAACTCTGGCCTAAATCTCAGGTCTTATGGTATGACACGGTGTAGGAAGTCCCATATAGGAGTTATGTATTTTCAATTTATTTTAATTTAAAAAGTTTACTGTTTGCCACTTGTGTGTGCTGCCAGTGTACTGTGTATCTTATGTGGTTTAGGTATTTTATCCCTCATTTTCGTTGGATTTATTCTTTCTTGTTCATTTACACAGCACACTGTTTCTATGTTTTTTAGCTAAAAGGGGTTTTAAAAATAAAATACAACTATTATAGTGACTATATTATTTACTAAATGGATGAATAAATGAAACTTGTGTAATCCTCACATGTGTACAATACCCAGGCAACAACAGTAGTTACATCAGGGGTGTTTTTTTTCATACACCGCATGTGTAACTTCGTAGGCCTTTATTTTTTAGGATTTTGTTTCATGGCAAATGGCCTATTTGTGGACTAGAACGTTTTGACTACTAGGGCAGTAATCTCACCGCAATTTGTTGAGAATAAGTTTCAAAATCAATTAACTGATTCGGCAGAAAGCCAAGTTAAAAAACGAGATATCTTCAAATATGCTGGAATTGTTCTCATTTAGAAAATCTTATCCAAAGTTTTAAACGGTTTATTTGTCAGAGAAGATTGTCAACCAAGAACGGTTTTGTTAAATTTTTTTTTTGCAGATGGCACCAGATTATGATCATTTATCATTGATGCAAAAAGTAGAGGTGTTTGAACACGCGATAAACAACACTGCTGGTGATGATTTGGCTCGGTTAATCTGGTTAAAAAGTCCAACGTCAGAAGTATGAAAACCTATTTTCTAATTTAATAAGTTTTAAATTTGTGTTTTTTACATTTATTGAAGTATTTTGGTGCAAAATGATAAAACCACTTTATATAGTTTTTTTAATACTTCGTAAAGTACCATACACTTAATACTAAATGATTAGACTGCATAAAATTCTCTGCATTGTAGGAATACAATACTGTGTGGTAAGGTAAATACTATTACCACATAATATTTTATATTTCCTAATCGTGAATATTCCTAATCGTGTTTTAAAACAATCAACCATCTTTTTGATTCGTGATCACGGTGATATGATTCTGTAAATACTTTTTTACTACCAAATGAGACAAAAAAGAGAATGAAAACATGTGCCATCTTACCCCACCCTACTCAACTATAATTATTTCTATTATACAGGCTTGGTTTGATAGAAGAACGAACTATACGCGATCATTAGCTGTAATGTCGATGGTGGGACATGTATTGGGGTTGGGGGACAGACATCCAAGCAACTTAATGCTGGATAGAATAAGTGGAAAAGTTCTTCATATTGATTTTGGTGATTGCTTCGAGGTAGGAGAATTTGTGTAGTTTTGTGCAGTTTTTACTATTTATGGTCTAAAACTTATTTGTTTTGCTATGGTAGACAGGTATGTGTGTTTAAAATATGTTTTTTTTAATAACAAACTTTGTGTAGCTTTATGCAGTAATTACTATTTTTGGTCTAAAAATTTATTTGTTTTGCTTTTAATAGACAGATATGGTTTAAGCTGTTTGCCTGTTTAATATTTTCAGTTTTTTAAAATTTAAAATACTGATGCATTTTATTATATTATGATTATGACTATTATTTTAACTATGTCTCATATACTTACATGTGCTTTACTATTATTTAAAACCAAAATTACTGCCAAATGCAACTGCAGATGTAAACAACCATATTAAACTTCATTTAAACTATATTACCAATAACTATATATTATGTTATAGGTTGCAATGGCTCGTGAAAAGTTTCCCGAAAAAATTCCGTTCCGCTTAACTCGCATGCTGACTAATGCTATGGAGGTAATTATGTTAATGGTGTGTCTGTGTTTCTCACTTTTCTAAGTGGAAGAATATAATAAAAAACATTTTAACAATGTTATATAGGGGTTACACTAAAATTAGTGTAGGCAACAAGCATTTGAATGACAGTAAAATTATGTATTAAATAAATGTGACTTACTTTATCCGCTTGTGGTGAAAAGCGACGGTAGCTACAACAGTAAAGATGGTTTTCTGTTTCATACCTAATGCACCCACAAGGGTAGCAGTGCCAAGTCTTGAACCTGTAACCTCTAGGTTAGAGGCAGGCGTGCTAACCACTGTGCCTGGGCGTTTTTGTGTTGTTGTGGAACTTTTTATGATTAATACAAATACAAAAAATACTTGAGATATTTGTAGACGAAAAAATCTCTTTGTTCTATTCAAATTACAGACTGAAACACCATTTAGGCGAAATATATATCTCCTATATTATACAATTTGATGGACTTGGTTTTTGTCTGTTATGTATATCGTTTCTTAGGATGAAAAAATAATAAATATATAATTGTTTTTTTTGTAGGTGACGGGAATTGAAGGAAATTACAAACATACTTGTCGAATGGTAATGAATGTATTGAGACAACACAAAGAAAGTGTGATGGCCGTCTTGGAAGCTTTTGTTTACGATCCATTACTTAACTGGAGACTTGTTGAGAGTATGTTAACACCTATTTATATTTGGGTTTTAAAAACTAGGGGTCACAAAACGAACTTTCACGGGTTGCTAAGAGCAGTTTAGCACAAAATGCTGCATACATACATTATACTATTATTACCCATAACAGGGTTGGGAAATTTTTTAGACAACTAGGGTACACAAAATGAACTTTAGGGGTTGCCGAGTGTATACCAGTTTAATATATTATACTATTTCTATTACCCTTAATGGTCGCCGGAAATTTTAGGAAATTAAAAGGGGTCGCCAACAAAAAAGTTTGAAAAGCTCTAATCTTTACTTTTTAATTTGTTCTTGAAAAATGTTTATATTTGTAAGAGCGGCATATTCAACAGTGGGTTTGATTCTGCAGCCTGCTACTATTGTTTGCATGTTTATTATATAATTCTGTTAATTTCTTGGTTTACTACCTAATGGGCAAGAAATTAGAATGCAAGCTTATCCCACCCTACTACATGTAATACGAATTAATATATAAAGGTTCTGAACATGGTCGAATAATGGAGAGTGGTTCAATATCCGATGCATTGGGTGTTGGTCATACTGGTATTGCGCAAACACCAGGTAACATTAAAACGTTCTTATTTTTCCCATTTAATTTTAAATATTTAATTTGCATTAATCATATTTTTTAAAGGTGAAACAGGAACTGCCAGACCTGAGGTTCTCAACAAAAAAGCGCTTGTTATTGTTAATAGAGTTCGAGATAAACTGACAGGTATAAAAGTTACTTAAGTTTACTACCTAGTTATATACCGACTTTAGACTGCTATATTTTATGTTCGTTTCATGGCACTGAAATAAGAGCGCCCTAGCCTGGTAGCCTATAGACCAGAGGATACATGTTCAAGGCTTGATAGTGCCACCATTGTGATTGCTCTTAGGCAAGTTACTTAAAGTCAACTGCTCCAACCCAGTGTTTCCTTCTGTACTTACTCAGTATCACAAAGTGAAATACTGGACAGCGTAGAAGAATTCTTGAACGAAAAATTATAAGAGTTTAATAAGAAGAAATTTACTGTATCACATATTATCATTTATTTAAAGCGCTTCGGACTGTATAGTACTGTGGAGGAAGATGGGACACCTTTAGCAATTTATATCCAAATATTCTGATAATGTTTTAAACAATTAACAACGGTCTGTGGGAGTCATGAGAATACGGTTTTATAATTCTTTAAATGTTCTTTGTTTACTACCAAATGAGACCAGAAAATCGCACGAAAAAGTGTCCCATCTCCCCCATCCTACTATATATTTTAAAATTCAATCATGTTTTGCTTTTTTTTGTAAAATATTTATTTAGTTATTTTTCCCCAAAACTTACATATGTAGTAACAGGTAAGCATGCGTGAGTTGTATGTGATATAACAAAGTCATTGCTCTCCTAGTAACATTCATTTACTCCAGACTAAATTTATTGAACACACAGGTTGTGATTTCAGTGCTGTTTCAATAGATGTACCCACACAAGTAGATTTGTTAATTAAACAAGCAACTTCTCATGAAAACTTATGCCAGTGTTATATCGGATGGTAAGTTATTAATATTGGATCTGCCATAAGAGGTTATATTATAACGTTACTATTCAATGTAGGTGTCCTTTCTGGTGAAGTGCGCAACTTGGAACTAATCCTGCCATATCAAGTCAATGAAATCAAAACATGCAGTGGTTGAATTGGGAAATTTAATACAGCAACTGCAATTACATCTATAGTAACATTTTGCCATAAAGTCATGAAAATGAATTTAATTTGGGTGTTTTCATATATTTTGGTGAGAAAGTTCTAAAACTGTCAGTAGTTTAAAATCTCATTCTACATGGGTAAGACGAAAGGTCCTAACACAAGTTAGAAGTTATGTTATATGATGTAAGGTTCAGGCCAAATTGGCCCATTTTTACAAATCATTTATTAAACTGTAATCGTGTTATTTTTAACAGACTTGAATAAATTTTATGTTCGTCTTGAAATTTTCTTATTTAATATCACTGTAGGGTAGCGAAGCAGAAATTTAAGACTGTTCAGATTGCAAATTATTTGGTACTGAATTACTGATAATTCTAAATTCTAAACAATACATATTGGAGAGAAAATTTTTACATCAGTTTTAAATAATTTCTTTTCAAAATACATATATACGCGATTGCAAATTATTTGGTACTGAATTACTGATAATTCTAAATTCTAAACAATACATATTGGAGAGAAAATTTTTACATCAGTTTTAAATAATTTCTTTTCAAAATACATATATACGCTTTTACTGATCACACTTCAAAACTAAAAAATCCAATACAATTTTTGGTCAAAACTGCAAAAATAGATAGCAAAAAAAAGTACTAGCAAAGCAACACATATCACAGTAATGCAATTATCTTTGTTTCAATTTGTAATTAAAACATGTACCAATTACTAGTACAAAACAACACTCATAAGGCCTAAATGAATACAGCGTTACTACAGAAGCGAGCGAGTGGATAATTAAACAAACATCTTATGCATCGGATGTTTTTGTTTTCTTTATCATTTGCGGTACTTTAACTCCAAAATAAGCACATAACTTATTACGGATAGGTCTGAGCTCTTCTACTGTTTGATCCCACTCAACTTCACTTAGGCTTTCCATTACGTCATCAAGGTGCTCAGGTTGATCAAGGATATCATCAAAAGTAAGAATCACTTCATAAAGTTGAGTTGCGGTAGTGCGCCGAACTATAGGGAACTTTTGACACAACATGATCATCAACTGACTCAACACAGATTTGTGTAAAACAGGATCTGAGAACTGAAGTAGCCCACAGTAGACTTGAACCCCCAACATAATTTTCTGAGGGTCTTTGCTTTTGGTTATTTCCGATTTGACCAAAGAGAACAGCTTCCTTTGTATTCCTTCATCATCTAATTTACAATGTTCACCCTTAAACAGAATTTCAAGACCATCTTGGACCAACAACTGGTGCAGTGTTTTCAATAGAGGTACAGACACTCTATCCTGTTTAGAATAGTTTTCGAATACTTTTAACAAGTTGGAGCAAAAATTTAACAACTCTTCAGGGTTTTTACTAATGGTTTCAATGTATGCAAATAAAGCACTCCCACTAGCTTCTGCCAAGGATTGTGTCAGGTCTCCAACTGAAATTACAAAGCCCAATGTGATGTGGTATGCATATTCAGGTAGTTTTAATAGCTTTATTAACCTGCAGAACAAATCAATCATTGTAAATGTTGGGTTTCTTGTATCAAACACCTTGCGTAGTTGTTCTCTGACTGGTATATTAGGAATATTATCATCATATATTACACTGAGTAACGTAGCAGCAGCAATATCACGGACTTTGTGAATTTTTTCACACGCTTGTTGAAGAATGCAGCACATTATTTTCAGCATCAATTTTGAGCACAACAGGTCTTTATCCTCTTTTGCTATGAGTTGTGTTATGACTTGTAATGCCTTTACTCCAGCCAAACGAACAACTGACCCTATGTCACCTCTGTGGTCTCTTGTATAGTCCTCCAATGCAAAAAATATTGCGTCATAGATTGTATTGATGTTGTCTTTACAGATGCCCGCGTCCATGATATTGTTGATTCCAACACTTTGGCAAACTCGAGACAATGCGTTAACAGCTTCTTTACGAGACTCCGCAAAAGAAGTCTCAAATTTATCCGTTATTTGAGAAGCGCGGATTAAATTATGGCAAACTTTCATGAAACATGTTTGAAGTACTGGCTTGGGTAAAGACGCTATTGCTTGAGCATAACCACATCTCTGTCGCTCGGATGTGCTTCTTAGATGGCTGAGATACTGATCAACGGCACCCTCCATGGATTCATTGTTGGTCGACAGGTTTGCAAATGGAGCTGGGATGAGAGTTATTTGGTTGATAGCTGATAAAGCACTGATCGCTGTTGTGCAAATTTCTTCAGTGTTTGTGTAAGTGTGAAGGTTGGATAATGTTTCATGTATAAGTTCCAACCAACCATCATTAGTTAGACGTGGAATTGTAACTGTTGCTGTACACTGTGACAGGCGAGCAATCAAGTGACAAGCGGCCACACGCATTAGCTCACCACCAAAGCCACGAAACAACTTTGCCTCGGATAAACTTTGCACAATTCGGAAACATTTCTTTACCATTGGATTTCTAGATAACAGACCAGTTGAACCAGCTTCTTCTATCTCATGCAGGGAATGAATTACTTCAGCAACGATTAATATGCTACCATGTCTTGTAATCAAGTCCATGCCTGTACAGAGAGGAACCAATTCTGGCAGTACAGTAGCTGCAACGTAGTCTGGTTTTGATTTGGTTAACTTATGCATTGATTGCGCTGCTAACCAACGTATGTTGCTGTCCCAGTGATCACGTTTTTGTTTGGTCAAGTGTTCAATTAGAGCTTTAGTGTATGTTTTATACTGACCAATAAAAGGACCAATTTTGAGATAGGTGTTGTTACGATTGCTAACAGCAAAATAATCAGCCATTGTTAGAATTTTAATACCATGCGGGAAGTACCCTTGCCTGCCAACGTTTTCTTGAAAAGCCGCAGAAGCCGCTCTTCTGCAGTTAACTTCACGATCAAACACAGTGGTCACTAGCAAGGTCTGTGCGATGTCATTGACATGAGCGGATAATTCTTGTGGTTCGTAAGCTCTTGCAAACGACCATGCAAGATAACATGCAGCATCTCGAACATGTGCGCCGACACTGCTTGCCCCTCGTCGCTCATCATAGGTTAAAGAACGAAGTAAAATAGGAACTACATCCTTCAAACGTGTAGGTAGAAGCAAACCCCTTCTACCAAGCTCAGCCAATGCGAGACACCCGCCATGCCATGCCCCATCAGAATTTGAAATTGTAAAATTCTCAAGCACAGACTGTACCACTTCATCTGCCAATTCCTTTGGCAATCTACCAGTGATTCTACCAACACCTTTGGCTGATGACCACCGAACCACTGTGTCTTTATCCTTTAATCCATTCAAAACAACTTCAATCACAGTTTCAACTTCTTCAGGAACATCATATTCATCATCCTCATCTGAAGCATCACATATTGTAACAGTCTCGCTAGGAGTTGAATCATTTTTTTTCAATGTTTCATCCAGAGAACGATTTCCACGTTGATATCGCCAGCTAGCAAGACGAGGCTTAAGCAATGTCATACCTAAACGTTGTGTCAATTTTATCACCAATTTTCTAAGCACAGTATTCTTCACAGAAAGTATTTCTGTTCTTTGTATTTCATCTAATACCTCAGTACAAAAAGGAAGGACGTCGTCTCTCTTTCCTTGCTTAAAAACAAGAGCAAGTGCAAAAAGACATCCCTTTATTTGAGTAACTCCATGCATAGCTTGAGCATCCGAATTTGTAATTTTATCAATGCACCACTCAAAAAATGGCTTCAAATGTGTTTTCATTACATCTGGACGTGTCAAAAATTTGGACAAAAGTAAAGCAGCAGCTTCTTGGCAGTTGTCTGATGATGTAATTAAATACAACTTCCCTATATCCATAATTCTCTGCGTAACAGAAGTTTGGGAGTGTGATGCATCTCCTGTATGCGGCAAATCAAACCTTACCATGTCAAATGGTATAAGACAAATCATTGACAGCCAAAGTAGAAGCATGTACCTGGTTTCCCAAGTATTCAAATCATTATACTTCTGCTCATACAGCAGTTTAAGGATAGGTTCCAAATGTTGTACTTCATGGGGAAAATAACGAACCATAATTTTGTGACCTCTTACTTTTGTCAACAGATACAAATATTTAAACGCACAGTGCTTTTGGTTTAAAGGAACATCTAAAGGTTGAATAAATGCTATCAACTGCTCAAGCAAGCCTAGCAGATGAGGGTCTAACAAATGAGGTTGCTCCAGATACTTGTCAACAATCTCCGTAAATTTTTCATCCGACATTTCATGCTTGGCTTGATCGTTCACGATCAAAGGAATGTTTTTTATAAGTTGTTTTACTTCGTCCACTTCCACAAAGTGATCAAGGGCTGTACCAACCTGGATCCCATGTTCCAGTGTAACATCTTCACTATCATCCATATTTACTGGCAATGCGAATTGATTTTTCTGCTGACAAAAAAAAGTGTCACTTTTAATGTATTTTTAAAGTGAAATTGTAAGTGAAACTTTAAAATATCTGCAATAAGTAATACCTAGTCTGTACAACGTTCTCTTTTTCCTATGATAGCGTAACTGAGTAAGTCTTATCACAGCCGTGCTTAATTTGTTTTTTGTTTACAATTACGCAAGCTTTCTAATCAATCAGCGAGCAAAGGTAACAAATACAAAGTTCTCTTAATGCCCAGTACACAAAACCGAATATTATGAAAAACATTTTCGATCTTTTTGCAGGAACCACAAATCAAAGCTCAACAGAACCAGTTTACATGCATTTAAAGTATTACGATATGATATTTTAACCCAAAAAAATCGTTTCAAAAAAAAGAGCTTTAGATGCAATGCTATAACCGTTTCACTATTAACTACAAACATTCAAACAATAAAACGACTGAGAACCAGGAAGTTGCTTTAAAAACAAACTGGGTATTTGCGTATGTGACCGGTTATGTCAATCGAAAAAAATATTAGTAGTTTAATAAAAGTATTAAAAATTTCAGTTTTGTTAATTTTCACCAACTCCGGTTTTCTACACAAAATATTGGTCCCCTGTTTATTTTGCGCAGTTCAAAGGGCAAAGGTTACAATCATCAGACGGTAGACGATTTATGTTGTAAAATTTGTTTGGAAATCTTATATGCTTTGTTGTTATTGTGGCTGCAAAGATAAGTTAATCGATTAGATAATAGAGTCAGCATTGCAGTAGTAAACTTTTCCTTTAATAACACTTTGCGTAATGGACAACGTTGTAAAGCAAACCGATACTGCAAACGTATAATATAGGCGTAACTAAAATCTAAATATAACTTATTTCCTGAGTTTTATATTTATAATTTGTTGTATGCATTAGGCAAATTTTACTAACGCATCAAGATCATTTTAGCCAGTTTTTATATGGGTTACTTTGAAAGAACTTTGTATTTTTTATTGGCAATTAGAGTTAAATTTGCAAAGTTTTTTGTTTTGTGATTAAAAGATCCATAAACTAACGGTTGATTTATTTTAAAATTCTTCAGTTGATTATAAGTTTTACGCAAATTTAAAAATCCACAACTAAATCAAATATTTGCGCTGTGTTTGAGGAAGTAATTCATCTGCAGTGTGCAAGTTGTACAAAAGGTGAATGTGTGTGTTTGCTTAAGATTAAATATCTCACTGACGCGATGTCTAAGGTTCCATTCTTATATCTTCAACTACTTTAATTATATTTAAAGATTGTATTAAATTATACAAAGATTGATGATTTGTATGGAAAAGGATCCTAAATTTGTGCTTTTGTTGGAATGCCTTCTGTGCTATGATTTATTTAAAAGTTAGAAACACTGAAAAGGCCACCATACTACCACGCAAACAAAGTCTAACTTGTTATGTGTTTTTTTTAAATCAGGTATTTCTATCATACACTTTGTTTCTTTATTTTCATATAAATACATTCAACCTAGATTCATAATTTTATACTTACTTAACATTTGCAGGTTTTCTGTGCATATATCAATGCAACATAGGCGTATTTGGTTAAAAAACTACATTTGAGCTAAAGAGTTTGGACAGAATGGCAGGAGAAGATAGCAAGATATTTAAGCTGTTAAAGTTTGCTCTCACTGACTCTTCTGTGTTTCTTCCGGGTGGAAAATACTCAAGTGAGCTTGCTGAAAACTGCCATGAATTGTTTCAACGGGATTATGTGTGCACGTCAATGGACAATAGTCGTGGTCAACTATGCAGCACATATCCTGTGCAGGTAATTGTACCTGTGAAGGAAAAGATACATGGTTTAAAGGAATACTGTCCCAACAACCAAAATGATTTTGATAACTCGGAACTTGTGGACTTGATACAAAAGGGACGATTTGCTCGAACAAGAGGTAGATTTCCTGCTCCTGTCTTGTTTGTATGCGGAAAGTTTATCTGCAGATCTTCTACACTGGCTCGATCACCAGAGATATATGGTCGTACAGGGTTTAGTGGGTTCCAATACTTTTTGCATGGGGAGGCTGTACCACCAACAGATATGGTGGATAATGGGATTCAAAATGGCAACCATGTTCAAAATGGATTGCAGGATAGTGTAGCAGATTACACTTCAAATGCATCACAAAACGGTAATTCTCCAGTCATGCATTACAGTGCTGGTAAAGAAAAAGTAAAAGGGCGTTATAGTGCTGGCAAGCAAGTATTGAATGGTGGGAGTGCAAACAAAAGTAAACTTACCCAGAGTACCACTGATAATGGTCAACCTAAAGAATGGTTGGTTGATAAAATGAGAAATACTGACATTGACTTACTTCATATGCTAAAAGTTAACGTAATTTGTGATTTTATGGTAGAGAAAAAGAAAGTTAAATACGGATTAAATGTTACTTCATCTGAGAAAGTGGACCGGGAGCAACGCTATTCTGATTTTGATTTAATAAGCATTCCTTACCCAGGGTGTGAGTTTTTTGCTGATTACACCAATAATAACTATATGGGCGAGGGTCTAAAATTCGACTGGACCCAACATTTTGTTGATGCTGAACTCCAACTTCCAGATAATATGAAAAACATAGCAGAGGTTCAATGGGATGATTACATGCATTGGGATCTGGTGAAATTAACTCAAAACTACATCAAACTACTGCTGAACTGTTTAGGTCGTCCAAATTCTTCAGGAATTCTGCTGCATTGTATATCTGGTTGGGATCGTACACCTCTGTTTGTTTCTTTATTAAGGTTATCACTGTGGGCTGATGGGTTGGTTCACCAATCCTTATCGCCAGAAGAAATGGTTTATTTTACACTTGCTTATGACTGGCTGCTCTTCAGCCACCAATTTGCGGACAGAGTTGATAAAAGTGAAGAAATAATGCACTTTTGCTTTGACTTTTTAAAGTATATTCGTTCTCCAAGTTTCTCTCTTTTAACCGATGCTGCTTCTCTGCAACAACTTGGTTTATCCGACAATGAAAGTGGCGAAGAAGTGTTTTTTCTGGAAGAAATGTTGGAACAAACAAACATGGTTTCAAAAGAGGAAGTTACACTGAATGGTCATTCAGGCTTACCATCCAAGACAAGTAAAAATGGTCAAACCACTCAAAACTGTGCAACCAAATTAAAACCAGATACACAGTTTAATGGTACACAAAATGGTAGCATGAATCCTCAAAGCAATCTTATAGGTGAGGTAACCTTAGAAGAAGTGGAAAGTTGCCTTAATTGTATAATTGATGAGATACCAGAACAAACTTCAAAGGTAATCAACACACAATGTGAAAGGGAAAATGATAACTGCAAAGAGAGGATTTTTAACTCAGAAGATTTGGATAAATCGTTAGAAATTCCCAACTCAGACATTAGGTCTGCACCTGTTCTTCCTCTTAAAAGCAGCAATATTACCAGCAATACTTGCCAATCATGCAATGGTTATGTTGAAAGTAATGTCGAAACATCACAAGATAAAGTTTATTTTACTGAACCAACTACGCCACGTTCTGCTTTATCAACAAGCTTTGAAACAGCAAAGAGTAATTTATTTTTAAATAACCCGACTTCGGAAAAAAACCACAAAGGACTTTCTAACTCGTTTTCATTTTTACTTAATGGCTCGAAAGAAAACGCGGTTGTTAAAAGTGACCCAATCACTGTTCCCAATTTATCCAGTTTTGTTAAACGAAATGGGACAAACGAAAGCTTTGGAAACAGTTGCGAAAGCTCAGAGTCTTATCGAACAAACACTGCAGAACCGGGTAGCAGTTGGCAAATGATTGCGTCACCGCCGTTGCTTTCTGATCAAAGAAATGATTCATCTAACTTCATGCTTGATATCTCTCAATCAGTTCAAGTTGATAGGCATGCTTCACGAAAGAGTTCGTTTTCATCTTCAGTATATGGATCAACTGAAAATGTAAATGAGCTTAAAGCGAAACTGGCTTGTCGGGCGGAGAGACTCGACAAAGCACAGAACATAATGATCCCTGCATATTGTGCAGTGGTTCAGCAACAGCGAAGACAACAAGAGCAGCAAAGTGGTGCTTTGTCTGCTATCTTTGGTCACCTTGCTCAGTTGGTTAAACGGACTTGAGTAATATATATACTTTATTGTTATTTTTTTCTGAGCGCAAGTAATATATATATATAAATATTAATCATATTTTTTTATTGACTGGAACTATGCAAAGTGCATATTTCCAGATCTTCTAAATTTTGTTGCTCACCAAAAATGTTTTGGAGAGCCTAAGCTATTTAGCTACAATGATAACAATTGTTATACCTTTTTTTCCAAGTAAAATATTTTTTGTTAGGTGTTACATATTTAATCACACTGTGTGCTGATTCAATTTAAAAATGTTTTAGTTTCTATAATTAGAGGAAAAAAAATTCGTGTGTATTATTACATAGACTATTTCTCGAAATATATCGCTTACATTGTCATAAAATCAAGAATTTTGATCAGCATAAAGATTAAAGAATATAAAATTAATTTTCTCATTTTTTCTTAAGAGCCCTTTACTATGTTTTTTATTATTTTAGTTAAAAACCTTTTTGTTTTAATGTTTTTTTCTGAACAATTTTTTGTGCAAGAAAATTTGAAAATCCCATTTTCACATTATTTCATTTAAAATGTTACCACAATTAGACTATAGGCCAGAAGATGTAACTTAATACCATAGCGTGCTTGGCGCTATTAGATTTCGAATTTCATTGTTGATGGGTCATGTTTATTTCTTGGTCGCCACACTTTTGTCGTTTTAATTACCGTAGCTGCAATACTACTCTTTGTGTCCGTTTACTTATTTGTTCAGTCGTTGCGACATTATATTCTCAATTGTTTATTAAAGCGTGCAATTATTGCATGGGACACGTCGCTGATTCCATTGAAAGAAAGACACCTGTTTATCCTCGCATTTCCGGGTAAGGACGGTCGTAACACAGGTGCTACCACTATATTACATCTCGGCCCCGATTACCAATTGCCACGTATGTCCGAATGGCAATCCAGTTCGGACCACTGGTAGCAATGGCTGTTATGTGTCCTACCCTAAACATACGGTAGAATGGGGGAAGATGGGACACTTTTAACTCTATTTTATCGTCCCATTTGGTAGTAAACAAAGAAAATTTAAATAATAATAAAACTGTATCCTCATGAATCCCATAGACCGTTGTTATTTTTTTAAAACACGATCAGATATTTGGATATTATGTGCTAAAGGTGTCCCATCTTTCCCCACCCTACTATACTACTCACAATAGTGGGAGGATCGAACCAGGTATCCTTTTAATGTGATTTAACTGCTCTAACCGCCAAGCCATAGCCTGGATATGGTTAGACTGCTATAGTTACTCCAATGCCTACCTCATCAAAACATAATTATGAAAACTATTTGTCAATCTATAAAAGCACAGAAGATGCGACACTTTAGCCAATATTTCAGCAAAATTTAAAATGTATAACGGTTTTTAGATGATATCTTGCCCTATTGATATATATATATATATAGTTTTGAACATGTTACCTACATTATATTATTGTATGGAAATTGGCATTGGTTAAACGTAATGGGTATTGTTCGAACTTTAATTGATAAATATTGTATCCTTACGCATATAAGCTTGTATATAATAACATAAAATCAATATTAACTATTGCGATCTGGATATTATGATAAAAAGATGTCCCATTTTCTCCCAACCTACTGCATATTATCTTATTATTATATTAAGTTTAAATCACCCCTGAGGTGTAAATTGTTGAATTAAAAGCAAACCTTTCGAAGCATAGCAATAAAAACCTCCAAAATACAATGTGGGGAAGATGGGACACTTAAGCACATATTGCTAAATATTTCCAAAATCAAAATAGATGACGGTTATTGGGTAATACCACGAATTAGTACTACCATTCCTTTATTAATTGACACCAATTTATTAAAATATAATAAAACATACGAGAAGTTATTTAGCGATCCGCACAAGTGAAATTTTACAAATTTGAAACCACACAGGGTTTTCAACTATAAGATACCGATTTAATAAAAACGAATTTTGGTCATTTGCTCTTGGTGATAATTTATAAGAAGTGGCTTGTGCCAAAAACAGAGTAGTAATACCCAATTTGTAGCAGAAATAAAAACTTTATCAATAGTTATTATCATTTTTTTGTTATTACAAGTTCATATACATTTGTAGGGTACAATATTTATCCATTGAAGTTCGAACATTACCCATAGTCGTTTAAACAATACCAATTGTTATGCAATAATATAATGTATAGGTAACATGTTAAAAACTATAGCAGTAGAGCAAGAAAAAAAAATGTTTAGAGTCTTTAGACCTAATTTTCAAAGCGTACGGTATTATTTCGTGTTATTTACGTATATTCCTATTTATAAATACACTTAATAATCAAAATTGACAATGATTTTAAACTGTCCCATCTTATCCGTGTGTTTTGGAATTTGTAAAATTTCACCTATTGTGCGGATCGCTAAATAACTTTTCGTGTGTTTTATTATATTTTATTAAATTGGTGTCAATTAATAAAGGAATGATGGTACTATATCGTGGTATTACCCAAAAACCGTCATCTATTTTGATTTTGGAAATATTTGGCAACATGTGCTTAAGTGTCCCATCTTCCCCCATTGTACTATACATTCATTCATTTAACATTGTGTTTTGATTATCATTAAAATGGGACTCTGTAAAAAAAATTAAAAAGTCTCGTCTGACCATAGTACACTGAAGTGATACTGTGGTCTGACAAAGTGTCTCATCTTCCCCCATCCTACTGCCCACATTGTAGTTTTGTATGTATTCATTGCCAAACCTTAAAAGACTTGTTTGTAATAAATATTTTCTACCCTATTGGTGATTCTTATATAATAAACTAATAAAATAATAAGATAGTGTGCAGAAAATATATTCGCAAGTCCATAAAAGGCCTTTAGAATATTTTTCCGAAACTGTTTCATATTTTTGGTCTTATATAGGGGGTAAGTTTAAAGCACATTTGAGCATCTATATCCATATACAATTTCGATTGCAATAGCTAGATAGTTTTACAATTTTGGAAACGCAAACTTAAACATTAAGGGTTGACCGAACCTGGCCTAAATCCCTGGGCAGATATGGCGTGCCTTAATGCAGGACTCAAACAGTAAATTTTAAACAATCGTTCAAATTTGGACTTTTAACTGCTTTGTGTTTTGACCCCGTGCTGAATAGACTTGTGGATTGTGTTTGAAACTCGATCTGGTACAGATTCCAAACGAAACAATGAAGATATTCGAAGTCATTGTTCCAGCTTGGGTAATTGGAAGTTCATTAATCACTAAGCGGATTTATTTGAGCTTTGAAAGATTGCACACGATTGTTGCAACTGCAGAAACCGGATACAGAAGTTTCTGCAACAACTGATGACTTGCGGCTATAAATACGATCAACTCGCTTCGATGCTTCACTTGCAAACTCAAAGTAAGTCGACAAGATAAGCAAAGTATAAGCTACGACTTAACTTGTTATTTTACAGATGAACAAGTTACTGCTTCTCGCACTGGTGCTCGGACTTCTCTGTTTGATTAATGAAGGAGAGTCTTGGGGTCGTCGTCGTCGCTGGGTCCGTCGTCGTCGTTGTTGGCGCCGCCGTCGCTCCGGTGACAACGGTAAATAACTACGCATTTAGATTTCATATTTTCACTGTTTTTTTTTTATCGATTTTACACAAGAATCGCTTAACTTATTTTAATTACTTTTTAGGTGTTGACGAGTCAACGGAAGGTAAGTGCATATTTAAAAAAATGCAACTAATAAATTAATTTGATTTATCTAATATATAGTAGGGTGTAGGACGATTGGACACCTTTTTATTATACTTTTTCGTCCTATATTTTGTAGTAAACAAATAACATTAAAAAAAAAAGCTGTTTAGCCTCACGACTCCTATATAGATCCTTGTTAAATGTTTAAAATAGAATTAGGAAAATAGGTGCCGAAGGTGTCCTATCTTACCCCACAGGCAAAACACTTGTAAAGCATAACATTGTAACTGCTGCTTTCGTTTTGTTTAAATATTTTTCGTTTATGTTCTATCATTACATAAATGTTTGAAAATATTGTTTTGCAGTTGAGGATGAAGAGATTGAACCAGAAGGTTAGTTTTCAAAATATATTTCATCTTAAAAATTGTCTTATGAATTATTATTTTGTTTCAGAAAAACTAGATTTCGACAACGAGTAAATGAATATTTGTTTGCCACAGAAACAGGTATAACGCGCTTTGATCTTTTCTATGCAGTAGGATAGGGGAAAATGAGACACTTTTTAACTCTATTTTTTCGTCCCATTTAGTAGTAAACAAAGAACATTCTAAGAAATATTATACTATGTTCTTATGACTCTCATAGACCGTTGTTAATTGTTTAAACACGATCAGGATATCTGGATATTATGTGCTAAAGGTGTCCCATCTTCCCCCACCCTACTATAAATAATGATCTAAAAGGACCAGCCAACTGAAAACATTTAAACCAA
Source organism: Ciona robusta (assembly GCF_009617815.1). Lineage (NCBI taxonomy): Eukaryota > Metazoa > Chordata > Ascidiacea > Phlebobranchia > Cionidae > Ciona > Ciona robusta. Next base: position 2,873,094 of record NC_143243.1, on the reverse strand, counting down.
ATTTAAATCACCTATAATTGTTGATGTTTCGTATTGCTTTATTAACTCATGTCAATCTTTTTAATGCAGAAGATGCATCTTCCTGAATGTGTATATCAAAACATTGATGCTTCAATAAACTGGCAAATGTATAATAATGTCGTGATTGCTTAAACAGACTTATTGGAGCATGTTAAAATATACAAGCTATTAATTGTAGAACAACATATACACCAGCGGTTACCCAAACTGTTGTACGCGTACCACTAGTGCAGGTACGCGAAGATCTCCCAGGTGGTACGCGAGCAACTTATTATATAAGTTCACACAAACGATCGCGAAGCCTTGCTTCAAGTATTCTTTGCAAACGTATCTATACTCTAATTTTGCGCATACGTGAAAATGCATTTTAAGCACCTGCAGGCTAAATAAAGGGACAATCGATATTATGGCGAAAATAATCGCCGTGTGAATTGCTATTATGTCGTAAATAAATGCCAGGACAAACAATCGCTATTATGATGCAATGAATCCATGTGAATCCCGACTATTACGTAACAAACATGCTGCTTCGCTAAGAAAAACATCGTAAATATACAGCAGTGCTACTTTTAGAACATATTTAGGTTGTTTATTACCGCCTGTTGCCCTGTAATGGGCAGGTTACAATGTATAGGTAATAAAGTTTGGGAACCACTGATATACACGATTTCAAAACAAGTATATCTAATACTATAACAGCAAATGTAACTAGCGGCATGGCACAGTTCGTTTGCGCACATATGCCTCTAACTACCCCAGAGGTAATAGGCTCGTCGCCGTTATACCATTGCGGCGTGTGTGTCAATACAGTCGTTATACACACGCTGCAGATTAAAAATCAACTTTAAAAACCTATCAGATAAAAGCGTGGCTGCTAAACCTACGAGGTACAAGTTGAATTCTTGGAGGACCTTGATTCTTGCCGGCGTTGCGTCAAATTACATTACTGACCACGGTGGACCATTATAAGTTGTCAGTCATACATTATAACGGTAGCACATAATATGCCATATTTCCTAATCGTGTTTTCAAAATTAACAACGTATTTAAATACGTTTTTCTCGCATGGCAGCTTTTATATATTTCTGCATGGCCTACTCAATACATTGAGTAGGCCATGATTTATTGAGTAGGCCATGATTTCTGTTAATATTATGTGTTTTCTACAACATAAAACGATAAACGAGCATGAATAAATGTATCTTACCCACCTTATACACTATAAATTTCTGGGGAGAAAATAAGTATAAAAAAAAAAAAATGGAAACACTTTAGTTGATTACCCCGCTTTTCGTTGATTAATCCTCGGGTATAAAACAACAACCTTACACCGCAGGTTCAACAACCTTACACCGCAGGTACACAACGTGGCAGTTTGGATGAAGTTTGTTCTGCACCAGATTGGGATTATATTTCAAGATATAAGTTAAGTATTTCTTTATTATTAAACTATAATAACCAATGATACCAGTAACTATAAATTCTAATATTTATACTACAGTATTACCATTGGTATTACAATATATTTAGCATTATTTATTATACTAACATTATTTATTTAAGGTATTGTGCCTTGCGCATAAACTTAGCGTATTAGTTTCTCATTCGATTTTTATTTCCGAAATTGCGCGAACTTCCGTTACAACGAGTTTTATTTTCCGCAATTGCGCGACCTTTTATTACAATGTTACTACGTCAGTCGCCACGCTACGTCACAGATTTAGCTTTCATTGCGTCATAATTACTATCGTTACGTCAAAAGTGGGTCGTGTCGTCGCCATCTCGTTATCGCTCCGTATTATTACGTCATAGTTACGTCGATCCTTGACAAACACATGCGCGTTAGTGAATTGACGTCACAATGCGGTTTCTTCTGCGCGTGCGCATCGCTGCGTTTTTATCATGGGGCCCCATGTGCGTTCTGCGTCGACGCAAGGCATATTACTTGTACATTATAACTTTATTTGCGCCATGAGCGTGAAGCAAGAAGTTCAAATGATTGGTAAAGTATAATCACAATTGACATTATTACGTACGTAAGCTCCTTTCCAGAAACCTCGATGATGTGACGTCACGAAGTGGTAATGACGCAACAGAATAACCCACTTCGTAAGTTATTGTTATACTACGTCACAACCTGTATTGTTATAAAATGCAGATTAGGAAGACTGATATTTTTAGACTATGGTACGTGACGTCACAAAGGAACAATCTGATCTTCACCCACAAAAGCAAGAACGAAGGTAATTATGACCTAATAATAATACACAAAACTACATTTAACGATTACATTGTTACAGAAAAGTCGGCGATAAAGCTGCAGAAGGAAAGCGCAAGGTAACTCTTTTTATTACCACAATCACTATACAATGTATAATAGGGTGGGGCAAGACGGGGCACCTTGAGCACATAATAAACAAATATCCTGATCGTGTTTTAAACAATTAACAACGGTTTATGGAAGTCGTGACGGTATATGGGTTTATAATTCTTTGAATGTGCTTTGTTTACTACTAAATAGGACGAGTAGATATAGAATGAAAAGGCGTCCTATCTTCTTCTCCCTATAACATAACAACAAAGTGTTTTTAAGTTTGGTACAGATGATTCAGGAACCTTGTACACAAGAATCCGCAAACAATTTAGCACAGTTTAAAATAAACGTAATTTTTAGTCATTGTCGTAACTATTACGCTTAAAAAAGAATTTTGTGACGTAACTATTTTCTTCGTTTTGCAGACGAAGAACAAAGACGAAGACGCCAATAAAGGATAAATGGTTTGGGGCATGAAGTATATTATTTGTGTGTTTTGTTTGTATGTGTGAGCGTGTTAACTGGCGCACTATTACAGTGTTGCCTTCTGATAAGAAGTCCTTTGTCTGCTGGATCTAATGTTGCCAGCATTTTTGTCAGTCACTACTATAGTGCATTTTGCATTTTACTGAAATATATGCAATGAAACTATGGCGAACATCTTGCTGGATCAGAATTTGTTGTTGTACACTCTATTGTGTACTTCGTCTACAAAGTTCGAATCTTTCAACGATTCTGTATTGTTCTAATCGCTTTGTGAGAACGCTGTGTTGGTACACAAATACTCGAGTAATGTCAACACTCATTATAATATGCGCATAAAATAAATAGATACCCTTTTAATACTGTTCCAGTGGGACTATTTTTTGTGTTAAAACGTCATGTAGCGTGATTGGGACGATGGCCACGTCACAATTACGCTACGAAGTCGATACGATGGGTCAGAGCGTTGTCCTGATCCTGCGCGTTCGGTGCGGTTACGTCAGTTTTGATTGAGTTACGTCACGGTCAGGTCGTTGCGTGGACGTCGCCGCCAGTGATGCTACGCTAGATATTTAGGTCACTGTTAATGCGGTTCGTGACAATCTGGCGCAGTTCCGTAACGGTTGATGCGGTGCGTAACATCCGGACGCTATTATATTGTGTGAAGATACGACGAGAGTATCGCGGTACCAACATGGCGGCTTACCTTGTGATTAGGACATGCGGAGCCGTTGTTATGTTCGACTCCTTGCGGTCGGACATACAATATGGTGTACACTGCATTTGATTATCTTTCAGGATTTGAACCATTTTTTGTTTGAAGATATTTCAATAATTATGTTCGCTTTAATTAGTTTTTGTAATCTTCCATTTTTGGTGATGATTGAGCTGCCGTTGTGTTTATTGCATGCTCTGCACTTTTTGTATTTGCACACTGTTGTATTATTTTTGTCTCTTTGTCGTCGTGTACGTGTGTATGTGCCTTCGTTGTATCATTTTTGTCTATGGGGGTTTCTTTAACCTGCGTGGACAGTAACATCCCGCAAGGGTTTCTCACCTAAGTAGAAACCCACTACCATTGGTTGGGGGCTTGTCGTGCCGTAGTGGCTTACCACCAACGCCAGCCACATAAACTATGAAGGTATTGTGCCTTCGTTGTATCATTTTTGTCTATGGGGGTTTCTTTAACCTGCGTGGACAGTAACATCCCGCAAGGGTTTCTCACCTAAGTAGAAACCCACTACCATTGGTTGGGGGCTTGTCGTGCCGTAGTGGCTTACCACCAACGCCAGCCACATAAACTATGAAGGTATTTTAATCCTGTTCTATTTTGCAGAAAGCCGATTTATTTGAACCTGTAGACAAACGCTACCTAATTACTAAGAGTTTCAAATTTGTTTTCTGTAAATTTCTTTTCTTGAAGAGTTCTTGCTCACTTTCAGTATTAGCAAATAAATAACTACATGCAACCTATTTTTAGGTGTTGTTTTTATTTTAAACGAACGGAACGACTTGATTCATTTCGCACGTGGGCAGGTGGAGTATTAACAAATTTTAAAATGCATATGTTAGACTGTTTAATTGACTAAATACAGTCGGACGGTTTGTCGGGATTTTGCTTAGAAGTATATCGCAATCCTGACCTACTACATACATCATATAGGACAATGGGGGAAGATGGGACATTTAGGCACATATTGCCAAATAATTTCAAAATCAAAATAGATGTTCTTGGGTAATATCGCGAATTAGTACTATTATTCCTACAAATTGGGTATTACTACTCTGTTTTTGGCACAAGCCACTTCTCATAAATTATCACCAAGTGCAAATGACTAAATTTCGAATATACAGTAGGGTGGGTGAAGATGGGACACCTTCTAACTTTATTTCCACGTTCCATTAAGTAGTAAACAAAGAACATTCAAAGAATCATAATACTATATCACAACGACTTCCAAAGACCGTTGTTAATTAATTAAAACACAATTAGAATATTTGGATAATTTGTGCTAAAGGTGTCCCATCTTCCCCCACTTCACTATATTTTTATCTTTTTATTAAATCAGTATCTTATAGTTGAATAACCCATGAGGTATAAATTACTAAATTAAAAGCAAATCTTTCAAAGTTTGGCAATGAAAACATACAAAACTACAATGTGGGGGAAGATGGGACTCTAAATTAAAATATATTTACATTAGCAGTATTTTGCAACTTGTAGTTAACCTACCGAGTTTAACAGGCTGTGCTAGTTTCTTTACCATGTAAACTTCATATATACAACGTTAAACCGGTATTTTTTGTTGTTTTTATCTCAAATTAAAGTCATATTGACCCAACTCGACTTATCAAAGTTCTAACTATTTGATCGGCAAACGTATTACGTATAACTATAAAGTCTATTCTGTATGACAGAAAAATGGTTAATGAAATAAAAAATAGCCCTACAGAAAGGATTTTTTATTTTATTACATATTTTTACAGAAAGGGTGTAAAAATGCTCTTTATCAATTCAAACTTACGTTAAAATATTTCTCTTAAATATTTTACTTCTAAGTCAAAATCGTATAAGCCTACGACGCAAATTCATGTTCATGCGTATACCAGATGTGTCATTGTGTCGCAATACCAGAAACGTGGCAGTTGTTTTGGAGGGTTTTGAGTAATATATTTTGGTGGGGTTGTAAAACGTTTTATTGACGTTGGTGTAAAACTTGTTAATATAATAATAGTTTGTGGAAGCACTGCAGGGCGTTCTGTATATGTTCCCCATTGAGAGACGCGAAATTCTTGCACACGACACCAGACACGAACCTAGAATTCATCTTTTCATTGTTTCTGCATCTATATCTGTCGCTTGGCGATGAAACGTCGCGTTTTCGTGACATTTCTTTCCTGCTGTGTCTCCAGCATTGAATGTTTACCGGAAACATCATTCTGAGAAGATTCGCGAAGTTACACAGCGTTAAAACAGCAATAATGTAGAACAGTGTATTAACCAAGATGACAAAACCGTATATCAGATAAATTATTTTGATGTAACAGAATTTAGATTTATCGAAATTATCGGAAGATTATTTTGCCGCGACAGAGTTTAGAAGTTATCAATATTAATTTATCTTTAACAATGATAAAATTTTATCACAGGGATAACTTTACCGCACTTGTTCAAATTTTCTGATCGTGTTTTAAACCATTAACAACGGTCCATGGGAGAATATGGTTTTATAATTCTTTGAATATTTTTTGTTTGCTATCAAATCGGACGAGAAAACAAAATGAAAATGTGTTCCATCTTCTCCCACCTTACTATATATATATAACAGCTTGAATATTCTACCATGAATATCTCGGTTTAAGCTAAAAATAATCCGAATTTTCTTGCGGCCGATTCGACTTTTTATTGCGAAGTTTTTAAGATATATATATTTTTTATATAATGCTACAGAAAAGCTGAACATGCATTGCAATTATTGTGTTGTTGCTTTACTTGCTGTTGGTATAATATCGAGCGTTTGCAATGGAGGACATGCTCCTAACGTCGTAGGTAAGTATCGGCTCCTGAATGATTATCTAGCAATATTGTTAGTAATAAATAAACATTAAAATGATAAGCGTGCAAAATGTACAATTTTCGTGTGACATATATAGTGGGTGGGGAAAGATGGGACATATTTTCGTTTTAAATATTTGGATATTATGTGTAAATGTGTCCCATTCTCCCCATCCTACTATATAATATAGGGTAGATAAGATGGAGCTAATTTGTTTTAAACTCACAAGCTACAAAATTTTGGCAGTTTTTAAAAATGATTCAGCAAGAATTCAAAATGTTCCCTTCAGTATACTAATTTGGTCAAATGCATTTTGCTGCATTCATTTTACTCATTATAAGCGCGCGTCGGTTTTGTTACAATTACAATCGTGTCAACATTACGTGACAGGAAATCACGCAATCTTGAAAGGAAAATTACGAAAAGCACGAACATAAAGAGTCATTAATTCGCGATTGCCGTTGCTTAAACAGAAAATTTATTGTGTAATTTACCAGATACATTTGCTTGCGATCCTACATTGGTTGAACAGATACAAATATCAACCCCATGTGGTGGGATTTCCTCTCCCTCTTACCCACAACCAACCACAGGAATGATGGAAGGTTATAAAAGTTGGCTCGTCAATCCAGGGAATGAAAAACGACAAGTAGTAGGTCCGTTATCATACGTTTGTTGCATAAAACGCACATAACACGTTAAAAGACGAAAAATGCGAAGCCACAGTCATTGTGTACACTGACGTAGGTTAAAATCGACGCACCTAATTCGTTTAATATTTCTAGGTTATCGTTTGACTTTCCACGATTTTAATGTCGGTAGTCTTTCGACCCTTATCATTGGAAACTCAGCCAGAACTAGCGGCAGTGGAATACTTAAGGTCGCCGGGTAATCATGAACGTTCACTTGGATCTATAGCACAATCAATTTCTTGGTCCCGTATCTGGGAGAAAGAACCATTTCGGCCCATTCTCTTATTTCTAGTTGGGCATTGAGCTATAAAGCATCGGGTTTAAGCTACGCTCTTACAGTATGATTTTTTTAAATTGTTTTTTTTTACACACACATGTACGGGACTTTTCTAAAATGTACGTGTGTGTTGTGTAGGTTGTGTAAGTAATGTAGTAAATGGGTTGTTTGGTTTGTGTGGATTGCGTAAGTTCTGCGCCGAACTACGGTTGTGTGCATATTATAATAAGCGTGTTTAAGTAGTCAAATTCGTCTTTTAAAGTTTTACCACCGCAGTGCCTGTTCATTCATGAACATTTTTTTGTTTTATTCAACAACAATAACAGAGCACCTAAACCTACTGCACATAACCAACGAAAAAAACACGCCAAACACCCGGGCAACACCAGAAACAAAAAAACTTTTTTTTTCCACTAGAGACATAATTATCATTCAAGGCAATGGAGCGACGGATGGTGGAATTACCATCGTACAAGGAAGAAACAAACTTTATAAATCAAATGGAGATTCTTTTGATGTCAACTTCTCAAAGATGTTCATAACTTTAAAACAAAGCACATCAAAAACACAACCTGGCGCTTTGTTCTCCATTACTTATTGTGCAGGTTGTTGAATGCCTTATAAAACATTTAACATAACTTTTATTAAGGTACCTTATAAATATATACATGATTATTAATTTAAACTATACCGGATGAGGAGTAATAGCAAAATCTTTGTTGTTAAAACAGAATTTTGAAAAAACATAACATGATCATGCAAAAAACATTTAAGTTGCGGATTTGGGCATGAAGAGCATGTAATAACTCACAAAAAACATATTTTTAAAAACATTATAACCAAATTCCAACAGATTTTGATAAGTGTCATGGACAAGAGAACTATTGTAAAAACAGTGGAACCTGTGTACGCGATGGATTCAACAAATATCAATGCAGCTGCAATGCTGGTTATTCTGGGCGACATTGTGAATCTGGTAAGCAGAACAATGAACAGGAAGTATAAAAGTTTAGGAATATGCAGAAAAACACTGGGTAATGTTTAGTACATGCTGGTTTTAAATAAAAAAAAATTGAGCTAATTACTGTTAAGTGTCTTACTTAATGCAATGATACATGCTTTGGCCAGTTATGAAAGCATAAAATGTGCGTAACCACTTAGGTAACATACTTTCTATTTGCAGATATTGATGAATGTGCTAGTGGGATGCATTCTTGCCCCAAAGACTCAAAATGTAAGAATTCTGACGGAGGATTTTACTGCACTGATAAAACAGGAGCTATTGTACACAGAAGCAGCTTTGGTGAGTCAATGTATTGTTGGTTGACACATAACATACCCTGTGTTGACACTTGCTACGCATGGTAAACAAGTTATTTGTTTATAAACCTTAAATTAAGACCACACATGCAATTACGTTTATCGGACAAATTACCAGGTAAAACAAGCAACAAGAGTGTAGTTGAACTTTGTGGGAGTAATCCAAGTTCTGGATTGCGAAAGTGTGAAGCTTCCCGTTGTGTTAGAAGAGCTCGGGCAGAAGATGCAGGTTGTAATATTCCACCTCCTCTTTCATTACAAACAACAGCAAGTTCGGGATACTCAAGTAAGTGAGGTTAATAGGGGGTGGTCAAATAAACATCCATAGATGTATGACCACTTATATTGAGAATTTACCTACATACTGAACCTTATTTTCAAAAAGATTAATTTCAAACAGGTTATCTTGGAATGCCTCGCATTAATTTTGGTGGTGGAATCAATTATGATGCAGCAACCAGCAACAACAAGAAATGTGCTTTTGAAAATGAGTTTTTTTCTGTTAGCCAGTTGTCAACCAACATGATTGGTGTTGTGCAAGAGGTGAGTAGGTCTGTGGAACTGCTGCAGTTGGCACTGAAATATAACATACGTTTTATGTTTACTTCCTTTTGAATAGAAAAATATATTAATTTAAACTTTATAGCAGATAGTGAACTTACAATGAGTTGCATTCCAATATAAAACAGATAGCAGCTAGAACCCTACCATTAAAAACTCTGTTTTTGTGACTTCTGCAACCACCAACCCCTTTCCACATACACACAGACAAATCAGTACAACCGGTTTCCGTTTGGAAACAGAAATTGGAATCCAGATGGAAGCAATCACTTCACATTTCCAAATTCAACAGTCACATCAACATGTACATCAGAAGGTTGTGCTACAACAGACGACATTATTGGGGCTTTGTTTAAAGGTAGGATTTAAACAAGACCATCTTATTTAATACCACACACAATCATCAAAAAAACTGAAAGCTGTTTTAAACTGTTTTGGGGACTTCTTCTGGCCCTTTAATACATAGTTATCGTTATCAGTATCACGGTGATGAGAAAAACATTGTAATATTCAAGTTTACAACCTTTATTCTCTGATTGACTTATACCTACAGTAGCAATAACACAGCTATCTCTTTGTATATACCATTGGGCTGTGTTTAACTACTAGTTTTGCCACTTTACCTGGCAGGTGAGACTAGTGGAACTCTGATAGATCTTGATGTGGATTGGATGTTTCCAGAAATTTGGGGGTTTACAGTATATATACCAGGCATGCTTAAGGGAAAGTACAAGCCAGCAGCTGCACAACTCCTTTCAACCAGGAACTCAACTGCTGACCCAGAGATTCAAGGTTATGCTATTGGTAACGCTGGGAGGTTTAAAAGGTAAGTTTTGTGGACATGGAAACATTAAAAAAACACAAAAAAATAAAAAAAGTGTAAACAATGTCAAAAGAATAAACATGACCAAATTGAAAGTTAAACCACACACTGCAATACTTTCGTCAACTCAACTGTAGCCATGGCAAGCTCCCATCATAACAATTTAAATGGTCATAGTTAAAACTAAATACACACATATTTCAGTAAAATTACGAACATTCAATGGGAGAGTGATTATTACAAAGCAATGTTCGGTTCGGCTGAAACATTGTCTATACGGTTTGTAATGGATCTCTACAATCAATACTCTCACATGTCACGTATCATTGGAACTATAGGTTAGTATTCTTCTGCTATTGCAACCATGCATAATATATTAATAAAGGGCATACCTTGCCTGGTGCCGTGGCAAAGTGGTTACCGCATCTGTCTGTAACCCACAGGTAATGGGTTCAATGCTCGTCGCTGCTACTATTGTGGCCTTTATGGGCATATGTGTCCTTGAGCAAGACACTTAACGACAATTGCTCCAACCCAGTGGTCACTAATGAGTTATCCAAGTTTTTAGCCATACATAATAAAATGAAAAATCCCTCAAAAAAATAATTACCCACAAAGTAACATACATGGTAACTCATAAGCTGGGGTTTAAACTGGTGTGATAACGACTGTCTTTTTCCCGCCACGCAAGGATAAAGTAAGTTACATTCATTCATTCATTCATTGTGTATTTTCTTCAGTCTTGTTCATTAACAAAAGTAATTCGTAATACAGGTCTAACATCTGATAATGATCCACTGGAAGTGACAGGCGGAAGGTTATTGCTCCCAGAAGATCCCAACTTAGGTCCAACCCCTGTTTATTATGATACAGTTGGGAAGAAAGTATCACTTGATCTGAGTATGAGTTTTGAGGGTGAAGTTGATGGAAACTTCCATATTTCTGACACAGTTTATGTTGGAGTGGTGGATGGTGCATGCACGTGAGTGTCACATAATATTCTTTTCATTCAGACCTCTATATAAGCTTGTTATTGGCGTGCAGTTATTTTACCCAAAAGTCTATCAAATTAAGTTATGTTCCGGTTCTCTCTTTTTGTTACGTCATCGCCTTTTTTCTCTTGCATTCTCTTTGTTCATTACGTGGCAATTTCAGTTTAGTTGATCCTTAAGTGATTTGAATGAACGTTGGTGCTAAACTTCTGTAGTGAACGGAAGTAGTTTATAGCCACAAATTTTCAGGTATATATCTTTTCGCATTAGTTGTTTATTCGCATATTTACGTGTTTATTTACTATTGTTATTTTTTCCTTTTAGTTACCGCAATCCGCAATCCGCAATCCGCAATCCGCAATCCGCAATCCACAAATAATACAATTAAAAGATTTGCGCGTTTGACTGATTGGCTATAACACCAACGAAGAAAAAAAATAAAAAGAGACAGAGTCCAGAAGACCTGCCCATAACAGTAACTGAAAATTTCTCAAGCGACGCCGCCGAAAAAGCGTGGAGAACGTCTGCTGAAGCAAGTGTGGAGAACGCGTCTGCTCCGGGCGGCTTAGGGAAGCGTGGTAATTCCTTTTGGATAGCCTGCACGTCTGAGAGATTCAAGGAATGGAACAGGTTGGTTCCGCAGTTACCGATAGTATGGCCTCTGGTATAAGTGAGAAAATATTTCCTGAGATCCCCGAACTTCACTTTGACGACTCAAACGTGACCGTCAGAAAGAAGAATATCCAAACTTACCAAGTTCCCGAGACATGCAATTTTCAAGAAGTGGAAGAACAATTGAAGGCAAAGATAGAGGGTTTGCAAGAATGTATTGTCATCTCAAATAAAAAGGAAGATGTTCAAAAAGCGGCCAGCGAAGTGTTTGCATTAAAGCGAAAGCTTGACGATATTGTGTTCAACTTGAGCGCTGAGGACCGAGATAGATTCGTAAGCAGAATACGATTCTGCCAAGACGTCACTATGGAAGCCAAGAAGGATGCAAAGGAAACCATCCAGCAGCTGCGCCAATTGGAATGTACTCTAAGCTCGAGGTCAAGTAAACTCTTGAGTAAAGGCACCAGAAAAGGCCCTGAATCTGTACACGCAAGTTTAAAAACGGAACGGTACAAGCACGATGGTGAGGCCGCTGCCTTAAAGGCTAAGCTATCGTACGTAGAAAGGGAGTACGATCTCAAGTTGAAACAATGTGCCTTAGAAAAGGGTTTACACCTAAACAAAATTCAACAAGAAATCGCAGAAAATAGAGCCCGATCTGTATCGTGTTTAGATGCTGAAAAGACCGAAAACCCGTTTGGAATACACGAAGATGATTTCCGAGAACCCATTATTATTGACGAGACCATGCGTCTGGATCTGCATTCGATTCCCCAGCTTAAAGCACCAGAGAAACTGGCTGATGAAGCTAAACCCGCAGGTTCGTCTCCAATAACTCATGTTATTCCTTCCCGAGTGGACAAGAAGAAGAAAGATACGTATGTCGCTCAGTCACTGACGTACCGACTGCCAGATATCAAAGTGGACGTGTTTGATGGAACACCGATTAAATTTCCGTCGTGGGAAACGGCCTTCGACGCATTGGTGGAATCAAGGTCGTCGTGCGTTGCACAAAGATTAAATTTGTTACAACAGCATCTGCGGGGAGAGCCGAGAGAACTGGTAGATGGTTTGTTTCTTTTACAATCCGAAGAAGCTTACTACGAAGCAAGACGCAAGTTAAAAGAACGTTATGGCAACGACAGTCTGATTAGTAAGGCGTTCACCGATCGATTATATGCTTGGCCCCGACTTCAACAGAATGATTCAATGGGTTTGCGCAGATTTTCAGATTTTCTAAATCAGGTGCTGGTGGCAAAGAAGAAAATACACAGTCTTCAAATATTAGACTTTGCTAATGAAAGTGCAAAAATTGTCTCACGATTGCCTCTTTTCGCTACATCGCGTTGGAAAGATGTCGTGTTGGATTGGAAGCGCAACAATAATGGTATGTACCCGCCATTTGAAGCATTAGCATCATTTGTGCATGAGCAAGCAGAAAAAGAAAACATTCCTGAACTACAACAAATTGGCGAGTCCAAGATTAGCCAAAGGAGGTCCGGTAATAGCACATCGCCAAGGTTTAGCGCCTTCAACACAACCGCAAAGCGGGATGGGAGGGACTCTGTCGCACGCGACTCTGCAATGCAGCCGTACTGTTTCTTTTGCAGATTACCACACAGCATACAAGATTGCCAACGTTTTGTTAAAATTTCCCGTCGGGCACGAAGAGATTTCCTCAGGATAAAAGAATTATGCTACTCATGTGGCTCAAGTCAAAGTCATATTGCAAGAAACTGCCGGTATAGACCTGTCTGCAAGATACGTAAAAAGGCGCACATGACCTGTTTACACATTTTCCCCGGACTAGAAGACGCTGGTTGTAAGTGTACGAACGGCGCTCCAAATATTGCTGAATGCAACGATAGCTCGATGATATTGCCGGTGTGGGTAAGAAGCAAACTTAATCCATCACAAGAAGTTTTGTGCTACTGTATTCTAGACCCTCAATCAAATAATTGTTTCATCTCAGACCATTTGAAGAAACAGCTTGGAATTGAAGGCGTGAGCACTACAATCAATTTGTGTACTATGGTGGGCCGAAATCATGTAACTTCTAGTCAAAGGGTGCGCCAGCTAGAGGTGCTCAGTTTTGACCGTAGTGCCATTGTGGATTTACCTTCTACCTATACACGACCTGAGATTCCAGCAAGCAAGCACCAGATTCCTCGTCCAGAATACGCTTTAAGATGGAAACACCTTGAAACGATCGCCAGTCACATTAGCCCTTTCCTAACCGACGTGCCAATAAGTATGTTACTTGGAACGAATGTTCCTAAAGCTATACGGCCACGAGACATAGTCGCAGGTAGCGACGATGAGCCGTACGCGCAGAAGTCCGTGTTGGGTTGGGGAATGGTTGGTCTTGTCGGTGCCAACTATAAACGTCAACCGTCTCGAATATTTACTCATCGCTGTGACGCCATCGAGCGCTTAGCATCGCGAAACTGTTCGTTTGCTCAACAAAGACAGTCCAAAGAAATTATAAACCCGGAAAGTATACGTAACTGGATGGAATTGGACTTCCATGAGCGCCAAGATGGACTTACTATTTCAGCGCAAGACAAAAGATTTATCCATATTTTGCAGAACAACATAGTGCAGCTTGAAGACGGCCATTATCAAATGCCACTCCCTCTCAAAGCGGATTATGTGAATCTTCCAAATAACCGAAGGCTCGCCGAAAACAGACTTCTACAGTTGAAACGACGCTTGCAACGGAGTTGCCAATATAAGAAAGACTACAACCAATTTATGAACAACGTCATTACCCATTTCGCTGAACCAGCTCCAACCACAGGAAAGCAAGGTATGGTCAATTATATACCTCATACGGGGATCTATAACCCACACAAACCCGGAAAGATCAGAGTAGTTTTCGACTGTTCGGCTGAGTACGCAGGCACATGTTTAAACAACCACTTGTTACAAGGTCCCGACTTACTCAACGGACTGATAGGCATTATGTGCAGATTTCGTAAACATGACGTAGCGATCACAACCGACATCGAAGGAATGTTTCACCAATTCAGGGTCGCGGAACCGTATAGAGACCTACTTCGTTTCTTGTGGTGGGAAGACAACGATACGGACAAGCCGATAGTGGAATATCGTATGAAAGTTCATATCTTCGGAGCTGTAAGTTCTCCAGGCTGTGCTAATTTTGGATTGAGAAAGGCGGCCGACGATGGTGAACTAGAATTCGGAAAAGCAGCGGTCAATTTTATACGTAACGATTTTTACGTAGATGATGGTGTTACCTCCGTACCAAATACTGATTCGGCAATGGATTTGGTCGACAAAAGCACGCGCTTGTGCGCACGAGCGGGTTTAAGACTTCACCAATTCTCATCGAATGACCGCCAAGTTCTAATGGAAATAGACGAACAAAACAGAGCGAAATGTCTGCAGGGTATTAAGTTGCAGAGCACGGAACGCTTGCCAAAAAGTCGAGTACTGGGAGTCGTATGGTGCTTAGAAAACGACTCATTTTCATTTCGAATTGATTTTAAAGACACTCCTCTGACACGTAGAGGAATTCTTGCAACGGTGAGCTCGATTTATGATCCGTTGGGTTTTGCGGCGCCGGTGACGCTCGAAGCAAAACGACTATTACAGCAGCTGTGCCGAGACAAGGCCGATTGGGACGATGCTGTGCCCGAGGAAGTAAAGTCGCGATGGGAGAAGTGGCGACATAGTCTACAATGTATACAGGACGTGGAAATAAAGAGATGTTTCAAACCCCCGCAGTTTGGTGTTGTTTGTAAGCAAGAGTTGCATCACTTTTCAGATGCAAGCACGGTGGGATACGGCCAATGCTCTTATCTAAGACAAATCAACAGCGAAGGAAAAGTACACTGCGCCTTTGTTATTGGAAAATCTCGTGTGGCACCACTAAAACAAACGACGATTCCGAGGTTGGAACTGACAGCGGCGGTGGTTTCTGCACGAATGAGCCTGTACTTGCGGAAACAATTGAAGCTCGATACTTGTAAAGAATACTATTGGGTTGACAGCAAGGTGGTTCTTGGGTATTTATCTAATGATGTCAAACGGTTTCACGTATTCGTGGCAAATCGAGTTCAACAACTAAAAGATCTTACCGATCATCGAAGTTGGTTTCACGTGTCATCGGAATCCAATCCCAGTGACTATGCCAGCCGAGGTATGAAGCCTAGAGAATTGAAATGTTCATCAACATGGCTACGCGGGCCAGATTTCCTTTGGTCAGCGGATTTTAAACCTCCCGACAGTAACCACTTCATTCAAGACGAAACAGTACAACAAGAGATCAATAAGGAGATGAAACGGCTTTCTGTTTTTAGTTCAAACATAGTTCAATGCTCTAACCTTGATGTCGACAGACTTAATCATGTGTCAACGTGGTTTAAAGCAAAAAGAGCAGTAGCTAACACTTTACTAATCCTACGAAAGAAAACTGGCAACGACGCTGAATTGACATGTGCACTATTGAAGGAGGCTGAAATGATCATTTTGAGAAGCCTGCAATTGCGCTATTATACCCACGAATACGGCCTTCTTTGGAGAAACAAAGCCCATGACAACGAGAATACCAACAAAAGTATCGACACCACGGCTCGAAGCAGTGCCCTCTACCGACTTGACCCGTTTATGGATTTTAACGACATTATGCGAGTTGGGGGAAGACTTCGATACGCCAGTTGGAGCTACGAACTAAAGCATCCCGTGATAATACCTAAATCATCACATATCACTGAACTCATTATACGACATTGTCATGAGCAAGTATGTCATAATGGAAGGACCAGTACGCAGAATTGCATCCGACAACAAGGATACTGGTTGATCAACGGGTCGTCCAGAGTGCGTCAGTACATTTCTCAATGCGTCACATGCAAACGTCTTCGAGGAGCGCTTCTGACACAAAGGATGGCTGAACTACCGAAGGATAGATTTTTCGAAGCGCCGGTCTTCACCTACTGCGCGGTCGATTATTTTGGACCGTTCTTCATCAAAGAAAGGCGATCACAGCTCAAACGGTACGGTGTTGTCTTTACATGTCTGTCTTCGCGTGCAATTCATCTAGAGACGGCAAACAGCTTGGACACCGACTCGTTTATTAATGCGTTGAGACGATTTCTGGCACGCAGAGGTCCCGTCGTACAATTAAGATCTGATCGCGGAACTAACATGGTTGGGGCGAAGAACGAGCTTCTAGGTAAATCAATCAATATCAATGACGAAGACGTACGAAGATTCTTGCTTCGACAACAGTGCGAATGGGTCCGATTTAAGTTTAATCCTCCTCACGCGAGTCACATGGGGGGTGTTTGGGAGAGGCAAATACGAAGTGTGCGAAGCTCCCTAGAATTATTATTAAAACAATTTGGGGACCAACTAGACGACGAGACGTTCCGCACATTAATGGCCGAGGTAGAGAACATTGTTAATTCACGCCCATTAACGTACAACACTTTAAACGAAGCAGGTGCCGTTGAACCTTTGACTCCCAACCACTTGCTTACTATGAAAATGAAACCGTTGTTGGCACCACCTGGCGACTTTCAACGTCCTGATATGTATGTGCGCCGAAGATGGAGACGAGTACAATATCTCGCAAACGAATTCTGGTCCCGGTGGCGAAAAGAATATTTGCAAGCCATACAACTGCGGTCGAAGTGGCATTCCTGCCACCCTAATGTTGCTGAAGGGGACATTGTGTTGTTGGCGGATTCTGACGTTTCACGAAATAAGTGGAGTATGGCGAGAATACTAGACGTACTGCCAAGTAATGACGGCCTGGTGCGAAAAGTTCGATTGGCTATCGCGGAACAAAACAGAGACGAAAAGGGTCGCCGTACCAGCTCGCCTTCTGTGCTGGAGCGACCGATCCATAAACTAGTATCAATTTATAGACAATTCAATGATGCTCGCAACTTAGATGCTGACATTCAAACGACTGAGCGAGAAGACGAGAATGAAGGAGCCCGATCGCCCGACGAGGAGCCTTTGTGAGACTATATTCTGCATCGAGTACCTTTTATGTTTGTGTATTAATCATGTTTAAGGAAAATTTCGTTTCGAAATTTTGGAGAGCCATGTTATTGGCGTGCAGTTATTTTACCCAAAAGTCTATCAAATTAAGTTATGTTCCGGTTCTCTCTTTTTGTTACGTCATCGCCTTTTTTCTCTTGCATTCTCTTTGTTCATTACGTGGCAATTTCAGTTTAGTTGATCCTTAAGTGATTTGAATGAACGTTGGTGCTAAACTTCTGTAGTGAACGGAAGTAGTTTATAGCCACAAATTTTCAGGTATATATCTTTTCGCATTAGTTGTTTATTCGCATATTTACGTGTTTATTTACTATTGTTATTTTTTCCTTTTAGTTACCGCAATCCGCAATCCGCAATCCGCAATCCACAAATAATACAATTAAAAGATTTGCGCGTTTGACTGATTGGCTATAACACCAACGAAGAAAAAAAATAAAAAGAGACAGAGTCCAGAAGACCTGCCCATAACAAAGCTTAACAAAAAATATATAACCTTTGTCAAAAATAATACAAAGCATTCCTTTAAAGAGTAAGATATTATACACTTACCCATTTTTTAAATTTAAAAATATTTAAAACATTCGTCATGTTTATCAATACAAACAAAGTTAAATTTCTTTTTGTTGGTATGTTTCGCAGAAAATCAGTTGAGGAATGTATTACACCATTAAATAGTAATGGTGCCCTTCCTCTGAATGGGAGGGACTGGTATGAGGTATACGGGGCCATGGTGGATGTTGATGTGACCGAAACAGAGGTAGATGTTTCATCATCAAGAATTGCTTTATATTACGATGATGGAAGCACAAGGTGGTAAAACATTTATTGATAAGTATAGTATTCTTGCAGAAACTTGGTCCACGATCAGTGTTAGAAAGGTTACTATTTAAGTTACTATATAGTAGGGTGGGGGGAGACAGAAAAATTTAACTCGGGAGGATACAGTTTTATTATTCTCTAAATGTTTTTTGTTTACTACCAAATGGGATAAGAAAATTGAATAAAAAGACGTCACATATTACCCCACCCCATTGTATAAAACATCCACTGTCTGTAGTATGAATCGAACAGTTTATCTACGCATGAATTAACCTGCTCATTACACTGTGCAGAACTTTGATTGCGGTTGAGTCCGATAATGGAATTCAGATCGGTTTGGCAAACAACAACTACGAACGTTTGAATGTTGGAGAGACGGCAGATTTTAATCCATTCATCACTCAATTTGGTGAACCAGTGGTTGGGGCTTCCATCGAAGTTGCATTGCTTCCCGAAATGAGTTCAGTAGATTGTAGTAGACCAACTTGCTTCAAGTAAGTTTGCTGCTGATTTAGACAATGCATTAGTGAACAGAAGTGGGGAAGTACTGTGCAGTGTCCTGCCAAAAAATACACATGTCCACAAATCCACAAAAACTGTGAGGCATGCGTTTTGTTCTAAGCTGTGGCCACGCCATGTTCGGCGCCGTGGCAAAGTGGTTAGAGCGCCTTCTTGTAACCCAGAGGTAATGGGTTCAAGGCTCGTCGCTGCTACCATTGTGTGTGTATGTGTTCTTGGGCAAGACACCTAACGGCAATTGCTCCAACCCAGTGGTCACTAATAGCTTGTCCAAATTATCAGCCATAAAAAAAGGGAAAAAACACTACATCTAGGTAGAATAGTACAAATAAAACATCTAACATTATCATTACAGTGAACTGTCAGTACCTGCTGATGTGATAACAATAAGCCCCCCAGGACCAACAGATGCAAGTGGGGTAACAAGTATAAAAGTAGATGTTGTAAAAAATCCAAACAATCCACGAGGTTGTGGTTTGGATGGACAACTTTACTTCATGCGTTTGTTTTATAGGTAAGTTCATTAATATCTTACGTGTTTTATATATAGTAGGGTGGGGGAAGATGGGACACCTTTAGCACTTAATATCTGAATATTCTGATGGTGTTTTAAACAATTAACAACGGTCTATGGAAATCGTGAGAATGCGATTTGATAATTCCTTGAATGTTCTTAGTTTACTACCAAATGGGACAAGAAAAAAAAGAACGAAAATGTGTCCCATCTTCCCACACCCTATTATATAAAAAGTTGTGCCTTGTAAACAGTGACACAGTCTACAAAGAAAGTGTTAAAATGGGCTGTTAACTTTTAACCAATAACAATAAATGTTTTCAATACTTTTCGCAAGATTTTAATGTTTAACTTATTAGAACATCTACAATCAGAATTTATGTTTCAGTAAATAAGGTCAGCTTCAATGTTGTTTATTTCTAAATATGTTTGCTAAAATATTTTCAAAGTTTAGCCAAACTATTAAAAAATATACTAAATTAATACAAATGACCTTGCACAACCCTGGTACACATCACTAACTTTCCAAAATAACATTTTTCACGGAACTCTTCAACACACCAGGTACGCGGATCCCTCTGACCCAAACAACATGACGAAAGCTACATGTTATTTTTATCCATCAGCAACAGAAAGTGATCCCAAGAAAAAGGAATGTGATGATGATGGAAGCAAGATAGTTAATATGGTTACTTTGCAACCGATTGCTAGAGTTTATGATGAAATTGCTCAAAAAGATAAACCAACTTGGTTTGATGTAAAAGGTATGTTTCGCAATTTGTATTATAAAGTGGAATATGAGTATATTTTACCATGTAATTTTGGACAAAACATTAACAGTAACTGATTGCTCCAACCCATTTGTCACTAATTGTTCAAACTTCTGAAGTTGGCCTGTTGCTGTAGGAAAAATAAGCGACATTTGTTCGTGCATTTATAAAAAAATGTCACTTGCTTTATGCTTGTGGCTGTAAAATAAGTCATTATCACACAAGTGTTTTGTTTCATACACCTGGTGCCAGCGTAGAAGTTACCACAATATGTAACTTTGTAGGTGATTATTTTTTATTTACTTTGATTGTATGTCTGACAATTGAGAAAATCCATTAGTGACCACTGGGTTGAAGCAATTGCCGGTAAGTGTCTTGCCCAAGAACACATACATCCACAATGATAGCAGCTATGAGCCTTAAAACCATTACCTCTGGAAAGCCATGCATGCTAACCAACTCCGTCACAGCACTGGGCATTTAACATAATATATTTAATGTTTCACTAATAATAATAATACATTTATTTTCAGATATTTTTGTTCAGTATTACAACCTGTTTCCTGTTATGTGGAAGAATGGAATAATAGACATGCATTCCTATCAAGACATCAAGAAAAATAAAGCAATGTTGGAGTTATCCATGTTTGAACTGGATGTCTCAGATCCAAGGTGAACCCAAGTTAAATATTGAAAAATATACTAGTAATACTACCATGGCAGTATAATTTAAATTACTTTTTAGTAAGTATGCACCATAGGTCTATTGCACATTAGTATTAGAGAATTAAACTTGAGACACTTTTACTAATAGGCTACACAATAATTTATAACAAAATCTAAACAAGTGTTGTGTAAACATGTATAATGTAAGTTTTGAAACATCTGAGTGCTGTAAACAGTCTTTTATAATGTAGAATGCTGTATATTGTATAACTTCAAACCTATAAGTAACTTGATACTCTTGTGTGGTAGTAGTATAGAAATCCTATTTTATTGGTTAGATTTATGCCCGTCACTCGGGATTTATCAAAAAGTAAAAGGGACTTGATTAAGAAATGGATGGACAATGATATGCCGTTCAGTTACCCAGACGATCCTTCAGGTAAGGCTATATAATTTTGTTTGAAAGAAAAAGTTTAAAAAATTGAATCACCTACACAGCTACATATTCTAAAATAACAGAACACCAGTGTTATAACAACTGTTGCTGCTCCATCACATGACTGTAAACAAGTTACATTTTAAATAGAAGTTTAAATATGAACAATTCATCATACCCAATAAAGAGTTGCTGTTAACAGCTACAACAAATAAGAGTCATCAGACCCAACCACTGAGCCTTAAAGGGTGAAAACAGGATGTTTGGTATTTAATATTGCTCACTAATGGGTTGTCCAAATTATCAGCCATATTTAAAGAAAAAGAAAAAATCCCCCCTAAAATAATAATCATCCAAACAGTAACACACATGGTAACTCACAAGCTGACTCAAGGTGTGTGAACACCTGTGTTATAACGACTGTTGTTTATCGGCCAGGCGAGGATAAAGTAAGTTACATTCATTCCTTCAATAAAATACACAATATCCGGCATGCGAATTCGCCTGCGAAGTCATATGCAAACCCATTACCGATTTCCACATGCGGCAGCGAAATCCGAACAAAACAGACAAAACGGACGAATTTCGGATACTGTGTACAGTCACCTTTAAAACTGTATTTATGCAGCCAAATATCAATGAAACTCGTTGTGGCTTTAAAATGAGTTTGGTTTTAATGTTTGGGTTCAGCAATGTTTATTTTTTACAGGGGACTTGCTGTTTTCATGTGATGCTGATACTATCCCAGCAAAAGTTGCCGAACTTCAGAAGTTAGGAGAAGCAGCCATGATTGTTGAATTATCAACCATTCCACCCTACGTTACTTCATGGCTAAGTTTACAAACTGAGTTCGGTAGAAACGTGGAAGTTGCGGACATTGTAAAATCAGTGTTTGTGGAAGAGATGCTTCATATGTCGCTTGCAGCAAATTTAATTAACTCAGTAAGGCAATAAATTACATATGCTGTGTAGTACCTACTAATTCATAGTTTTAACTGCTTGTAATGTTTATTAGAAGTAAAATTAAGTTTTTGTGTCAAATCCTCTTGGTAGTTTTTGCGTAAATTATGATAGAAACTTGGACATTAAAGTAAATGGCTTACTCTGCTGTACATTACAGGTCCCCTGGCATGCTACTCTGCAGGGTCTCGTTTATTTATAAAGATTAATTTCATAAAAGTTAGTTTGGTAGTATTTAAGAATATTAGCTCTTTTTCATAAAGTACGGCCTTGTATACTTTTTAATGTTAATTTGGGAACATTTATTCTCGTTTATCAGGTTGGGGGAACTGTGAACTTAACAAGCATGACATTATTACCACAATACCCCACTCCACTTGGATCTGGGAATTTCTTTGATTTGATGCCAGGAGTTTATGTTTCAATTGAACCCATGTCTCCAGGGCTGGCGCGTGATTTGTTTGCAAAGATTGAAACACCGGCGACTGAAGAAGAACAAAAGGTGAGAGTTTTTAAGTTTTACAGTAAATAATATAACTTTTTATATTAATATTTTTGAACATTATGCTTATATTAGTATCTTCTATTTCGGTAGCGAAGATTAAAAAATATTTTTAACCAAAAGACAGGATAAATAGTTTTATACTTAATACCATACATATACAGATTTAAACACTGCTGCTTGGTACAGTGACTTGAGCTCTTTTAACACCAAACAGTATTGGACATTACACCTTCACCTGTGTATAATAAATTCTAAACTTTACTCAACATTTGGTATTATTTCTTGCAGATGTTTCATGAATTGGCTGAATTGTGGTTGATTTTACAGCTACAGAGAGGAGGCGCAAGTTCTCCCACCTCAAAAAATATGCAGCTTTTGTTAAAAGATTATCAGAAGGTTAAATACAAGAGAAAATCTGCTCTAAAAAGTGCAATGAACAAAGAATTAACCCCAAATCAAACATGGACTGCAATTTACGATTTTGCCGTGAAAAATTTGAAAATACTGTCAAGTAAACCAACAAACACAATTGGAGCACTCTACCTAAGAGCTGCCCTGTTTACTGCTATGGTAGAATCATGTACGCAGATGAACGCCCTTAATAATCCAGGGTCGGATGATTCACCAACAATATTTACTGGAGATGTGGCAAAACAGGTGGACATGGATCAATGGCACAACCCTGAAGATCAACCAACACAAAGTACTAATGTAGACCAATCAAAGGATATCCCTATAAGTACATTGTACCAACCTTTGTTTCCAATCATAAATCTCCAAAAAGCAGTTGAGGCTGTCATAGAAATTGTTTACCAGGGTGAGGGGGGAAGTCAGTGTACTCCTTTTGTTGGTGAGCAAACAGAAGACAATCCTTTCCCTGACAAATCTCATTATTATCGCTTTCTCGAGATTGCAAATCAGAGGGAGATTGTTAAGATGACAGTCCCTGGAGGTTGGAATGCTGGGTTGGTTTGCATGAACCTCACTGGACTTGATTGCCATGAAGAACTTGAGCCTGGGGAGAATTTTTGTTTCGGAGGTGTTGATATTCCATTCCGGGAAGATGGAGTGTGGCCGTTAGTGAGGAACCCACAAAACGGAATGTACAAAGAGAATACCAACGCATGGAAAGTTAACATGGATTTCAATAAGGCTTACACAACTTTGCTTCAGTGTTTAGAGAAGGGGTTTGGTGGACAACCAGATTTGATTAAAGGATGTTACAGTTATATGTATGATCTCACCATTATAGGAAAGAAGTTGGTTAGCATTCCAATAGGAACACAAGGAGATACCAACTTTATTGAAGCACCATGCAAGGATTGTCATGCATCACCAACATGGACTTTCATGAGAGAAATCACATATCGGGCAGGATTTGCACTCATGGGGCAAATGGGGTAATCCAAAAAATGATTTAAAAGTATGCAGAAATTGATATATATTCAAGTACACAATATCCTTTTATCTCAATTTTTGAATATTTCTTAGTTGTTAACAAAATACCCGCTTTTAATAATTACAGCAAATTAATTTCATTCATATTAGTATATATATATATTAGTATATTATATATAAAAATAAGATGAACACTTTAGATCATAAGTATCTAGGTTCATGAATAGATTTACAATGAAAGTTCAAATATTTTATCCATGTAGAATGTATAGGCTACCTATTATTAGCTAAGAAAATGTATAAAACAGTATATGCAGTAAAATAAAATTTGTTTACGCTTTGTGTCGATGGGTGTTTGTTTACGCTTTGTGTGTATAGGGTGCTCAAAGGTAAACAAAGAATATTTACAAAATCATCGCATCCTCGCGACTATAAAGAACTGATTAAATGTTTAAAACACAATCAGGAAATTATTAATTTATGTGCCAGCGGTATCTCATCGTACCCCGCAGCACTATATCTACAGTTCATAAATAAACTTAATATCGGTGTCAGCCAACTTCTCTTTGACCAATGCATCCATTTTCTCTGATTGTGCGACAGTGAAGTAATTCTTCCAATCTCCAACCTTGCCTGAAATTGTAAAATTATGTCGCTGGTTATACTATATAATCCATACAACAATGTTGTACGAACGTCTTGATACACAGACTTAAAGTAGGCTACACTGTTGCCATTACCAAAGTTAAATACTTAATAACTCAATAGGTAGATATTTTGAGATTTACCCATGTTTTGCAGTTTCTTTTGTTCAGCATTTGTCTAGGTATATAAAGCTTTTACAGAAATGTCAAACTTACGGAATATTCATCCAGAAAACAAACCTTTTCGAAATAAATCCGCCAACTTTTCGGAGGCATTGCTCTTTTCTTTCAACGATTCGAAAGAAGTTTCTTTTGCAATGTTCAAAACGTCCTGATTGGAAACAGCAACCCCAAGAAAGTCAGCTATCCTCTTGATTTCCCTTTTTTGATACTATTTGCATAATTTTATAGTTAATACCGCGCTTGCATAGATTTTGTATTTATATTTTTTTCGGGGTAGGATGGAACACCGTTAGCACATAAAGCACTTATTTCCTGGTCGTGTTTTTAGCAATTAACAACGCTGTTTTAGAGACCCGGAGATACAGTTATATAATTCTGTAAATACGATTCGTTTTTCTACTAAATGGGTCGAGAAACCCATCTTACCCCACCCAACTAAATTTCATTGATTACGATAGCGAAGACAAATCCGTCCAACTAATTAATTTATACCCAAATACAACTATCTGATTAAATAAAACCTGTATCAGATCTTCATAAAACACAAACAGAACGTTCGAGTCGTTTCTATGTGGGTACCATGACAACAAATGCTCCATGTACCATTCTCCTTTCTTGTTGCCCAGAAGTTGCTTACCTGTGTAAAACAAACTATTTGTTAGCAAATACAAATAACGAACATAATAACGTAAGAAGGGTATTTGATAAAACCTCAGAAAAAGCAACGGTTATAAGCGTTGGCGAGTATCGGCCAGCGCATGGTTAGGGTGGGGTAAGATGGGCAAACTTTCATTCTATTTTAACGTCCTATTTGGTAGTAATTCCGAATTACAAAACCGTAGCTCTGCCCAACTCTTAAAGGGCGTTGTTGGTTGTTCAAAACAAGATGAGGCAAGATGGGATTTAGGTGTTAAGATATCCCATCTTACCCCACAGTACAATATCGACTGGCAGACAATTGATATTTGGTAAAATGTAAAAAACCGTCAGCCAATCTATAGGAAGGTTTACTTTATTGTGTTGTCGCAGGTCATGGTGTGATTAAACCAACTTTATTGAATGAATTAAGCAAACGGTTTGCCCGTGTCCGTGATAAAGATTTCAAAACCATTATTCGTTCAATTATATTTCTGTGGGGTAAGATGGGAAAATTTTGGAATTTATATTCCAAATTTACCATTCGTGTTTTAACAGTTAACAACGCCATTAAAAAATCATGAGAATACACTTGTTCTGTAAATTTCTATTTTTAGTACCAACCGGAACGAGAAAATGGAATAAAAATTGTCCCATCTTCCCCCACCCCATCATATCCCAGGAAAACAACCGGGTCTACATTTTTAGGACCAAAGGGTCTTGAAAAAAGTTCCTTTATTTTTTAAATTTATAACACATGTAAATAGAATCGAATACTAGAGTTGTTTTAAAGGTGGCTGTACACAGTATCCGGCATGCGAATTCGCATGCGAAGTCGTATGCAAACCAGTGTCTAATTCCGCATGCGGCAGCGAAATCCGGACAAAACAGACAAAACGGACGAATTCCGGATACTATGTACGGTCACCTTAAGTGTATTTTTATCATTCCGGGCGGAATCTTTTTCGGGACAGCCCCGATATATTTTGATGTTTAACCCTTCGCGCAGTTTACCTGCAAAACACAAGTCAAAAAAATGGTTCCAATCCTTCGGATACATTTCAAAATACTTTGTTGCATTTGGGTTCATTGGAAATTTGAGAGTCATATGATACCAGGATACCATTTGGTCTTTTGGGTTACGTATTGTGCAGATTATCTGAAATAAATGAGTAAATCTTAGTTTAAAAAACCTTCTACAGGCTATCACCTAACATACCTTGGCTCCGGCAGATTTGATCTTTTCTAAGTTAAGGAGAGGTGTAGGTACATGGGTTGCCAGCACTCGTTTCTTCCACGGTAGTTTCTCCAGTAGTTCAAATTTTACAGCTAAATAAAAGATTGGAGAAATTTAAACTGTTTCTATACGGTCGCGAAGATCGAAAAGACGTGTAGAAAATGTAAAACGACATAAAACACGATATAGATAAAACAGAACAAATGGTACAGTAGGGGGGAAGATGGTACACCTTTTTATTCTATTTTCTCGTCCTTAATTATGGTAGTAAACAAAGATTTTTTTAAAGAATTTTAAAATCGCACCTTACGACTGCCATATAGACTGTTGTTCGTTGTTTAAAATACGATCAGAATATTGGGATATTATGCGTTAAAGGCGTCCTATCTTCCCCAACAGTACTATATAATTATAAATACTAACTTACGGAGGCCTGTTTCAAGGTAAATAGTTGGCATCGCCATGTTTTTTGTCATTGCCATCAGCTTTTCGTCATGTCTAAAGTAGAGTTGACGTACGATATAACTTGCCCATGTTGTACCTAGAACGCTCATCGGTTAATAAACAATTAACACCCGTCTATGGGAAAATAGAATGAAAAGGTGTCCCATTTCCCCCATCCCAATATACCCCACTTTTGCCGAAACAACCGGGTCGACATGTTTAGGACCAGAGGGTCTTAAATAAAGTTAATTAAGATATCAAGTAATCAAAATTATTAGGACGCCGTTCCGAAAGTTTGTTAAATTTATTAAGTTAAGCAGTAATGCACTACGTGACTTGCTGAAATTCATCCTTATTTATATGGTTTATATAATTTGTCAATGTTCTGCTCGTGCTATTCATTCTACCGCTCGTATATTTACCAGTTTTTTGAAATGACGCAACGATGACGTCATCCTTCCACGGAGTCCAGTTTTCAAACACCCACTTAACCGTGTTCATATTAAAGCCAATTCCGTACATTTTGTAGCCTTTCCATTCAGTTAACTTTGGTTGCATAAAACCATCATTCACAAAATAATCGACCACAGGCTGTACATCAGGCGGGTCCGTGGCATATTGGGCGATGTCTTCAAAAGCCTCCCGAAAAAATAAGTTTAGATTCCTTTCCAGCGTTTCTTTTTCGTTATCTGTCATACTAACTGCTGTGAACGATCTCTACTGTACTTTGTAAAGATCTATATATTAACAGGACAATATGAAAAGGTTAAACTTGATAATAGAATTTCTGAGGCAAACATTGAAAAAACGTTTACATTTTACAATGTTCGCTGTTTACTCGAACATTTATCTCATGGCTACGCTGCAAAGTGTATTTATGGTCTATATAGTGTGACGACTCAATGTTTATTTATCAGTACTTACATGGCCTATGGTATTTAGCGCATTGAACTTTGTGTTTAGTAAATTCCTATTGATATTTCTTAACGTTTGTACTGGTTATGTAATAGCCGTTCACTTTCGCAGTCTTACTTACTAAGTCTTACAATTCGTGACTAACCTTGTATTAAAATACACTTGACACACACGGTGACAAACTTTAATTGCTGCAGTTTATTTCCACATAGCAACCTTATCGTTAAGACGAACTGCGCATTTCATGGTTAGTTTATTTCCACATAGCAACCTTATCGTTAAGACGAACTGCGCATTTCATGGTTAGATTTCGTAGAACAGCTTTACTTATTATTGTTTTCATTGAGCATATTGTTTGCATTGAAGTACAATAAGTTGCTATGAGGTCTATGTTTCATTCTCTGTAAAAATGCATACCAACGGAAATTTGTGTATAAGTAGAGATGCTCAAAATTTGAAGTAAGCACCAATGAAGAAGGGCAAATTTGGTTAAAGTAAGCTGAAATTTCTTGGGTACAACGTCGACCAAACAGTAACTAAACCATTGCCGGCCTTTAAAGTAATCCGCAATTTCGCGCCGCCGACAATCATCAAGGCGCGCCAAGAATTCAACTTCCACCCTGTATAGGTTTAGCAGCCACGCTTTATCTGATACTTTTATTCCAGTCGTTTTTACCTTCAGCGTGTGTATAACGATTGTCGTATTGACACACGTCGCAATGGTAGCAACGACGAGCCTATAACCTCTGGGTTGGAGGCATATGCGCGATAACCAACTGTGTGATGACGTCAGTTACATTTTCTGTTGATATATGGTTAGTGTACTATTAGGTATAGTATAGGGTGGAGTAAGATGGGACACATTTAGCACTTATGATCCGAACATCCTGATCGTGTTTTAAACAATTAACTGGATCCAAGGGAGTCGTGAGGATACGACGTTTTAATTCCTTTAATGTTCTTTGTTTACTACCAAAAGGGACAAGAAAATAGAATGAAAAGGTGTCCCATCTCCCCCCACCCTACTATATATACTTGTTTTAAAATCGTGTGTTTTGTTATACCATTTGGGTAGTTTTTATATTTTAACATGCTCCAATAAGTCTGCCTAATCAATCACGACATTAATATATGTTTGCCAGTTTATTGAAGTATCAATGTTTTGATATACACATTAAGGGAGATGCATCTTCTGCATGAAAAAGATTGACAATAGTTAATAAAGCAATACGAAACATCAACAATTAGGTGGGCGTTATACCTGTTTCTGTGGCAAACAAATATTCATTTACTCGTTGTCGAAATCTAGTTTCTCTGAAACAAATTAATAATTCATATAAGACAAATTTTTAGGATGAAATATATTTTGAAAACTAACCTTCTGGTTCAATCTCTTCATCCTCAACTGCAAAACAAAACTTTCAAACATTTATGTAATGATAGAACATAGACGAAAAATAGTTAAACAAAACGAAGCAGCAGTTATAAAGTTATGCATTTACTGTTAGCACATCGTTTTGTGGGGTAACATGGGACACCTTCGACACCTAAAATATTCTGATCCTGTTTTAAACTTTTAACAACGGTCCAAGAGAGTCGTGGGGCTACGACTTTATAATTATTTGATTGTTCTTTGTTTACTACAAAATGGGACAGGAAAGTGGAAAATAAAAAGTGTCCTATTTTCCTTCACCCTACTATGTATAAGATAATTCATATTAACTTTATTTGTTGCATGCTTTAAACGATTTTTTCAGCACTTACCTTTCGTTAACTCGTCAACACCTAAAAAATAATTAAAATAAGTTAAACGATCCTTGTGTAAAAATCGATACAAAACACTAATAAATATCAAATATAAATGCGTAGTTATATACCGTTGTCACCAGAGCGACGGCGGCGCCAACAACGAAGACGACGACGACGGACTACGCGACGACGACGGACCACGCGACGACGACGACGAACCCAAAAGATCGACTCTCCTTCATCAATCAAACAGAGAAGTCCGAGCACCAGTGCGAAAAGCAGTAACTTGTTCATCTGTAAAATAACAAGTTAAGTCGTAGCTTATACTTTGCTTATCTTGTCGACTTACTTTGAGTTTGCAAGTGAAGCATCGAAGCGAGTTGATCGTATTTATAGCCAAGTCATCAGTTGTTGCAGAAACTTCTGTATCCGGTTTCTGCAGTTGCAACAATCGTGTGGAATCTTTCAAAGTTTAAATAAATTCGCTTAGTGATTAATGAACTTCCAATTACCCAAGCTGTAACAATGACTTCGAATATCTTTGTTGTTTGGTTTGGAATCTGTACCAGATCGATGTTTAAACACAACCCACAAGTTTTACTTAGCATGTGGTCATAACACAATGCAGTTCAACTTCCAAATTGAAACGGATTGTTCAAACCGACAGACCAACTAGTGCAAAAGCCTGCCACACCACAATTACGTTAAAGAGAATTATTCCATGGTGGGTAAGTGAAAACTTTTGGACATGCAGGGACACTTTGTAGTTTGTTAGTTTGAAATTGGGAATACAATAGGCACAAAAACATTGATTCGATATAGAAACTAGCACAGCCAAATCAATTTGTTGAATTAGGAAACCCAGAAAATGTAGAAGAATAATTTAAAAAATTTTTAACCTGGTGTACCACAATCCCCCACACTGTAGTTTTGTAGTTGTTTATTGCTAACTTTAAAAGAATTGTTTGTATAATGTACAGAAAATATATTTGAAAGTTCGTGAAAGGCCTTTAGAATTTTTTTTAAGAAGCTGTTTCGTATTTTTTTGGCTTGGGTGGCAACTTTAAAGCACATTTGAATATATCTATCCATATACAAATTTTATTTGCAATTGCTGAATATATTTAGAATTTTAGAAGCGCAAACCCAAATATTAAGGTTTGGCCGAACCTGGCCTAAATCCCTGAGCGGATACGGCGTGCCTTAATGCAGGACCCATATAGTAAAGCAATTATGTTTTACACATTAGTCTGAATGACGACAGTAATAGCATACTATACATCGTACAATCTCATGCAATTTTGTGTAAAAAATGGTCCAGCTGAAATAGTAACAATATAAATCTCTTTAACGCATTTTTCGGTTTGTTTTTCGCTTTGAACATTCAGTCCAATTTGGACTTTTAACTGCATTGTGTTATGACCCCGTGCTGAATAGACTTGTGGATTGTGTTTGAAACTCGATCTGATACAGATTACAAGCCAAACAATGAAGATATTCGAAACAATTGTTCCAGCTTGGGTAATTGGAAGTTCATTAATCACTAAGCGGACTTATTTAAACTTTGAAAGATTGCACACGATTGTTGCAACTGCAGAAACCGGATACAGAAGTTTCTGCAACAACTGATGACTTGGCTATAAATACGATCAACTCGCTTCGATGCTTCACTTGCAAACTCAAAGTAAGTCGACAAGATAAGCAAAGTATAAGCTACGACTTAACTTGTTATTTTACAGATGAACAAGTTACTGCTTTTCGCACTGGTGCTCGGACTTCTCTGTTTGATTGATGAAGGAGAGTCTTTGGGTCGTCGTCGTCGTCGTCGCTGGGTCCGTCGTCGTCGTTGTTGGCGCCGCCGCCGCTCCGGTGACAACGGTATATAACTACGCATTTATATTTTATGATATTTATTGCTGATTTGTATTGAACCTTTACGCAGGGATCGCTTAACTAATTTTAATTATTCTTAGGTGTTGACGAGTCAACGGAAGGTAAGTGCTGATAAATTCTTTTAAAATATGCAACCAATACAATTAATATGATTTATCTAATATATTACAAAAGTAAATACTTAACATTACAGCTGTTGCTCACTTTTTTTCTAATTATTTTTCGTCTATTTTCTATTATTACATAAATGTACCAAAATATTGTTTTGCAGTTGAGGATGAAGAGATTGAACCAGAAGGTTAGTTTTCAAAATATATTTCATCCTAAAAATTTGTCTTATATGAAATAATAATTTGTTTCAGAGAAACTAGATTTCGACAACGAGTAAATGAATATTTGTTTTCCACAGAAACAGGTATGCGCTTTGATTTTGTTATAAATAATGATCATAATGTTCCATTCAACTGAAAACCAAAGTGGAATCACCTCACTGTTAATGTTTCGTATTTCTTTATCAACTTATGTCAACCTCTTTTATGTAGAAGACAGCGAAAGCGTGTACCAAAACATTGATACTTCAATAAACTGGCAAATGTATAATAACGTCGCGATTGTTTAAGCAGACTTGTAGGAGCATGCAAAAATATACAAATAGTGTAACAAAATTTCCGATTTCAAAACAAATATATCGAATACTATACCAACTATATTAGCAGCAGGTATAACTGGCGTTATGGCACATAGTTGGTTAGCACGCATTTTCCTCTAACCCAGAGTAAATATAGGCTCGTCGCTGCTACAATTGCGGCGTGTGTGTTATTACGACAATCGTTATACACACGCTGCAGTTATAAACGACTTGAATAAAAGTATCAGACAAAAGCGTGGCTGCTAACCCTACGAGGTAGAAGTTGAATTCTTCGCGGGCCTTGATGCTTGTCGGCGGCGCGAAATTGCGGATTACTCTTTGGCCGGCAATGGTTTAATTTCTTGTTGATCGACATTGTGCCCAAGGAATTTCAGTTTACTCAAACCAAACTTGCACTTATTCATTGTCGCACATCACTCGCAAGGCCCTCACTTTAGCATCTCTACTTATAAGGAAAAGGAAATATATCTTTAGAAATGCATCTATAAAGAAGTTTAGCGGGAGATTTAAAAATGAATGACCTTCACCCCTTAATTAAAAGTTTCGGTCGGCGATTTTTTGATTTATAATGGAATTGCGATTGCGGACAAGAAAATGACAGATCATTATCAATATTTAATGCATAGACAGTATCTTACCATAAACAAACTTTTACCAGAATATAATATTTCATACAACAAATGCAAACTGACCATACATAAACCAGCGAAAAATAAATTGTGGAAGAGTCGCTTTGTATTATATTGGTAAATTTAGACTTTTGTTTTGCTTTGCTGTTATAAAAAACGTATGAATAATGTGATGATGTTCATAGAATGTTATACCAAGTTAAACCTATATACAACAAACATTAATTTACAACAAATTGTGCAAACCGAAAAAGCGACAGTTGTAGTAAAAAAGATATATTTAAAGCAGTGCTGAAAAACATATAACATCTACAAAAATTCGGCGCCGAAGTTTAATAAATGGAATTGTGCACATGTAAAAATGCTGATGGGACGTGTGTTTAACATTTCCTTTACGTGTAAAAGTGGCTGTATGTATAACACACATCCTGTTGACTTCAGATTAACGATTGAACTTGTAACCGAGCCTCGCTTCATATACACAGTAATGCCTCACGAGGCACAGATGTGTTCATATGTTAACAGTGAAACGCCTATGTTTCTATTAACAGGTGATACAGATTTTGGTAAACTACTTAATTACTGTCCCCAAAATGAGTTATAAGCTGATATTGGTTTATCTAAGTATTGTGCTAACAGTCGTACATTGCTACACGAAGATGGAGTACTGTAGTATTGAATGTGCTGGGAACGAACAAGTGACAAGCCATGCGACGACCCATGGTAACCTTACTACTCTAGGACGTCCTGGTAAACGAGGACCACCTGGAATCAAAGGACCGATTGGACCAGCTGGTGAACCTGGACCACCCGGGCCAAAAGGAGATCCAGGTACACCATGTAACTGTACTCTGCCGAGCGTTGAAGCTGAAAATAGTTTGCTGGTGAGAATGGCTGTATTCGAGCATATTAGGACGAAGGCACGTGTCCACTACGATGTTGGTCTTGATACGAACGTGGTTTACGATGCTGCAAGCAACAAGATATCAAAGATATTTGATCAGGGACTCCAGCAAGCTCATATGATACAGACTAGCACGGCCCACCGACCAACTGTTGAATCCCTAAGCAGACAGAATGGGAAAAGGTATATTTCGTTTGACGGAAGAAATCAGCGGATGGCTGCTAATATAAACTTGGACGACCAGCATAACATCAACATCTTCATTGTGTACAAAATCACCGCTTACGATGCTGATACGCAATGGGGAAGAAACGGTCTGTTTGGAAACGACAACGGCGGCTTTGACAAGTTCATTTGTTTCTTTCCGAACGGAGATATGATGGTCCCGGGGTCAATTGGGAACTATTACAGAATCAGTACATACCCCACTAGGGCAAATGCTGGCGCAGTTGGCGTTTGGAACGTACTGAGTGTACAATGGAAAGTGGGAGGTCCTCCGAACTCCAGCAGTGTGTGGTGTAACGGGCAATTACTTCTACGTTTCCAAGCCGAGGTTTCACCTGGCTCACCGAATTTAGGTTTAGGTGGTATTAATCCCAATAATGGGAAACACCCCTTTAAAGGTTCGATCGGAGAATTTTTGGTTTACAAAGGAATTGCGATGACGAACAAGAACATAATGGATCATCATCAATACTTTATGAATCAATGGGCGATCGACGGAACATCACCTTAGCAACTTAGCAATGAACATTCTTTGACCAGAGTGTACATTAGCTCACAACTAATGCAACACAACCATATATAAACCATACAGTTTAGTGTAAATATTGCTAAAACTACTCACGAAAATAAAATGTTAAAAGAGAACGCTGTATTTTTAACAGATTTAATCCTACACCAAATAAAACGGGTTGCTTTTAATGAAAACGTTTATTCTTCTTAAATGCGGTAATAAAAACGTCGGAAGATTGTGATGATGTTCATAGTATGTTAGGCCAAGTTAAACCTTCAACAAATATTAACTGACAAGAGATATTGCAAAAAAAACTCTTGTTCAGTAGTGGCGATGGGTTTAAGAATGCGATGCGAAACATAATATATAAACATTCAAACAATTATAAAACCGTATTCTACTAGACCGTTGTTAATTGTTTAAAACACGATCAGGATATTTGAATATTATAATATGTGCTAAAGGAGACCCGTCTACCTCCATCCTATTGTATATATAAGAAAAATAGGCCTCAGAACAAAAATACCATTTTAAAATTATTTAATATATAAAGTTTACTTGATTAAGAAACTAGCATAATTTCGGTAGGTTAAATAGGTTGCGGAATACTATTAACATAAAATCTTTTAATGTTTTGTCCTGTCTTACCCCACTTTATAGTTTTGTAGGTTTTATCGCCACACTTTGAAGCGCTTTTAATTCATTAATTTATACATCAGGGCTATTTTAGATAATATTATACCGATATAATAACAAGATAACATTTAAAAGATATATTTGAAATTCAGTCACGGGTACTTGAAGATATTTTATGCGAAGTGGCTTGTGCAAAATATAGAATAGGTTTTCCATGCGTTTAATATTATTTTGTGTTATTTACGTGCATTCCTAATAAACAAATTATATTTTATTTAAAATTAACAAGGTTTTTGAACTGCCCCCCCTTACCCCGTCTGTTTGCAATGTTCTAAAATACTCCCGGTATGGGAATCACAAATACCTCCTGTGTGTATTAAGACTTTTCATTAAAGTGTCGTAAACTCATGGCATCACCAAAGAAACGTCATATATTTTGATCTTTGAAATATGGGACAATATCTGCTTAAAAGTTCCTATATGTACTTTCCCTACTTCACTATATTATTTAAAGAAAGTGGTATACGCGAAGCCTGTGTATTTATTTTTTAAATGGACAAAATTTGTATATGCCTAGAGATGGTCAAATGTGATCCAAAGTTATCCGTTTGTGTTAAACGAGCAATATTATCTTGGCAATACTTGTTTATATTGCAAAACTATATCTATGCTATAATACTACTGTTGCACCCGTAATATGAATTACAATAAAAATATATTTATCAGTGTTTGAGATAACGCCTCCCTCAAAAAAATAGTTTGTGTACGGTCCGCCGTTTCCCATTGTATGAAATAGGCAACGCCACGCCCAACCAAGAAACACCCGTGACGTCACCGGTGCAATTAAAGTGAAGTAAACTCGAAAATGGTACGGTTTTAAATAGTTAAACGTTTATAAAAAATGCTTCGTACAGTTTTAACTTCTAATCTTTTCAGGCAGAAGACGTATCTCATTCTCACTAAGAGCGTTTTTCAAAACACCGCTTCAATAAATTGACAAACATAAATAACGTCGTGCTTGGTTGTTTTAGCAGATTTATTAAAAAAGAAAACTAAAGTAAAATTTTTAAACAGTGTGCAGATAGTTCCTATTAAATTGAATATACAGTTCCTTTTTTTACATTCAAAACCGTACCGTTTTCGAGTTTACTTCACTTATATTTGCATAAGCTTTGGTACAACTGTCTTTGTGTAGTATAGTAGGGTAGGGGAAGATGGGATACCTTTTCGTTCAATTTTCTCATCCCATTTGGTAGTAAACAAAGAACAATCAAAGAATTTTTACGGCTTCCATATAGTCTGCTAATTGTTTAAAACAAGATCAGGATAGTTAGATATTTATGCTGAAGGTGTATACAATCTTCTCTCAACCAAATATATAGTAGAGTAGGAAAAGGAGGGACTTTTAAGCATATATTGTCCCATATTTCATAGATCAAAATAAAATATATGACGAATTTTTGGTGGTGCAATGAATTTGCATTCTCCTTTAACGACACGTTAATGAAAAATATTAATACACAAAAAAAGGTATTTAGTGATTGGCATACCGGAAGTGTTTTAGAACATTGCGAACAGGCGGGGTAAGAGGGAAGAGTTCAAAATCCTTGTTAATTTTGATTAAAATGAAATTTATAATAGGAATGCACGTAAATAACACAAAAAATATTAAACGCTCGGAAAACCTGTTCTATATTTCGCTCAAACCACTTCTCATAAATAATCTCAAAATACCCGTGTAAACCTTAGGAGTTTCTAAGTTTCTCGATAAAACTTATAAAACTACAAAGTGGGGCAAAACAGGACAAAAAATTAAAAGATTTTATTTATATTCTGCAACCTTTTTAAATTACCGATTATGCTGGTTTCTTTGCCACGTTAACTGTATATATTATATAATTTTAAACGTTTTTTTTTGTTCATAATGTCTAGTTTTCTTATGTATAGTAGGGTAGGGGAAGACGGGACACCTTTAGCACATAATATCCAAATATCCTGTTCGTGTTTTAAACAGTTAGCAACCGCCTAGCCGTGAGAATATATTTATAACTCATTAAATGTTTATTTTGTTTTTCGCATCGCATTCTTAAACCCATCGGCACTAGTGAACAAGAGTTTTTTTGCAATATCCGTTGTCAATTAATATTTGTTGAAGGTTTACCTTGACCTAACATGTTATGAACATCATCACAATTTCCCCGACGTTTATAACCGCATATAAGAATGAAAGTTGCATATAAGAATTCTTTAAAGGTCACCCGTTCTAGTTAGTGTGGGATTAAACTTGTTAAAAAAAAACACAGCGTTCTCTTTTAACAGTTTATTTTCGTGAGTAATTTTAGCAGAATTTACACTAAACTGGTTTATATATAATTAGCGTGAATTAGTTGTGAAACATTGTACATTCTGTTCAAAAGATGTCCATTGCTAAGGTGCTGTTCCGTCGATCGCCCATTCATGCATGAAGTATTGATGATGGTCTCTTATATTCTTGTCTGTCATCGCAATTCCTTTGTAAACCAAAAATTCGCCGATCGAACCTTGAAGGGGGTGGCCTCCCACACGATTAATACCACCTAAACCTAAACTCGGTGAGCCAGGGGAAACCTCGGCTTGGAAACGTAGATGTAATTGCCCGTTACACCACACACTGCTGGAGTTCGGAGGACCTCCCACTTTCCATTGTACACTCAGTACGTTCCAAACTCCAACTGCGCCAGCATTTGCCCTAGTGGGGTATGTACTGATTCTGACAAATTGCCCAACTGACCCCGAGACCATCATATCTCCGTTAGGAAAGAAACAAATGAACTTGTCGAAGTCGCCGTTGTCGTTTCCAAACAGACCGTTTCTCAACCATTGCGCATTAGTATTGTAAGAGGTGATTTTGTACACAATGAAGATGTTGATGTTATGCTGGTCGTCCAAGTTTATATTAGCAGCCATCCGCTGATTTCTTCCGTCAAACGAAATATACCTTTTCCCATTCTGTCTGCTTAGGGATTCAACAGTTGGTCGGTGAGCCGTGCTAGTCTGTATCATATGAGCTTGCTGGAGTCCCTGATCAAATATCTTTGATATCTTGTTGCTTGCAGCATCGTAAACCACGTTCGTATCAAGACCAACATCGTAGTGGACACGTGCCTTCGTCCTAATATGCTCGAATACAGCCATTCTCACCAGCAAACTATTTTCAGCTTCAACGCTCGACAGAGTACAGTTACATGGTGTACCTGGATCTCCTTTTGGTCCGGGTGGTCCAGGTTCACCAGCTGGTCCAATTGGTCCTTTGATTCCAGGTGGTCCTCGTTTACCAGGACGTCCTAGAGTAGTAAGGTTACCACGGGTCGTCGCATGGCTTGTCACTTGTTCGTTCCCAGCACATTCAATACTACAGTACTCCATCTTCGTGTAGCAATGTACGACTGTTAGCAAAACACTTAGAAAAACCAATACCAGCTTATAAGTCATTTTGGGGAGAGTAATTTATTAGTTTACCAAAATCTATCTCCTGCTAAGAGTGGTTTGAACGCCTTCTATCGGGTATACAAAGGCAGAATCAGTCACAACAACCTCATCTATCACTCCGAAGCAAAGACGTAACATATGCAGCTACTTTTACAAGTAAAGGAAATGCATTGCACGTAAACACATGGTTTATTTCGTTTCAGTTTAAAGGATGGAGTCGCCATGGTAATGGACATGTCAGTATTGTATAGTAGGGTGGGGGGAGATAGGACACATTTTCATTCTATTTTTTGGTCCCATTTAGAAGTACACAAAAAAACGTTTAAATAATTGTAAAACCCTATTTTCTCGACTCCCATGAACCGTTGTTAATTGTTTAAACCTATGAACATCATATTATACAGTATTCATATATCGTATAGGGTGAGGGGAGATTGGTCACCTTTTCATTCTGTTTTCTCGTCCCATTTGGTAAGAAACAAATAACTTTCAAGGAATCATAAAACCGTATGCTCACGTTCCCTATTCCCCCGTAAGTTGTTTAAAAGACAGGATATTTAGATATTAAGCGCAAAGGTATCCCATCTTCCCCCCTCCTACGATACGTACATTTTTTACCCGCATAGAGAAACAAAAGTCTTTTCTAAAAGCAAATAAGTTTAGTATGGGAATAAATCTTTCAATAGTATATTTTGGGAACAGTAGTGTACCAAAAATTGCATAACTTAAACGCTTTTCATCGGTTACTCTGATAATGATTAGTGCGAATAAAAAATCAGACGCGACCACAACAACCTCATTGATCACTCTGAAGCAAACAAGACATAACATGCAGCTACATTCACACGTAAAGGAAATGCATTGCACGTAAACACATGATTTATTTCGTTTCAGAAAGTTTGAGCGATGCAGTCGCCATGGTAGTAAACATGACATGTTCACATGTCTATTTATTTACATGTTTACATGTCTATTTAACTTTACCTGGAATTTCAATGATTGATACATAAACGTTTATTATTGTTTTCACCAACTATCTCTCCTATAACTGCCTTTTTTTATTTGCAGTATATATCTCTAAATTTACGGTGGGTTAACTCTGAGTTAAATTACTTGAACATTCGTATTTTAAGCGGGCCAAAAATGACCTGGAAATTAGGTGATAAAGGTTTCATAATAACTATTGCGTAACCGCAGGAAATCCCGCATGTTCTATAGGTAGCAACATACACGTGCACTGTACCTCATATATACATGGAAAGACAATGAGCAATATAGACTGCCTGCGGTTGTTTTCAGCTTCCTGTGGTTGCTTTCAGTTGCCCAACTTGCCACAGTGTCGGAGTCAAATACCCCCCGGCCAGATATATATTCTTGTTGCACAGCTAATTTCTTTCTAAAGTTTTAGTAGAATAAACATACAAGTTAACATACGGTTTGTTAAAGTCCAAAGCGAAGTTATGTCAGATATACTAAAACCGAAGCGTTGAATCGAGGTCTAGAAAAGTTTTTCCGGGAGGCATTTGAAGACATTACGCAATATGTTACAAACCCGCCTAATATACAACCTTTGGTCAATCATTTTACCGGTGGTCATATAAAATCAAGGTTAAGCGAATGGAAAAGTCATAAAATGCATGGGTTCGGCTTCGGGCTTCGATACAGGTGCGATCACAGAATGAAACTTATAGCAGCGAATGAAATATTACTTTACAGCAACTTACTATACTTTAATAGTTTAATGCAAACGGGACCACCATTAAAAACACAAAAAAAGAAATCTAACCAGGAAATGCGCAATTCGTCTTAACGATAAGGTTGCTACGTGGAAAAAAATGCAGCAATTAAAGTTTGTCACCGTGCGTGTCAAATGTATTTTAATACAAAGGTTAGTCACGAATTGTAAGACTTACGAAAGTGAGACCAGCTATGACTGAGTACAAACGTTTAAGGAATCCCAATAAGAATATATTAAACATAAACAATTAGGGATGCACATTACAGAATAATTAGGTATTCTAGGATATCCTAGAATACTTTATTTCGAATCTAGAATTCCGAATCTAGAATTTCGAATCTTCTTGTATTTATAGGAAAAAATAATTTTACCCACATAAGTCAGTTTATTGACTCTTTCATAGCAGCCTTGTTGGATCATGAGCTGTAAAATTATCAAAAATTGTACTATTGGGTAGTTTTTGCGTCATAAAACGTATAGCAGGCTATGAAAAGACGTTGTAAAACGTTTACTCTCGAAAGTCCCACAAACACAAAAATATTTTTTTTTTAATTATTAAATTTCAAAAATTGTTAACATAGTGTATAAGATGACGTGTAATGACGTCATTAAACAGAATACCGAATCCCTTAATTAGATTCGAATACAAAAGGATTCGAATCTCATAGATTCGAAATTCTGTAATGTGCATCCCTATAAA
Organism: Ciona robusta; assembly: GCF_009617815.1. Taxonomy (NCBI): domain Eukaryota; kingdom Metazoa; phylum Chordata; class Ascidiacea; order Phlebobranchia; family Cionidae; genus Ciona; species Ciona robusta. Next base: position 2,831,658 of record NC_143243.1, on the reverse strand, counting down.
CAATGCGCTTAGTAGTGATAAATAAACAAAATATATGCTTTGCGGCGTAGTCATAAGATAAATGTTCTAGTAAGTAAAGAACATTGTAAATGTTATTGTCATCTCTGTCACCGAAATTTATTTACATGTACAAGGTATTGGTAAAGAACTTTAAGATTAAATATTTCTTGTTTTGAACTGTTAGTATAGATTTTTTCAAAGGTGCAGTTTTAAAATTCTTTGAATATTCTTTGTCCACTACCATAAAGAACGAGAAATAGAATAAAAAGGTGTACCATCTTCCCCCCCTACTGTACTATTTTTTCTGTTTTATCTATACCGTGTTTTATGTCGTTTCACATTTACTACACGTCTTTTCCATCTTCGCGACCGTACAGAAACAGTATAAATTTCTTCCATTCTTTTACTTAGCTGTAAAATTTGAACTACTGAGAAACTACCGTGGAAGAAACGAGTGCTGGTAACCCATGTTCCTACACCTCTCCTTAACTTAGAAAAGATCAAATCTGCCGGGTCCAAGGTATGTTAGGTACCGGCGCCGTGGCAAAGTGGTTAGCGCGCCTGCCTGTAACCGAGAGGTAATGGGTTCAAGGCTCGTCGCTGCGCTACCTTTGTGGGTGTATGTGTCGTTGGGCAAGACACTTAACGGCAATTGCTCCAACCCAGTGGGCTCCAACCCAGTGGGGGTTGTCCAAATTATCAGCCATTCATAAAAAAATGCCCCCCGAAAAATAATCACCCACTAAGTAACATATACATGGTAACTCGTAAGCTGACACGAGGTGTTAAACCCGTGTTATAACGACTGTCGTTTTCCGGCCACGCGAGGATGAAGTAAGTTACATACAGGTGATACCGAAGGTTGTTTTTAAACTAAGATTTACTCATTTATTTCAGATAATCTGCACAATACGTAACCCAAAAGACCAAATGGTATCCTGGTATCATATGACTCTCAAATTTCTAGTGAACCCAAAAGCAACAGAGCATTATGAAATGTATCCGAAGGATTGGAACCAGTTTTTCGACTCGTGTTTTGCAGGTAAACTGCGCGAAGCGTTAAATATAAAAATATATCGGAGCTGTTCCAAAAAGATTTCACCCGGAATAATTGGAATATACTTTGAAAAATTCTGGTGTTCGATTTGTACATGCCATTTACATGTGATTTAGATACAGTAAGTTAGGTTGAGATTCGACATGTTATCACTCTATTTTCTTGTTCCATATATTGTAGTAAACAAAGAAGTTTACAGAATTATACAACCGTGTTTTACTACTCTTAAAGGGCGTTGTTAATAACACGAATAGGAAATATGGTGTATAGGTGCTAATAATGGTATCCCATCTTACCCTACAGAACTATTTAATTAAACGAGCTAATAGTTTTGAAAGCTTTTTCACGGTCGCAAGCAAACCGTTGGCTTAACTATTTAATTAAAGTTGGTCTAATCACACTATGGCCTACGACAACACGGTAAAGTAAACCTCCTCTATAGTTTGGCCGACGGTTTGTAACAGTTTAGCAGGTATCAATTCTCAGTCAGTCGATATTACTGTGGGGTAAGATGTGATAACTAAACACCTGAATCCTATGTTTCCTTATCCTGTTTTGAACACCTTACAACGCCCTTTTAGAGTTGGACAGGGCTACGGTTTTATAATATTAAAAATATTCTTTGTTTTTTACCAAATTGTACTAAAAAGAATGAAAACCTGTCCGATCTTACTTCACCTTACTATACGTTGGCCGATATTCGACAACGCTTGTAAAAATTGCTTTTTCTGAGTTTTATCAAATGCCCTTCTTATGTTATTATATTCGTTATTTGCTATTGCTAACAAATAGTTTGTTTTACACAGGTAAGCAACTTCTGGGCAACAAGGAAGGAGAATGGTACATGGAGCATTTGTTGTCATGGTACCCACATAGAAACGACTCAAACGTTCTGTTTGTGTTTTATGAAGATCTGATACAGGTTTTATTTAATCAGATAGTTGTATTTGGGTATAAATTAATTAGTGATAAACGGATTGTCTTCGCTATCCCATTCAAAGAGATATAGTAGGGTGAGGTAGGATTGGACATGTTTTTTTCTGGTCCCATTTGGTAGTATAAATAAAAATTCTTTACAAAATTATAAAACTGTATCTCAGCGACTTTAAAATAGCGTTGTTAATTGCTAAAAACACGATTAGAAACTATGGGTTTTGGGTGCTAACGGTGTCCCATCTTACCCCACAGAAATATAAAAACAAAACCTATGCAAGCGCTGTATTAACTGCATAATTATGCGAATAGTATCAAGAAAAGGAAATCAAGAGGATAGCTGACTTTCTTGGGGTTGCTGTGTCCGATCAAGACGTTTCGAACATTGCAAAAGAAACTTCTTTCGAATCGTTGAAAGAAAAGAGCAATGCCTCCGAAAAGTTGATGAATTTCTTTCGAAAAGGTTTGTTTTCTGGATAATTATTCCCCAAGTTTTACATTTTCTGTGGTGGCGCTATGTATATAGATAATATTTAACACAAGAAACTGTAAAATATTACTTGTTTTTATAAATATGACTTGTTCTTAGACTTATAAAGCTATCAAATATGTAACTTTGCTGGTAATGGTATAGCAGCAGTGTACTTTAAGTTTGTGTATCAAGACGAGCGGTCGTATAAGGTACATTGTTGTAAGCAGTCGCGCTTAGTAACCTGCGACATAATTTTACAATTTCAGGCAAACTTGGAGATTGGAAGAATTACTTCACTGTCGCACAATCAGAGAAAATGGATGCATTGGTCAAAGAGAAGTTGTCTGACACCGATATTAAGTTTATTTATGAACTGTAGATATAGTGCTGCGGGGTACGATGAGATACCGTTGGCACTTAAATCCCATATTTCCTGATCGTGTTTTGAACGATTATTGAGATAATTTTGTAAATATTATTTTATTTCTTGTTTAACAATGAGAAGAGAGAAATAGAAATGAAAATATGTTCCATTTTATCCTACTCTACTTTATATACCCCGTAATTGTGCCACATACTAATAATTCTCTTACATATTAAAACATTAAAAACGTTTACTCTGTTGTACACAATAAAATTTAACCGTGTCAAACCATTTTTTTGCATTTTTTTCGGTTAGTTTGTCGCTTTGAACAATCAGTCCAATTTGGACTTTTAACTGCATTGTGTTATGACCCCGTGCTGAATAGACTTGTGGATTGTGTTTGAAACTCGATCTGGTACAGATTCCAAACCAAACAATAAAGATATTCGAAGCCATTGTTACAGCTTGGGTAATTGGAAGTTCATTAATCACTAAGCGGATTTATTTAAACTTTGAAAGATTCCACACGATTGTTGCAACTGCAGAAACCGGATACAGAAGTTTCTGCAACAACTGATGACTTGGCTATAAATACGATCAACTCGCTTCGATGCTTCACTTGCAAACTGAAAGTAAGTCGACAAGATAAGCAAAGTATAAGCTACGACTTAACTTGTTATTTTACAGATGAACAAGTTACTGCTTCTCGCACTGGTGCTCGGACTTCTCTGTTTGATTGATGAAGGAGAGTCTTGGGGTCGTCGTCGTCGTCGTCGCTGGGTCCGTCGTCGTCGTTGCTGGCGCCGCCGTCGCTCCGGTGACAACGGTAAATAACTACGCATTTAGATTACATATTTTTCACTGTTTTTTTTATCGATTTTACACAAGAATCGCTTAACTTATTTTAATTACTTTTTAGGTGTTGACGAGTCAACGGAAGGTAAGTGCTGACAAATTCTTTTAAAATGTGCAACCAATGAAGTTATTTATCTTATATATAGTAAGGTGGAGAATTTTCAATCTTCTTGTCCCATTTAAATTTGTTACGTGCTAAATGTGTCCTATCTTACCCCACATAACTATATATGCCAACAGTAAATGCATAACATTATAACTGCTGCTTCGTTTTGTTTAATTATTTTTCGTTTATGTTCTATCATTACATAAATGTTTGAAAATATTGTTTTGCAGTTGAGGATGAAGAGATTGAACCAGAAGGTTAGTTTTCAAAATATGTTTCATCCTAAAAATTTGTCTTATATGAATTATTATTTTGTTTCAGAGAAACTAGATTTCGACAACGAGTAAATGAATATTTGTTTGCCACAGAAACAGGTATAACGCCTTGATTTTGTTATAAATATTGATTTAAAAGGACCAGCCAACTGAAAACAAATTTTAATCACCAATTATTGTTGATGTTTCGTATTGCTTTATTAACTTATGTCAAACTTCTTCATGCAGAAGACGCATCTTAATACTGAGAGCTTATATCGAAACATTGATGCTTCAATAAACTGGCAAATATATAATAATGTCGTGATTGCTTAAGCAGACTTATTGGAGCATGTTAAAATATACAAGCTATTACAAATAATATAGTAGGGTGGGGGAAGATGGGACACTTAGTCACATATTGCCGAATATTTTCAAAATCAAATTAAATGACGGCTTTTGGGTAATACCACGAAAAGGTACTATCTTTCCTTTATTATTTGACAACAATTCAAAAAATTATATTAAAACACGCAATGAGTTATTTAACGATTCGCACAACAGGGGTATTTTATAAGTCGAAAAAGGGTAAGACGAGACAGTTTAAAATCAGTGTTAATTTAGATTAGTAAGAGAATTTATTATTACCATTTCACGTAAATAATACGAAATAATGCTACACACTATAAAACTCAAGTTTAAACATTCTTTTTCTTGCCCTACTGCTATAGTTTTAACATGTTACATATAGTAGTGTGGGAGAAGATGGGACACTTAAACACATGTTGTCCATTATTCCCAAAATCAAAATATATGAAAAATCAACAAGTGTAATTTTATAAATTAGAAAACACATAGGGTAAGACGGGACAGTTTAAAATCATTGTTAATTTTGACAAATAAATATTTTTCTGATTTATTATCATTAAATGGGGCTTCCTAAAAAGAAAAATAAAAAGCCTCGTCTGACAAAGTGTCCCATCTTCCTCCACTGTACTATATATAACAAAACAACTGATTTCAAAGCAAATATATCTTAGTGTATAACCAAAGCTAATATATGGTGTAACCGGCGCGAATATGCCTCTAACTGAAAGAAATAGCTTATCATGTTGAATTAGTCCGACATTAAGTTTATTTATGAACTGTAGTGTGTATACGTATCTGAAATCACCAGTTATTGCTGAGAAAATACGTGCAAACTACCGTGATCATGAGTCGTCTAGTTACTGGTTAAAGTATTGCCAAAACTATTTTTAGAAATAAAAACGCGGGGAAATAGCTTTATTAAGAATTTATGACTTTTAATTGCTTTAACCACACAGGTTCGCAACGACTAATATTACTTGCGATTTAAAAGACAAAGTTTTAATTGTACAGATAAATGGCATTTTAAACAGAGAATGGCTTTTTATTTTTTAATATGAGGTACTCAACAGGTAGTGAAAGAACACAGTTTTTATCAAGAAAATTTTACACTCTTTTATTCTGAGGCTACTTGCCGAACAAAAAATGTTAGAGGTTATAAAGAACGCCATGGAGACATGCGTATCTAACAAATTCAACATAGTAAGTATATAAACGTATCTATTGCGACAATCATTTCCAGCTTGTTTATCTGTGAATCTAAAAGGGTTATCAAAATCAAACACACTACCCTAAATACGCGATACTTTTTCGCCACGTCTCTATTCTGCCTGGTGTCGCCCTTCTGTTTGTTCATTACAATTATATATACGACTATAGCGCAGTCTGTATTGGTATACTGCAGTGTTTTGTGAGCTGTTAGTTTCTTCCACTTTCGTCAAGTTTTGGAGGTAATATTAACATAATGGACACCCAACGGGAAGAAAAGATTGCCGCGGCAAAACGAAAAGTACATAAATTGTTTTTTTGTTGTTGTTGCATACTGTCACTATGAGCGGTCGTATAATTTACATTTGTATTTTAGACGTTGGTGGTTATAGGGGTTGATGGTTATGGGGTTAGTGGTTATAGGGGTTACTGGTTAAGTGGTTAGTAGTACTTAGGGGTTATTGGTTATATAGGGGTTAGTAGTTAAGAGTTAGTGGTTAGCAAACAAGGTGGGGGAGGATTCTTCACTGTTATTTTTCATTGTATAAGTAGAGCATGAATCGTTATTGCTATAGTTTCTGTTTTAAATTTAAGTTTTTATGCATGTTTTGCACTGTACATATAAAAACAATTGTCACGTGTTGTAGCACACTAATACATGTATTTTTACAGCTCAGGCAGTTTAAACAAAAGAAACATAAAGCCAAAAAGGCAGCAGTACCATCAACAGATGAAAACCAACCAAATACTGCTTTGCCTTCTCTTGTAAGTCTTCAACGAATGCTAATACATTATGGTGTTTATACACATATGTTAAACATAAAACTGAAAGCATTAAATAGCATGTTACTTGTTACTAACTTTGTGAAAGGGTGTATAATATATGATAATATAATTTTTTTAGCCAAATGTTATAGGTACTTATTATGGCAAGGCAAAGTTATGTCATGAAACTAAATATAGATATACTTATTTAAAGGTTTAACTTGTTTGTTGGACTTTTGTTTTATTTTTGTACTTCGGTCAAAAGCAGGTAAGCTGTTTAATATTTAAAATGTATTTTTAGGTTTCTGATGATGCGTCTTCAGTTGCAAGTGAAGATATAGTTACACCGGTGTCCTACCAACAGGATATTACAACACATAATGAAAAACCTTTGGATACAAGCCGCATATCTGATTGTACAGATACTAAAAACTCAAGTCAAACAAAGTATACTGACAATGAAAATGTTGTAATACATGGGGAACATTTATCATTGCAAGAAGAAGTAAATGCCCTGAACAGTATCCAGCAAAATAACTCTAATAATAGTATTGGTGATACCAATTCTGACATTTATACAAATGGAGACTCACAGCAAACTGTAGAAGAGAATGTTACTACCGTGGTAAGGTTTAACTAAATATTTTGTATATTTTTCCAAGTCATGGTATGTTTTGTTTATGTTGTTTAAATCTGCCTAAAAAGTCAGTGGTATGTAAATGGCAAGGAAGAGCAGAAAGGTCATCTCATTTGTCAATTGCCATTAATAGCTTTATAACAGCCATACTAGTAATCCGTATTGTGAGGGTCTATGACGTTTTTTAAACAGTGTATTTTCCTAAAGGTTAGATTACTGGGAGTTTTCTGTAGACTTCTAAATACTGCGTTGTCTATGTGGTTCAACTTTAAATTACTTTATTTTACCTACAGGTAAATGAAAGTCCCTATGAAGAAAAACAGCCACTTTCACCCAGTGTTAACACCTCCATTTACAATGGAAACCCAGAAAGTAACAGGTGGTGTATTACTAAGAGTATTCATTATTAACTTCACCAGTTTTGTGGCACAAGACAATTGAATAGTCATTAGTCAAATTTAGTGGTCATTAATGGCCTTTTTGAATTATCACCCATACAAAACAATGGTTAAAAAAATTATTTGAAATAGGTTTTTTATATTACCGATTATTAGTTGTTACTATATCTTATATTAACTGTTGTTATTATAACTGCCTTGTGGTGAATTGGTGATAAACATGGGAAATTTGTTTATTTATTTATACAGTTGGAAGTTTCACAGTCTGTTAATATTGCACAGTTCAATTGACAATTATATCCAATATCCAACCTAATTTAATTAATGTATTTATAGAAGTGACTTGGCAACTACTGAAAGCTTGATTCAAATATCAAACAAACTAAACGAACTTGCTGCTGAAGCACAATCTGTATCAAGTAATGATGTGAAAAAAGATGACTCCATAGTTTCAGTCCTTACTGTACGTACCAAGTTATATTTTAACTTTTTAAATAATAGGGTCCAATTTGTTATTATTTCTGTAACATACTTAGTGTTCAAATTAGCATAAGTAAATGTATTGTATCATTTTTTATGTTACGATAGCAATTTATCTTTCTATGATTTGGAATGCAAGTTTAATGTTATGATTGGTTAGTTTAACTGTGTTTTATTACATCTTGTGTAGCAATTTAGACAAGAATTACAAAACAAGTCACAACAAAATGAATGTAAAACTCACTTTTTAATTAGTAAAATGCGATCTGCTAATTTGAACCTTGTACCTTACTAGTTCTGGGGAAAGGGATTAGGGTTTTTCATGCTGCATAATCTGCTTATCCAATATGCTAATATCATAAGAGTCTGAGTAACATAGTTTGAAAATCTGCCATACAAATGAAATAACGTTCTGTCCAGGAGAACTGTAGATAGATTTTGTTTAGATATTCGCTTTTGTGAGGATGAAACCTCTTACTGCCAGTTCAATTACAACTAGTAGTATTTTGTGATAAAAAATCTTAACATTGTATCAATCTTTATTTTTTACCAACCCTGCTTTTATTCAAGTAACAAAATGTATTTTTTAATGTAAAATAATAATAATAATGTACAATATTTTGTATAGGCCTATATATATACTATGTACATATATGTGTGTGTCTTTTTGCATCAGAATCGAAACCAGGAGTTGTCCAAACAAATATGTGAGCTTACCCAACATAAGCAACAACTGCTTTTACAAGTTAATCAACTGAATCATCAGATGCATGAAATGCAAGTCAAACTGGAAAAGGTAAATTACAAAATGTGTTTCAAGGATTATCAATAGTTTAAAATTTTGGATGTGTTTTTTTTTTAGGAAGAACACCAGCTTCATGCACGTAGTGTAAAAGAGGAGAGTTCCCTACGCCAGCAAATACAGGTACATTAATAATAATATCCGTGGCATAGTGGTTAGCACGCCTGCCTTTAACCCAGAGGTAATCGGTCTAAGGCTCGACGCTGCTACCATTGTGGGCGAATGTGTCTTTGGGCAAGACAGTTAACGGCAATTTCTTCAACCCAGTGGTCGCTAATGGGTTGTCCAAGTTATCAGCCATACGTAAATAATAGAAAAAATGAAAAAAAATAATCACCCACAAAGTAACAGACATAGTCACTTGTAAGCTGGCACGAGGTGTTAAACCCTTGTTATAACGACTGTCGTTTTCCAGCCACGCGAGGATAAAGTAAGTTACATTCATTTATTCAACTATATTTTATTTTATTAAGTAACAAAGGTCAACATGTTTTGTAGTTTTCTGAAAATTCTATACAGTTAGGTAGTGAAGTTCTATGGTGATGGAACATTAGATTTAGGTCTGAATTCACCCACTGCCACTACAATCCCTATTTCTGTTGTTTTATCTTCTGCTGCATTTTTCCCTACCGTAGGGTTACCAAATTATTTTATTTTGCTAATGACTGACAGCGTGGATGACCCATTAGTGACCACTTGGTTAAAGCATTGAATGTTAAGTCTATTGTTTAGAGATATAAATGCAAGCAAAGGGAGCAGCATTGAGTCTGTCTTGATCCATGTACCTTTTTCTTAGGTTCAAATGCAAACGATCGGGATTCTTGTAGCAGAGAAGCAGGAGCTGCAGCATCAGGTACATGAAGCTCAACAGTCATCCGCACATCATAGGAACTCTCATCAGAGACTTAGTGAACAACTCCAAGAATCAAAAAGGAAACTACAATCTAATGATCTTGAAATGAGAACAAAAGATGGCGCCATCAGTCTTCTCCAGACGGTGTGTTAATAGTTAATACCATTGTGTTAGTTGTTTCTTGAATTTTTTTTAATTTCTTGGTTTGCATGTCCGATTTTTTTTTTTTTTTTTAATTTTTTACTTTTTATTTATTTGCACGTTTTTTCAAAGTTTTTTTTAACATAATGTCAATGGATAGCACAAAACTGGTTTACTGCTGTTGAAAGATTGTTAAAGTTTATAAAGCAGGCTACAAAATTTAACAAAACCTGACACTAAATTAAATATCAATAAACCAAACAGTAAACACCTGATTCTCAAAACTTATGGTAAAAACACATGAATGGTAAACTTTCATAAATATTTCATAAAAAATATCTATGTAGAATACAAATTATAATGTAGAATGGTAGGCTTACTTGTTCATGTTTAATTACATTTTCCTTATTCTGTTAATGTTATGCAGACTAAAGCTGACATAGAGAAGGAAAGAGAAGAGCTTCAAATATCTGTCAATAAAATAAACAAAATAAAAGAGGAACACAAGATGCATGCGAGTGAACTCACACAGAAGCTTGCAGTCAAGGTATGTCCACTTTTTCACTGAAATTTTGTTATGATTTTGACTATAGGCTATAGCACAAAATAATGTAGTTTTTAGAAGTTGCTGTTAAACAAACATATTCGTTTTGAATAAGCTGAATCCCATACTATCTTACAAAATAAGAAGTAGAAAGTTAGAAACAACATGAATGCATGTATCAAACAAGGGAGCAGAGCTTTAATGATAGGACATGTGGCTCAGAGGTACTATCTCCACTTTTCTTCAAACACCACAGCCATTCTCAAAAAGCACTGCAGGATCGTTTACTGATACAACAAAGTTTTTAACTTTTTTAAGCAACCAATGGTTTAATAAACATGTCAGCACATTGGTTATGCTTTTCATATATTTTGTGTTTATCACATTGTCAGGGTAATAATTTGTTAAGCTAACAGTAAACAATAATTAAGTGCGCAACATAGCCTTCCTTAGCATAAAAAAGTAAATATTCCCAGTCAGTCTTTTATTCATATCACGTTTAATGCATTAAACAACTATTCTGGCAATCATTGGCGCATCAATTGCTGCTTTGTTGCAACAATCCAACTGTTATTTAACCTATGGTATGTCCCAAATACCAACATGTGAATTGGTACTATGTCGTAACAGACTTAGTAGCCCTTTTAAAATTATGCATTGGTCTAATTAACTAATGTTCTTGCCTATATATTGTTTTATCCCATTCTACAGGAAAGTGAATGCCATGAATTGAACAACGAACTCTCAGATTTAAATGAAAAACTTTCCATGGCAGAAGTTCTTTTACAGCAGGTTTGTACAAATTCTTGTTATCATTAAAAAGTTTTTTATTTTCGTTATTTTTCCCTAGCTCTCCAGTCCCTCTAGTGATCAACAGACACAGCAACAGCTAACCGAAATGCAGGAAGAAAGAGATTCACTCGCACAAAAGTTAACTGAGGTAAAGATGTTATCTTATTAAGCATGATGTCTCTTATGTGATCTGGTGCCCTGCCGGGGTTCAATTAAATATTATTATTGTTTGTATGTGCTTATTAAACCAACATAAAAGGGTCATTAAAGTTTTATTTTGTATTTGAATATAGTAGGGTGGAATATGATGGGCCATCATTCTATTTTCCTTTTAGTCTGAGAGTAAAGAAATAATGTTTACAGAATTGTATAGTTGTAGATGTAGTCTTGCGACTCTTAATGGGGGTTGTAATTTGTTTAAAACATGTTGAGGAAATATGGAATACATCTTACCCCACGGTACTATATGTAGCAAGGGGACATTTGTTTGCGAATTACCGAGCATGATGGTTTTATTTTACATTGTGTAAATTTGCTTGTATTTAGCAGTGCTTAACATATAAGATATAACTATTGTATTGCCTAGTACCTAACTTACAACGCCTGTCCAAAAGGAAAATACAAAAAATAAGTTAGAATAACTATTTGTAATAAATTATATATTTATAACTTTAAAAAAAATGTCCCCCAAAAATTATACAGTCTGCCATATAAAAAAGCCCAATGACCATTTAAGAATAGAAATTGGAACTAAAAGTCAATAAATGTTGATTCTGTTTTGGTGAAAACTAAAAACACATGCTCTGGAAATAAATTCGGAACTCCATCTGGGTCATTACACCACATTGTTTTTATTACATTTTTTTCACAGTATCAGCAATCATTTGAACATCTAACAAGGGAAAGGGAGCAATTATCAAGGCAGTATGAAGAGGTGAACAAACAGAAACATAAACAAGTGGATCAACTTACTGATGAGGTGAATTAAACTTTTATAAATAATATAAAACACAACATGGCTGATTCTCACAGACAATACATGGTGATGGCCTATTTTTGCTTATTTTCTTTATCTCCTTTTTTACGTTAAATCGTTTAGTTTTTTATTTATTTATTTTTTTATCTTGTTTTACGATTTGCACCTGGTTAAAAATTTGGACAGCCTATTAGTGACCACCGGGTTAAAGCAATGCATATTAAGTCTATTGTCTAGATACATAAATGCCAGAATGGAAGCAGCATTGAGTCTTGATCCCTGTACCTTTAGGTTACAAGGGAAAGGGCTCAATATACTGTTCTATAGTGTTAAATTTAACCTATGTGTGTTGCCCTATATTTGCGTATCAGTAACTTTTTTTGCATGTTAGTAAATAAACTTAAACTTTCTTTAGATATTATCATACTGGGCTGTGGTGTATTATATCTTTATGTGGTTTTAATTTAGCATGTCAAAATATATTTAAGTTTAAATTAATCCAGATTGATTTGCTTCGTAACGAAAAAGAGGAAATGTTGAATGAACAAGAAAAGTTAAAATTGGTCATCAAAGATTTAAAAGAAGCAAACCAAGAACTTGGTTATGAACAAGATTTTGTTGAGGTGCTGATTTAGTTATCTTGATTTTTTGGTTTTAATTTTTTTATATGAATCTGTGATTTTACTAGGTGGTGTTTATTTTGTGGTATTACCATTGGATTTTTGCTGATTGGAATTTAGAATTCTTTTTAACTTGCTATTTTAAGAAAAATTGAATATACTGTTCTATTGTTATTGCTTTTTAACCTCCTTGCACCTAAGAGTGTGTGGGTTACTATTTCATTTGGTTGAGTGTGCTACTAAAACTGTAGGTTTACAAAGCCTTTTGTCCGTTAAAATTTTAAATGTCGTTGCTAAAATTTCTATTAAGTTATGTATATTTCAAGTTATTTGCTCAATATTTGACCTCACAAAAAATTTTCAGAAGCACAGCACCATTTTAATCACTCAAGCATAACATTAAACATAAAGATTGAAGAAAACATTATCAATAAAACAATTTACTTAAAGGAGTTCACATAGAGGTCATGACTCATGATAAACATAAAAATCTTATTGAAGTAAATAATAAATATCTTATAAAATACAATATTATCAATTACAACTGATATCTTATTATGCCTATTATTTGTGTTTAACTTTTCCGAATTACTTCACATAGAAGAGTGAGTTAGCTGGAGAGATGACATCAAAGATTCAACTTCTGGAAGATAATATTGATCAAATTAATAAAGAAAATGAAGATCTTAACTCGAAACTTAATGCACAGTTTAGAAACAATGAACAACTAGCAAGGTAAGGGGATGGTGTTGTGTGTTGTGTGGATTTGAACCTGAAAGTTTAAATTTAAAACGCATAGGCTACTTATTTATGGGGCATTAGCGAAGTAGCAGAGTGTTTAAAAGTTTGGTAGTCAGACATACAATAGAATTTTGCACAACCAAATACCAATGAAATTGTTGCATACATCCAAAATATCTCTTTAAAATTAGGGTGTCCATTTATTCTATAAGACTGTATAGGCTAAATTGAATTGGCACCCATGCACTGCTATTGTCACTGCATTATTATATATATTTATATTGATTTGTATTTGCAAAAAATTACAGAGTGTGCTTTTTTTCGCTATTCTATGCTAGATAGGAAAATTACGATTATGTGAAATTAAAACTTTTAAATTAGGGTTCAGTTTTAAATCTCTAAAACAACTGCAGTATTTATAAATCTTTGTAACTTTAGATTGAATGAGGAGTTAGAACAACGAGTGAATGAGCTCACGCAAGATTCAAATGATACGAAAACATCCAATGAAGAACATGAGAGATTGTTGGAGCAAGCGCACAGTGATAAAATGACAATATCCAGGGCGTTGACGCAAAATAAGAATCTAAAACATCAGTTGGAAGAAATGCATGAAACATTTGTAAAACTTGTAAGTTTATGTGAAATACTTAGGTATGGCTATTTCTGAGAGCATAACTTTCAAATATCATTAACAAGACAATTGATTTTTTTGGAATCTGGGTTTAAAATGTCCTGCAAACTAACTTAAAATATTTATCAAGCTTCCAGAGTAGCCTTTTATTGGGTTTGTGCTGGCTTACAAATTACTATGTGTATAACCTTGTGTTTTATTAAATGTATGGCTGATAATTTAGATGGCCAATAAGTAACCACTCGGTTATAGCAATTGCGTTAAGTGTTATTCCCAAGAACACATATGCCTACAGTGGTAGTAGCGATGAGCCTTGAGCCTATAACCTGTTTATCGATATTCTAATTTCTCTCTATAGACCAATGATAAAATGGAGCTAGCCAGTCGACTTTCAACATATGAGTATAAAGAAAAGGAAATGAATGAAGAAATAGGAAAATATAAACCTTATGTTGGAGTGCTTGAACAGAAGGTTTGTTAAACTTTTTAAAATGCTAAAATAGTTTGTAATCTCCCATTGTATGTATAGCTACCAGTCAAAAAATAATTTTAAGATGATTGATTTTTTTTTTACATAACGTTATGTGGATCCCACTGAAACCAATGTTAAGTTTGGCATATGGTGAAAGTTCATGGCGTTAAATTTTTTATTTCAGAGGATCATTTTTGGATAGTAAAGTTCTCACTGTTTGCTATAGCAACTTTTTAGCGTATGTATTCCACTTTTTTTATTACAACTAAATGCTCAACAAATTTTAGATTTTGCAGTTAGGTTTCTTTAACAAGTTAATACCAGTTTAAAGCTAACATTTTAAAGTAACGTATTTTACTATTTTTCTCAAGTTATCCGCAATACAAGCTGAACATGCCCAGTTACAAAACTTATTTCAACAAACGCAACAACAGCTACAATTAAAGCAACAAAGTACAACTGATGTCAATTTAAGTTTGAGAGAGGAAGTTTTAACTTGTAATGAAACCATCACTTTGTTAAGGTAAAATATTTTGTATTTATTGTATTTATTGACTTTTATTTATTGTTTGTGCTACAGAATTGTACAGAATCAAGGTAGTCAATTTTTTTACCCTTAGACATGGTAGTTTTTTTAGCAAGAATGAAGGACTCTTTAAATAGAAAATACAATTTTCTGTTTTATTTTGCCAGGCCATAATAGAAGGCTTTAAGAGAAAAAATTAAGGAGATTTTATTTTGTGAATTGTGCACAAATGCTCTTTTCACAATATTACCTATTAATATTAGCCCCCATTGTATGGGTCCTTACGCAGACTATATTCTGTCTTTCATTTAAAATATTTCTTAATCCTCGCTACCGTAATCGAGGAGAAAAAATTATTTTTAGTTTTTATTTATGAAAATGATTTCATGTTAAAATAGTATAGACTTTAAGTACGTTATGTTTACATTATATACTTGATAGAGAGCAAAATGATGAGTTGAAATCTAAAGTTGTTGATCTGCAACAACAAAATGATAACGCAGCACTGGAAACATCATTAAGCAATAAAACGAATGAGCAAGTAAGGGTTTTGTAAGCTATGATTGTGAAATGCACTTTTGCCCATCCGTTTTGCACCTTTTTTTAATAATTTTCTAATTTTAATAAAACCTGATTGTATGTATATTATAAATGTTTTTTTTTTGTAAAAGTAACTTTTTTTTAAATTTTAAACTAGGCTTTTGCAACCTTTACATTGTAATAATATCTTATCATGGATTTTCAAACTTCAAAAATTGGACAAAATGGTTTAAATAAAATATCGGGTAGAATTATTATGAAAAGTTCTTTTGTGTATAGTTTCTGTTATATCTATGTTTTTCAGGATATTCCACAGGGTGGTGTAATGAGCTTGCCACAAGTATTAGCGGAGCGTGACTTTTTGGCCAATCAAATCGAAGAACATAAGTCGGAACATTTGAAACTCGTGAACAAACTTGAACAGCTTAAAGAAGAGAAGTCGTCAACTACAAGTGCTACAAGTGTCAATCCGAAGTATGAGGAGTTGGCACGGAACATGTCACTACTTCAGGTTAATATATATAATATTCCTATTTATTTTTTTTACCATGAGCTTTTCAAAAACAAATTTGTTTTTTAAATTTTTCAAGATCATTTTTAGAAAGATTTATTTTTAAAAAGTTTTATTATTTGTTAAGGATTTTTAAAAATATATTTAGATCTTGAGTACTAATTATTGCTATTTTTAGTTGTTTTTAAGTTTTAACCAAGCATGAGCTTTTAAAGAATGTTTCTTTTGATTTTTTTAAGATTACCTTTGTGAAGGTTGTTTTTAGAAAGATCGTTATTATTTGTATTTTTTAAGTATTGTTTTAATACATTTAGGCCCTGAGTACAAATTATTGCTTTTTGTGTTTGTTTTAAAGTTTTTTTTACCAAGCCTTCAAAAAAGTTTGTTATTATCTGTAAGAATATTTTTTACCTAAATACTAGTTATTGCTATTTTTGTTTAGGATCGATTTGCTTCTGTTATGAAAGGAAAGGTTGAAGCTGAGAGTAGAGTGGAGGATCTCGAACATATTAATCTTCAACTACAGAATGAATGTGACACTATTGGTTAGTTTATTTAAATATTTAAAAATTTTAAGTTTAAAAAAAAATAGGATAAGGAGAAGATGGGACACCTATTCAAACCATTTTCTCGTCGCATTTAGTAGTAAATAAATAAAATTCATATCTTATAAAACCGTAACCTTAGAACTTTCATAGAAAGTTGTTAATTGTTTAAAACCAATCAGGATATTATGTGCTAAAGGTGTTCCATATTACTCAACAGAATCATATATATATATATATATCAATATATGTGGGAAATATTTTAATTCATGTAATTTCTATGTCAGGTGAATACATCACTTTGTATCACAACCAGCGTCAAATATTAAAACAACGTCACAACGAAAAAGATGAATATGTTTCATCTATGGCACATGAACGAGAGGCCATGCAGGTACAACAAATATTCTTCTTTCTTTCCTTTTGGCTGTGAAAAAATTATGCTTTGTGTATTATATTTTCTATTTCATATTTACTAAAAGAGAACTCAGGTAAAAAGAATGAAATACAGTTGCTTATTTTTAAAGTAATTTAATAAAATCAAAAAAAAATGTAATCTTGCTTAAACAACACTTTTTTGTTTGGTTTTCTTAAGAAAAATTAGTCTTTATTTTAACATTTCGTGCGGAAAAAGTTAAAGAAATGTTTTCCCCGGAAAAATTAGTCATTATTTTTTGTTTTCTGCAGAAAAAGTTGGAGAAATTACAGTCATTGGTTCTTTCTTTATTAAATGCTCGAGGAAGTTTGAAAACAAACTTAACTTCCACACCTAATCGTGGTAATATACACAACTCATCTGATGCTGATGTTACTACATTAGATGGTCAGTTTGCTTGTTCAATATTTTAAGTCAAACCAAATGCCTTTGATGCAAAGTTTTATAGTATTGTTGGTATGTTACTTATATTGGCATCTAATTAACAAAAATGGATTGTTAATTTGTTATAATTATTAAAAAATGTCTTGGTCAATTAAAATGTCTTGGTCAATTTACTTTTTCAAGACAAGACAGCAATAGTAAGAATTTTTGGTAAAAACAAATTCTATGACTGTGTTGTAATTGCAGTAAACAAATATTTTACCAGGTGTACTTGTACTTAACTTGAACAAGAGGCATAACCAGTTTTATCTCCAAGTTAAAGCTATGCACATTGTAATGGTTTTGAACCAGTTCATTTATCTTCAAGTTATACACACCGTAGTGGTTTTGAACAATTTGTTTAATCTCCAGGTTAAAACTATCCCACTTTTTGTGGTTTTAAACCAGTAATTCTTTTTCTAGGTTAAAGCTATTCACATTGTAATGGTTTTAACCAGTTCTTTTATCTCCAGGTTCTCCATATAAACCAACTCTTGTTGACTGGCCAGATATGCTGGAAGATGAAGAAATGAAACAACAACATATCTCAAGACCTGATATATTACCAGAAGATGCTTCATTACCACCAATACACCACGCACCAACTAACAACCAGCACAATGTACCAGGAAAGTTAGAACGTTTAGAAACGGGTACTACAGACAATGAAACCACAACGGCTAACCAGATAGTTGATTTAATTGAACAAATGCAAAATCCTTCATTTATGAATTCTGATAAAGCACCACGTGGATTTTGCCTTCGTTATATGGGTCGTTATACTGCTGTTTAGTATCTTATTCTGCACAAATAGTATAGCTACTATGTGTATAAATGTAAAAAATATAAAAAATTTATATGGTATGCAGTTTTACTACAGCTTTTTGTCATTTCACTTTATTTTCTTGCGGTGCCAATTAGGCTGAAATGAAAACTAAATCACAGATGGTATGAGGAATTTCAAATGTTATCACTACTGTGCAATAACATTACTGTGCTTTACAATGTGATATCAAATGAATTAGTTGTTTAGGTTATCATTCAAAACGGCATATTGTTGCTATTTATTCTCATGCATTTTTAGGTGTTCTTAGTATGCAAATATACCATCAAAAATTGTAGAATTCTGTGCTATATTTCTTTAGCAGACACATTTTTACTTGGCAAGCAATGATAATTATGCATAAAAAGGCAACGAACAATTAAAATGAGGTAAGCATAATAAGTATTAAAACATTGCACCTAAAATATATAAATTAAAAATTACATCTTATATGCTGAATTCCATATTGGTTAAGGTGACTTTAATTGTTCTAATTCAATTTTTTCTTCTTTTAATTGTGGGGTTTCTTTTCTATTTTCTTTCATGACAAGTAGTTGTGTTGCGAGAAACAACAAAGAGCCTGAAAAGACAAAGATTAAAACGTAGTTGTCTAATTGATTTACATGCACATTTGTTTGTTCTGTACATAGTAGGGTGGGGGAGATGGGACACCTTTTCAATCTATTTTCTCATCCCATTTGGTAGTAAACGTAGAATTTCAAAGAATTATTAAACCGTAACCTCATGACTCTCATAGACTGTTGTTAGTTGTTTCAAACACGACCAGGAAATTTGGGTATTATGTGCCTAAGATGTCCCATCTTTTCTTTTCCCATCCTACTATATCTGTATTAAGTGTAAAACTTTTGCTTAAACCCTGAACATATTACCTTTGCAATATTATGTAGTATGTAATGCCAACTGATAGAAACATTAACAAATTATGTTATGAAATGGCCAAACCTGGCCTAAATCCCAGGTCCTTGACAAGGACCTCACCCTTAAAGAATAAAAAAGAACAAATTGTTCCGAAACTTTATTTGTCTATGTAATATTTGAATATCAACTATATACATTTCTTACTTAACAAATATCCTCCTGGGTACATGATGTAGAGAGCAAATCTAAGTCCACCAGAATTGATATGTTTCAGCTTGGTGACTATGACAGGTAGATTTCCACCTACGTTTCCCAAAACAAATCCATACATACCAACAGCTGTAGAACGGATTTTAACAGGTACCAATTCAACTATAACTGTCACAGCAACACCATACCACATCTCAGCTGCAAAAAAAAATGAAGTTTATAAATCCAAATTTTCAGACTATTAAAAAAACTTTTTAGGTCTGAACTAATTTTTTTTGCGATCATAATAGTAAAATAATGAACATGATTAAATAAAACATGGTATGCTTACAGTTACAATTCCTGCAAGTTATTTTAAATAAAAATAAGATAGAAAAATCACAACAAAATAGCTTACCAAATATATATGCAGATAGTAATGCAATAAAACAATAAGGTGGTTCAAGGTAGAGCACCATAGCAGCAAGTGGTGCAGCAATTCCTTGGCTGACAACCAGCACCCATAACCTTGTACTGATGCCTGAGTATTTACAATAAATGGAAATATAGATACATTGTTTAGAATGTTTAATAGAAATGCATAGTTTAAACAATAGTGTACTACGTTTTTTAGGGCAAAAATTGAAACTTCAAAAGTTTTAGTACAAATACATTGCAAATACAAAAAAATTCACTAACACTCTTGTTTTTTTGACAAAACAAACAGAAAATATATATATATAATTACTAGAAGCTTACCATAACGTGACACAACAAGATCAGAAATGAGACCCCCAGATGCAATACCAATACTTCCCCCTACTATAGAACATAAGGTCATCCATATACCAACATTTGTGTTGGGAAAGTAATGATTGAAATATAACTGGGTGTTGTAAGCCCAACAGAAACTTGCTGCAAATTAAAGAAATACAGAGTTAGTTTTTTAGTTGTTTATAAACAATAGAATAACACTGGCTCCAACCCAGTAGTTACTAATGAATTGTTCATATTATCAGCCATACATAAAAAAATTAGAAAATATTCACCCACAAAGTAACATACATGGTTACTCATAAGTTGGCACGAAGTGTATGAAAAGGAACACCCGTGTTGCAACGACTGTCGTTTTCAGGCCACACGAGAATAAAGCAAGTTAATTCATATGTTTATACATTCATAACTTATTCCTGTTGAATTTAGCAATATTACCTGTATGTCTGACTGCTGCAGCAAGAAGCAACATAAGTATTGTAGGTTGGGAAATGAATAACTTTAAAGTTTTCCACAATTTTGATAAAATACCAACATCTAAAGAAGTGAGAAAAAAAATAAGATAATGAAACTGATATTCAGAATTTAATTATTACTTGTGTTGATTTTATTATTCTTTTCTATGAAAACTTCAGTTGAATCTTTTTTTTCCTTCATTTCACTTTTATCATTAATTGCCTTCTCTTTTCCAATTACTTTTCGATTTGGTTCTCGAATGGTTATGAAAACAATAACCATCATTATGAATCCTGGTATTGCTGTCAGATAATATGACCATCTCCAACCCTATGTATGCAAGTTTATGTTACATTATATATATTGACCGCCTGACCGGCGCCGTGGCGTAGTGGTTAGGGCATCTGCCTGTAGCGCAGAGGTAATGGGTTCAAGGCTCGTCGCTGCTACCATTGTGGGCGTATGTGTCCTTGGACAAGACACTTAACAGCAATTGCTTCAACCCAGTGGTCACTAATGGGTTGTCCAAATTAACAGCAATATATAAAAAAATAAAAAAAATCCCAAAAAAATAATTACCCACATACATGGTAACTCGTAAGCTGGCACAAGGTGTTAAACCCGTGTTATAACGACTGTTGGTTTTCGGCAACGCGAGGATAAAGTAAGTTACATTCATTCATTCGTATATATATATATATCCAGACAATTTAAAAAATAAATTGTTGTAATATTTTGCTGATGATTCCCTTCTCTTTGTTGTTGTAATAATATGATGTTCTCCATCATTTTCACAAAGATAAATAAAAATTTGTGGTATATAAAGAAAATAAGTCGAGTGTAAAACCAGGAAAGAGACAAAATCCTAAGTTTTCCAGTAGCAAGCCATTAAACCTTGCCCTACAGAATAGAAAGCCACTGTAATATATACATGTGCATAGTTTTAAATGTTTGAATTTGACCTCACCCTTGCAACATAGCAATTGTAATATATACATATTTTTTTAATGTTTTAACCTTTGTGAATTTTTGATATATAGCCCTTAACAGTTTACATACATACCTTTCCCATTATATTAGCTTCTGTGACATAGTTTCCAACTGCAAACGCTGAACCATAACCAAGATATATTCCCCAGTTAAACACACTCATTGCAAGAGCTCTGCTGCTTTTACTGAACTTATCAGCAATGATACTTGCTGATAATGGAGCACATCCAGCTTCCCTGTAGAATTAGGAAAAGAGAGAAGAATTTGTAAAATACCAATCAAATCAATTTTAAATTGGAGTTGTTCTGCCTAAGTGCTTACCCTGCTGCAAATCCAAGTCGAAAAATGATAAGTTGCCAATATGTTGTGCTGAAACCACTGAGTAATGCCATTGTTGAATATACAAGTATACACCCAGTTAACAATCTTACTCTGCAATACATTTAATACTTTAGTTACAATCATTTTATGTAGTACGTTATTCATACCAACTACCTGTTGTATTTATCACCCAACACCCCAATCATAATACCCATGACGGTAAAAATAGCAATAAATGAAGGACCAGCTAATATTTGGTATTCAATCCCAGATCCTGTATAATCCCATCTGCAGTATGTCTGGTTCTCATAGTAAACTTTTTCACACCTGTAAATGGAAAATACGCATATAAACAGAACTACTTACAAAACATTACTTCAAACATGTGGTACTCAATGGCTAATTGCGACAAAATTGGGGGGCCATAAAGTATACACTATGTTTTGAATATCTTGTTAATAAGTAGGCCATATACCAACTGGAGTTGACAAATGCTTTAGTTTAAAACCTTCAAAAGACCAGGTATGAAGAGGCAGTCAATAAAATATATTTATACTTACAAATCAAAATTTTGTTGACTACATTTGTTTTGTTTAGCAACGTTTTGCTCAATTATTGAAATATTTGTCACACAGCCCTTTTCTCCAAATTGCAGTTCTTGTGAGATAGGTTTTGAAATAATCCCAATAATAAAATGCCCAAGTTCTCCGACACCGTAACATCCCATAAGAATCAATGCATAATACCATGTGGACATTCGCTCACCACAGCAAATGCAGCCCATGTTTACTGAGTTTGTGATAAAGATAAAGCAATACTAGATTACTAGAATATATGCTGCTGGCATAAGGTCTAAATATTCCCTCTCACTGATTGCTGTAGAAGTATTTATTTATTTACCCACGTGTCACGTGTATTGTTTACTTCGCCTTTTTTCATTTATGGCTTTATGCTGACAGCTGTGTTATTGCTTTTTTCTTTAACATCTCCCTTTTTCGTTTTATACTCTCTCCATTCTCCATTTTTGTTCCATGCAATACAAGTACAAGCTGTTGAGCTGTAAGGCGCCAATATAATAAGCGTCTACAAACTACTCTACCACAAAATTTAAAAATTACAATATAATCAAGGTTCCAGACTGTATTATAGGTTAAGGGTTAAGGAAGACATGGTATAAAAAGAGCTTTTAAATTTACAAAATTATCAATTTTATAAAATTTAGGATCGTGATCCCAAAGGAGATCAAAAATGGTCGTGATATTCGTAGAAAAAAAAAACTTAGTTGCGTACTCACGTTGCTATTGTACCACTAAAATCCTGGCAGAATTCTGCTGAAGCACTAAACCGTCATTTTGACAAAAATCAAATTTTTACAAAAACAGTGTTGCCGAAAAAATAACAATAAAAACGCAGGGTAGAAAATACCGGAAATGTGTTAATGTTTAACTTTAGATGATCCCGCTAAGAAATCTGTAACTTTTAAATGCAAAACGACAACGGATTCTAGTAGAGTGAATGTATCTCTCTGATTTAAAAAAATAAAATCGCGCCCCCATTGTAACGATTTTTTTAAATCGAGTCAACATTATTACCGAAAACCGCGAATTTTAACCCAAAAAGTGGTCATGTTCAAACCGTCCTGCTAGGAATTCTGTAACTTTTAAATGCAAAAGGACAACGGATCTTGGTAAAGTGAATGTATCTCTTTGATTTAAAAAAATAAAATCGCGCCCCCATCGTAACGATTTTTTTTTAAATCGAGTCAACATTATTACCGAAAACCGCAAATTTTACCCCAAAAAGTGCTCATATTCAAATCGTCCTGCTAGGAAATCTGTAACTTTTAAATGCAAAACGACAACGGATCTTGGTAAAGTGAATGTATCTCTTTGATTTAAAAAAATAAAATCGCGCCCCCATCGTAACGATTTTTTTTAAATCGAGTCAACATTATTACCGAAAACCGCGAATTTTAACCCAAAAAGTGCTCATATTCAAATCGTCCTGCTAGGAAATCTGTAACTTTTAAATGCAAAAGGACAACGGATCTTGGTAAAGTGAATGTATCTTTTTGATTTAAAAAAATAAAATCGCGCCCCCATCGTAACGATTTTTTTTAAATCGAGTCAACATTATTACCGAAAACCGCGAATTTTACCCCAAAAAGTGCTCATATTCAAATCGTCCTGCTAGGAAATCTGTAACTTTTAAATGCAAAACGACAACGGATCTTGGTAAAGTGAATGTATCTCTTTGATTTAAAAAAATAAAATCGCGCCCCCATCGTAACGATTTTTTTAAATCGAGTCAACATTATTACCGAAAACCGCAAATTTTACCCCAAAAAGTGCTCATATTCAAATCGTCCTGCTAGGAAATCTGTAACTTTTAAATGCAAAACGACAACGGATCTTGGTAAAGTGAATGTATCTCTTTGATTTAAAAAAATAAAATCGCGCCCCCATCGTAACGATTTTTTTTAAATCGAGTCAACATTATTACCGAAAACCGCAAATTTTACTCCAAAAAGTGCTCATATTCAAATCGTCCTGCTAGGAAATCTGTAACTTTTAAATGCAAAACGACAACGGATCTTGGTAAAGTGAATGTATCTCTTTGATTTAAAAAAATAAAATCGCGCCCCCATCGTAACGATTTTTTTTAAACCGAGTCAACATTATTACCGAAAACCGCGAATTTTAACCCAAAAAGTGCTCATGTTCAAACCGTCCTGCTAGGAAATCTGTAACTTTTAAATGCAAAAGCAAAATTCGCGGTTTTCGGTAATAATGTTGACTCGATTTAAAAAAAATCGTTACGATGGGGGCGCGATTTTATTTTTTTAAATCAAAGAGATACATTCACTTTACCAAGATCCGTTGTCGTTTTGCATTTAAAAGTTACAGATTTCCTAGCAGGACGATTTGAATATGAGCACTTTTTGGAGTAAAATTTGCGGTTTTCGGTAATAATGTTGACTCGATTTAAAAAAAATCGTTACGATGGGGGCGCGATTTTATTTTTTTAAATTAAAGAGATACATTCACTTTACCAAGATCCGTTGTCGTTTTGCATTTAAAAGTTACAGATTTCCTAGCAGGACGATTTGAATATGAGCACTTTTTGGGGTAAAATTTGCGGTTTTCGGTAATAATGTTGACTCGATTTAAAAAAAATCGTTACGATGGGGGCGCGATTTTATTTTTTTAAATCAAAGAGATACATTCACTTTACCAAGATCCGTTGTCGTTTTGCATTTAAAAGTTACAGATTTCCTAGCAGGACGATTTGAATATGAGCACTTTTTGGGGTAAAATTCGCGGTTTTCGGTAATAATGTTGACTCGATTTAAAAAAAATCGTTACGATGGGGGCGCGATTTTATTTTTTTAAATCAAAAAGATACATTCACTTTACCAAGATCCGTTGTCCTTTTGCATTTAAAAGTTACAGATTTCCTAGCAGGACGGTTTGAACATGAGCCATTTTTGGGTTAAAATTCGCGGTTTTCGGTAATAATGTTGACTCGATTTAAAAAAAATCGTTAAGATGGGGGCGCGATTTTATTTTTTTAAATCAAAAAGATACATTCACTTTACCAAGATCCGTTGTCGTTTTGCATTTAAAAGTTACAGATTTCCTAGCAGGACGATTTGAATATGAGCACTTTTTGGGGTAAAATTCGCGGTTTTCGGTAATAATGTTGACTCGATTTAAAAAAAATCGTTACAAGGGGGCGCGATTTTATTTTTTTAAATCAAAGAGATACATTCACTTTACCAAGATCCGTTGTCGTTTTGCATTTAAAAGTTACAGATTTCCTAGCAGGATGATTTGAGTATGAGCACTTTTTGGGGTAAAATTTGCGGTTTTCGGTAATAATGTTGACTCGATTTAAAAAAATTGCTTTCACCCTTTTTACTTTACAAGAATTCGTTAAATTTTTGCAAATAAAATGACGGGACATCTTTTAAAATTATAAAAATAAGTTCTTATTTATACCCTGCTCTAAATATTTTATTGACTTTGCCGGCAACACTGCGCTTTCAACGTCACTTTTCTGTTAGCGTAATTCTAGCAGAATTCTGGCAGGATTTTAGTGGTGCTATTGTTGTGGCTGATGCCTGCTGTTGTACATCTGTTGCGGTATATATAATTTTAAAATACTCTATACGCTTTCGTACACAGATATTTGCTTCTAAAGGTTTGGTATTGCACAGGTAGAACGTTTGTATAAGTAAATCAGTAATGGCTGAAAAACAGTCTCCAAAACAGCAAGGATGTTGCAAATCCAAGTCGTGTCATATCGCTCTTGGTTTGATCGCAGTTTTGTTAATTGCCGGTGGGGCAGTTTTATTTGGAATGGATATCGCTGATAAATTCATAAACATGGAAATGAACAAACAACTTGTACTAAGTTTGGACTCGCCAGCATATTCGCAATGGATGAACCCAAAACCACCAATTTACATGGAATATTGGCTGTTTAACATAACAAACCCAGAAGAAGTTTCTAACGGAGGAAAACCTGATGTTACAGAGATTGGACCATTCAGGTACAGGTTATTCCAGCCTAGAATCGATGTTGCATTTTACACCAACGATACTGTTGCATACAAATACAATCATACACTTGTGTTTGTATCAGAAGGTTCCTATAACCATCCATCTAAAATTAATATCACCCAGGTGAACATTCCTTTGTTTACCATCAAAGAATTAATTAAAACTCTCCCGTCCTGGGGAAAGACAATTATATCAAATCTTGTGACTTTGCTTAAAGACAGTGATGTTTTTGTAACACACTCAGCACAAGAACTGCTTTTTGGTTACCCTGATCCAGTATTGGAAATGGCAAGCCAATTTCTAAAGGTTTTTGGAGTAAGTCTACCAGGAGAGTTTGGTGCTTTTTATGGATTTAATAACTCAGACGATGGTATTTATCTTGCTAACACTGGGAGGAGTGATCTCTCGCTTGCAAACGACCTGCAGCGTTGGAATGGAATGGAATCTTTGAACTACTGGTCAACAAAAGAGGCAAATATGCTGAATGGTACAGATGGTGTATTTATGCCACCAAAAGTCACAGACGATGACCGCCTATATATTTATACCACAGATGTGTGTAGGTCTATGTACCTTGTATTTGAAAAAGATACTGAGGTTAGGTCGATAGCTACAAAGCGATTTCACCTGCCAGCAGAAGTATTTGCAAATGTGACGACTAATCCTGACAATGCTGGATTCTGTGTTCCAGCCGGCAACTGTCTTGATGCAGGAGTTCTCAGCCTTGCTCCTTGCAAACAAGGTGCTCCAGTTATTATTTCTTCCCCTCATTTTTATCTCGGTGCTGAGAAGTACATAAACGGTGTCAATGGTCTGCATCCAAACAAAAATGAACATGAAACAATTCTTGATATTGAACCAATGTCTGGTGCAGTGTTTAGCGCAATGAAACGTCTGCAGTTAAATGTAGATATGAAAAATTCTACAGTATTTCCGAAAATGGCTAACCTCCCCAAAGTAATTCTTCCTACTTTATGGTTAAATGAAAGTGTAGTGTTAGATAGAGTAACAGCGAATCAATTTAAATCTGAGGTCCTTGGGCTTATTAAAGCTGTCCATGCCGTTCCCTGCATTTTACTAGCAATTGGAGGTTTTCTATTTGTCCTGGCACTCGCCCTCCTGGCCCATCGGTATCATAAAGAGAAGACGCAATTAAACATACAAGAAGATAGCATTAGATCATTACTTACGGAGAATGACAGTTTTACCGATGTGCCCAAGCCACATTTGATGGCAATGGAAAAGTAGCTTAATGCTTTCTCTTTGCAACAAATGATATGGGGTGACATGAATCACTGTTAAATTACTTATATAGCTATATTTCATTTTTGATTTTTTTCTCACAATATATATAAACAGTAGACATGCAGTTGTAGTTTTGGAAGAAAATGTATTCATCTTTTAAGTCTGTTATCTATATAACAGACAAACTGGTGTAAATGAACTTTGTACAAAATAAAGTCATGTTTCATAGGCGGATCTAGGATTATTCTGACGGGGGTGTTCGCAAGAAAATGTTTAACTAATAGTTGCAAAGCGCCGTATTAATATGTGCGTAAATCAACCCGTAAGTTTTAATTCACCACTTGCATTTGCCCGCGGTAGCAACATTAATCTAATCGACGCGTAATAAAGTCATTATTTACGCAGGATTTACTCAGACAAGCAGAATGTTTGTTACGTCATAGTAGGGATTCACACGTTGATTATTTACGTCATAATACCGACTTTCGTATTCAAATTTTGCCGCACAGGAACTTTTAACTAACTATAACCAAACGTTCGTTGTTTCACGTTCATATTAATTGCCGCAATATTTTGTTACATCACTTATAGTTACAACACCGGTTAGGCAGACTTAAAACATAATACGGTGCGCATATCTCTGGAAAGTCTGTTACTATTTTTTGCTAACGCGAGTTTGGTTTACTCTCTCTATTACTGCATGAGAATTCAGTTAAACAAACAATATTACTGCGGTACTGCTAAACAGACAATGTTTTATCCCTGCATTGCATTCTAAACGATTTAGGCCGTAAAATCAACTTAAATCTGTTCCAGAAGCATTGCTTCTTTATATTTACGATGTTTTCCTCAGCCAAGCAGTGTATTTGTTACGAAATAGTAAGGATTCACACGTGTATTCATTGCATCATAATAACGATTGTTTGACCTGGCAATTGATTACGACATAATAGCAATTCACACACGTTCATTATTTAGCTTGCATTCTCACACGTTCATTATTTAGCTTGCAGGTGCTTAAAACATGTTGAATGTATGCTTTTTCACGTTTGTCATTAAGTAAAGGATTGTCTCGTTTACGACGAATACTTTCTACGAACGTAAACGCAACAAGCATGTGAATTAAATGTGTGTTTAGATAAAGCTTGGTGGCCACTGGCCAGACCGATTTCGCCACTATAGATTCAAGCTTTTATTTTGGTTATAACAGCAGGTAATCGCAGATTTACCGTTCCTGTAGTGGTAATCCTTTAGCTGGTGGCCACTGGCCACCTAAAATTTTGGTTTCAAAATGTTCCTTAGGTCTCACTGATACCTGCTGTCTATTTTTTTTGAAAAAACTCGTGCTTTCGTGTCGAAAATTAACATTGAAAATGCGCGAAATCGAGCTGCGTTACCGTATTTTCCACACGAGCCGTCATGAATTAAACAAAGGTTAGATTATTACATCATAGAATGCGTATTGTTACGTTTAATTTCTATACGTTACAGATAACGTAATTTGTTGGGGGTTAGTGGTTGGGAGTTGGGGGTTAGGGCATGGGGTTAAGGTTTTCACTAGCATAAAACAGTGCGAAAAACAAGGCTATAACGTCCCGTAACGTGCGTAATATAACACTGTTGTGACGTAACATACCGCGATTGTGACGTAATAAATCGTTAACCTTACGCAAGTCAGACGAATTACGGTGACGAGGCATGTTTTCGCGCATTTTCAAAGTTAATTTTCGACACGAACGCCCGACTTTTCGCAAAAAAAATTAGAGAGCAGGTATGAGTGAGGCCTATAGAACATTTTGAAACCAAAATTTCAGGTGGCCACCAGCTAAAAGATTACCTCCTGTAGTTTGGCTCGCCAGACGAGTGATCTTTTCGTTAGCATGTAGATATGCATACGATAATAATATAATATAGATAACGATTGCAACAAGTTGCGCAATCGGTAACAGAGATTTAAGCAGTATTGTAGTTGATTTTGAGTCACGGAATTTTGATTTTAATTAACTACAAACGATCGTTACTTTGACGCGCGCCGTTTTTCGTTTAGAGCTACGTAACGAAAATATGTATAAAATATCTGAGGGGGGTGTTCAAACACCAAACACCCCCCTCTAGATCCGCCACTGTCATGTTTATTAAGTAAGATACGTTTAGCCTTAAACGTAAAATAGTTGTTTATATCATATTTCTTTAAGTTCAATTTGTATATTCTGTGAAACCACAAATGCTTCCTATTCTGTGTTTTTCTTATTGTATGTAATTTGTGAAAAAATGTGCTATAATAATTATAATATACAGTACTACTATATACTACTTTATAGCCCATGCAGTTAAATGTGGATATAAAATTGGATATACTTAATTGTGTTGTTGGCCGAATGGCAGCACTGTGCTAATGGGTATAAATAGAGTGCTTATTATTTATTAAAATCTATAAAAAAAATAACCAAATGTTCAAGAAAATTTAAAAGCTGAAATAAGACTATTTCAGTAACGATTTATTTATTTTTTGAAATATCTACTTCGTTTTTGTAGTTTTTTTGCAATTGTTCTAGTTTAACCACTTGATTATTGTGTATAGTTGCAATCTTTATCTGCATATTAAATCTTATGCTTGCATTCATCATATTATTATAAAGCATTTCTGTTTCTTTAATTTATTGAAGGTTTAAGGTGGCTATACTATAGTAAAAGATTGTTACACACATTTAACATGGAGCAAAGATTTGCACTTGGAATGACCCCTGACAACACTAAAGTCATGAGAATAATGGGAGAATTTCATGACTTTATGTCAGCGGCAAAAGAAAATTCAATGCAGCAATCATCAGTATGTAATTTCATAAATGTTTCAGGGCTTTGTATTTATTTATTCAGCCATTTTTGGTAGGCTATTATATATATATATATATTTATATATATATAATGTCTTTAAAACATAATTAAATGGTAAGTAACAAAGCACAAAGTAAATTTTATGAACCTATAAAAAAACTAAGCAGTAAGGTTCTGTTTAGATGTAAAAAGGTAATCCCCAAAAATGAGTGATATACTAACACTGCTTTAGCCCCCCGAAATAATATTCCTTTAGCCCCAAAATACTTTTTCACAACAATCGGTGTGGTTAAACAGTGGTTAACTTTATTTTGTACTTTATTTACTCTTAGTTGGTTTAGTCCCAAAAATAATTTTAGATTAGTCCAACAGTGGGACAGAAATACTTTCTGGTGCCTGTAACTAATTTAACTTATTTTTCAGCACATCAGTGCAATTCCATTTAGCTTGCCAAGTGATGATGATCATAAACAATCTACTGCTTTGCAAGTTTCTAATGTTCTCTCTAAGGTAATTTGCATTTTTTTAAAGGTTTTATACACTTCTATATTTTACATATAAATATATGTATATTTACAAAGTTAAATCCCGCAAAAAAAACTCCCCTTTTTTATCTGTTTTTTTTAATTTATGGTTTAACCATATTACTAAAATAAGTTGGCATTAACGCATTATTACATAATGTGTATGTAGTGTGTTATTTGCACAATGTTGAATAAAACAAATTTTCTGTTCACTTTCAATGTAAACATGACAGCCCATATGTAAGGTAATGCAAAACCCTTTCATATTCATACGTTTTGTATTGTGTGGTAAATAATAACTCAAAACAATATTTTTAGGTGAAACTCAAACAACTGGAATCAAATCATTCATCTTCGGAGAAGTTGCTCATCCAGAGAACTGTGAGTTTGGAATCGAAGATAAAAGAACTTGAGATGGAAAAACAGATACTACATGAGAGGTTGGTGTTTCAGTTTCACATTGTGGCCTGATGGATTCGGGTCTTTAATAATCCAAAGTTCAATCTTTTTCTTTTTGGCGACCCTGGAGAATATGTGTTTGTTTTGATGTTTGTGCAAACTCATGCGTGTATTATTTGTGCAATGTACATATGTATTGTTTGCATTGCCATCATGTGGTAGGGTGGGAAAATGCAAACTTAAGATTAACATTTTAACAAGAACTGTAAAATTTGGTATTCGTATATATATAGATTATGTTGTATAATATATATACATACTCATTGTGTACTCATTGTGTACAGTGAGCCATAATTGGGAAGGTCCTATTTTACATGGACAAGCTTTTATGCCAAGGCATGCAAGAGGATTGCTTAGAATAGCCAATGTTAATCAAATTTCCCAGTCTCAGACTACCAACATGTTTTTTTTTTTTTGTTTTTCTGTGTCCATTTACTTTTTACTTTTAATTTTACAGGTGTAGCAAATATCAAGTACAAGTGACTAATTTTACAGGTGTAGCAAATATCAAGTACAAGTGACCGACCTAACTCAACAATCCATTGATTTGAGCGATAAAGTGAAAGATCTTGAGCAAACCAAACATGAGGAGATTTTAAAATGGGAGGAAAGTGCAATGGAGATACAGAGATTAAAACAACAGAATGAACAAAGTAAAAATATTTTATCTTTACAGAATACAGATTGTCCCAAAATGTATACTGTTTTAAAATGACTATAACAGCAACATTTATTGTTTATTTTTTTAATGGATTTTTTATGTGGGGTATGTTAAACACAAGGTTTGCACCACAAAACTGTCAATGTTTTTTCGGACGCATTGTTTATGTACTTGTTTTATCAGGCTGCATTTAGATATAAATTTGGGTTTACCTTTGTTTAGTAAAAGGTTCTTACCAAATTTAAACGTTGCACTTGTAAGTGAACAATGGCATTGTTTTCCTTTATTATTACAGATATAAACTGCATAAGCAAACCTTTAAATTAAAGTAAAAAGTTGGCGAATTTGGGCCACAAGTTTAAAAGTGCTTGGCATGTGCATTTGCCTCTACTATGTATATACTATATATACACTATATAAGATAAGTATGACTACCAGGTGTCAAATTAAAATGCAATGATAATTTTTCATGCTGTACACCTATTATGTATATTTTCACAGAATTTGCAATGCAAACACAAATGCTAAACGAAAGAATCAATGATTTAATGAGTCAGAAACTGACAATGGAGAAGGAGGAACAACTTTTTGAAATCAATCAGGCAGAGCTTTGTAGCCAAGTTGAACAATACAAGTCGCAGTAAGTTACATGACTATTTTCCAAAAAAATTTTTTTGTGTTTAAATTTGTTTTTATTTTATGTTGAATTTATGATTGGATTTTTTTTCACAAATATTATTTATTTAGAGCACAAGCTGCATATCAACTGCAAGCGAAATATGATGAAAAAACTAACCAAGTGTTGCAAGCCGAACACACGATACATGAACTAAAAATGAGACTCGAAAATGTACAAGAGGCTGAAAATATGGCACATGTGAGTTAATTTTTTTTATATTTTTCAGTTATTTAACAAGTGGAGTAGCTGACTAGCTGTATAGTATCAATTTTACATTCTGATGTGTTTTTTAAGTAATATTTAACCATATTCTGTAAGAGTTCTATTTATATTTTTGAAAGTATTCTTTAACCATATCCTGCAATAGTTCAATTTATATGTATATAATATATAGAGCCCGACCGATATTGCTTTTTTTGAACCGATACCGATATTTTGTAAATTTCAGTTGCCGATAACCGATATTTTAGTGCACCTAAAAAACTTGACTGAATAAAACGGAAAAATCTGATATAGCTAATAAAAATCAACTAACAGACTTAATTATTATTATTAATTAGTTATTAGTGAACTTGTAATTACTTAATTGGTTAGTTTGTAATTTTTTCAAATAAATTTTACCTCCCTTCCATTAAACAAACATTATATTTATCAGCTAATGCAGTTTATTTGTGTATCACGTTGACGCGTAAAGACGCGTAAGTGACCTAAAGTAACCTCGACGTTACACGCGCCTGATAAACATGACATGCGGTGGGTGCGTGATCAGACGCTTTGACCTAGTTTAATACGTTAGATTTTTACGAACGAGTTGAATTAGGTATACGAGTGAGTTTACGTTTATGAACAAGGTATCGCTCTGCATTAATTCTTACGTACGCACGTTGCTGGCCGTCTGGTTACTTAGCGCCGATAATATCGGCCGTTTTTTGCCCTTGCCGATAATCCGTAAATCACCAAAAATGCGGCCGATATATCGGCTAACCGATAATCGGTCGTGCTCTAATAATATACACATGGTTTGTTTCTCTTTTTTCAACTGTACATGATTTAAAGTTGAACTGAATTGTTGTTTAATAAACAATATTGAATCTGACAGTACAGGATAATGACCCATTTAATGGAGTCAGCTGTTATTATTGTCATACAGATACTAATGCAAGTTCAGCATTTTGTGAATTTTTGCAATCTTGTAATTAAGTACTTGAAAGCTAAATTGCTGATATGAATTATCTTGAGCACTTAGTAAAGCTGTTATATATTTATTTTCTTGACTATAGTTTTACAATATTTTAATTTTTTTTGGGAAAAAAAGGGTTTATTGAGCATAGACAAAACATTTAATACACTTTGCTTTGAAACTTTAAATATTATATGCAATCACAAAACCCTAAACTGCAGTTTGTTATTACCCTGTTAGACAAATAGGAAGTTATGTTTTTAATTTATACAAGCATCACGAGCCATAGTTAATGATTATATAAATATATCTTTTTTAACAGATTCTTAAACAAGACATGAATCGACTGCGACAGTTGGAAATTGATGTTTCTCATTTAAGCAGAGAAAATTCAAATCTTAAGTATATTTTTTTATTGATATATTAACTACATTTTTTTATGTGTTTTTATTTCCTTTTCACAGCAATTGGTGTAGTGGTTAAATTTATCTTGTACTTTATTTACTCTTGTATATATAACCCCAACATATTATAAAAATGTTTATTTCCATGAGTTATAACTTTTTCACAAAACTTGGTGCAGTGGTTAAGTATTTCTTGTAATTTATTTACTCCTTGATTTCTGCTTCACCTTTGTACAATATTTTAAAGGTCATTTTTTTAAATTCTTTGTAACAGCAAATAAGTGTCTTTTTGTTTAGGTTAAACCAAGAAAATTGTGCTTTATTAAAAGAGCAGCTAATCGCTGCAAATACAAAACTACAAAGGTTGGAGGAAAAATGCAACGAAATTCCAAAAATTGTGGCAGAAAATGAGGCTTTAAAAGCAAAACTTAATAAAACACAGAATGCTAAATCTGCCAATGTTGATGATAATGTATCACCCCTGCAGGTTTGTTAATTTTTTGTAACTTTAAAAAATTATCTTGTGTTTAGAAAAAATAAAATAAAAAAAATTAAAAAATGTGATAATTATAATAAGTGCAAACTGTTACGCTGTGTGTTATTTTTGTAAGAAAAATAATGTTAGTATTTTAACTATGGCACAATGTTGTGGTTTATATGTTTACAGATGCTCTCCCTATATAATGATTAGTTTTCATATTTCTATCTTTCATTCGCCCGACGCGTAGCACAGTTGATTAGCACGCCTGCCTCAAACCCAGAGGTAATGGGTTCAAGGCTTTTCGCTGCACCCATTGTGGGCGTATGTGTCCTTGGGCAAGACCCTTAACAACAATTGCTTCAACCCAGTGGTCACTAATGGGTTGTCCAAATTATCAGCCATACATAAAAAATAATCACCCACAAAGTAACATAATTGGTAAATCGTAAGCTGGCACGAGGTGTATGAAACAGAACACCCGTGTTTACCGACTGTCATTTTTTGAGCAGGTGAAGATAAAGTTACATTCATTTATCACATGTTGTTCAAATCCGTTTTTTCCATTTTGTGATTTTACAGAATCATTCTTCCTTCAATGCTAAACTAGAAAAAGAAATTGAAACTTTGAAGGAACAATTAGCTACTAGTAAAAGCAGGTCATTGGAAGATCGAAAGAATGCAGCAGAATATGAAATAAAGGTAAAAATGAATAATTTAAATGTTAAATTACCGAATTTTTGGTCCATTTATGAAGCTACGTAACATGGGCGTATGCAGGTATGCTACTCGTAGACACCTTAATAGGGCTGCGTCACTTTTCATGCCTGGTATTATTAATATGGTTAAAATAGTAACAAAGGAACTGGTAATAAAGCGTGGCAGCATAGGCATATAGCTTTAAGAATATTTTTGTTTTTCAAAAAAGCATTTATGGTGCTACTATATGCATTAACTGTCGTGCACATCATAGGTATAAGACGGCAAAAATTACCTGTTACAATATTTTTTTTCAATAAAAATATAAACACACAACATGTTTTACAGTTTACAGAACAGACAGAAGCGATATCTTCTTTAAAAGCTCAATTAATCCGACTTAAAAAGCGAGCGTCCTTGTTTGCTTATGAGCGTGACTCAATACGATCATTACTACAAGTATGAACTATAAAATTTTATTTTACTATTTTTAAAGCATAATATGTATATATAGTATGTGGGGGAAGATGGGTCACGTTTGGAACACAATATCCAAACATCGTATTTTAAACAATTACAATGGGGCCGTGAAGATGCGGTTTTATAATTCTTTGAAAAATAAAAAAGAATGAACAGGTGTTCAATCTTTCCCCACCCTACTATATCCTATGTTTTCCCCATAGTTTGTCATAACGAGTGTTTTTTACATTTATTCCTGTTTTTTTTAATAAATAGAAAATATACTTTGTGTAATAATATTGAGAATTTTATTCTATATGAGTAAGGTCCTTTTCCTGAGACCAGGATTTAGGTCAGAGTTGGCCATGACCCCAACATCCAAAGTGCTTTTGTGTTTAGTTCAATGCAATAGTGTGACTCAGTCCTGGAAAATTAATCTTGAAAAATGAAATGAAATTGTTATTTTTACCAGACTTATGACGCTGAACTAACTATGACATCACACACGACACAATTAAACAAACGGTTGGATAATATGACTTCCGTCAACAAGAAACTGCACGATAGGATTGTTGAATTAGAATTAGAATCTCAGGTACATTTGTCACTTGTTGAGAAATAATCAATTAGAAATTACTTTTTTTACTTGTAAAATTATGTAACTCATTTATCTGTTCATAATTCCTATACAGCATTGCTAAAAAAATGTTGTAGTATCTTACAATTTAGTTTTTTACATACAAATCTAATTAAAGTTCTTAAGGTATAGCGGGAGTAAACCTTATCCAAAAGTATGTAACTTTTATTATACCCGACTTTCAGTATATATATTTAATATTCATATTATCATTAACTTAGGTTTAAAACTTAAATATTTTGTGGGTTCTAAAAAAAACATTCTAAGAAAGGATAAAACTATTCATTATCATAAGTGCTAAAAACAGCAGATTTTCTGATCAGTCTATTGATTTTCTAATGCAGTGCAGAAGACTCTGCATTAATTGCAAAATATTTTTATAAATATTAATTATGAAATATAATTAAAGAGACACGTAGAAGACACCTTGCGTCACAAACTGCAAGTTAAGCAAATGCAGTTGGGAGGATCTTTAAGTTCGGGTCAAAAACAAGAAGAAATGTCAATTTCATCAGTTTTAGAAGAAAAATCAAATGAAGTACTTGCTTTAAAAGAAAAGGTTTGTTGTGGTATTGTTAATTTTTTAGCTTTGTTTCAAAAATCTCTGTTTGTTTTATTCTTGTGAAGTTGTTAGAAAAGTTACAGAAAATGAAAAGTTTTAACAATAGTTGAAAATTATTTGTTTTTCTATTTTGTCTACAGATTACTTCATTTGAGACTGAACGAACAAATTTAATGGAGAAGATTGCAAACTTAGAAGCCTGGATAGAACAAAGAAACTTAAATGGGGATTACAACCCAGACAAAACTAAGGTATGTTTGTGTCTGTTTACTTAGTAAGTGCCATGTCATTTAAAACTTTTTACTCTGGATCAAATTAAAGCAATTTGTTATAAACATTTTGTTTTTGTATTAATCTTGGGATATCAATATTTTTACTATAAAACAAACTCACTAAATCAGTCCATGAAATTCACCATGGCATTAGGCAATTGCCACAGCTTTAATCTCTATTTTTTCCACAGAAATACGTTATAGACTACTTCCGTATTCATTTGTTTAAAAACATACCTTTATGATATTGCACTCCTCAAAAATGCTGTAAATTGCTGTCACAAATTGTGTTTTGCTTTTGTTGTTGTTGGCCACAAGCCATTACCTCACAGCAAGTGTGACGTAACATCGTTCTTTATTACATGTTCATTGTGTCGCATTACCAGAAACGTGGCAGTTGTTTTTGGGGGGATTAGATTTTTTTGGTGGGATTGTAAAACATATAACTGGCGTTGGTGTAAAACTTATTATTATAATAAAAGCTTGTAAAAGCACTGCAGGGCGTTCTGTAAATGTTTCCAATTAAGAGACGCAAAATTCTTGCACTCGGCAATTGCCATGGTAGGTTGAGCTTCAATACTATTGCAGCAGTGATCTGAGGTGAATTTTATAGACTACTAAATAGTAAATATAAAATTTGAATTTCCAAGGTTCTACATTTCACAATGAACCCCGCTGACCTTGCCCACCAACAATCGAAACGTGACATCACAGAGTTAAAGGAACAAAATGCAAAGTTACAACTCAAGCTTCGGCAACTTGAGGAAGGACATGAAGTTTCAATGTCTGAAAGTAATTTTATGATGACTCATATCAGTTTCACTTTTTGAATAAACTCATTTTTTATTCTTCGAGGCGGGAAAACTTAAGAAGTAATTACATGAATACATGCATGCCCTTCTTCATACATCTGCGCATTTGTTCGCCATTCATTGCATTTACCACATGTACTGATTTATAGTTTAACACACACTATACAATAACAATGTTTTTACCCAACAGTTGAATTTTCTAAAGAAGCCAAAACCAAGTTAAATGCAGCTGAACTTAAGAACCAAAGACTAAAAGAAGTTTTCAGTAAAAAAATTCAAGAATTTCGACAAGTAACAAATTTTATTACTTATATATATATTATTTTCTTTACCCACAAAACATACTTTTGGATTTTATGGCAATTTTGTTTCAGCCATAACATATAACACTGTGTATAACATTTTGCTTCGTGGATCTTCTATATATAGTTTACTAATTTATTGACATATGTTTAAAATATTTCTAGGTGTGTTATTCACTGATGGGCTTTCAAGTTGTATGTTCTTCAGATGGTAAATTTAAACTTCTTTCCATGTATGCTGATTCTGAAACTGATTGTCTAGAATTTGAAGTGAGTTTTTTTTTTACAGAATTTTTTTCAACTATATTTTTTAACTAGCCCGAGTGTTGTTTTTGTGTTTTGTAGTAACATGTATTATTGACCTTGACTGATTTAAATAATTATATTGGTGCTGTCAGCATTATTTGCTTACTTTTATTTCGGAACTATGGCTTTTTTGTTAAAGATTACATTAATTTTTTTCTTTAAATAACCACAATATTCAAATAATGTACTTTATTATGCAGGTAAAAAGCAGTGGTGAAATCGAACTACTGGAAACTGAATACACAAAAACTCTGACTGACTTAATTTCTCTACACCTACACCATCAAAACAGCATACCCATGTTTCTCAGTGCACTTACTGTTAATTTATTTGGCCAACAAACTATGATGGCGGACTAAAATAAAATACACACTAATTTTTTTTATATTTTCAGAATTTCGTATCGTTTACTTCATCAGTTTATCTATAGTTGCACAAAAGAATGGCTCTAATTAAACCTTAATTAGACAAAAGCAAATAACGTTAAGACTTAACATCCGTGTTAAGACTTAACATCCAGCCATGTAAACACAAAGCAGGACGATCCTTTCGGTTTCCAAACGCTTTTGTATACAGGATACCAACATTGATAGGTATCTTAATTTCTTTGCTTATACCACGCTTAGATGTGCAGGTATACGGTGGCCTATCTTGCTTTAAATCCATGACAGAGTTTTAAAATCAAATTTGATAAATTTAGATTAAGTTTATTACTAGTATCTACTTTCTTATTTACAATCGGTTACGCTGTTGCTAAAAATAGTGCAAAATGTAAAAACAGTTGCTTGAGATTAGTTTTTTACCGGGTTAATGTGTATGTGCACTCAGGCGTATCGGAAAACGGTATATAAAGAAAACTTGACAAATAGAATGGCAAAACATTACAAGGAAGCATAGCTTTAGTGAATGAGCACGTGTTATGAATGAATGTAATGAACGTGTTATGAATGTAACTTACGTTATCCTCGCGTGGTAGAAAAACGACAGTGGTTATAACACGGATGTTCATACACCCCACACCAGCTTACGAGTTACCAAGTATGTTACTTTGTAGGGAATTATATTTTTGTGGATTCTTTTATTTTTTACGTTTCTGATACTTTGGACAACCCGTTACTAACCACTGGGTTAGAGCAATTGCTGTTAAGTGTTCCAAAGACACCTACGCACATAATGGTAGCAACGACGGGCCTTGAATCAATTATCTCTGGGTTCGAGGCAAGCGCGCTAACCAACTATGCTATGGCGCCGGACGTGCAATTATAATTAGCACACCTTTAATTTTACTACTACGGGGACTAAGCTGGATTAATATAATTAAAATAGAAGTAACCAACAAAGTGGTTTTCGGTCACGTAGTCGTTATAAGGCAATCTGTGTTTTCTAAACAACATTATAAGGTGCGGATTCCAGTATAGGCTTTGCTTTATTTGCAGGAAACATCCCTGCTTTTCCAGTCCCAACGTTCTTGCCTCCAATTAAAATGCCCCGTGTAAGAAGTGGAACACTTTCAATTTTGTCGCCAACTTCAAATGTCATTTCACATATACCCTCATAGTCTTTTTGTTTTTCCCAATCCATATCACCTGGCAACTCACAGGGTTCCGGTGGATGGTGAGCAAGCACAGCCTCATATACTAACGGCCACATACCATTAGCATAGAATGAAAAATCAAGGTTAGCGGTCCCAAATGTTGCGTCTTTACCAGAGGTCTGACGTAATTCGTGAACAAGCCGACCAACCTGTAACAAACACTGACTAAATGATTAATGTTTAGCTATACTTATTTTTTGGACTGAAACATAACTACGAATTGATGAATTATCGTTCACTTTTAACCCTAACAATCTCACAATCTCCCCTAATCAAAGCGCAATAAAGTGAATTGATTGGTCAAAGAAGGGGGATGGCTGTGTACCACTAGGTGGCCTAAATTAGTTATTCGCTGTCTGTACAGTATGTGACCAAACCGCATAAACATTAATAAAATATAATAACAACGGCCGTCTTACGTTTGATGAGAAGGTTACAGCAATATAATCACATTCTCTTAATAGGAAGACGTCCATAAAAAAGTTTGTGGTGCCATCATTTGAAATCTTTGCTTCATTTGTGGGCAAATGAAGAAAGATGTAATCTGGGTACCTAGGTTTTTAAAAACATCATAATACTAGTGTTTATTCATAAACACTCGAGTTATAATTAACAACTGCTGTTGCCTCTTCTGTACGTGAGGTTTAATAAGTTACATTCATTCGTTCATTCAAATGCTGTAGGGTTAGCAGTGATTCTATATAGATGAGGTCCTACGCGCACCAGGCAACTATTATATTAATTCACGGTAGACCTATCACCTTAATATGTATAACTATAGGCCTCTAACTCACTTTGATTTTGCTTCAGTAAAAACGCTTGGTTCGTCAGATGCAACAAACACCCTTCGTTTTACATTGTCATGTTCCATATCATATCTGTCGTACCAACTAGAGACATAGTCCATGTAAGTGTCAACAGACTGGTAAGGAGCTTCTCGTATTTTATCAGTTCTTCTCACTTGAATTCTGTAGAATATTTACCAACATAATATAACGACAATGTACGGATAAGTGCATTATAGGATTTCCACGTTCATACGAATAATGTAAAAACTTGTAATTTTGTTGGGTTTAGCAGCCACGCCTTTTATTTCCTATTTTGTACTTTTTATAACGTTTATAAGATTTTCGTTTGTTGTTGTTCCCTTCTCTTCGTAAGAATCTTATATGGTGGGGCGTGGTAAGATACGGGGACATGTTTTCTCATCTTACCATTCTCTTTTCTCGTCCTAATTAAGCTCAGACAAAGAATATATACTGACATTTATAACCGTGAATGAATGTAACTTACTTTATCCTCGCGTGGCCGGAAAACGCCAGTCGTTATAACACGGGTTTAACACCTCGTGCCAGCTTACGAGTTACCATATGTTACTTGTAGGTGATTATTTTTTTGGATTTTTTTCATTTTTTTTAGGTGTGGCTGATAATTTTGCGACCCATTAGTGACCACTGGGTTGGAGCAATTGCCGTTAAGTGTCTTGCCCAAGGACACATACGCCCACAATGGTAGCAGCATCAAGGTGCTAACGATACATCCCTGTATTATAGAAGAAGGACAAACTAATCAATGGAAATATTTGCCCACCCGACCACAGGATGTTGAAAACCAATCTCCGTCTTTGTTTTCTCGATTTCTTTCAACAACCAATCATTTGGTCGCACTAAATAACTCATCACGTGACCCATCCACCAAAGATCAGGTTCCGCATGAACGAGCTTAATATCTTCTAGCAGGTGGCTGGGCACAGTGTATGGAGCGAATCTTGTAAACTTAACTGGTTTATTTCCCTTGGTATATTTTACTACTGGTGTGGACGTCGGTGTAGGATCTGGCATATTGGAACCTATAAAAATATTTATCTCAGTTTAAACACAAAACATGAACGCTATATTTGTTTTTATTCACGTCACCCTGTCTATATACCATATGTCGTTCCGCGTTATTTTAAAACCGACGACAATCCTTAAATCAGAGTCAAGTCCTATATATAGACCCAAATTCCAATTTACTTCGGTTATGTAGCTTGTCTTTTAATTATCGACTTTAAACTGACAGGATGTGTCTGTAGACCGTATAAGAAAATCTTCATTTGTTAACAACAACTCACTTCGCCATTCTGGTGCATTTTTTGCAGCATTGATGTCAGACATGCTCTGACACGGGCTTGGATTTTGAATCACTTTGCTCAGGCCTGGATAGTTGGAAAGGTCCCACAACATTGTTCGTCCTGTTCCTATGGCAGCGAAGAAACATATGGAGTAATGATGTAATGTACATCCATTGCCACATCTCTCTTTCAAGTCACAAAATAACTTCTTTGCCGTCGTACAATTTGGGGGATTCTGCAACAAAAATAAAATGTTTAGATTGTGTTTTGTGCATTTTTTCGTTAACATTATAACACATTGTGTTATATTAATGTTTTATTCCAACAGACTGTTTATTACCTGTGACAGTCACGTAATTTATTCAATACGGTTTCTGCTTAGCAAATATTTTTCCTACAATTTTAAAAGCAATACAAAATAAAATATATTTTATGTTGTTTAAGCACCTATTGGCGTATATAGGGAGAAACTAACATCCATAGCTCTCTTGATAATATCAAATGGAACTAAAATAATGTTAGAGACAAAGGCCTTGAACACTAAAGGAATTTCTTTTTTTTAAAAACCGCAAAACTGAGACGAAGTGCAGAACACATTTTTTTGGCGCCTCTTGTATAGGCATATAACCAACGTAAATGAGCATATATATATATCTAAAGTAAATAGTACCAACTGCTACCGCACTGTTTACCGGCACTCGTTTAAGTTATAATATTATTTCTATTTCATCATGCTTTATGTTCAAATTATCCGATTACTAGCCAAACTATAATACAGCGGTAATATAAGGTTTGCGAACTTTGAGAATAAATAAAAAATAAAAAATACAAGCGTACTAACCTGCGTAGCCTGGATTGTAGATACCGCTATTTCATCCAAATGTTTTAATTTGCGCACATTCTTTTGTGATGTGTTTGAATAAATATGTTCAATATGACTAGCCATCGTACTGTAAATAAAAAGTGATGTCAAATAGCGTGCGTGACGTCACAATATGCCTCCGGGGCTTCTATTGCTTATTGAACTTAGGTAAATTCAAATAGACCTAACTTTATCTCACTGCATTCTAAGTTAAAACGCAGAGTAACTATTAAATCTTTTTTCTTTTTTTCCCTTTAATGCGCGCCGGGTCATCCAATATATATAAATATTAGCGTAGGGGGTAAGATGAGGTTCATTCGGTAGAAAACAAAGTATATAAACAGAATTATTTAACCGTAGCCTCGAAATTTTTTGCCCTGCATTTAAATGTGTGGTAGATCATGTGCATGCAACAAGCTATATATTTAACACATTTCTTCTTTTTCATTTATCATATCTTGCTAACCTGCATATAGCAACCGTGAAAATGTTTAAACCTGCAGTATATGGTGGCCCATCGTTATCACATAAAATTTCCACCTTTTTATGTTTATTTTTTTATTTCAAATTAAATTTCATTTCTATTTTCATTTTAAATTTCATTTTAAACTTCATTTCAAATTCCATTTTAATTTTTATTTAAAAAAAATAATTTTTTATTTTAAATTTCATTTTAAATTCCATTTTAATTTTCATTTTTAAATTAAAAAAGGGATTTTGAAAATTAAATGGATTTTGATTTTCACTATCGCGAGCACGTCACTTTTCGGACGCACAAGGCGTTTGGGGTGATGGGCCAATTCTGGCATTTACAGTCACCAATGACGACTGAAAACCGTTATGCTGGTTGCTTCTGGTATGTTTTTGATCGAGCTTAGTCGACGTTTGTATAGTAAAAATGTATAATTAATATAATGCTAACTAGTTTAATACGTCCTCAATCATTAGAGCTTTGCTCTCTTGTAATTGATAGTGCTAGGCCGTCGTCCATTAAAACAGCATGATATTGATAGCGCTGGGCTACGTGGAGAAAATTAAAATCCATTTCATTTTCAAAATCGATTTTTATTTTTTTTTTAATTTCAATAAAAAA
The DNA here is from genome assembly GCF_009617815.1 of Ciona robusta. Lineage (NCBI taxonomy): Eukaryota > Metazoa > Chordata > Ascidiacea > Phlebobranchia > Cionidae > Ciona > Ciona robusta. Next base: position 2,787,033 of record NC_143243.1, on the reverse strand, counting down.
AAATAAATAAAAAAGTGGGAATTTTATGTGATAACGATGGGCAACCATATTGTAGTATTCTGTAGGTATAACATTCTTAATAAATTAGTAAATCGAAGCCTAGAAGATTATATGTGTATATAGGTTAATTTGTAAATATGTAGTAGGGTGGGGAAGATAAAACACCTTTAGCACATAATATCCAAATATACTCATCGTATTTTAAACATTTAACAACGGTCTATGCTGGAAGTCGTGGGGATATAGTTTCGTTAAATACTCTTTGTTTACTACTAAATGGGATGAGAAAATAGAGTTAAAAGGCATCCCATCCTCCCCCACCCTACTCTATATCAAGAATTTATAATCACTTACTCTTGCAAAGAGTTTGCAATACGTCGAAAGAAATCGAGGTCTTTGGGTTTAGGATTAATGAGTTTTGCTGCGTGGTAAGACATCAGTTGTTTAAACAACATGGCGTCTTTCATGAGTCCTAATAGCGTTGGGGCATCATCTGTATTATAGTTCATTTATTTTAAGTAAATCATTAATAAATGAATGAATAAAATTTATTTGTATCTTCGGTGAATAAGACCGAACACTGTTCGCAATCGATGTATGATATTGCATTTTACCTTCAAATGATTAAAAGTTAATTATTAAAAAAAAACTGCCTAGTTGTTTTTGTGCACATAAGCACTGCAGGTGCGGTAATTCTGCGTTATGGTTTTGCACACACTGATGTGTTCATTGCTGTATATTATTTAAGATAATTTTCGTTTGCCAGCGCATTGAAGGCGTATTAAAATAAAAAGCAGCAGTCAACGTTAATCTAAAACTTTATAAGTAAACTCATGAGTGGTAAACTTAATCTTATGAACTATAATTCATAAAATAAGTGACAGGCAACACTTTTGTATTGTTTGCAATTTCCAAATCCTCAAACAGTTGCCTATGTATACACTGTAAAATGCTACTGATGAAACTACATCATGTACAATGGTATTTTGCTTACCAGATTCTTGTTGCTTCCTCCAAAGTTCCAACCTCGTATTAATAATTGAATCCCTTTTCCTATTTATTTCCCTATACAGCAGCTTTGTCTCATTAGATTCCCAAGCACTGTATAACATAAATTTAAACCAGTATATTATGTCTAAAATTTATGATCAGGAATTTTTATTCACAATTCAGTAAAATTTAACAATGCCTTCGAAATATAACTACCTTGTAAATGTAATACCATTTATCTCTAAGCTAAGGCATTGTTAGCATGTCTGACCGGCTAAACTTGTTAATTTAGGTAACTAAACTTATAAGGCTGGGCAACGGAATGAGTAAGACCCATGCCATACATGCCAAATAGGCTAAGTATAAGCATTGGTTAAATTATATAGCAAATTTGATTTGCCGACTTACTTAAATAAAGCGCTTATTATGTTATATTTGCATAATAACATATATCTATATTGTGTTTTATACAAATACGCAAGTACTTACGTGTATAATCTTGAAGTGTAAAACAAAATCAAAACGCAAGTCAATGTGATAAACAATAATGCAAACATACACCTGCTAGATTTGTTGTTCATTTTGTTGTTCAAAGTTATCAACATTTATCAGATACAAAGTTCGCATCTACATTAAAATGTATATTTGAGTTTTATCTATAACAACAATGTACTTTCTAATATATAACTATAGTATAGTCATTTCAATCAATAGGTCTACCAATATATAAGGATGCCATGGCATTTCATCTTTTTGACTTCCGAATTGAACACACAACGATGAAGTGACTAGCCAATATACAACTGTAACAATCCAAGTTATCGTTGTTGAGCTCTATGGGTGATTGCCCACGCCTATTTAGTTACAGCGTCTCCTCCTTATACATAAAACGCAAGACTTGTATCTGGAATTTGTCTAACGTAATTGAACGTATAACGTAATCAGACATACCAACGCCTACAGAAGTATAGATGGTAGAAATGTACCATGAATACCAGTAATAAATCACCCTAATCAAGACGAAGAATAAACTTCGCATTTAGCATTGTTTACTTTATGGTCCTTGTTAAGTCCTACTATTACTATTTTACTGGCTGTCTAGCGCCACCGTCTGACTGACTTATATATTGCCGTTCTCCTGTCTTTGCTATACGAACGGCGTCTCTCCAGTCTGCGGGTTCAGTACAGGTTCTTGCATAGTTCTGTTAGCCATTTTAATGTAACTATTGTAATATAAGGACGACTCGGCTAATATTATAGAAGGTTAGACAATGACTTATATCTGACTATATCGTTATTGTTGATTCGTATACGACGGTATATATATAAGGTTGCAGCAGTGGGCATGGGCATGGCTAGTTATTCAATATACCTTATTTAAATAGAACAATTTCACCAGTGATAAAATAACAGTTCTACTCTGTATAGCAATGAACAAACGTCTACCATAACTACAGTATATGCGGTAGTGACTGTGTGCATCCGGTGTCGTGATATATATTCGTCCGATTGATATATTTGTACCGAGCGCTATTGCGCATGCATCGAGACGCTACTGCGCATGCGGAGTGTAGCTCGGGGCAAATACAATACGACTCGATCTCTAATAAATACGTACCGACTAAAAAAAGTTCCGGGGAAAAATATTACAAAACTTACACAGACATCTGTACTGTTGGCATCGCTATGATGCATTTTTAGGTGTTAGCGCTATAACATATTCAAAGCTGAATCGGTAAAAAATCATAAATAATTTTATGTTTTTTTTTAAGACGGATAGTAATATTCATAATTATTATTTTCATGAATTATTAAAATATTATTTTAGAATCGGTACCGCTGCGGGGGGTCTAGTTAGTACAGTGCCCAAATGTCATGGTGGTAGCACGCGTAGAAGGCATCAAAAGTTGCCGCTATAATTTTTGTATTCTAGAATCACCTTTGTTCACCAGTACCGTATATATTAAGTAAAACGTGCTTATTGAACTAGCATAAACTTTTTCTAGACTACAAATAACATACCAACTTAGTTCTGATGACTTTAAATCAAAAACTAAAGTTTTAACGTGTAAACATCTTGAGCTGTTGCGCATGCACAGTAGCGTCTCGGCGCATGGCAGCATTAACCCTTGCTGCAGAAATTTATGTCTTCGGTACAACGAACTGAAAGCGGCTTTACCATCAACTGTCGCCACAGCCCGAAATCCTTATCACTGCAAACCTCAACTGCAGAACAATTAGACTGCTTAATGAAATCTACCAAAAGAAAACAACTGTATGAACGATACGTCGCGGTAAAATACAAATTCCTGACTAATAAACAACACGTCTAGGCCGCTAGCCTGGAGCAGCGGAACGTACCTGAATGGAAATTACAGTACATGTACCTTTTTCGTTGCGCACTAGAAAACAAATTACGGGATATGGCGCTATGCAATATAATATCAATATAATAGCCCTCGTTTATACCAACCAACTTGTATACCAACCAACGTATGAACAAACATGCCCGTCTGAACACATCATAATATGCAACACATGTTCGCCTTTAACTATGTGTCAATTTTTTTGAACCTTAGAATCCTTAACTTAACTTTGTCACCCGTCTGAACGCACATGCAATTTATCTAAAGTTACAAAATTATTTGGTTTACTGTGCACTGCCGGAAAAATGAATGTATTTGCAAACTGTATTCTAATTTGTGCACGATTCTTGATTTGCCGTTCCAACTTTTTCATTTTTATTCCCGCCAAATATTAATCTCTTTCTTTGATATATAAACGAAGTTAAAACCACCGAACTTTATATTACCATAACTAAAAACAAACAATTTGTTCATGCTGCGAAATGGTCCTTCTGTTAAACCGCATATTTGCGCAACTATGGTTATTTCTATTCCCTTGCAATAAAACATTGAATGAATGTAGCCTAACTTACTTTACCCTCGCGTGGTCGGAAAACGAACAGTGGTTAAGAACGGGTGTTCTGTTTTATACACCTGGTGCCAGCTTACGCGTTGGGTGAATTGTTTCATTTTTTAGAACGGAAGTGATGGTCATATAGATCGTTATTCGTCGAACAGTTTTTTCCTCGTTTTAACTCTTAATTCCAGCATTTATTGAGCACGGTAGTGGTCATATAGATCCTTTTCCGTCGAACAGTTGTTCTTGTTGTTGTTGTTGTTGTTGTTGTTGTTGTTGTTTTTTACGCAACTTTTTTCCGCCTTTATCTTAACTCTTAATTTCAACATTTATTCTTTAATCTCTTGATTAAAATTAAATCATAAAATACATTTATACTTTTTAGACTCAATTTTCAAATTTAAAACCGCACGATTAGCGCAAAAGAGTTTACAACTAATGAGTGGAAACTTCCACTTATTATGTAATTGTGTTTCGTCCCCGTCACGCTTGAATTTATTGCAATAATACCCGCTTGATGTTGTAAGCGAGCACATAACCACATGCCACGTTTTAGTTTTCGATATAACAGAAAATTATGCACGCCTAACGATGTCCACAAAAGCAGATTTTTGTCTATGCATTGAAATTACATGGCACTACAAGGAGGGGTAGGAACATAATTTCCGCTAGGAGCCGATGACAAATTCGTTTTTTATTCTGTGGGGGCAGTTAGTTTTACGGTTTATACACACATAAGATTTAAACCCCTAACCCCAGACCCCTAACCCCTACGACGATGGGAAAACCTCCAACCCCCTAGCCGACGATGGTAAACAGAACGAAAGAGCGTGTATAACCTACCTCCGACGCCGTGGCATATAGTGGTTAGCGCGCCTGCCTGTAACCCAGAGGTTACCTGTAACCCAAGGCTCGACGTTGCTACCACTGTGGGCGTATGTGTCCTTGGGCAAGACACTTAACGGCAATTGCTTCAACCCAGTGGTCACTAATGAGTCGTCCAAATTATCAGCCATACATAAAAATAATGAAAAAATTTCCCCTAAAAAAATTACCCACGAAGTAACATACATGGTAACTCGTAAGCTGGCACGAGATGTTAAACCCGTGTGATAACGACAGTCGTTTTCCGGCCACGTGAGGATAAAGTAAGTTATTTATTCATTCATTCATTAATATGGAAGCAGTAGGCAGAATGTATTTATACATGTATTATAACTAATGAAACTTATGATGTGTGAGGATTGAGTGATTGGTAAAGAATATGTGTATAAATACCCTTTGTACAACTCCTGTACCATGTGTTGACTTGTAAGCTAACACTATAGTTAACATTGTCGTCTCTTAAAAACGTTTGTTTTCATGAATTTGGATAAACCGTAATCATGCAAAAATAAGGTAATGTTAGAAGTTAATATTACTCATATGAGGTTTAATTAAAAGTAGTGTTTCATTTACGATAACTGATAATAAGGTATAAGAGTAGTGCTTTAGATGCGTCCCCACTTAAATGATAATAGTTTGATTCAGTCATGAATCGTTTTGTTGATTTCTTATCTCACCAACACGTGCCGTCGTGCCCTCCCAAACTGCCAGACAGTGTTACCGCTATGTTACAGTGCATGAGGAAAGTAATCGTTAAACAATCGCTAGTAATGCGGTTTTAAATTTGAAAATTTATTCAAAAAATTCTAAATAGATATTAGGATTTGTTTTAAATCAAGAGATTAAAGAAAAATGCTAGAATTAAGAATTGAGATAAGTGCGAAAAAAAGTCGCGCAAAAACCAACAACAACAAGAACAACTGTTCGACGAACAAGAAATCAAAGATTTAATGCGTGAACACGTTTAATACTAATTAGCATAGTATTAATTAATCCTTTTACTACAAAATTTAATCCCCACTTAAATGGTAATAGTTGGTTCAGTCGTGAATCGTTGTGTGGATTTCTTATCTCATCAACACGTGCCGTCGTACCCTCCCAAATTTCCAGACAGTGTTTCCGCTATGTTAAGTACATGAGAAAGGTAATCGTTAATTAATCGCTAATCATGAGCTTTCAAATCTGAAAATTTAGTTCAAAAATTATAAATATATATTATGATTTGTTTTAAATCAAGAGATTAAAGAAAAATGCTAGAATTAAGAATTGAGATAAGTACTGAAAAAAGTCGCGCAAAAACAACGATCTATTTGACGACTAACGTGTTCAAAAAGAATTTATATGACCACTACCGTGCTTAAGTATTGAAGATGAGGTAGTAAGCAGAGGTAGTGTTGGTTTTAATCTCTTTGATTAGCGTGTGTGCACCGAAGCGTAGACGAGTGCCTTTTTCCTATCGTTGTCTCCATATAAAATCTGCGTCTCTCATACCTCTTGGATTTTTTAGTTTACTGGTCGCAATAAATCTTTACGGAGACGCTGTCGTGATACATTCGTTCCAATTGATATATTTTTACCGTGCGCTATTGCCCATGCGCCGAAATGCTCGCTAAAACAGTAAAACCGATGAAATTTTGTAAAACTTGTATATTTCGTACAGTTTGAAATTTTGAAAAACTTGTATATTTCGTACAGTTTGGTTTGTCGCATTAAACTAATTTTAGTTTTGTGAAAAAAAACTAACATATAAACATGAGGAGAATAGGCAGGGATCAATATGACTTTTATTTGGGATAAAAACAACAAACAGAATTTAAACATAGATTAAATATAACTGTACCTTTTTTGCTAGTCACAGTATCAATGTGCAACAATTGTGCAATATGTTTCTTTGTTTAATTCCAATATTATTTTCTCTGTGTTATTTGTAGAATTATGGTTACGGGAACCCAAAATTTGTCCCACTTCAAGCTATGCTTTTATGCACCACCAAGATTGGAAAAGTTCTCTAATCCTTTAGAAAATATTGGGTTTTCCAAAGTATTTAAACATAATACACAAAGATGAGTGTTAATCTCTGCAAAGTGCGGACTTTCTTATCTGGTGCCCACTGCCCATGATAATACTTTATCTGTATGTAATGTAAATATATATTATTTCTTCCGCAGACCAGTTTTAAGTAAGTTATTTTATAAGCTGTAAAATGTTTGGTGGAATACAAATACACATGGACTATTCTGGTCAAAAGTACGCAGAATGTACATTCCAAAGAATTATTGTAGTTTTTGCTGTCATTGGATTCTTCATTGGTTATGCATTGCAAAAACTCTCATATTCCATGTATATTTTGGGATTTGGCTGTTTGGTTGCTGCTCTAGTTACTTTACCTCCTTGGCCAATGTACAGAAGAGATGGCATTGTTTGGCAAACACCAGAAGCCACAGAAGTTGATACATCCCAAGCTTCTGGTTCAAAAACAAATAAACAAAAGAAACATTAAGTCTGGGTTTTAAGGGTGATTTAACCAGTGGTGATTTCTGTTATGTTAAAGGTGACCTAAAGCAATATATTATAAACAGTTTGTTGCATACCGGTTTCATTTTCTTTTATGAAGTTTTTTTAGAATGTATAGGCATGTCTATGCCATTCAATCATATCTCTGTACTATTTCTTCTTAATTGGTTTGTACAATTGTAAATTGACCAAAGTTACTCAATTTAAGCAAAAATGCAGTGCTTGGTAATCCTTCATATTATATATAAGCATAATAAAATAATTGCCGTGCACTATATTTGTGAAATTGTGTATAATTTAACAGTTTCAGTTTATCCATTTATATTCATTCACATCATAGAATAGATACACATTTTAAACTCTAGTTAAAGATAGACCCCCTGTTTTCAATTATAATGCCACGAAAGAAGGTAACAGGAAAAAGGAAGCACAATGTTGAAATTATACCAGATAAGGAGGTGTCAGTGAAGAAATCTAAGGATAATGAAGAAGATGCAAGTACATCGGTGAAGGAGGAAATTAAAGAAAAGGTTGTTGTCTTCACTGGTTCTATTCCATTAGATGAAGAATGTACTTTGGATCCAAAGCAATATCATGTTTACACTGAGCAAGATTTGGTTTTCAATGCAATGTTAAACCAAACCAATATTGGTTCTAATAATAATAAGTACTATGTCATTCAACTTTTGAAAAACAACAAAACTTCAGAATTTTTTATATGGCTAAGATGGGGAAGGGTTGGTAAGGTTGCAGGAAAAACTTTGGAAGCTGTGGGCCTTGAGCAAGGTAAAGCAACCTTTCAAAAAAAGTTTCGGGAAAAAACTGGAAATTATTTTCATGCGTTTAACTTACCTTTTGTCAAGAAAAAGGGCAAATATGATTTACTGGAAATGGATTACGGTGAAGATAAAAAAACAGACACAAATAAAAAGGATACCAAGAATAAAGTGAAAGCTGAATCTGTACTTCATAAGAGTTTACAAGATGTTATGACTCTCATCTTTGATATTACAGAGTGGGAGGAATCAGTTAAAGAAATGAAATTTGACATTAAGAAGTCACCTTTAGGTAAACTTACAAAGAAACAAATCACAGCCGGCTATGAAGCATTGAAAGCTGTAGAAACCTGTATATCTCACGATAAAGTCGACAAACAGGAATTAATTGAAGCTTGCAGTCAGTTCTACACCAGAATCCCACACGATTTTGGCATGAAGGCGCCACCCTTGATTGAAACGACAGATCAACTTAAAGAAAAGCTTGAACTCCTAGAAGCACTTAATGAAATTCAAGTTGCAATCAGTATTGTTGAAGATGAGAATGACGAAAACGACACAAATCCAATTGATCTTAACTACAAATCATTAAATTGTGATTTAACACCACTGGATAGATCAGATGATCAGTTTAAGATTGTTAAAAAGTATGTATCCAACACTCATGGAAGCACTCATACTTCTTACACACTTTCTGTTGAAGACGTGTTTACTGTAAATCGTGAAGTTGATTCTGCTCGATTTAAAAGTGAGATCGGGAATCGGACTTTATTATGGCATGGATCAAGGTTAACAAACTGGTGCGGCATATTGAAGCAAGGACTGCGTATTGCACCCCCTGAGGCACCAGTTACTGGTTATATGTTTGGAAAAGGTGTTTACTTTGCTGATATGGTTTCGAAATCTGCTAATTACTGTTGGACTAGTCAGCGCCAACCAATTGGCTTTCTTCTGCTGTGTGAAGTGGCACTGGGTGATTGCAATGAGCTTACTTCAGGTGATTATCATGCGGATAAATTACCAAAAGGAAAACATAGCACCAAGGGTATCGGAGGAACAGAACCCAACCCAAAGCAAGCTGTTACTTTAGCAGATGGGACAACAGTACCACTGGGAAAGCCAAAGACCTGTACCACCAAACCAGGTTATCTTTGGTATAATGAATTTATTGTCTATGATGTTGCCCAAATCAAACCTCGAATCAAGTTAAAATTCAACTACAAAACTGGATTTTAAAAGTTAAACGATCACAGTAACACTATCTTTAAGTTTCATTGATTATACTAATAGCCACTAAGTTGGCACTAACTATATATTTTTAGCTTTTCAGGGTTATTTTATGACTTAATATTTGTACAGTGGTGTTGTTAATTTGTTAAACAAACCATTCATGGCACTCATTCATTTAATTATAAAAACAGTTTTATTAACATCATGAGAATATAGTTTCTATTTTAACCTGTAAATTATAAGTAGATTTTAGGCATTACTAGTGTATAAATGAAATATAATATATATTTATATATATTTTATAGCACTATCACTGATAAGTATTTTTATTTACTACCATTAAGTTTCATTGATTGTACTAACTAGTAACTATCCAATATTGTTATTTCTTTACACTTTAATTTTTTTTACAAATTAATATTAATAGCTGCGTAAAAAAATATTCATTAAATTTAAGAAACTGTTTAACCATGTCATGCCAATGCCCAATAATGTTTCTGTTTTTATTTATTTTGTAAATTGTATAAATAAATGGTAGATTTGTTATACTTATACATCACATATGTAAAAAGATCCTGTATATATATAAGAATACAGAATCTTTTTTCTAAAGTTATTTTACATTTGTTTAATTTATTTTATAAATTGTAGATATCACATATATATATTTATACAGACTATTCTGTTTTTCAAAGTTGTTATTTTACATTAGTGATTTTGATCATGTACTTAAATAGAAAAAAACAGTTCCACTTTACCAATGCATGTTTGTATTATTTCATCTGCCATTGCTTTTAAGTTTGTACATTCAAATTATAATATTAATAACTTTGAAGTTGGTGCATGTGCATGAAAGTGAATATTTTAGCATATAAAAGACAGTTGTATTTTAAGGTATTCCAACTTTTTCAGGAACTTTTGTTTGTACTAACGAGTAATGACATTAAACCAAAAATTAAAAATTGCTGAATGTTGATTTAACAGGTTAAAATACAACACCAGAGAAAAGGCCAGTTCCGTTTTTGAAGCATAATTTTGTTATTTGAAACAAACAAGGAACATCAGTATTAAATTTGGCAACAGTTTAAAACAATTGTCATTACAACCCCCATCACACCATTGCATCGATTAAAGAATCCCGCATTCTGTTTTTTATAGCTGAGGAGTGTTGCTCCCCAAGGTTAAACACACTTTCAATAACAGAAATCTCTGTACTTGTTGTGTCTAGTCCACAGAAAGCGCACCAATCGTTCACCACCATTCCCCCTCCAATCACCTCGCTTCCTCTATTTACTGTCCCAGCCACTAGAGGGACTTGTATGAGTGAGGAAAGCTCATCCTGATCCTCAATTGTAGTTTTCGGGTGAACCAGTCCACCTTTATTGCTAAAGCAGCAGTAACTTCCCACCAAAACTTGATCAGTTACTGTTTGTCTGAAAACTTCTACTTTTAACACATCAGCCAAAATCTCTTCAGTTTCTCGGTCAAGATCAGGGTGAACAAGTGCAACGTAATCATTACAGGCAATCACATTTCCTAAAGCCGACAGTCGCTCTTCTACTCTTTGTATCTTTACTTCATCTGGGAGACAGTTACGAATGTGTTGCAGTTCTTGGTCTGTTGTAGAATTCGGTACCATTAAACCATTGCGGTTTCCAACACACATTCTTCCAATTATGCGACAGCCACCAATTGATGCATGGACAACTGGAATTACATCAGCAAGCTCCGATTCAAAAACACTGTAGAAATTTTCGGAACCGCCAATTGCAACAAGACAGTAACGATTTGTCAGTTTGGAAAACACCCCCACTTCATTATTGTTTTCGAATTGCGCACGAACAGCCATTTTCTTGCTAATTCAGCAATTTAATCAACACTATGGCTATTAAAGGTCGCTTTTTTATAGTTTAACTCAGTTTTAGGCAATCTAAAAAAGGTATCAATATCGTTAATTAGTGATTGTCGGGTAAGCACATTAGCATCTGTCTGATAAGTGTACGTTACAAATAAGTTTTATAAAATAATAGACACAAACTTTTGTTCCAAATCTTTAAAGCATCCTAATAATCGTAAGTATATATATAAACTTTAATCTACTGGCATAACACAGTAATAAGCCGCTTTTCATGTGTTTATAAATGTTCATATCGCACCTTTACCTTGCAGAAAAATACACACGGCACACATTGCACAACTACCATGCAAACGCGGGTCGTAAATTTCTATATCCTATGACACGTGGGCCCATAGAGTATTTGTTTTTACGTTTAAATTAATTCACGCGCATTTCGAACAACAATACGAAACAACTCCTTAGTTGATAACGTTTTTTAAAAGCACTCCGCCGCCGCAACTCTCACGAGTTTAAGACTAAAATTTATTCCTAATTGGCCTGCAATTTGATCGTGTGTCCTTCCGATGCAATATTGTAGGAGCAAAAACCAACAATTTGAAAAGAAGTGGATAATTTCGGTAAACATTTAAGAATATATAAGTACAAATGAAATCCAGGAATTAAAATTTAATCAATAATTATTAAATAATGGTTTTGTTCCTATTTATAGAACATCGGGACTCGGGAGTCTATTCATGTGTGACGCATGTTTACTCGTGTGTGACAGCAATGCAATAAAAACAAATGGAACACGAAAGTACGGTACGGTACCCTAATCAAATTTTATTTGTAAAACGAAGTTCTAGTTTGTAGTTTACAGAGTTTTTGGGGTACGAACTTAAAACAGAAGATACATCGCAGTTATATAGGTATTTTAAAATATTTGGATGGGAAATATTCCTCACTGGCACCAGCCATCAAATATTTATATAAAATATTAACCAAACCTATTTATTAGTTATTACCGTATGTCATTAACGCATTATCGTTCATATATATGGGTTGTGCTATGTGTAGCATTGCACATAGTCATAGGCCAATAGCTAGACCAGACGTATGTAAGTCAGAATGACATGTCATCTGCCAGAACTGTTCTTTTAATGCAATTGGTTTATTTTATTGACTATAAGTTATATAGGATCTGTAGCTGTAGGTGCTTATATAGCATCATACATAACTATACATTATATATAAAGCACCATCGTCCATTCCTAAGTAATTTAGTCTGACGGTGCTTGTACACCATTATCATTCAACTTTATTGCATATAATAGTGACCATCCATATTTTTTTTGGATGTTCTTATATTTATCTGTACATACTCACATCAGTAAATTAGTATTACCCTAAACTTAGAACAATAAAAACTACATCATAAAATAACACAAAACAATGTTATAGGATCTCAGACTTCAATTTAGAAACAAAGAAGTGAAAAGATGGGTCACTGCTGCTCCTGCAGCCATAATGATGGAGAGGGTGATGTGTCTGAAGGAGAGCCTTATGGTGAGACAAACTTACAATATACTTAAACTGGATTACAATGAATACGGTCCAACAGCATAGTAGTTAGCGGACCTGACTGTAATCAATAGGTATTGGGTTCAAGGCTCGTCTCTGCTACCATTGTGTTAGTGGAGTGCGTATGTGTCCTTGGGCAATACACCCAATGTCAATATTCCAACCCAGTGGTCACCAATCAATTGTCTTAATTGTGAGCAATACATGGTGACACTTAAAAGCTGACAAGAAATTTACGAAACATAACACTGTGTTTAATGACTGTCATTTACCAGTCAGGCAAGAATAAAGCATGTTATATTCAATGTATGTTATTAGGAAATTACTGAAAGATGAGGGCCACATAATTTATAAAGTGCTACCTACAACTTAGATATTTGTTGTGTAGACATTTAAATTTTATGATGATGCACAGAATTGAAAAAAAATTAAGTTAAACAATATTTTGTCAAAATGTATGTTTGAGATTTTAACTTACCATTAGGCAATGAATTTAAGCCAACAATAGTAGTGCTATCATTAAAATGTAATCAAGTTTATCAGCCTTCTGCTAATGTCATATTATTAGACATTTTCATATTGTTCCCCTTGCATAAGAAATTACCTAAATATGTTACACTATCTTAAAGAAAAAGAGTCAATAGGTTGCCAAGTGTATATTATATGTAAATTATATATATATATTATATATTATATATATATATGTCAAATAATAACATCAGTCAATTTTAAACAAGAAAAAACGCCTATATGTCTCTGTCTGCTATGTTTTTCAGTTAAACTAATTTTTTTTTTCATTTTGTCCATGAATTATTATTGTCATAAAATAGAAATTAAACCTCAATACTAGTATTTGATTTATTAATTTTCGTTTAAAGGGGCCTTAAAAGTTAAGATATGTATTTGACTTTTAAATTCTTTGTGGCAATTCACATATGAATTGAGTCTTCACCTTTTTAATAGGCTGCATAGTTTAATATGTATATAGTATAGGGTAGGCTATATGCTATGTTTAAAATTAAAATATTACCTAGGTTGTACATATTATATTTTGGTGTGACTTTTTGGACAAAGGTTTAAAGAAAAGCACTCTCATGTAATTGGTTCATTTCGTTATACTTGTTATGACAACATGAAAATTCTCTTTTATTGTCCCCCCCCTCCTTTGTATGACCAAGTCTGTTCAAACATCATGTTCTGGGAACTCGTTATGTACTTCTTCCAATAAGTCCATAAATCCCCATTGTATTTAACACCAGAATACATGAATTGTTTACTCAGTTTTGCCTTTACTAAATGCAGAATTTTGTTTTGGGAATCCAAAAGATAGTTGGCTCTATACAAGATTTACCATACAAATACTACACATTTTCATTTTTTTATCTTTATTAATTTATTATAGGCCACATTATAATTTTTTTAAAAACGGTCTAAATATATGGGACGTTGTCTATTTAGACATGTTTTCTTAAAATCTGTTGTGATTTTGTGTGTGCCTGTGTCCACATTTCTAGCTACTCAAGCTGTTGGTTAAGGTCCTACCTTATAATCACTTGGAATTACGTAGGAACCACTTACTCTGCGTCATGTGAGCTGTTAAGTTTCCAATGACGTCAGTTTTTGTTCGTAACCGTTATCACAACATTAGTAGTAGTTGTGCGTACGTATTAGTACTAATCAAGCAAACATGGTAAATCATACACACCATAAATATGTAATGAGAACAATGATCATAATAATAAATGACTAATTAGTAATTACTCTTACTCATATATATAGAATATAGTAGGGTGGGGGAAGGTGGGACGCCGTTAGCACATAATATCTAAATATCTGGATCATGTTTTAAACAATTAACAACGGTCCATGGGAGTCCTGAGGTTAGGGTTTTATAATTCTTTGAATGTTCTTTGTTTACTACACCCCCCGTCCCCCCCTACTATATATACTACACCCACTCTACGATTATACTACTAGAAAGTTTCCATTTCTTTCGAATTTGTTTTAGTAAAAATAACCCATCTTTTTTAATGAAATTTTAAATTGGTTAAGTAAAGTAATCAGTGGTATCGGTACCCTACTTTTGTCAATTTGTTAATGGTGCTTAACTACAGTATCAAGTAATTTTCTCATTGTTTGAAACCATGGATGGTAATCAAGTGTCACTCACTCCATAAACTGTAACATTGAATATGTTTTTAACTGATATGTTGATTTCTAAATGAATTTTGCAAAATTCACGTTAAACCTCAATATTAGTAGTCTATATGATTTATTAATTTTCGTGTTAAGTGTGTCATTAACTGTTACATTATATATATTTTTAACTGATATGTTAGTTTCTAAATGTATTCTGCAAAATTCTCATTGTTTTCTAAACTACCTTGTATTTTTTGCTACGCTTTTTCAAAGAAAAACAGAGGTAAATGAAAATACATGGTGGGATACAGATACAATATAAACATATATTTTTGTTCTTCTTTATATAAACTCTTTTACCCAATCACACCCAACATGTTCAACAATAACAAGTTACGCTTGTGCATTTGTAAAGCTTAAGTGGTTCAGGTAAAAGTAAGTGCTTTGTCACACCTTAGTTGATATAATTGCTACTTCTGAACATGACTTGTTAAGTTTATAACAGAAGCTGACAATTTGTCTCATACCACTTTATTTTAAATTGTGAATTATTTGGTGTATAATTCAAATATAGACAGGAAAATGTTATATTTTATGAGTAGGCTAATAATGATTTTCTATTCCGCTGGTTTTGTTCATGGCGTCACATAATAAAAGAATATAGCTGTTTAGACCTTGCCCATTGTACTGTATCTTTTGTTATGTTTTTGTTTAGGTCACATGCTGTTTTGAGAAGCTTTCTTTTGTTTTAATTTTAAATCGGATCATTGTCATTTATTCTTTTGTAGCTATTGAGAATTACTCAGTGTCAGGTTGCGTGGGGAAACAATAGATAAATATAATGAAAAACAATGTTTATATGTTACCATGTAACATTACACAGCTATTGAATTCTACTGCTGTCTTGAAGATAGGATGTTAATACACTATAGCCTATATATTATTTCATGTACAGTTACCAGCAATAAAGCTCAGTTAAACAAAGCATTAGAATTTTGTTAATTTTATGTTGATATTTTAACGCTATATTTTAGCAGTTCTTACCAAATAGTTAACTTGTAAATTATAGAATGGGAAATTGCTGTGGTACAGATGGTGCAGGTAGGTTTCATGTTGTTTATCAAAACAGCATCTGCTTTCATAATCTCATTACACTTTTACATGCATGTTGTTGTAATATGTATGTACTACATTGGTGAGTCATGCAAACATAACATTCATGTTGCTTAAGTGGGAACAGGCATTGCCAGTCATGATGTATTAACCTATGTCTTCTGAAGTAAAAATCCTTTTAATGTTGCTTTATTTTCAACATATTGCATGCAAATGTTTATATTCAAAATCTTTGAAGCGGCATATACCAACAAAAAATGAAAAATTTTGGTAATTTTAGATTACATTCAAGCACTTGTATCTTTGGGCAAATTTTAATTTTTCGTTGGTATATCCCTTTAATATCAAGAACATGTTGCGTATGGTTTTAATGTCAAGATAATAATGCACCCGCAATTTTGCATTATTGGGGTTATATAAATTTAAAAATTGCCTATCAACGTTTTAAACATTTTGTTTACATTTACCAGGAAAGGAAAAGACGTTCGATCCAAATTTCAAGGGACCAATAAAGAAAAGATCATGCACTGACATTCTTTGCTGTTTACTCTTTTTTGTTTTCATTATCGGATACATTGTCATCGGCCTTTTTGGTAATCTATTTTACATAACTTGACCAGGCCTACTTAATTGTATAGTTACTTTGAAAGTTTTGATCATTGAAAATAGCGATTTTATGTGTTAAGAAAATCATAGTGGAATATATGCTCTGGGAAATAGGTTAACATGATAGGCAGATTGTAAATAAAGTAAATAACAACAACAGAAAAATAAGGGATTGGCTAGAATAATAATTTTGAAACATGTATATTGATCTGCCAGTGTTACAAGTTCGTCTGCTAAAAAATGTTCATTTTAAAATCTGCTAAAAAAATGGTCATTTCAAAATTCTATTACTTAAAAAATGTTCATTTTTTTAATTTTACCAAACTGATATAAAAATTAAAAGGCAAAACAACTTCTTATTTATTCATTTTATATTCTTTAGATAAAAAAATGGGGCATAACAAATTTCAAAAAACAAAACAGCTTCTGAACAAAAAACTATACACAGATTATGATTTTTCGTTTGTATGTTTCCTTAATTTTGCACAATTTATGTTGAAAAGTTAATACATATCAACAGTGTTGCATAAGAAATAGTATATAATTAATAGTGTTGTAATATGTTGCAGCTTGGTTGAATGGTGACCCTGTTATTCTACTTTTTCCAACTGACAACCAGGGTAGAATATGTGGCTTGAATTATGGAGATCTTGATTTAAGGTTTGATTGTAATGCTATGTATCTTGTATATGCACCATTTTTTAGATTGTTATATTACCAAGCCATTTAAAAATGCAATAAATAATAAAATCATGACCAATTAAAAATTATACTAAATAATAGCATCTCAACCATTTAAAAATTAATAAATAATTTAAGTAATACAGTTGTAACCATTTATAAATTTTAATAAATTGTTTTAAATTTGTATTTCTTGGCAGGGGTAAAAGCAACCTGTTCTATTTTGATATCACTAAATGTGCGAGTGCTGCAACTTTAATCAACTTTCAATGTCAAACAACACAGGTATATTTATTAAGTTCATAAAGTTAAATAAATCTGGTGAGGGTTGGAATGGTTAAACTACCCAATTTATAATTTAAAAAATAAAATCGTTAGGGTTTAGAGTACCATAGAAACCAATGTCACACATTTTTTTACTTCTTTTCAAACTAAATTTATGTATATTTTGGTCACTTGTAAAATAAAAAAAAAACAACAATTTTCAAATGAAAAATTGCAAATATTACCTTTTTCCTTACTGTTCAGATATGTGTATCATCGTGCCCTGACACTTACTGGACATATCTACCTGACGTGGCAAAGTTGGAATTAGCTATCAATACAGCATCTGCTGGTGCCACCAGGGAACAAATAGCAACAGCAGCTAACACAACTTATTTCTTGGATTGGAATAAATACATTTGCACTTATGGCTTCAATGCAAGGGATGCTTATGTAAATGATGGAATGGTAAGTCATAGGTGAACTCTTAATGGTCCTGTGCCATGACATAATGATTGGCGTGCCTGTATCTAACCCAGAAGTTACCGGTTTAAGGCTCGTCGCTGCTACCATTTTGGGTGTATCGTGTATGTGTTCTTGTGTAAAATGCTTCCTGTTAATTGCTCCAACTAAGTGATCAATTGGTTATCTAAATATAGAGATAAAATATTCTATAGAGATAAAAAAATCAACCACAAAGTGACATGTGTGGTAACTCATAAGCCAGCATGCGATGTCCGAACAGAAGTCAGAACACCCGTCTATTACAGTAGTAGTTACAAAATATGGTTGCGTAAAAATGCAGTGTAGAAAATTCTAGTGTTAGCCTGTCTACTTTACCAATCACAGCTTCAGCACCATTGTAACATTCTACTTACAACATTTAAAGGATATCCAAGCTATTATGAACTCGGGGAAATGCGCTCCATATTACTTACCATTCTCCCCTGTTGTTGGTCGCTGTATACCAAGGGTTGCTACGGATCTTGTCAGTTTTGCAGCTGAAAGTCTTGATTCAGTTGGTAATTCATTCAATGCAACACTTGTGGTAAGAGTTAACAAATTAGTGTGTTTGGAATTGATAAACTTACACACAAAATTATAAAACTTAAATATAAATTGAAAACAATGGCCTTTATTTTACAAACTTGTACAGTTTTGTTTTTGAAATATGCTGGTAAGGTAACATCCCAACAATACAATGAAAATGTCTGTTTTGTGTCTGCTTTGTGATAACTTAATATAATAATTATGAATTGATATTGGTAACTTTATTTATCGCTTCGATTATGATATCAAGATTAAAAAATATTTGAAAAGAAAAAAAACGGATATAACAACAAAAATAGCAATTGTTAAAACATGCTACAGAAAAAAGCATGGTTGCTACACCTATAACTACAAGTTTAGACCTTATGTATTTAATCACATATTGGTTAAAGGTTTAAATGAAATTGTATTCTGTGACCACTTTATAGTAGGGTGGGGGAAAGCGGAACACGCTTAACACATATTATCAAAATATCCTGATCATGTTTTAAACAATTACTTAAGATCTATGGGAGTTAGGAGGATACAATACAGTTTTATAATTCTACCAAATGGGACAAGAAAATAAAATGAAAAGGTGTCCCATCTTCCCCCACCCCACTATACTACAAAAGTGTACTGTGTAACCTTGAGTATATACATATAACCATTTCCTTAAAACTTGTTGATTAAGTTTTTTATTTGTTATTTTAGGATTCCAACAACCAAACTATAACCGGACAAAGTTTGCTTGATGGTACTGCACCTATTAAACTTTATCTTGAAGCGCGTGCTATTGCAGAAAAAATCTTTGCTGACTTGACGGTTTCGTGGTACTGGCTTTTGGGGTAATATATTAACTAATTTAAAGTATTGAGCTGAGTTATTGGTAACGAATGGGTCAACTGTGGCCTAAATCCCGGGCTCTCTGTTGTGTTTGGCTGTACGACCTTATTCATACAAAATACATAGGCTATAGTTTATAGGGATTCCTTACAAAGAAAATGAATTAAAAGAGTAAATTATAAAAAAACGAATACTTAAAAAAATTTATTAGCATTTCGTAGTATAATTTAATTTGTCACCTTTACTAAAACGAAGGCCAAAGACTGCATGTACATCAATACACAGTACGAAAATAGCCAATAAGTGAGTAATGTTAAATATAAGTTACATTCAATTATTCATTTTACAGAATGTTGGGTATTACTGCAATTGTTGCTTTTCTTTGGATTGTTATAATGAGATGGGTTGCTGGTGTAATGGTATGGGTGACGTTGCTTGGTATTATCGGTGTTCTATCTTTTGGTGTCTGGTATTGCTATGACGAATGGAACGTAAGTATTGATTCTTTTTTGAACTTTAATGTTTCATACCTAACTTTTGTAGTATTTTATCCATTTAATTGAAAATCTGCTAGTTGTAATGTTTTTTTTCTGTAATATTATATCTATTTATTTGATGAGCATTTTTTTACAGAAAAAGTATTTAATGTCGTTTTAACTTAAAAAAAATTAATATTAAGAGAAAGCAATACAATATGTTTATGACGCGTTATATTTTAATTCATGCCAACAGAAATTGAAAACAGTTGCTGGTTCTGACACTTCTATCATATCTGTTGGTTTCACAACTAATCTCTCTACATACCTTGCTTTACAAGATACATGGCTTGCATTCCGTGAGTTTTTCTTTTTTTTTATTTATTTAGGAATTGAGATGGTGACCATTCTCTTTTATTGTCCTATTTAATAAACAAATAAAATCCTGGTTAATTGTTAAAAACAAGATAAGTCAATATGTGACAATAGTGATAATATGTCCTAAAATTAAAAGTTTTTTTACCATAAAGTACAACATTAAAAAGTTAACAAATATTACGGATTAGTGTAATTGAAAAATATTGTATTATAAATGAAAACTCTTACAGATGGGCGGGTTTTAATAAATCACTTGACTTGACAATGTGTTTAACTCTTATGCATTGTGCCATTACATTAAATATCCCTGTCTTTGTATTATAAATATCTAGACATTTTTATTAGATTTTTACACTGACATCGATTTAACTCATTGACCTTTCTTGTAATACATTTCAGTCATCATACTTGCAATTGTTGATGCAATTCTAATACTTGTGATAATTTTCCTGAGAAAAAGAATCCAAATTGCAATTCAAATTATCAGGCAATCAAGCAAGTATGTACTGCCCAAGTTTTATAATATATATACAGTGGCACAGCCAGGGGGTTTTGGGGGTCGTGACCCCCCTCCCTGTTTTAAACCAAAAAAAAAATTTGATGATCTGTATATATTTGTTAATTTGTCTGGAGTTGTATGTGAGTTGAAAAATCATTGCAGAAAAGCTCGCAATAGCGAAATTTATTGGTTCTGCATTCTAAAGCAAATGTGGCAGAACAAACCCAGTAGCAAAATCGAATATTTAATGCAATTAATTGAAAATATGTAATAATATAATCTGTAAAAAAATTGAAATTCTTTTTTCTGTAAAAAAATTGTAATTCTTTTTTCTGTAAAATTTTATTTATTTAACTAATAAAAAGTACTATGTCAATATATGTTCTCCTGACCCTTTTAATTTTTTTATTACAGAGCAATAGGTTGGATGATCAGTACTCTCTTCTACCCTCTAGTGACCTTTATCCTCGTTCTTATCGTGATATCGTTCTGGGCGGCAACGGCTCTCTTCCTTGCTTCATCAGGAAGTCCCGTTTACCAAGTCATCGACTCTAGAAATCTCACAAATTCAACAACTGGTCAAGCCTGTAACATCAATGTGAGTATGGGATAAATTTATTTTGGTTCCCTTAGCCACTTACAAAGTCTATTACAGTATAATAGGCTGTGGGAAGGCGGGACACTTTTAGCACATAATATTCAAATATCCTGTTTCTGTTTTAAACAATTAACAACAGTCTACGGGAGTCGTAAGAATACAGTTTAATTCTGTTTTTTTGTTAACTACCAAATGCGACACGAAAATACAATAAAAAGGTGTCCCATCTTTCCCCACCCTACTATAAATAATATTTAAACTACATTTTCTACATTATAGGAATGGTCGAATTCAACTCATCAATATTATTTAAATGATGCAGTGTCATGTGTGTTTGTTAAATATGGCGGGACATCCATGTAAGTAATTTCAGACTTGTTGTTAACTTTCTTATAGGATTGTAAAACAATATTTTTTTCATTTGACTAAGATGTGTTAGTTTCATCTTCGTTTTTATATATATGTATGAAATTTTTTTTAACATTTTATTATTTCTGTTATTATGTGGGTTGAATTCTGTAGTATTTTAAAATCCTAATCCAATCTTTAACACAAATATAATAAGAACAAGTTTTATTGTCTCTTTAATTATAGTTGCGTCATTTAAAAACTGTATAAAACGAAAAGACAGGATAAAGCAACTAAACAACAGTTGTTAAAATAACACGCTTACAGTTAAAAACATATTTACATTTAATTGAAAGAAATAAGCGTGGTCGCTACACCCAGCAGACAAACAAAGAACCATTTATGTTTAATTATTTCCAAGTTAAACTTCCAAACAAAGAATTTATGTGCTATTTCAGTAAAGAAAAATTGATTTTTTCCGCTTTTAAAACGTAATATTTATAATTATTTCAGCTTCCACAACAACGTGATTTGGTTGCAAGTAGTTGCAGTGTTTGGTATGCTTTGGATTGTAAACTGGGTACTTGCATTGGGACAATGCACTTTAGCAGGTAACAGGTCACAAATTATGCTTCCTATGCGTTAAATGTTGTTGTAATATATTGAGTTTCTGAATCTTTCTATCATCTTAAACATAACATGTTGGTATTTTGTAAGTTGTATGCAAAATCAAATAAGTCAAAATGACCTATTAAATATTATTATTTTTTTCTTTTTGCAAATTAAGCAAAAATACTTTTACGAAGTTGTACACAGTTTCTATACTTTATTTTGTTCTCATATGATCAATGGTATAAAACACACAGGGGCGTTTGCATCTTATTACTGGGCATGGAAGAAACCACAGGATATTCCCCTCCTACCATTGTATTCAAGTTTTGGAAGAGCACTAAGGTTTTTTAACTCTATTACAATAAATGTTTTGAAACTATGAAAATCTAGGCAAGCATGTAGTTTTTTTATGTTTTTTTTTATATTTTTTGAGTAAAATTTGGAATGGCATTGTTAAAATACAGTTATACACATAGTTGTCAAACATAAGGAACCTCATTGATTAATTTAGCTCTGCTTGTTTATTTAGACACCTGTATGGTGAAAGCTGTTATAGATTTAAAATTTGGTTCCTAAAACATAATATGTCACATTGTCACTTCTGTTTTTCAATGCCCTTTTTGTAGTTACAGGGGTTCTGTTATATAATTCTGTTAATATTCTTTGTTTACTACCAAATTAATGATAAAGCAGAATAATGACATAAACTTTCTTGCCCTAACCTACTTTACATATTTTAAACAGATACCATACTGGTTCACTGGCATTTGGTTCGCTGATAATTGCCATCGTACAAATTATTCGTATTCTGCTTGAATATGCTGATAATAAACTAAAGGCAGCTGAAAACAAAGTGGCAAAGTTTGTGCTCAAGTGTCTCAAATGTTGTTTTTGGTGTTTGGAAAAGTTTCTCAAGTTTTTGAACAGAAATGCTTACATCATGGTAAGTAGAGCATAAGTTTACATATTGTTAAATTTAAATACGACTTAAAATTAAAACTAAATTTCTAAAGTTGATATTTATTTCATTATGTTTTAAAAGTTGGACCAGGAAATTGGTAGAAAGAATTTTTTTAATAAAGTTTATTTAAAAACAAATAACAAAAACATTTTATTTTTATTGTTTAATGCGGTGGAATTTATTTTTCATTTTGCAAAAAAAATGTAAATCCATAATTTAAATAAACAATGTAATATACCTATGCTTGTAGTTGCAAGATTTATTTAGGGCTTGTCATCTTTGATTGTTAACTATCGCTTAGTTGCAACACTGGCTTCCTGTTTACAGCCACACACACATTGTAGAAACTATAATTATATTGTGACCAGTTGGTTGAAAATAGATTAAAGGATTCAAAACTTAAGCGTTTTGTGTGTTAAATATCTTTTTTATTCAAAATGTAGTAGGATGGGGGGAGATGGGACACCTTTAGCACATAATATCCAAATACCCTATATGGTTTTATAGGATGCGGTTTTATAATTCTTAGAATGTACTTTGAATACTACCAAATTGAACAAGAAATAGAATAAACAGGTGTCCCATCTTTCCCCACTCTACTATATGTTATATTTTAATTAGGACTTCGACATTCATATGATTCATTTTATTTTATATCTGTGAGGTTCTACAGCGAGACTTGCCAGGGGAACCAAAGTTTTAGTCCGATTCCGCCAAAATTATTCTAAACTAAAAACAGCACCAAAACCATGTTTTCCCTTTAGAACTTGTTGTGTGTTTAGTTTTGTGAAAATAGACTAATTTTTATACAAATTTATTTACGCCTTTATTCTTAGATTGCTGTGTATGGAAAACACTTTTGTTGGTCGGCTAAAGAAGCGTTTAAACTGCTTATGCGAAATATTATTCGAGTAGCTGTCCTTGATAAAGTTACTGACTTCATTCTGTTTATTGGTAAGCTGTGATAATTGTTATATAATTTAGCAAAATATTTGCCTACAAAGTTATATAGTAACTGGTAAGTGGGTACGAGGTGTATAAAACAAAGCAGAGTTATTACGACTGTTGTTGCCAAACACATGGCTGAAATAAGTATTATTATTTATTCATTTATATTTTGTTTGTACACTATTTAATGAATTTCCCTAAGTTTGATGACTAGAAGTGTAACTGCATATTAACAAAAAAATATAAAAGTTCTTAAACAAAACTTTAAAAAATGTGATGCCTATTTGACGCCTAATATATAAAATAAATATAATATATATCAAATAAAATGTCTAATATGTAAAAATGCGACGCTATGTTAAATATACATTTGTTCTTTCAGGTAAATTGATAGTTACCGTAGGCATGGGAGCTCTTGCTTGGGCATTCTTCACTGATAAGTTCATCTCACTTCAAATCTTTGCACCATCGCTCAATTATTACTGGATGCCAATTATTGTAAGTGGAAAAATATAAACTAATTCGTTTTTATTCCATGCTTGGTTATGTGGGCTTTAAACTATTTTTGAAAATGTCCCAAAATACAAAAAAAACTGACTGTAATTGTAAGTCTAGCAAATTAAATGGAATGTGTAAGCCAGGAAAAAAACTCTTATGATTATCTTGATTGTTCTAACTATGTGTTATCTTTAGATTATCTCAATCGCCGCTTATTTTGTGGCATCTGGATTCTTCAACACATTTGCGATGGCCGTTGATACGATTTTCCTCTGTTTCTGTAAGTACTATTGGTGCATATGTTAAACTCTTTTAAACAATTTAAATAGTGCAGCGCCATGGGACAAAGAACATGTAACCAATTTAACCCATACGTTACATGTTCAAGGCTTAGGGCTGCTATGACTGTTGGCTTTTGTGACCTTTGGCAAGACACTAAAGGGCTGTTCTGCAGCATAGGCTCCAAGCTTTTTAAAATACAGCGGAGGCAGGGATAGAATTTGATTCCATTGTTTACTAATTATGCAATGCAGAAATAACTAGGGGAGGTGTAACTCCCCTGCCACCCCAGATTTGGTGCCTATGGTCCATAGTGGGTTCTCTGAATTTTCAAACTTATACTGTTAGATTGCTTGCTTTATACCATATGTATGTTTAGTGGAAGATCTCGAGCGTAACGATGGTACTGAAGAAAAGCCATACTACATGAGTAAAGGTTTGATGAAAGTACTTGGAAAGAAAAATAAAAAAAAGAAGAAGACAAAAGATGAATAACTTGCCCACAACTATTGATGTTGTGTTTAATATCTTCATTGCATTTTTCTTCACACAATTTTTTTTCATTTTTCCTCCACATGACAGAACACCAACTTTATTGCAATTTTGTATGTACAGCTTTTTATGACAGGATTGCACTAAACTTTGTTTTGTATAGAAATCATTATTAGCACCCCATGTATTGCATTTCATTACAATTACTGCATAGTCACTTGTTATAAGCAATAGATATGCACACCAGCTTTATTACCTTAATTTTTCATTTCTATAACTGTGGTTTTCTCGCTTCTCAATGTTGCTTAAGCACTTACCATAATGACATTGTGAATTTGAATTTTCTGGAAACGTTTAAATCACAAACTACACAAACTATTCTCTTTTAATGTTTACATCATACCAAGACCAAAAATCAAGACTTCTTCATTTTATGATCCAATCTTTTCCATGATTCCTCACACATTGCGTTTGATATCACATGACAATGCAAAAATGTGTAAATCATCTCTATTAGAATAGATGTAGCTATTGTAGACCTATTAACATGTGTTTGTACAGTTTCAATGAAATTAGGTTCAGTAATTATTGTTTTTCTCTAAATTTTCAATCAAAGTGAAACTTCTCATTTACTAACTAATAATTTTTAAGGTGGAACATTATTTTTCTTGATTTTATAATGACATTCCTTCATTTTATGTTTGATAAGTCTGTGGTGCACCATAAAACAGAATCAATTGCATTTTTATGATGATTTCATAGTAAAAACTGAAGTCAGATTTGTAATTGTGGACTTTCCTGTCAGTTAGATTGTACCAATGTATATAACTAAGTAGTTATATACATTGATTGTAAACTCAGTGCCTTGTGTGGTAAATAAAATTTTTATGTACTTATTGATGTAGAACTCGTTACTAAATAAATAAATTAGTATTTCCACTGATCGTGGGTCTTTATTTACTGTTTATTGTAGTAGTTCAGGGAATATTGATAGCATCGGATGCATTTTTTTACATTTAACATGATTATATAAATACTGATACAATATTATAGTAGGTTTGACAATGGCTTTAAAAGTATCTGACTATATCTTTATTGTTGATTCGTATTCGACGGTATATATAGCCATATAGGTTGCAGCAGTGGGCATGACCAACGTCGGGCGTGACTCCTATTCTACAGGCCTTTTTTAAATAGGATAATTACAACAGTGATGAAATAACAGTTCTAACTTTGTTTAGCAATGACAACTCACACGATACGAAGAGTCTGCCAAATAGGTCGATTTGTGTGAACGAGAACGAAGTATAAATAATATTAGGTCATATGGATTCTATGATGGATATTTGGAAATATGAGACAAGAAATGTCTCCATTATCATTACTTTTAAACCACAACTACCCAAAATCGTGAAGTACTCTTTTTTAAGCCACGTGACCAACAAGTCCGTCCCCATTTCGCTTTGTCTCCATTGTAAAAGGTAGGCGCACAGTGGGAATAGGAAGATTTGGCTGTTTTATATTAAACTACACCAACTCTTCGAGTTAATGCCCGTTTAGTTGTTTGTAGGTTAATGCTTAAATATATATATTTCGAAATATATATATATGTGTGTATATATTTGAAAAGGGTTTTCCCTGTAACTCTAAATTGAGTCAAAAAAAACGAGGAAAACCTACATAAAACGCCCTGGATTCCATTGACTACACTAGTAAATGGGATCGCCTTTCGGTCACGTGACTGTTGAAAGAGATTGCATCAGCTCTCTCCTAAGGATCTATGGCAAAAAAGGATCTACAGGGGCAATTGAGTGCTAAGCTAACCGTTTGCCAAATACCGTATGTAGTGTGTAAAGTAAACATCAGTCGGTTGCATCACAGTGGTAGCATAGACAACTATGGTGGTAGTGAGTGAGTCAGGAAGTATTGTATGAAAGTAACAGTAATCTAAAGTTTGGCAAAGAGTTTTAAAGTTGAATTTACTCACCCCATGGGCTACTTTTATGCTGTTGTTCATTTTCCTTATGTATCTTTTAATTTATTATTTTATGAACTCTGAACATTTGAACTCCTTTTTACAGCCTACTATAGACTAAATCAATCATAATTTGACACTGTGGATCTGAATAAACATGGGTAACAGAAAAAGCAAGCTAAAACCTGAAGTTTTAGAGAAATTAACCAAACAGACTAAATGTAAGTTTTGAATTCAATTATTAAACTTATTAAAATGTTACAGTGTGCTTGAGACCTTCTAAAAATATTGCTTGGAAATATGCCACATTGGGCACTAATGAAGAATCCTTCGGTACACTACAGATTAGTCTAGTGGAAAGTGTTAGAGGTTGGTAGTTAGGGGTTGTAACTTATAGGAGGGGTTAGAATTATTGGTTAGTGGTTAGCAGATACATAGGGGGAGGATTCTTCATTAGCTACCCGTATTTCTGCTTATCTGTGTATTGCTGCTGCCATTTGTCTTGATTGTTTCCATTCATCAATGTTATTTAATACAACTAACTTTTTAAATGTTATTCAGTCACAGAAGCTGAACTACATCAGTGGCATAAAGGTTTCCTGCATGATTGTCCAACTGGCAAACTGTCATATGAAGAATTTCAAGGAATTTATCGTCAATTCTTTCCGCAGGTTATTTAATAACCCATACTATTAGCTGGAGTATATACTCCACATTTATGTCCAATGCCGTGGCACAGTGGTTAGGGAGCCTGCCTCTAACACACAGGTTATGGGTTCAAGGCTCAGCAGTACGCTTCACGTTAATTCCTCCAACCCAGTGGTCACAAATGGATTGTCTAAATTGTCAGCCATTTAAAAATAAACAGTTCTCAAAAACTGCCTTCTTGGTAACTCTTCTGTAAAATTTGAGTAACAATTATTCCAAAAAACTATTTTTCTGTCTTGGTAAATACTAAAATGCAAACAGTTATTACATACCTGTATGTGTTTACATACCTGTACGGCTGTACTAAAGTAAAATACCCAAAATTGTTGCAGGGAAATTCAGCAAAGTTCGCGAAATTGGTGTTTACAACGTTTGATGATAATAAAGATGGTACAGTGGAATTTGAGGAGTTTATTATTGCGCTGAGTGTTACATCTCGTGGAACCCTGGATGAGAAACTTCACTGTATGTTATTAGAATTTATTTGGTGTTTTTTTGGACAATTTTTTAGGGAAACGTTTTTTTTTAACAAATTTGAGGTAACATAACTGAAATACAATAACATTCATAGTCAACAAACGTACAAAACCTCATTGACTAAAGTTGCAAATGCAAAATACATTGACTGTACCACTTATATAAACACTCGCATTTAGATTTAAAACTGGGGTGCTAAAACATATTATGTCAATCCAGAAACTCCTAACATTTTGCTCATGTGACCATGTGCAGTGTTGTATGCTATTGCCATAGTTTCTAGCAGCACATCTAACATACAATGTAGCAAGCAAAAAATATTAAAGGCTTCATAATTAAATTAACCTTTTATTCAAGCGGTATTTCTTTCAATTTTCAATTTAGTTACCTTTATTAATCAATTAAATCACTCTAATGTGCTTAAATGACAACTTATTTCTATAAGACTAAGATCGAAGTACTAATTAAGTCACAGAAAATGAACCCCCAACCATAGCATAATAACATGTTTGATTGATTGTAAACAAGAATGTCTGTGTACCAGTATGTATTTTAGATATTGGCAAACAAACTTTCCAAAGTAAAGTACTATATTTCATATAAGTACTACATGTTGTAACTTGCTTAGCAACTGTTACGAATGGAGCCACCATGTTCAGTGTAAAACAGACACAGATATTAAATAGTGATCCACTATTATGGAGAATTACAAATTCTTTTTAACACTAAAACATAATAATTTTTCATTCTTATTCATTCTGTTTTGTGTTACAAAAACAAAACGGATAGGCATGAGGTTAATTTTTTTTAGTGCAATAGATATAGTAGCCAACAGCAGGCATTCTGTTGATTGTTTAAGCGGTACCTGTAACTCGTTTATGAGATCAGGCTGACACAATTTGTTTTAGCAATCTCTAGTTTTAAGGAAAAACAGTTCTATGTCTCATACAAAAAACCGAAGCAACAGTCTGTTGCATTCATCACATTACCTTATCAATAAGTTTCCCTATGTTTGATAACTATTGGTGTAATTTAACTTTAACAATATCATTTCATTACCTATTCTAAAAATAGATTTCATTACCTATTCTAAAAATAGTAGTTCTATGTAGCCAACCAGTTCAATAGTTCATTACTCCACTAAATATCAGACCTATCATCACCTAACTGTAATAAAGTTAGGAAGAAAATATTTTCAGGGGCGTTCCAGTTATATGATCTTGACAATGATGGATTTATTACCAAAGATGAAATGTTAAATATTGTTGAAGCTATTTTCGCAATGGTGGTAAGTAGGTCTACAACTAATTCACTTACGCTTGGCTTGTATAGAATAAATAAATTTCTCATTCAAATTCTCGGATTAAGCAATTATTTCCATTAGCCTGTTTAAATATTCATAAATACACAGGGAGATGCTGTGAATTTACCCGCAGAAGAAAACACGCCCCAAAAGCGAGTGGAAAAAATATTTAAAGTGATGGACAAGGTAAAGTTATTTATATTGACTATCTTTGGCAGAACTGTTCTTTTGCTAACGATTGCCAGCGTTATTAAACAACGCCTTTTGTATGCGGTGTATTGTATGAAGACAAACAAAACATAAATTGTATAAGATAACAAACACTGGTGTGACAACAATGGTAAAATGGAAAATATTAAGTGAAGTCTGAATTGTATTTGTGAATATTGGTAAAACAGAATAGTAAATAATAAGACAAATTGAATTTTTTTTCATACTCGACCTTTTACAGACTATTTTAAGAAGCAAAAAAAGTATAGTTATTTTAAAATATGGTATTGTTGAATATTTTAGTTTCCTTTTATGGCTTATCATTACAACATTAAAATGGTTATATATGTATTTAAAGTAAATAAAATTATAAATCTTTCTTATTTTGCTTTATTTTTTGCAGAATAAAGATGGGAAATTAACAAAAGATGAATTTTTAGTTGGTGCAAAAAGTGATCCTTCTATCGTACAAGCTCTTTCTATCTACGATGGTTTGGTTTAAAATACATATAGCGTGTTATAATCTGGCAATGTATTGGTAAAGATAAAAGTAAAGGGTTCTATAATTCTTTATGTGATTATGCGTTTTATCTTTTATTTCACATTTCAGTACTTTTTATTGGATTTTTACAAAACGGTAATATTGATATGTCTGTACTTTCTATATGATGTTGTTTTTCATATATTATACACTTTACACTTGATGTCATTTATCATATATACAAACACACCTTTTACAAAAGCCAAAGAGTGCAGTACTGTGGGGTAAGATGGGATGCCGCCAACACCTGAATCCAATGTTTCCTGATTCTATTTTAAACAATTACCAACGCTCTTTAAGAGTCGTGGGTCAACGGTTATACAACTCTTAAAATATTATTTGTTTGCTACCAAATGTGACAAAGGAATAAAAATATGTTCCATCTTACCCCACCCTACTATTCTAACCTTTACCGTCTACTCCACCAAAGCCATGTACACGAAATTAATCAGTAGCGTTATGCGCCTCATGTTGGAACATATATCTGGCTTAAGCCAACACGCTTGGGTAAAACGGCATAAATTATTCATCGGCTAACGATCGTATGCCAACCACGGACAAGCACGAAAATAAGCCCATTCCTATTCGCAACTTAATGTAGTAATTATAGATTTTCTTGAACCTTAGAATCTAATAGAACCCCTCACGGCGTTTACCGATAAAACGAGCTGTATCCGTGTGTAGCTGAGTTTACAATAAGGGTCGATATATATTTTTTAATACAATATCCTATTATGTCTCAAATACCCCCTCTGTTTGATGTTGTCATTGTGACTACTTGTGTTCTATTTTTATATTTCGAGATATTGAAAATTTACAACAAGCTTTTATGAAATTATTAATAATTTAACAATATTGACCTTGTCACGCCAAAACTACGTCACATTCCATACTTTTACGCAGCTATTATATCTTGGCTCTAGGCCCGGTTAATAATTAAACCAGTATACGGTTTGCCATATATTATCATGGTGGTGTCGCTTGTATAACCAGCGGCAGCGTTTATAATCATGCGCAAAACATCAACGGCTTTTGTTCATTTTATATCGCACGCATTTTATTAACACCATTATCGCTATCAAGTGTTAACAATACTGCGCACTATTTCTTGCACTAGCGAAGATTTTTTCTGTCACCGGAGCTAAATAATGTACGTACTTGGGAAGCTGAACCGTTCAATTATGTTTCAGTGCTAATTTTGTGGTCGTTTTACTGTTGTGGAGTATAATTGTCTTATATTATTAATTTCTGTTTTCTGCGAATCGTGTTTGTTTAATTTTGTAATAAAATAAATTAACGATACAGTAACGATGTGTTAATCGATTTTCGTCTTTAACAATGTTGAAGGATGTCCAACTTCTTATGTATAATAACCCCCCTTGGGAAGTATCGATATAGATTGAGTTTTGTATTTTTTTTTAATAATCAACATTGCTGTAGGTACAATAATATTGTTCATCATGTACAGCAATAACATTTTTGTAAACAATACACGCAATTCTTACATTTCCTTTCGGGAGCAAACACGCATTAACAAATTATTTCCGACGGTGTATCCGTTCGTTTGCCGGTTCTATATAGCTCGTGTGCATACAGGCTGCTTATTATCTATATTGTGTATTGTATTGCTACCTAAGTTGTCTTTCTAATTGTGTAACCGCGATGGGAAATCAAGAAAGTACTCAAAGTCTGTCAGAACATGAAATTGCTCGATTAAGTGCGGAAACAAATTGTGAGTATTTTGCTAAGAAACTTTATGGAATACAATACTTAGTGAGTATGGTACGGTGGGGTAGAATGGGACATTTCTCGTCCCATTTGATATGGTATTCCATCTTACCCCATGGTACTTTTTATTCACATAAAAGTATATTAAGTGTTTGGGGGTTTAGGTGTATTTCAATAATACTTACACGTCCATTAAGTTTTACTTCAGAATTAAGCATATAATACTTATGTTTATAGTCACTCCTGCCGAAGTAGCACAGTGGTACAAAGGGTTTAAAAGGGATTGCCCCAGCGGAAAGTTTACAATGGCGCGCTTCCAAGCGATTGCCGAAGGTTTCTTTCCGGCCGGAGATGCCGAAAATTTTACAAAGTTTATTTTTAATGGAATGGATTTAGATGAGGATGCGTCTCTTAATTTTGAAAGTTTTATTAAAGTAACTAGCCTTCTGGCGCGAGGAACGAAGGAAGAAAAACTCAAATGTACGTAACTTTACTAGTCAATCACAATAAAGTTGTTACGTGGTTTTGTTTTTATCTCTAGGGGCTTTTCATGTACGTGATATCGACCATACGGGATTCATAACGAAGGAAAAAATGCAATTAGTCGAAGATTCCGTTTTCTCCATGATCGTATGTATATTGACTTACAATCAATACATTTATAAAGTCGCACTTCGTATTGCTGCATAACTTTTTTTGTTTTGTTTTAAGGCTAATCACGTACCACTACCCGATGATGAAAACACTGCTGAAAAACGAACTGAAAAATTATATAACTTGATAGAAAAGGTATCGTTTGTAACCACGAATATTTACAGAATTATATACCTGTAGCTCAGCGGCTCTAAACGAGGGTTGTTCTTTGTAAAAAAAAAGCATTATCAGAAAATATGGATTATAAGGGCTAACGGCATCCCATTTTACCACACAGTACTACATTCACATTTTATGGAAAATTCTTGTGTTTAGGATCAAGATGGCAAAGTGACAGTTGATCAATTTAAAGTTGGTCTAAATCAAGATCGGGACATCGTTAACGCGCTTTCACTTCATGACACCGTTCAATAATGGCATTGTATTTTAACCGTCCATTTCGAATAGGCTTACATGCATGCTGTGTGAAAATATTTGGATGTAACTGTATAAACTAGAAATTGAGAATTTATTCGGTTTGATTAATTGGAATTTGCTTTATCTCCGCGTGCTCGGGAAAACGACAGTCGTTTTAATTAGGTCCATTGCAAGCAAAGTATGTTGCAAGTCGACGCTTAAAGTGACGTCACATTACCAAACCACAATACTCCGTTAATCAATGTCAACACTGCGGATACGACTTATCTCATGGCAGACTATTCTTATGAAAACGAATCGTTTCCAGCATTTTATTGCATGGCGTGGCGCTGCTGTCACGTGATTTTATCTGGTATATAATTCGCTTTTTCACGAACACAATTAGGAGAACGAGAACTAATAACGCCACTATCGGCACTGAGACCTCAAGGTCAGTCTAGGTTCATGGCGGACTCGGCCGTCGAGTAAGCTTTTGCCCAATCGTGTAGCCTACTTGTAAACCAGAAAAAGGAATAAAACATAGCAAGATATTATAAACTGTTTGGTCTTTGGGTATAAAAGCAATTACACTGTAAATTGCAATATAGCCCTAGGTGTGGAATTTACTGAGTGTAGGGGTGATTCCATCGATGATGGCATATCCCACCATAAGATGTAAAAAAAAACAATCTTTCCGATGGAAAACCCCATGGTAATCAGCCATGGTACTTTCTATCTTAAATGTTTTTCAAGTTTGCACGAGGTCATTTCCATCACGTGGTGGAATAAACAACCGTTTTGTACGTACAATAGGCACATACTAAAATGGAGGATCATGCAAGAAAGGAAGGAAAGTGCGTGTTTCTTTAAGGCCGACACACTGAAAATTCTTAAAGGAATAGGGCTTCATAATAGGCTGTGGGTGTGCTTCTAGTAAGCACAGTTTACGAATGTCTCGATCTATCACTGCAGTCGCAGTTCATACACGCACTCGTCGTAACATCCCTTCACGATCAGGATAGCATAGCACGACTATCCCTTTCGGCCATTGTCCACGTTTGAGATTCTCGTCCCTAATGAGGACGACTTCATCGACAGCAAAGTTCTCGGTTCGCTGCAACCATTTTTGTCTAGGTTGTAGCAGCGGCAGGTAATCCTTGAGCCGACGATCCCAGAATTGATCCGCGAGCAATTAAGTAAGCCGCCATGACTTTTGATAGCCGTCCGCCTTCACGAACTCATCTAGAGGAAAGGTGCCACTCACTGAACCTGTAAGCAGCATAGCCTACTTGGGGTTAATGGCTAGGGTCATCGCTCACAGGCGTGGGTGATCGGTCATTTAATATACGCTCAACTTCGGTCATTAAGGTAAGCAAACCGAAGTCGCTCAGCATTCCGTCCCCGACAAGAGAGCCTAATATGATCTTACGAACGAACCGTATCATACGCTCCCACACACCACCTTGGTGACTTGCAGCAGGGGGGTTGAAGTGCCATTCCACTTCTGGTTGCATTGCCTGGTGAATCTGATTCTTGTTCCACCGCAAGCTAGAGGTGCCATCCTCCGTTCCCCAACCATTGCGTTCCAAAAACGACACTTTCTGCAGTCCCGTAAAACTGTTCGAACTAAGGCTTGGTCCCTCAGTATCCAAAATTTTTCCTGTGTCGCTAAGAGAACATGCAGGGTCCCACTATGACCATGCTTCTAATAGTACATTGCAGGCCAAAGCCAAGCAACAGGGGTCTACAGACCCGTGCGGATTCTACACAAATAAAACAAGTGACATAGCATTAATACTTTCACAATTTCTATTGGGTTATTAAATATGTATCGGTATGTGGCGCTGCGAACCAGAAAAAAAAACTAACAGAGGGCAGGCGATTGCAGTAGCCTGTTGTCTGTGAACGGTACAGACATACAGTATTGAGTATACTGTGTTTTGGATTTTCCAGTCGCTCTTATGTAAGACAATGAAGGTCATTCTTTCCAGACTATCACAAAATTAACTGACATCCGTGCAAGTCACTGCGTCCTGTGTATTTTTGCTGGTGGCCTGGTATTAAGTCGTTTTATTTTGTAGTATATGCGGCTCTTCAGCACCGACAATTTTTTTATATTTGATTTCTACAGCGGGCAGTTTTGTTTTTTTATTTTGTAAAAACTGCAGATGGTTAAAGGTATTCCAGTACCTTGTTGAATCGAACAAGACCTAAAGATGTTGAGAGCTGGTTTTCAAAAATTGCACACAGTTGCTTTGAACCGTTCTGTTCAAGGTGTCACTTCAAAAACTGGCAAGTTTGATTAATATAAAATATATTGGCAGTGAACAATCCTGTTCCTACGTTATCTAGTAGCCCCATTCAACACTTTTTATCAGCTTAATCTGTAATGTACTGAAGGATTCGGCACTAGTGAAGAATCCTCCAATACATAGCAGAATAGGCTGGTGGAAGGTGTTAGAGGTTGGTGGTTATAGGGGTTGATGGTTAGGGGGTTGGTGATTATGGGGGTTAAAAGTTAGGGGTTAGTGCTTTTAGGGGTTAGTGGTTAGCAAATAAGGGGGGGAGGAGGATTCTTCACTAGCACCGAGGATTCTTTACTTGTGCCGAATATATATGTAATAAATTCAATAAAATGAAATTCCCCCTTACATTTTAATTTTATCATACAGTTATTGCCACAAGTACAAGGACACAGAGCACAGATAATCGTATTGAAGTATTTGTTAACGACCAATCTGTGTGGGTGGAACCAGGTAAATATTTGGCTATTTTGTAGGAGTTTATTTTGTAAGTATCTATGTAACATAAACTGCAATTCAAGTAAGAACAGTTTATTTGACTAGGCTATATTGAATGAATGTAATTTGCTTTATCTTAAAATGGCCGGTAAACTCCAGTCGTTATAACTTATAACACGAGTGTTCATACATCTTATGCCAGCTTGCTAGCTACCATGTATGTTACTTTGTGACCACTGGGTTGGAGCAATTGTCGTTAAGTGTCTTGCCCACACGCCATAAAACCCATTGCCATTACCCCTTGAACCCATTGCCATTACCCCTGGGTTAGAGGGAGTTGCACTAACCACTTCGCCACGGCATCATTAATAATGCCTGTGGTAAAATATACAATTTCTATACAGGTAGTACAGTGTTGCAAGCTTGTGAAATAGCTGGGATTCAAATTCCAAGGTTTTGTTATCATGATCGTCTGTCAGTCGCTGGAAACTGCAGAATGTGTCTGGTGGAGATTGAAAAATCACCTAAGGTTGAATGCTTTGCTTTTACTTAGCATAATTTACATTTTTGTTTGGTCATTGGCATTGAGTAATCTGGTGACCAGTAAAACTTGGTTTAAAAAAAGTCCCTCACTAATTTTCACTGTATAATTTTCCCCAAACTCGTGTTTGTGTGGAAAATTAAATTTAGGCGCCATTTTGAGACCAAAATTTTTATACAACAGTTATGTATATTATAGTTTCTGGAAAAATGCATGGCAGTTAAGAAATTAAAGTCATTTTATTACATATTTGGTTCATTGTTTAACTTAAATTATTCGTGGTACACAAGACAAATTTTAAACTATTGTGTGTAAAACCAAAAGTTTGTAAACATAATCATTGCGTTAATTAAACCAGCCTCAAGCCTCATGTGCAATGCCGGTAATGAAAGGAATGAGAATTAAGCCAGACTCTGATGTTTCCAAGAAAGCAAGGGAAGGGGTGATGGAGTTTTTGCTTGCTAACCATCCACTTGATTGCCCAATATGTGATCAAGGTGGTGAATGCGACTTGCAGGTATCTCTTATACAATAATATAATTTATGCTTATATCACCAACACCCTTACATAGCGCATCTAGAACTGTTTACGAAACTAAAGGGCATAGAAATAAAATAGAGATTAAATGAAAGCGAACTATTTTATGTAAAGCTCTGTTTCTCAAAAACTGTTATGCCCCATTTTTGTTTATTTAAATAAATGTTTTATTGTCTTAAATTAAGTTTTATACCTGGTGACCAGTTTTAATGAATAGTTACTAAGTTGCTTTAAAGGATTAATTAAATAATTAATAAATAAGTAAACTACTAAACTTTACATTAACTGTTTTAGGATCAATCAATGATGTTTGGTTCAGATAGAAGCCGATTCCTCGAGTCGAAAAGAGCAGTTGAGGATAAAAACATCGGACCTCTGATTAAAACAATTATGACCAGGTGTATTCAATGCACAAGATGTGTTAGGTTCGTTAAGATTCTTGAGAAAAACAAAAAAAATTTAAAAAACTTAAAAGTTTACTTATGGTACATTTCATGCATTCTGTTGTATATTAATTTTAAGTTAGATTTGAATGCGAATTGCAAAGTAATCAAATGAAACCCTGTAGGGTGTAGACTATTTCATAGGCGAATCTGTTTTTAGAGCTTTATTTTAAACTTGACTGTACTATGCTTTTTGTATTGAAACGTAAGCTAACAGCAGGGTAAAAGCTATATATTTCAAACTTGGTACTAAAACATCTTGTGTCACTCCTGTTCAAAACTGGAACCTCTAACATTATGCTTATGACATATCTTGCTGGTAATGGTTTAGCTCTAATTTTTAGCCTGACAAATACCTTTAAAATAAATTGCATTACCCAGAGTTCCTGACAGTTTTACATATTTTACCCTGCATTACCCTAACACTATTTACATTATTATAAAATATTTGTGCAATGCTATATTTACACAACCACATGGTAAATTGAAAACTAAAACTATGCTAATTAATAATATGACCTCAATCATTAGGGCTGTGCTCTCTTACATAACAGAAGGTCACAATATTGGGGGCAGTTTCCTATGCATGCACAATGGGACCTACATTTTTGGTTACAATCTGACTTGCAAGCAAAATAGTGCGCAAGCAAAATAGTTTTGCAAGCCAAAAACAGTTTTGCAAGTTAGCAAACAAAATAGTTCACACCCTTACCTTAAAATTTACCTAAACTTTGCAGACAAAGTAGTTTTTCACGCCCTAAACATTTGCAACAGATTTGCTGATGAGATAGCTGGTGTTTCCGACCTAGGTACGACAGGTCGTGGCAACGATATGCAGATTGGAACTTATGTTGAAAAGATGTTTACCTCCGAACTTTCTGGAAATGTAATTGACATCTGCCCAGTTGGTGCCCTCACTGCTAAACCATCAGCATTCACTGCAAGACCATGGGAGACCAGGTCTGTTATAGTTATTGTATTATTGCTTCGTACGTTTGTTACTACGCGTGTTTTTTTTTTGAAGTAGTTATAGTAGGGTGGAGAAAGGTAGGATACGTTTAGCACATAATATTTAAGTATCCTGATTGTGTTTTAGACAATTAATACCGGTCTGTTGGTGTCGTGAGGATACAGTTGATAGTACTTTGAATGTTCCTTTTTTATGTTTACTACCAAATGCCCCACCCTACCCTACTATATATTAATACTTGTGTTTTTTATGGAGGTTTTTAATAGTTATGTTTTTTTGCTTTATGTGTCACATTTTTTTGAAAATACAAATAAGACTTTTTTTGGTGAGTAATCTGTACATTTTATTTATCCACATATAACAATAGTTTGGTTAATGCTTAGGTACGCTAATTATTAAAAAAAAAATGCTTTTTCTCTTTTACACTTTGATTGATGTACCTATATATAATGAAAAACAAGTAACCTTCTAAAACAAGGAAGCAGCCTTTGCGGGTGCCTTTTTTATTGAATAAATTTTAAATAAAAAATTAAACCTGGGGTGTCTTGACCCCAAAAACCTCTTCATGGAATTTCAAAATGATACTTTTTTGCAGAAAAACAATTTTTTAGTTAACATTTTTTTTGCAGAAAAACAGAGTCCGTTGATGTCCTTGATGCTGTTGGAAGTAACATTGTTGTTTCAACACGAACTGGAGATGTGCTGAGAATTCTACCAAGACTTAATGAAGAAATTAACGAGGAATGGATATCTGATAAGACAAGGTAACAACAGAGACAAATGAATAAATGAAACTTATTTACCTTTGCGTGGCGGTGAAACGACAGTTGCTATAAAACGGGCGTACCGTTTCATACACCTTGTGTCTGGTTACGAGTTACCACACGTGTAAGTTGTGGCTTGT
This sequence comes from Ciona robusta, assembly GCF_009617815.1. Classification (NCBI taxonomy): domain Eukaryota; kingdom Metazoa; phylum Chordata; class Ascidiacea; order Phlebobranchia; family Cionidae; genus Ciona; species Ciona robusta. The sequence continues at coordinate 2,747,402 of NC_143243.1, read as the reverse complement.
GGGTGTTTATTATTATTATTTTTTTTATTATTGTTTGGATGAGAATTTTAGACAACCCATATGTGACCACTGGGGTGAAACAATTTCTGTTAAGTGTCTTGCTACACCAACAATGGTAGCAGCAGCAAGCCTTGAACCTGTATTGTGCCTTTAAGTTTAAGATTATGAACAGTAAACACTAAATACTAAACACCTGAATAACTAATTGCAATGGCAGTCGCTTATACTTCTCATTTCATGCTTGTAAAAGTTTCTGTTAAATATATTGCCTAGCTTTGTATGTATATATATTATATGAGCTTTAGTTCTGTATTTAAATTAATAAGTTAACCAACTTAACCAAATAATATGCTTGTATGTGTATGTATTCTTAAATTTATTTATTATGAGATATTGGACACTTTATTTCTGTATTTAAGTTAATAAGTTAACTTAACCAACCTAACCCAGTATTTAACTGAATTACCTATGAATTTCTTTAGATTTGCGTATGATGGTTTAAAACGACAGCGATTAACGCAGCCCATGATAAGAGATGGTGAAGGCAAACTAAGCACGTGTTTGTGGGTGGATGCTTTGCCTCTTGTTGCAGAAAAGGTTTGAAAGAAAATGATTAGTTAGTTTGATATAACGGTTCTTTGATTTGTTTAACTTACTGTATATAGCTGTACAGCAAAATGAGTAGCGCAAAAATTAGTCTTTTTTTTTTCAAAAAAATAGAATCATTTTCCACAAAGATTGAATAAAATGCTTTATATTTTTTATGAATTAAATAAACTGCTTTATATTTTTGATAAATAAATAAAATGCTTCATGTTTTAGAAAAAAAAGCTTTATATTTTAGAAAAAAAAGAATAAAAAAACATATTTTTGATAAATTAAATTTAATGCTTTTTCATTTTGATAAGTTAAATAAAAAGTTTATATTTTTAATATCATGCTTTACGGAATGGATTTGGTAAAAAATTTACTCATAATTTGTATTACTAAAAAAAAATAGATATTTATATATGTATAAAAAAAAATAAAAGCAAACAACATTTATATAAAGTTAACTTAAATCTTTCCATGTTCTACAGCTGATGTCGACATCTCCTGAAAAAATCTCAGCTTTGGTTGGAGGTTTTGCTGACGCTGAAACGCTTGTGTGCCTCAAAGATCTGCTTAATAGAGTGGATAGTGAAGGACTATGTACAGAGGAATTGTTTGTAGCAGATGGATCTGGGTAAGACAAACATTTCTGACTTTCTGTATAGGTTTTACATTTTTTTAAACATATAGTAGGATAGGGTAAGACATGACACCTTTTGCGCATAATATTCAAATATCCTGATCGTGTTTTAAACATTTAGCAACGGCCTGTGGGGAGTCGTGAGGATACGGTTTTATAATTTTTTAAATGTTCTTTGAATCTTACCTTATGGGACGAGAAATTAGAATGAAAAAGTGTCCTATCTTTCTCCACCCTACTATTATCACAGTACAGCAGTAAAGATTTGTAAATTAGTCGGGCGTTTAAACTGACGCTCTTTCTCACACCTTTTATCTATAGCATGTTTTAACAATTGTTATTTTTCTAGTTCATTCCCTTCTTTTCCTTCTTTAAATAATAAGAACAGTTTCAAAGAGTTAAATAAAAATATATTTTTTGCTCTGGTAATATCAACGCTATGTGCCAAACTTTTAAAATTTTATGCAGAACATTAGTTTATTTTCAAATTTCAAAGAGAAATACTAAATCAGCTTATATTGTTTAGTTACGAAGTAAAATACTTTAGGTTTACCACCACTTTACATTATCCACAGCTATGGTTAGCATGTCTGCCTTTAACCCAGGGGTGACGAGTTCAAGGCTTTTCCCTGCTACCATTGTGAGCGTATGTGTCCTTGGGCAAGACACCTAAGCCAGCACAAGGTGTATGAAACAGAACACCCGTGTTTAACGAATGTTGTTTTCAATGTAAAAATTAAGCAAGTTACAAATACAATCATTTATTCGTTCGTACAATAATTTTTTAAAATTTAGCACATGAAACAGAACACTTATGTTATAATGACTGACATTTGCAACACAAAGATAAAGCAAGTTACAATCATTGCACACTCAATTTCTCTATTTAGCTCATGAAACAGAACATCAGTGTTATAACCACTGTCATTTTTCCCCAATGCATAAAGCATGTTACATTCATTCATTTATTTATACAATTTCTCCATGCAGCACGGACCTTCGATCAAACTATTTACTGAACACAAGAATCTCTGGTGTAGAAGAAGCTGATCTTATTCTCTTGATTGGAACAAACCCGAGATATGAAGCTCCCATGTTCAACGCTCGTATTCGAAAAGCGTAAGCGGTTAAATACTAAGTGTATTAGTAACTAACTGATTAAGTACATAGTTTTTCTACATAGATGTATTCAGGGCGCCTTGGCACATAGGTTAGTGCACTTGCCTCTAACCCAGAGGTTATGGGTTTAGGCTTTACCCTGCTACTATTGTGGGCGTATGTGTTTAGACAACACACTAAACAGCAATTGCTCCATCCCAGTGGTCACTAATGGGCTGTCTAAATTGTTAGCACACACAAAAAAAACAGACATAAAGTTACATAGATGGTAACTCCTCTAACTCGTAAGCACCAGATGTATAAAACAGATAATATTGGCTGTTAATCTCTGGCCATATGAGGATAAAGCAAGTTACATATAGATTTGAATTGTATAGGCACACACAAAAGTACTTATGTTTAATTCGTGTAAAACCACCAAATTTACTTAGTTTTACATACTGTAAAAAATGACACAATTTGAATAATGTACTTTTTTCAAAATAAAAAAATAATTGAACACTGTGATTTACATTCCCTGTCTTAATTTAACCTTTCCTGCTATTAAAATTTCAGATGGATCCACAATGAAGTAAGCGTTGCTGTTGTTGGAAGTAAAGTCGATCTCACTTATTCGTATGAACATCTTGGAGACTCTACTCAAACATTAAAACAATTATCTGACGGCACTCATCCATTTTCAGCTGTAAGTTTTAGTTTAATGTTGTTTTCCGTTTTTTTATTGTGGCTATAAAATTATATTAAAAAATCTGGTCCCCTTTAACTTGCAACTCTTACTAAATTTGATGGATTTTTTGTCTTTTTAGATTGGGTTAATATTAATAAATATTCATTTTTATGTAGTTTTTATGTCTGTAATTATAAAAGGGAATATAACTCTGGTCAAACAATTTTTGTAACACTCTTTTTAACTAAAACTCTCTTAAATAAATTATGTTGAAATTGAAAAACCTGGAAAAAAAAACAGAATTTAATTTTCCGAACCTTAAAATCAAAGAAAAATCTTGTCAAACGAATTCTGGAACACAAAAAATTTTTTTTGCTCTATAAAATTTTGAAAATGTCACGCAATTTTAATTTTAGAAACTGAAAGCGGCAAAAAATCCCATTGTAGTTGTTGGTAGTGAAGTGTTTAGCAGACAGGATGGGGGTGGTGTTCACGCTGCTGTATCAACCATTGCACAAAAAGCAAGAATCTCATCAGCAGCAAACAGGGGTGGGACAGATGATTGGAAAGTATTGAATGTTTTGCAAAAGGTAAGTTAATGGGAATTTGGCATCTGTAATGTATTTTGTCTGTCAGGGCAAACTTTTGTTTATATTATGACAGAAGAAACATAAATGGCATCTTCAGCCCAAATGGCATCGTCAGTTTCTTATTCAAATAGATTCTATTTCGCCATTTAGGCGAAATATATTTCTCTATTAATAACTAGTGGTTGGACTTGATTTTTGTTGGTTACGTTTTCGTAGCACCAGATCATTACTGTATTTCACTATACAAGAATCGTTTTCATATTTTGGCAGAAGAAACGAAATTTACTGTTTTTATACAAGAGTAGTACAGTACACTTTGCCTGGTAGCAAAAATAACAGAAATATGTATCCAGGTTGCTAGTCAAGTGGCTGCATTAGATCTCGGGTACAAAGCAGGTGCGGATCATATCCGGAGCAATCCTCCATCTCTCCTCTTCCTCCTAGGAGCAGATGGAGGAGTGGTGGATCGCCAAAATCTTCCAAAGGATTGTTTTGTTGTCTATATTGGTAATAATACAACGTAACAAATATTCTAAAACTTTTTTTTGTCCATGGTGGTAAAATTACACAAAACAGTTGTAACAATTATTTTATAACAGATGCTCTGTTTTGTTGTCTATATTGGTAAAATTACTAAAAAAATGTATATTTTTAATAAATATTCCGAAATTCTGTTTTTGTTAACCTTGGAACAATTGAAGTAAGTAGTTGTACACATATTCTTATGCTCTATTTTGTTGTTGAAATTGGTAAAGTTAAAACATACATTTATAACAAATATACACATACTTTCTTTTTGTCAACATTGAAAATTTAAAGCCTATAGTTACCTAGTGGTAACAGATATTCTTATATTTTGTTTTTTGTCTATATTTGTAAAATTTAAAGTATATAGTTGTTACCAATGTTATAATACTTTGTTTTGTTGCCTAAATTGTTGAAACATTCATTTGTAACAAATATTCCAATACATTGTTTGTCTATATCAGTAAAATTAAATTATATATTTTTGAATTACATGTTTTTCTCTCTATATTGATACAATTAAAGCATACATTTGTAACAAATATACCCATACTAAAATTCTTGGTATTTGTTAATTTCAGCCTAAATTACTGAAAATTTCATTTGTCCGATCAGGAACACACGGTGATGTTTCTGCCCCGTTTGCCGACGTCATTCTACCATCAGCGGCTTACACGGAAAAATCAGCCACATATGTGAACACAGAGGGCAGAGCTCAACAATCTCAGGCTGCAGTTTCTCCACCAGGGAGCGCTAGAGAGGACTGGAAGATAATACGTGCTTTATCGGAAGTAAAATTTTTGTTTTTATATTTGGTTTGATTAATTAAGTTTTAAGCACAAGATTTTTACAAAACCTGTGTTTTTTTGTTTTTTTTAATAAAAATCAATTTTACCTAAACAGTATAAAATTCTATTGATAAAGCAGAAATATCTAAACTAACCATCAGCACCTGATGGTATCTTCAACCTTTTAATAGTTTAAAACTGTTTTCTGTAACCTAAAATAGTTTGCTATACCCTAATACTGTTTCCTATGCCTTAAAAAATCTGCCAAATTTTGTTTATTACGGTTGCCAGAGTTAAGTTCATGTTAAGTTCCGTTGGTGTTATACATTTTACAGTACGACGAGTAAAAATTTATTAACAAAACTAGCATGTGTTTCAATAATTATGAAATCAAAACAAAAAGCTATTGTTTTGATAAAACAGAAATACCTAAAATAATCAATACATATAACACTTCATAACTGCAAGCTTTTCTTACCATTAAAAGTGGGGCAAAAAGTTCCAAAAACCGTTCAAAATTGTTCCAAATTTACATTAATTTAAACAAATTGTTCCAAAATTTTATTTTTTCCCCCCTTAAATTTTCCAGGTTGCCGGGGTTACTTTGCCGTATGACGACCTTGATTCAATGAGGTCGCGTATGGGTGAGATCGCCCCGAATTTAACCCGCTATAATTCAGTTGAAGGTGCTAATTATTTCAAACAGGCTCATGAACTCGCTAAGGTATGCATGGTTTGTATTAGCTTGTAATATAACAATAATTTTTATTTGTCTTGTCGATTACAGTAGCGAAGATCAAAAAAAAGATAGAGCGCAAAAGTTGTTAAATACACTTACGTTTAAAAACATATTACATTTAATTGGAAGAAAAAACGCGTGGTTGCTACATCCAGCAGACAAACTTTTATGTTTAGTTATTTTCAAGTTAAAGTTGTAGGAGAAACAAATATGCCTTGTGGTAGCTTGTCTATAATAATAAAAAAACATTTTCCTGCAGCTTGCAAAGCCAAAACTGTTGGACGCACCACTTTCATCATCTCAACTTGTGCTTGCTGACTTTTATATGACAGGTATCTGCTTTTTATATTATCAAGTAAAATTTTGAATATGCAATATTCATTTTATAATGGAGTTTCTGGAAACATTTATTATACCAAATTCAATTTTTTTTAAATTTTTCTTTACCAGAAACTAAAAAGGATTTTTTCCAGTTTTTTTTTAGAAACTGTTTTGTTTCAAAAAGCCTTGATGATACCTTTAGATCACATTTGAGCATCTCTATATACAAATTTTCATTGGTAACATTGGTATGCCCCTGTAACAGTGTTTGGTTTTATTGTATTTTAGATTCGATTACAAGAGCATCAAAAACAATGGCAAAATGTGTGAAAGCTGCATCAGAAGGACTGTCACCAGATCTATAAATTGAATAATATGTAAAATTGTGGCCATTCAAAAGTTTGTATTTATTTTTTTGTCCTTGAACAGAGTACCATTGGTTATTTGTGGTGTGTCCTTGAAAAAGTTCTGAAAATAAATATTTATATCTGAATCTGGGTATTGTCTTGCTGTTTGGTCTTCTCCACGACTGATAGTAGGGTGGGGGGAGATGGGACACCTTTAGCACATGATATGCGAGTATTCGAGCGCTGTTAAACAATTAACAACCGTTAATGGAAGCCGTAAAACGGTTTTATAATTCTTTGGACGTTCTTTGCATACTACCAAATGGGACGAAAAAAATAGATTGAAAAGGTGTCCTATCTTCCCCCACCCTACTTTATATAACGTTTAAAAACAAAGGCCGTTTGTCGGTGCCTGTTGTTTATTGTTTAAAACACGATCAGTATATTTGCATATCATCTGCTAAAGGTGTCCTGTTTTCCCCAACCCTACTATATAACGTGTTAAAAATATAATGCTAAAACAAACTGTTCCAATTTGTAGTTATAGTTTTATTCGACCGTTACGCATTAATAAAATGAACAAATAAAACATGTAAAATGTTGAATACTACAACAAAATCATTTAAAAATGCTTCACTTTTACTGCGTAAATTTATGTAATAAAAAGTACCTGAATTGCATACACTATACTACGATGGTATTAAAAATAAATTTGCCAAAATGATATTTTTCAAATACCCTTAAAAACATTTTATAATTTTAGGTTTTATAACTATGCAGTAATCTGTGTAACAAGTAAACAGTGCAGAATTCGGTTACATATATAACGTAATACTACATCAGATTAGTACGATTACAGTCCATTTAATTGCTTTTCTTGGTGAACTGACGTATGAAGATATATAATAAAAACATTAGGCGTAATAACATAAAGCGTATGAAATATATCATGACGGGAATGAGTGTTTATCTAATTTTAAAGAAAACATACCTCTCGTTTTTAACCCTATGAACTCGTGTGTGTATCACGGTAATGTTAATACACATAACACTGTAAGTAAACAACGAGATGTAAATTTAAACGATCTTACAACAGCTGTTGTCATTGTTACTTGAAAAGTGTGATGGGTTTAGCACTGCAATAACAGCATCATCAAATACTTGGCTGAGACACTCCTGAGTTAGAGCAGAACACTCTAAATATTTAACTGCTTTAATATCTTTCGCCATTTTCGCCCCCTCTTCTGGTCTGTTGAGTTAAATTGTTGTTTTAAATAGATATATTTGTATGTATATAGTACTATAGTAGGTTTGGGGAAAATGAGACACTTTTTCGTTTGATTTTCTAGTCCCATTTGGTAGTAAACAAAGAACATTCAAATAATTATAAATCCGTATCCTCACGACTCCCATATACCCCGTTGTTAATTGTTTAAAACGCGCTCAGAATATTTAGACGTTATATGCTAAAGGTGTCCCGTCTTCCCCCACCCTGCTATAGCATACCATTGACCCGCAATTTCCTTACCCGTTACGAACAGTTACAATAAGAAAGCTCACTCACGTTATTGGTTTTAGATTTTTCGAGGAAAGCTGTTGTAGAATTTCGGTGTCTTCTCTCAAGTCAAGCTTCGTCCCCACTAGCAGGATGGGCACGTTAGGACAATGTTCTCGTAACTCGGGCAACCATTTGTGCTGGAGATTTTCAAAGGAGGTTGGAGAAATTATCGAGAAGCAGAGAACAAAGACATCGGTGTCTGGATATGAAAGCGGTCTCAACCTGTATTATGAAAAGTGTTCAGTTATTGATACTATAACGTGTATACTAGGAAGGGGTAAGATGGGACATGTTTTCATTACTTTTTCTTTAAACTTGGTAGTAAACAAACATTATTTACAAAATTATATAATTAAAAAAACTGTAACCCTGTGACTTTAAAAGAGCGTTGTTAATTATTTAAAGCACGGTCAGAAAATATGGGAATTATGTGCTAACGGTATCCCATCTTACACCATAGCACGAAATAGTTTATCTGTGAACAAATATAAAATTGAACTAAGGGTTTGTATTCGTCGTAATCATTTACATATATAAACACTCAATGTAAACATAGAATTTGCATATTTAAAATCTGTGACCGCGTTTATATAGAAATCAAAACCATAATCGAAAATCTACAATTTTTTTTTAAATTATCTCGTTAAAAAAACAAATATTGTGTATTTGTGTATTTAAGGCAAACGTATAGAACGGTTAGTTAAGATACCGTTGGCACCTTAAACTCTTATATTTCCTGGTCGTGTTTTAAACAATTAACAACGTTTTTTAAAGTCACGGTACTCCAGTTATATAGTAGGGTGGGGGGAGATGGGACACCCTTTCCTTATATTTTCTCGTCCCACTCGGTTGAAACAAAAAATAATCAAAACATTGTAAAATCCTATCCTCACAACTCCCAAAGACCGCTGTTAATTGTTTAAAACTCGATCAGGATATTTGAATACTATGTGCTAAAAGTGTCCCATCTTTACCCAACCTACTATGTAACCCTGTAACTATTCTTTGTTTACTATAAAAAACAACGGCAAAGGGAACTTATTCAATCATGTCCCATCTTACCCCACCACAATATGTATTTACCTGTCAAAATCCTCTTGACCAGCGGTATCCCAAAGACTTAAGCAAATTTGCTGATTGTTGACCGTGATATTTGCCATGTAGTTTTCAAACACAGTCGGAACATACTCCCTTGGAAAGGCATTCGCCGTGTAGCTGATAAGTAGACACGTTTTTCCCACGGCACCATCGCCCACCACGACCAATTTTATAGACTAAATAAAAACAACATAGGTACGTTACTAACTTATTTTCAGAAAATTATATATATATATTTATATATATATATATATATAATATATATATATATAGTACCGTGGTGTGAGATGTGGTACCGTTACCACTTAAAAGCCCATTTTTCTTATTAGTTTTTTACAATTAACAACGGTATTTTCGAGTCGCGAGACTACCGTTATTCTGTATATATTCTTTGTTTTTTACTAAATGGTACGAGAAAATCGAGTGTACACTTCATAGCCTACAAACTATGCGTTTTAGATTTAACATTCAAAACACACAATCGCATAATAATTGTGGGGTAATGGGCCCACTATAACTTAAGAATTCAAAGTCGCTTGGCGTTCATTTCTATGGGATCTCACCCATATAGAAAAGATTGGTGTTTAAACACAAAAGGAACCAGGACTCGTTAATATCCTAATAAATAATTGATCAAATTTATATCCTGCAAACTTATTTTAGCGTGTTTTACTTAGTAGTAATGCACAAAAGCCTAAAAGTGTGGTAATTTAAAAATTTAAAAGCCGCGTTAAAAGTGACGTCATTTTATATTCCAAACTTCACGAAATTCCTTTTTCGCGATTCACAAACAGGGTATATCATCAAAAGAACTCATGTATGGATAAGTGTGATAATTTTCTTTGGTATGTTATGTTGCAACACCATTAAGTCACCACAAGACTAAATAAAGCACGGTTAGCTCCTACGTTTGTATGGCGTGGGTTATTGTTAATAGGATACGTTTGACGCAACTTGGTTTTATTCAGGAAATGGCGAACAGTTATAACAACATCCCGACAAACAATATTTCTTTACAACAATACAGTCGTATTTATCACTGTATTGTCTTTCTCCAATACAATCTATTCAGCTCTTTATGCAGACAAAAATAGAATGCCTGGCTTTGGGGACAACACTTTACTATACGGCGTTACGCTTTGTTTAGTTCTAGTCACGTCACAGTTTAATTGACGTCAAGCTGTTACAGCTGATCAACGAAAACGGTCCCACAACAAAGAAACAGATTTCTTAAATCAAATATAATCATTTTTTACGAGGTTACTCATAGCTTTACCAAGTTCTATTGCGTAATGCCTATCTTAATACAAACAATGAATGAAACAACATTCTTGAATCACCCACTGAGGTGACGCGCACAATACAATGATTCAACTCTTCACCCACTTTTCAAAAGCACTTATTGGCATATACGAGCTTTTGATGTAAACGGTTTTCAATATCCTGACTGTATATATACAAACCGAGTCGCGGACACTCGTTATATTTATGCCACGCAAGGCGTTGGTGCCTGACTAACGAAGTAGAACATTGTTGTATGTACAAGCAGAAATACTGTACTGGATATTTACCTGCATTTCATGAACTCAAAAAGCAAAGTTTCAAATATTGTTCGGATCTTTTTGCAATATAAACCTATGAAAACAATGCAATTCACTGCAACCAACCTTACGCCGCTCTGCAATACAGCATTCATTTACTTATTCTAATTATACACAATACGTTACTCATAACAGCCGACTAACTAGAGTCAGGCCTGTCTTATAAATTTGTTACCGAATATTTTAGTTTGTAGTAACTTCGCTATACTGCTTGACTGTTTAGTTTACTGTGTTCGGATGACAATGCTGATACTGTGACTAAATCGAGTGTCTCTGTACTTATTTCTACTGCACGTTCTACACGGAAATAAAACTCTTGTTCTTACGTCACCGGAGGCAACTAACCACCCGGCTATGAGACCACAGCACGAGACTCGACTGGCGTTATATGTTCGCACCCACGCAGTTGAGAGAAACGCCGTGATATCTAACCAATCATCTGCGCTCAGCGCGATGGACGGTACATAAATTGCTATGAACCTGTTGTTCTGTTTACGCCATATACTCTTGGGATTTTCAGAAACGGTAAGAGCTCTTTAGCGGGTTAACTCTGACATTATGCGGCGTTTAACCAAATTACTGCTACAAATTCGTAGAGATAAATCAGCCATAAATAAGTCCAATTAATCGATCTTTATTCGAATACTTCTAACGTTTGATTATCGAGCTGTAAAACGCACCTCTTCGTTTTAAAGACCAGCCGTGCTAAACTAATTACTCTGCGCTCACAGACGTGCCCAGCAGCGGCGAATGTTTCCTGGGCGCAGAAAAGTTGGTTTATAATTTACCGAAGTCCACTTTTCACGTTTCAAATGCGTGACAAAAAAATCACAGACCAGTTTCCTGAAACTGCGAGCAAAACAATTCAAATCTCGAACCAGTTGCTGCGATGCGCAGTTGGCAGTTTTATCGCGGCGATTGATGCGTGTCGAAAATCCTAGAACCTTTACATGTTAAACACCTCTTTATTTTTTATGCGACAACTATGCTATACCATCTTACTTAGTACATGTAATTCTGACCTCTCTGTAGCAAAACCGTGATCTGATGTATGTAGTGTGCATTGCGTCACCGAAACCAAATGCTTCCTTCTTTCTATTTTAGATTGTACAATGTCTAAACACCGTAATACATACAATACAATGGTATTTGCTACAGCATTGTTGCATTGTTTCTTTATTAAGCGCGCAACAATAAAACGGGAATTGCCATGCTTGAAGTATAACCTCTATTCTCGTTGTACATACGGCAAAGCGTGGTCTGGTTTCACTCCAACAAAAATTGACCTCGGTTTTTGGAAGATAAGCTTCGGGTTTCGTTTGATCATTATTTTAACCCAGAAAGAAATATAAACTTCTCATGTGAAAAATTGCAGTATGTCCACCAATACCAATTACGCCCAGACAGCGGCTACTAACTGCGTTTACTCAGTTAAACACAAAATATAATGGGTAGGGGAAGATGGGACACCTTCAGCGCATAATATTGAATTGTCCTATTCATGTTTTAAACAATTGCCAACGGTTTATGAGATTCGTGAGAATACGTTTTTATAATTCTTTGTTTTTTTGTTTGTTTACTAAGTGGGACGAAAAAATGGAATGAAAAGGTGTTCCATCTTCCCCCTCCTTACTATAAAATAATATAGTAGGGTGAGGCAAGTTGGGACACGGGGTAGGATGGGATAGTTTTTAAAAATCTCCAACCGAAATTTAAGCGGCAGTGCTAGTTTCTTTTTAGCTACGTACACTTCATATGAATCCAACTTCTCAGCCGCACTATAAATTAACATATAATGTTTCGATTTGCAATACTAATATGTCAACTTCATACTTTATTTTTTGCTTGCAGAAGACAGAAACACTGTTATCGTCGCCCAAGTCATATTCTTATTTCCAACGTTTGTTATATATAGTAGGGTGGAAGATGGGACACCTGTTTATTCTATTTTTTTAACTAATTTGATGGTAAACAAAAAACACTGAAACAATTATAAAATCATATCCTCACAACTCCCATAGACCGTTGTTAATAGTTTAAAACGCGGTCAGGTTATTTGGATATTATGTACTAAAGGTTTCCCATCTTCCCCAACCCCACTATACTACATTTTTTTGTCAGGATACGTCATCTTTTTTTAAATAAACATGTTTGGAAGAATTTTTATACAGGTATCAAAATAGCCCACATCCACATCACATGTTATTAATAATATGGCAGCTTGGTGAAAAATAATCCAGTTTTGTATTCTGTTTTAGAAACAAAGTATATTTCTGGAATTATATACCTGTAATCTTACGACTTAACATAAATACGTTAAAAAACGATTGAAAAAAAAGAACGATATTTATTTCACTTTCGACGATATTTATTTCACCTAACAGTACAATACATGATTTCTGAAATTTTCTAAAATAGCTGACACAATAAAGAATTTTTGCTACAGTGTTCTAAATAATTGCATATTGTATTCAATAAATTAATTAAGCAATCCTTATTTTTTCAGTTTTATATAGGAGCCTCCTTAGGCTCAATAAGTAGCTGATTTATAGAAACATGATCAGGTTGTGAAACAACATAAGCAACAGCACGACCAATGTCATCGGGATCGAGTATTTTGCACTTACTACTTCCATCATATTGTTTTTGAGCCTAAAAAACATTAAAGTATTGGGGTAGCAAGAGACAAAATAAATTTATTTATTCATTCTTCTATACATTTACGCAAACATTTCCGGCACATGACATAGTGGTTAGCGCCCATGCCCCTAACTCTAACCCATTGGTTACTGGTTCAAGGTTTATCGCTGCTACCATTGTGGATGATTATGTTCAAGAAATTTAACGCCAATTTCTTTAACCAAGTTGACAAAATGGTTGTCTAAAGACTCTAAATGGGTGAGGAAAAGGTGTCAGTTACAAAGGGTGACCGCTCAACCCAAAGCAACATTTTTGTTGATCATACCACATTACCACATAAACTTGTTAGAGTTAGACAGATGAATGGACCCAAGTTATCAGACAAGAGAAAAAAGATTCAGTGGAAATAAGATTCATTATATTTATTAAATTCTTAAAATGAAAAAATTTTAGGGCCGACCCATACCTCTAAGTCAGTTGTATGAGACAAGATATTAGTTTTCACATCTCCTGGTTGAATGCACGTCACTTTTATTCCATGTTCCACCATTTCATGCCTCAGTGCTTGTGAAACACCCTCCACGAAAAATTTTGTGCCAGAATACACAGCTAAACCAGGAAAACCCTAAGATATATCAATTTATATTAAAACAGTAAGCGTACAAAGTGGTAAATGTTTTTAATAACAAATGATAATTGAATTAGTAAACATAAGTTTGTTTTTTTTATGTTGGTTTTACTTTTTGTGTTCTAAAATACCTTAGAAAAGTGAATGCAGGCACAATTGTTACAGCTATTTAAGAATCTTATTATACAGTTATCAAAATATGACAAAATCCAACAGCTAAGTAAAATCAGCAGACCAGAGGCTAACGAATTACCATGTATGTAACTTTGTGGGTCTTTTTTTCTGATTTCATGAATTTATAAAGCTTTGACTTAAAGTCATACATATATATTATTATAATGTTAATATGCTACCTGTAGTCCAGCATCAGAACTTGTATTGACAATATGGCCACGTTTGCGTTTGATCATACCGGGTATAACAGCCCCAATGCCATTTGTAACACCTTTACAATTAACGTCAATAGTTTTATCCCAATCATCCATCATAACATTGCTCATTTTTGAATACATCATTACCCCAGCATTGTTTACCATAATATCAACGGGTCCTAAGTTTTTCTCAGCAAAAGAAATAAGCTGCATAACCTGTAATGATAAAAGTGCATGTTATGGTTCAAATTTTGGTTAAGTCTTAGTTTTGAGATAAATACAGGTCAAAACACTGTTAGTCCAGTGATGTGGCACAGTGGTTAGCTCAGTAGTACTTCATGGGTTGACTTAGTTTTCAGCCATTGTTAAACAAATACTACATATATGGTAACTCCTAACTAGTATGAAAGTAACTTACTTTATCCTCGCATGGACGAAAAAACGACAGTCATTAAAACACGGGTGTTAATACACCTCGTGCCAGCTTACAAGCTACCATGAATGTAGCTTTGTTTACCTGTTCTCGGTTAAAGGCAGGTGCGCTAATCACTTTGCTATGGTGCCGGTAAGTGGGACATAAGTTTTAAATCAGAAACAGAAGGTGTTATTACGACTGTTGCTGCCCGCATACAAAAATAAACAAATGAAATTTGTTTAACAATTCATATGTTTCCACCAGACCTGTTCTCTCACTGTGACATCACATTGGAAAAAAGCAGCTGTTCCGTTGTTCTTTTCTATCTCAGACTTCAGTTCTTCTAATTTACCAACATTTCTTGCAGCAATACACACCTATATACAAGTGGCATAACATAAATTTTATTAAGTCTTTAAAGTGCCCCTGAAGACATTTTTTGGGAAGTTTTGTCTAAAAGTGTATGTAAATTTATCAATGTCAAGTTTATCAAAACCGGTTGCATATTTTTGACTTTAAAAAAATAATTTTGTTTGTATATTTATATTTATAATGTAAATGTTCATAATTAAAATATTTATCCAGTATTTGTTGTTTTATGATAACAGAATGTCAGAATCTTAAGGCCAATTTTTGTAAGTAGAAGAATAAACTTAGAATAAATCAATGCAAGTTTAATAAAAAATGTATATGGTCCTGTGGGGTAAGATAGGACACCTTTAGCACATAATATCCAAATACCCTGATCGTGGTTTAAACAAATAAACAACTGTCCATGGGAGTCCTGGGGGTGCGGTTTTAATGTTCTTTGTTTACCACCAAATAGGACGAGAAAATGGAATGAAACGATGTCCCATCTACCCCCACCCTACTATATATACATAATTTAATAAGGTTACTTTTGCTCCTGCATTTGACAGGTGAATCGCAATCGATCTTCCAATACCACTTGATGCACCAGTTACAACAGCAACTTTCCCACTCAATGGTTGATTCGCTGTTGCTAAACAAGGAACATTAATTATTTGAATTAGAAGGTTGGTTTATAGATATCACTTACCAAATTTACCTGACATTATTTATTTTAAAGAGATATGTTTCTGTTATTAATTATTATTCGTGTCAGCACGCATTTAGGCTTTGCTTGATAAGCAAAATTTGTACAACATTACCATAAACTTTTTTTCTTCTTCTCTCATTTTTATTTTGCGTTGTTAAGTTCTAATAAACAGCTATTTTGCAAGAGTAAAAGAGAATATGACATAATAAAAAAATGGCACACGATTTTGTATTAAAATGACTATTCTAAACTCTTTGTCTAGGGAGATTCCCAAAGCAGAATGTTTTTTTTAAATTACCTAATATTAAACAGGCATACTAACGAAAAATCAAAACTTGTATATGGTACTGTAGGAAAAGATGGGACACACAGGTATCGCAGTTTTAACAAAACGAAACAGTCTTTGAAAAAAATCGCGTCTAATAATACTCAATACTCACATGGCCGGCAAGGAGATAGCAAAACATTTCTTTTCGTTAAATTTGAAAGGTAAAATCGAAGAAGGCCTTTATTAAGACTCGGATAATTATCTTTAATCGCTGCTTTGAAGTTCGTGACGTCGAATGTTGTATTGTAAGAAAATAGAGAGGTGTCCCTGCAGTAATAAAAAGTTGATACTCGGATAAATGGATGACTGCTAGGCAACAGTACAGTCGTTCTAATACAAGTATTCTGTTTTATAAACCTCGCGCACGCTTACCAGTTATATGTAACTTTGTGGGCGGTCGTTTTTTTTAAACCGATGTATATGTTTATTTATGAACAACCTTTAACGGACCACTGGGTTGAAGCAACTGCCTTTAGGTGTCCTCCAAAGACACACACTCCCACAATAGTAGCAGCAACGAGCTTTGAACCCGAACCTTAACACTAGAGCAGAGCACGCTTGTTTTTAATATTTTTTGCACAGAATAAACCTTGTTGAAGTGACGCTTTCGAGCATTTTTCTGACATCCCTATGTCCAGGGACTGTACTCGTATCCCGAATTAGTTCCACTTTACTGCACCACTTTTCCATTGATACCAACTTTAAATTGTAACCATACTCCGTATTCAGCCAGTGAAAAAATGATCTGAAATTTTTCAAAGTTCAATTGACAAAAAACTTCAAAAATTAAAGTCTTATACCTGCCGGTAATGTTTTCTGGTTGCACAATGTGGAATATTTTATTCACTGACGCTTGTATATCCTGTGAAAGCTGAACTATCGCAGAGCTGACGAAATCTACAGGAGTCATTTCAATTTGCCAGTCTACATCCGGCCAAGCAGAAATCTGCAACGAAGCTCGCAACACCAGTAATATAAAGTCGGTCGGGTTCCAACCAGCGTTCTTTCGGTCTCCCGATATATTTCCTGTACATAAAGTTTTACGTAAGAATAAAAAACTGTAATGTAAATATATTTAGTAAAATGGGGAAAGATTGGAGACTTTTTATTCTATTTTCTTAGCATCCTGTTTGGTAGTAAACGAAGAAAATTCAATGAATGATTAAACCGTATCTTCACGACTCATGTACACCGTTTTTATTTGTTTAAAACACGATACTTGGATATTACTAGCCAAAATTTTCCCGTCTTTCCCCATCCTACTATATATTTTAAATCGTAAACGTGTTATTGACGACTGTCATTTGATCGCTATATTGTGTTTTTTTGTTCTAACTACTTCTTCGCTACACCGTACTCCAAGGGATAAATTACAATTATAGAGTGGGGTAAGATAGGATACTTTTTTGTTTTAAATTTTAGTCACGATTAAAAAAAATATAGGATTTAGGTGCTACGGTTTTCCCAACTTACCCCACTCAATAGTTAAAAATTTTATTGATAATGATATTTCCTTCAAACCTATTCGGTAAATTGTAATCGGCAATCCTTGGTCTTTCGCCTTTAACAACAGTTTCTCAGCAACCCATTTAGTTTGAGCGTAGCCTCCCGTCAATAGCTGTCCATCTTCTTCCGTTGTTGGCTCTTCCTTGCACATAACCTAAAACATAAACCGTTACAAAAACGTACAACAAGTTTAAACCGGTGTCGTCACACAGTGACCAGCAAGCCTGTGTACCTAGGGGTACGGGTTCAAGGCCTGTAGGTGCTAGCATTTTGGGCGTATATGTCCTTGAGCAAGACACTTAATAGCAATTACTCCAACCCAGTGTTCAATAATTGGTTCTCTGAATCGTCGGTTATACATTAAAAGTCCGAAAATAGTTATTCACAAAGTTACATACGTGGTAAACTGTAAAAAGCAGACATGAGGTGTATGAAACAGATCTACTTTATATTATATAACAACTGTCGTTGTCCTGCCGCCACGCGAGGACAAAACAAAATGTATTTATTTATTCACTTATTTCGTATTTATTTTAAACTAACCTGGTTATTTGGGAACACCGCGTTCGTACTGATGTAATGTAGAGGTTTGATCTTTCCTCCTTGTGAGAACAGCAGCACATTCCTGGTTCCAGTCACATTAGTTCCTTTCAAAGCTTCATATGGATATAAAAGGTTGACATACGCAGCCGTGTGGATGACGTAATCTATCTGAAAAGTTTACACTATGTAAAAAAATTACTCACTCAAACGGTATTATATAGAACTGTGGGGTAAGATGGGTTAATGTTAGAACCTAAATCCTGGATTTCCTAGTCTTGTTTTGAACAATTACGAACGCTGTTTTAAGAGTAACGGGAAAGATAATGAGCACATGTCCCATTTTACCCCGTCTCTATTATACTAGGTTTTTACCTCGTATGTTAAAAATGCATAATCTTCTTCGGACAATCCTAGATGAACCAGAGCGACATCTCCAAACAGAACGCTCACTCGTTTATTAAATGCCTGCGCAACAAACACATTGTTAACATTAAAAGTTCAATATTATAACATGTTATATTTTATACCTTTAACAAGTCGCGATCCTGACTGTTTTGTTTTGAAAATGTTTCATAAAACTCAAGGTTTTCGATAAGTCGTTCCTCTCCGGTTTTATCCGGTAAGCGACGGACAAGACAGTAAATTTTAACCTGTAATGTAAGAATCTGTTGAGTCATAATGTTTTATTCCACACAACAAAGTAGGGCGGGGAAAGATATAACACCTTTAGCACATAATATCCGAATATTGTGTTTTAAACAATTAACAACGGTCTATGAGAGTCTCAAGGATACGGTTTTATGACTTTTTAAAGGTTTTTTTGTTTACTCCCAAATAGTTAAAAAATATCTCCCATTCTTTTATATATCAAAACTAGTAGCAGCTGAGGGTATGGTGTTTCAAAAACGTAACCAACAAAATAGACTTTAATATAATTTGAGACTGACGGTGCCCTTAGGTGAAATATATATATTTCATTATACAATTGGTTGGACCTGATTTTTGCAGGTTCCATTTTCGTGGCGTTAGAAACTCAGTATTATAACTCTTTACATAAGAACCGTGCAACTCTATGAGCACCAGATCAGGGTCAGCTTTGCGAATTTCTGACAGTCATTAAATAGCAGGTAAATAATACCTTGGTATGAAGCAACAGTTCTTTCAACAAGAAAGCTCCCAAGAAACCCGTAGCACCAGTTAACAACACTCTTCCTCGGCGAAACTGATTTCCAAATCTTAAAGATCTCCAAAAAGCTCGCAATTGGATATCAAGGTTCACCTGCCCAGTAGATAGACTTTGGACTTCAGAAAGAAGATCTATTTCACCACTTTTGACTCTGTAATAACAAAAAAATTGTAAATGACTGTAAGGTACATTGTAATGAACTGTTATTTTGCTGTTTATGCCCCTTTTGCTGTTTATGCCCTTTCATTAAAAAACATAATCTTATGCTATCGGTTTTGCGGAGATAAAAAAAGTATGCTAATTATGTGAAAAACGTAAATAATGAACTTGAAAAAATGGAAATAAATGTGTATGGTTTTCTTACTCTTCTGGTTCATTGCAGTCCAAGAACTTTGCAAGTTCAACAATGGTAGGATGGGCGAATAGATGTCTCATCGTTATCTCTTTCTGAGCAAACCTTTCTCGAATTTTCCCAAGCAAGCGAGCAGCGAGCAAAGAATGTCTGTAAAAAATAGGCTACTTTTATTTTCCAAAGCAATTTTTCGTATAGTACTATGAGGTAAGAAAGTATAGCGTTAGAACCTAAAACCCATATTCCCTGTTCATGCATTCAACAATAAACCACGTTTTCTCAGAGTTGCTTTAGATTTTTAATATACATGAAGCAATTTTAATGCACTGCAGTTACCCTCCAAGGTCGAAGAAGCTTTCCTGTACATCAATAACTTCCATTTGAAGAATTTCGCACCAAGTTTCCTCCAAAAACTTTTCGGTTTCTGTGACCGGCTCTGTATGATCTTCCGCCAAGAAACTCACTGATGGTCGCCTAGAGTTGACATCAGGAAGAGCTTTCTTATCCAGTTTACCGGACGCGGCCAGAACTGGGATGCTATGGAGAATGCAATGTTCACGCGAATAGAAAAATGAATGAATGTAAAGTTAGGGCTATATTTAGTATGGCCATCAATAAAACAACAATATATACCTTTGAAGAAATATGTAATACGATGGTATCATGTAGAAAGGCAGTTTGGTTTTGAGAGAATTCCGAATTTCTTTTTTGGTCACTTCACCTTCTGGTACTATATATGCAACCAGCTGCTTGTCTTGGCCCTCTTCGCCAATCGTCATCACCACACATGCGTTCACTTGTTCAAGGCCCATAAGAGCCACTTCTACAGCCTGAATCAATGTTGATATACCAGGGTTAGGAAAGATGGGACATTATTTTCAATCTTTTTTCTCGGTTCATTCGGTAAACAGTAAGTATTTACAGAACTTTACCCCGGTGAATATAAAAGAGCGTCGTTAATTGTTCAAAACACAAGAAATTAAAGGATTTAGGTAAATTTCGTCCCACAGTGTACTATAAGTTTTTACTTAAGCGCTTGGATTTTTGGTTTCGACAAGTATTTTTTTCAGAAGCTGTTCCGTTTTTTGAAACTTTTGTAGTAGCTTTAGATTACATTTAAGAGTTTTAATCTGTCTAGAAATTTTCATTTTCCGTTGGTATATGTCGCTTTAATAAACTAGAAAATATTTGCACTGCATTACTTGTACCTTGACTTCGATGCTGTAACCCCGAATCTTCACCATCGTGTCGCATCTTCCACAAATCTCAAGGTTTCTGTCCGATCGTATTAATCCCCAATCGCCAGTTCTATGAATAATGAATGAATGTAACTTACTTTATCTTCGATGAATGGTCGGAAAACGACAGTCGTTATAACACGGATTTTCTGTTTCATACACTTCATGGCAGTTTTTGAGTTAACACGTATGTATAACTTCGTAAGTGTTTTTTTTTTTTTTTTCTTTCCGTATGGCATTAAGCTTAGACAACCTATTAGTAACCACTGGGTTGGAGCAATTACCCTTAAGTGTATTGTCCAAGCACATACGCCCACACCGGTAGCAGCGACAAGCCTTGAACCCATACTCTCTATGATTAGAGACAGAGCGCCAACCAAACTGCAACGGCGTTGGACAATTAGCACGAAAATTAAATTATTTAAAACAGCCCAATATATACGTTAAGGCGATAACTACTGAATATACCTGTACAGAATATCCCCAACTGCCGTACTAACATTTTTCGGTCGTTTAATAAATCGAAGCTTGTTCATTTCTGGCCTGTTCAGATATCCCCTTGCTAATGTCGGACCTCCGACAAAAATCTGGGAAACATCAGTTATAATTCAACTGTATATAGTAGGGTGCGGTAAGATGGGACATTTTATCACTCTCTTTTCTTGTCGTATTAGTAGTAAACAAAGGATTTTTTTGTAACACGGATGTTCTGTTGCATACACTCCATTGTCGTGTATAGGTATTGTACCACGTATATGTAACTGACAGTTCAGACAACCAATTAGCGACCATTGAATTGGAGCAATTGCCGTTAAGTGTCTTGAACAGAAAAACATACGCCCACAACGGTAGCAGCGATAAAACTTGAACCCATAACCTCTAGGTTAGAGGCAAGGCTCACTATTGTGCCATGGCGCAAAAAAAGGCCAGTGAAATTGATAACATAATGCCCACCTCTCCCTGCATCCCAATAGGCTGAGGGTTTCCCTCATCATCCAAGATGACAACATGGATGCCAGGACATACTGATCCAACCGGAGCAAATTTTCTCTTCTTTGTTTCTTCCATTTCATCTTCCATTTTGATAAAACGATTCAAATCCGATGTCGCAACGTCATGGCATTCTGAAAAATAAATAAACGTGGGGTAACATGGGACTTTAGCACCGAAATCCCATATTTCCTGTTTGTTGATTCTTGAACAATTAATAAAAGTGGCTTAGCTGTACGCTTATAAATTTCTGTTGGCCCCATCTTATCCCACATATAAATATACCTAATGCGAGGGTTTTGTTTAATACACATCGTATTAATTTACGAGTTATACCACGTATGTTACTTAATGATAGATTATGTTTAGGTATAATTGCATACGCCGATAATTGTTGGTATATTAAACTTTTTGAATCATCAATATACTAAATGGTTTAGAGGCGAGGCTCTATATCACTACTATAGGCTACACAACAGCTGCAAAAATGCCCAACAAAAGTTTGTACAAGATTTTGAAGTTACCAGATATACTGTATAGGTTGTAGAACCGAATCCATGGCAAAATGGAAGTACATCGATCAAGCAATGATGACGTCACTACTTCTCCGCAAAACCAAATAACTCTGTAACAAAATAACTGTAATAAATTTCACAAATCCGGCGCTGATCAGGTACCCATAGAGTTAAACGATTTTTGTGTATAGGAAATGCGGTAAGGATCTGATGCTCCAAAAACGTAACAGATAGAAAAACAAGTGCAATCAAATATATAATGAATTTTCGCCTAAATGGCATCGTCAGTCTTATTTTCAAACAGAAAAAAACATAAAAATATATGAGTTTCACTGGTAATGTGTTTGAACAGATCTAAAGGTTGAACCATTTATCTGGTGCTATGCCCATTGTACATTTTACATGAAGTAATGATATAAGTATAAATTTTATTTTGTTTCATGTACGTAAGTGTACATAGGCTTTGATTTACCCATATCCGTGTTTTAACAACTGTTGTTTTACCGTTACTATACCCATCTTTTTGGTTTTGTAAACTTTCCCGACCTTCGTTATCGTGACCAAAGTTTCAAAATAATTTATATTTATTCAAAATTAAAAAATGTAATTACTTTTTCCGCAATGGCGGATTATTTCACAACTCACTTGAGCGTAGAAAAGTCGCTGATGTTTAGATTCTGCGCATCGAGCACAGTCTCGAGTAAAGACGGAGTAAATAAGATTCTGGTGATTGAATGTTTCTTTAAAAACCCACTGAGTAATAGAGGGTCGTATATAGCTGTATCTGGTATAACGTACAGTGGTACTCCCTGAAAATAAACGGTAACATATAGTAGGGTGGGGAAAGACGGAACCCTTGTTAGCACATAATGTCCAGACATCCCGATCGTGTTTAAACAATTAACAACGGTCTATGGTAGCCGTGATGATACGGTTTTATAATATTTTGAATGTGCTTTATTTACTACCAAATGGGACGAGAAAATAGAATGAAAAGGTTTTCCATCCTCCTCCACTCTACTACCTAAGAGTAATTTTAGAATTTTTTTTGCGCCTACCTTTAATAATGGTCTTAGCATTTCCCAAACAAAGAAAACATTGCATGCCACTCTGTCGCCGGTTTCAAATGGGCAGATAAGGTGGCGCCAGGTGTAAGAGTAAACTGCACCTCTGTGTGGGCACATAATGCCTGCGTACATACAAACACATTTATGTCGTTAAAAGGCAAGGTTCAGTAAATCACATAGTAAAGTGAGGCAAAATGGGACTTCGTTTACCCCCCTTTCTTATCATATTTGGTAGTATAAAAATAATGTTTATAGAGTACAGTGGGGAAAGATGGAATACCTTTTCATTCTATTTTATCGTCCCATTTGGTAGTAAACAAGAAAAATTCAACAAATTATAAAACCATTTTCCCACGACTTCCATAGACCGTTGTAAATTGTTTAAAACACGATCAGGTTATTTGGATATTATGTGCTAAGTGTTCCGTCTTACCCCGCCCTACTATATAAAAATTCTGCGATTCCATGAGAGCGATGGTAATTGATCAAAACACGATCAGGAAATATGAGATCTAAGTGCTAACGGCATCCTATTTTACCCCACAGTACTAGAAGTCTTTTTTTCGTACCTTTGGGTTTTCCTGTTGTGCCAGAAGAATAAACAACGTAAGCCAGATCGTCGAGTTGAACTTTCGGTCTTGTTAAATCGGCACCACCCGTCACCGCATCCCTATTTTCTTTATCCAATTTCTCCTTCCAGTTTTCATTTAAAACAAGCACCGTTTGTTTTTTATCTGTAATATACATATTTGTCTGAAATTTGTACTGAACAAAATATAGCACGAAAAAATGTTGTTTGCATTTTCACCTAAAACTCGTTTCTGCATTTGCGGGTTTGTGATAATACAAACAGGTTTCGCGTCACTGAATATATCCTCTAACAAAACATCAGGGTAGGACAAATCAAGAGGCATATACGCTCCACCTGTAAAAAATAAAACGTAAATTTTAAATTCCCAACCAAGCCAAATAGCCGTGTATATAACCTGCTTTCAAAATGGCTATATATGAGATTACATAACCGACACAACGCTCCATAAAGATGCCGACACTTGAATCGCGAACAACACCCCGGATTTGGAGAGCGTCCGCAAGTACATTGCTTGCTTCGTCTAATTCCTGAAACGTAAGTGTGACGTCATCCCCAACAACTGCGACTGAATCAGGGGTCGCCCTGGCTTGCCGTTGAAATATTTCATGAAGACAACCCAATGACTCGTACCTAAAAACACATAGGTTTATACTTTTGGAAGAAAAGTGGGTTTAGTACTGAGGGGTACGATGGGATACCGTTATCACTTAAATCCTGTATTTCCTAATTAGGTTTAAAAAATAAACAAAGTTCTTTTAGAGTCGTGCCGGGACTACGGTTTTTATATTTCTGAAAATATTCTATGTTTACTACTAAGTATGCCGAGTAAGGGAAATAAAAACATCTCATCTTATCTTAACATAATATACATGGTGCATACACCCATTTTCTCACTAAATAGTTCTTTTCATTAAACGTTTACTAAAGTAAGGTGGAGGAAAATGGGACACCTGTTCATTCTACTTTCTCGCCCAATTTAGTGTAAACAAGAACATTCAAAGATTTATAAAACCGTTTTCTCTACCTTGCGCCGTTGTTAATTGTTTAAAACACGATCAGGATACTTGTATATTATATGTTATAGGTGTCCCCTCTTACCCCACAGGACTATATATTATTTTACAGCAATATCCGTGCTTACTTTTCTAATTCCTTTTCCCAATCCATTTTGAGATAGCGGTACAGTTGTTTTTACTTGTAATTCTATCGGTTAAAGTAACCTATAGAGAAAAACGTTGTTTAGGTTTTATAACTGACATGTACGGTCTAAAACGGAAGTCCGGCGAAAATGAATACAAACGGTATTTGCGTCAAATACGAAACAAAAACTGAAACACTGCAAAATATCACACCTGCTTCCAAATTGTCATTAGCCGTTATAGTCCGTTTGCCTG
The DNA here is from genome assembly GCF_009617815.1 of Ciona robusta. Lineage (NCBI taxonomy): Eukaryota > Metazoa > Chordata > Ascidiacea > Phlebobranchia > Cionidae > Ciona > Ciona robusta. Next base: position 2,721,993 of record NC_143243.1, on the reverse strand, counting down.
AATGTTATTTCCCGTTTTTACCTGACGTTATGAAGTTATATATGTATACCAGAACGAGTTTCATCTGCAAATCTACTGTTTACTCTCAAATGTGACTGTTTGTTTGGACTTTGTATTCAGTCCAAAGACCAGAAGCATGATGTCACAACTGAAACACTTACTGAAAATTAGGACAACTCTCTACCAGATAAGCTATTTTTGAACAAGCTTCTTTGAGCAGCAATTGTGAAAACCACGTTGTACAACGTGTCGTTTAAAAACGTGATCAAATTTTCACGGTTGCTGGTTTTAACTTTCAGAATGACGCAAGCTTTAGCAATCGTTTGCGAAGTTGTTTATTTAATGCAAAACAGCTGTGAATCAATCTATAGGAACAAAGTTTGCATTATTAAAAGAGAACTCAACAAAAATCGCCCAAATAAAAAAAGGGTTGAAGATTATCATAAAAACCATTTGATAAACTTAACAATTTGTTTTTATAATGCTCTTATATTTTTGGCAAATAAAACATAAATTATGTTTCCAAATTTCACACTCGATTTATTTAGAACATCTTGGCCTACTAATATTCTCGAAGGGTATAGGTCAAAGATCGCCATCACCACTTAGACGCCTACCCTTCGCACACAAAATTTGGTTTACTTGTTTGCGCAATTTAAATCACGCTGACATGAAGTTAAACAAAGACTTTTTCCACCATTGATTACTGATTAACAAGGACTGTATGTTACATGTATTAATCCTTGGTGTGTCTCGTTTACATAGGGTGGTTTAGCTATAATATGAATACGTTAGCATGTTAACAACTGCTGTTTTGTCGCTATATCTTATCTTTCCGTTTAAAATATTTCTAAATCCTCGCTACCGTAATCATGAGACAGTTAAAGTTATTATATTGTTCGTTGCAGAATAGTTTATGCATTACAATAGGGCAACGATTTTTGAATAAAAATGGTCATGTTTTTTACCGTTGTGTTTTTGTTTAGAAGTTTATATATAGAGTATAGCAATTTTGTATTAGCATAATGGCTTCACCTCTTTTCGGAAAATGGAAACTGGAAAAAAGTGACAATTTCGACAATTATATGAAAGCAGTCGGTATACTGATTTTTAACACATGTATATTTTAAGAAATAAATTCACCGAGATAAGATATTCTAATTTAAATATTGTTCGGGTTCAGTCTACACGTATATACGCAATACAGTAAACTTAATGGCGAAAAAAACGTATATGACGGGTACAATATATACTATAGTATGGTGGGGTAAGATGGGACATTTTTTGTTGTCGCAATTGGTAGTAAAATATAATATTAGCAAATTTATTACTGTCGTCTCTAAACTCTAAAAGAGAATGAAAAAAGAGCGATGAAAAACTTTAAATCACAATCAGAAAGAGCTCTCTTTGAAGAGCGATGAAAACTTTAAATCACAATCAGAAAAACTATGAGATTAAAAGGTGCTAACGTAACCCATCTTGCCCCCCATCAGTAATCTATCTGTTAAAATGTAAACTGCAATACATAGTAAGTACAGCATAATAGATGCTTTTATGCTGCTTGTTTAATAAAATTAACCTTAAACTTCATCTTCAGGTGTTAATATTGCACTAAGAAAAATGGGCGCCGTCGTTTCTTCAACAAGCGAGATATCCGACGTAGGTGGAAACAAATTAAGAATCAACACCCAAAGTACTTTCAAATCAGCAGATGTTACTTTTCCTCTCGGTGAAGAATTTGAGGAACATACCATGGATGGTAGGGTTACAAAGGTAAAGTAAAATGCACAGATTGCTTCGATTGCATTGCCAGAGGGAGGTTTCATGGGCAAGAATAAATAGATATGGTTGCGCCAAGAACATTGACTTTGTTCGTTACTGATCTTACAGTACAAAAACCTAATACTTAACTTTGCCATGTGGCGGCACATATCCACTCACAGTTGTCTACGAATAATCCTGTGACTTAAAAGCATAATGTAGAGTAAATACTTTGGGGTAATAGGCCAATCTCTAAATCTTAGGACCCATGCCGTGCTACCCACGTAGAGTAAAACAGAGAGACGAACACCTAGTTATAAGAGCAATAATTCATGATGTTAAAGTCTATCAGCATAGTACTGTGGACCAGGCATATGACTGTCGAGTAAGAAGGGATACCGGCAGCACATAAATTCTATGGTAGTGTGGGGGAAGATGATGGGACACCTTTTTATTCTATTTTCTTGTCGCATTGGCAAGAAAATTCGAAGAAATATAAAACCGTATTCTCATGACCCCCATGGACCGTTGTTATTTGTTTAAAACACGATCAGGATATTTAAATACTATGTGCTAAAGGTGTCCCATCTCCCCCCACCCTACTATATATTTCCTGAATGCGTCTATTTTTAGCAACGTTTATGTTTTTTTAGCAACAATTAGGAATGTTTTTATAGAGACGCGGTGCTACGGGTTTAAATTATTTTTAAACATTTTTCGTTTTACCATAAATTTTGTGTATAACGCAATAATATAATCCCTAAATGTGATGTTAATATTTTTTTCGTTTAAGACAACCATCGTATGGGAAGGCAACGATAAACTACATCAGGTACAGAAATGGAACGACGGGAAGAGAATTTGTACTTTGGATTGGATATACGTTGACGGTGGAATGGATTTGGTAAGTATGTCAAGGCCATTGTCGGCGTGTGTCTTTGGACAATTAACGGTAGTTACTCCAACCCAGTAGTCACTGATGGGTTGTCTAAATTATCAGCTAAACAGAAAAACCAATCACTCTCAACTTGCATACGTGTATTAAAGCGTAAGCTAGCACGAGGTGTGTGCAACAGAACACCCGTGTTATAAGGACTGTCGTTTTCCGCCACGTGAAGATAAAGTAAGTTACATTTATTGATTTGTTTAACCGCTTGGTGATGCTGTTTGCATCATTGTTGTTGAATATACACTGCACTTGCTTACCCTTGCTACTTGTGTATATACGTAGTAGTTAACTTCCTGTACTTTTACAGAGACTGGAATGTGACGGAGTTGTGTGCGTACGCCATCATTCAAAATGCTGAATTAATAAAGCTGTTTAAACAATCCACTGTGTTTGTTTTAAATGTCTATTCTGTGTTCTACAGTTTGTAAATGCATGAACATATCAGTACAACGGTGACATCACATCAAACTTAAATGCAATGTTTTGTTAAAAAAAACGTGTAAATGGTCATTTCGGCTTAATTATAGTTAAACGCGTTTTTCATGTTTGCGTTTATAAGCTCTAGGCGGCGTGCTATATATAAGAATTGTATAGTCGGTTTATTGCGCAGTATATACTGTGATTTTTCGTCGGTCCATATACCACCTTAATGAATGGACTACAAGTCTTTGTTTTCCCTGTACTCTTACGTTGCATGGAGAGACTCGATTATACGTTATGTGGCGGAAACGCGGGCCGTTGGTTGTTTCATTCTGCTGTGAATCATACAGGCCTGTCATCGGTGTGCATTTTACATGCATTTTACTGGAATAGCAACGCGGAAATAAAGGTAACGTTCGATATAGTAATATACTCTTGTTTTAGAAAAGTGGAATATTGGTATTTAGACATACGTAAGTGCTACATCGTCACGAGAAACCAGAATGACTATAACTTTGCTGCATGATATCAATTGGTTATTCCTTTAGGACTTAAATACTTTTATAAGTTGCGTAGTAACAAGGAAGTAGTAGCAACCAAAGTTGCAACGAATTGATTGAGTAATTAACGCAATCATTTCAGGCGGCTGATGGTGTAAAAGGTTTGGATGCGTTGTAGATTCAAGTTTTTTCAAGGAATATTACACGTAAAAAAGAAGATCTAGATTTTGGGTAAAAATGCAGGTAAGGCTGTATAGTTTTAAAAATTCTTTATAGTACAGTGGGCTAAGATAAGATACTGTTAGCAGGTAAACCTCGTATTTCCTTGTGGTGTTTTCAACCATTAACAACCATGTTCCACGGCTATGGTTATGTAATTCCGTGAATTTTACCAAATGGGACAGGAAGAGAGAATAAAATATAATATAGTAGGGCGGGGGAAGACGGGACACCTTTAGCACTTAATATCTAAATATTCTGATCGTTTTTTAAACAATTAACAATGGTCTATAGGGGTCGTGAAAGTGCGGTTTATAATTCTTTTGGAAGTTCTTTGTTTACTACCAAAATGGGCCGAGAAAATGAAACGAAAAGGTGTCCCATCTTTCCCTACCCTACAATACATCTTACCCCACGGTACTATACTTTAAATGTAACCGAGATTGTCTCATTGTAGCCAGTCAAAATAGTCGTCGTTGGAGACGGAGCTGTCGGAAAAACATGTATGTGCATTACTTATGCAAACGGGGTATTTCCTAGTGACTATGTGCCCACCATATTCGACAACTATGCAGCAACAAGCACGTTTGAGGGAATTTCCTATAACTTAGCACTCTGGGACACGGCAGGACAAGAAGAATATGACAGGTGTGTTTAGGGAATTAAAAAAGCAGTCGCAGTTTCCTATAACTTGTTAAACAGTTGCAGTTTTTATGATTAAAAAAATAAATTAACTTTTTTTATTTTTCCGTGGCGGGGCAAGGAAAAATATTTATATCACGCGTGTTCTGTTTTATACACCTCGTATACCAGCTTACGAGTTACCGTAATAATGAATATTGGGCAAACGAGTTATTGTGATATTCGTACAATATGCGTTTACGAGTATTACAACGTATGTAACTTTGTGGGTGATTGTTTTTTACTATCTTAAACAAAATTGTGTCTTGTATGGTTGACGATTTGGACAATCCATCAGTAAATAAACGATTTTGGTTCTCTCGTTTCAGGTTGAGGCCGTTGAGTTACCCACGCACCAATGTTTTCCTGTTATGTTTCTCAGTCGTTTCCCCAGCTTCGTTTTTCAGCATTTCTTCAAAGTGGCATCCTGAAGTCAGTCACCATTCACCCAAAACTCCTTGTATTTTAATCGGAACAAAGCAGGATCTCAGAGATGACGAAGAAACCGTAAAAAAGCTGAAGAATACTGATTCAGCCCCGATTCGGTCAGTGATTTGGATTTTTTTTAAATGAGATTTATTTTTTGCATTTGACGGTAGTTTTAGGTAGTTGAAAAGTTTTAAATAAAATTCAATTTTGCGATTCCCCTATACTAGTTATAGTACTGTGGGGTAAAATGGGGATATTGTTAGTACACACATCCAGTAATTTATAATCGTGTTTTAACTCTTTTATTGTTGCGGGGCTCATTTTACTGTTACTAAGTGATACAAGAGGAAAGAACAAAAACTCATCTTGTCCCACTAAAGGTCTCATCTTAGCCCATCATGTTTCATCTTACACCACTGTATGTACCATCTTACCTCACAGTATGTTTCATCTTACCCCACTATATGTTCCATCTTACCCTAAATCATATGTTCCATCTTACCCCATCATAAGTCCCATCTTACCCTATATCATATGTTCCATTTTACCCCATCATAAGTCCCATATTACCCTATATCATATGTTCCATCTTACCCCATCATAAGTCCCATCTTACCCCACCCCACTATACATACATTAGATATGAACAAGGAGAAGCGCTAGCAAAGCAACTGGGAGCAGTCAAATACGTGGAGTGCTCTGCACTGAAGAAAGTAGGGGTAGACTCTGTATTCCAAGACGCTATTAGTGCAGTGTTAAACCCTGCTAAACCACCTAAACCAACGAAGAGGTGCGTGTTACTGTAAAGTGGAAATAAATATTTAACGCGGACATTATAAAGCTTAATAATATGTTTTTCTTAATGTTACTTTACTTTTCACAAATTTCCTAGTTCTAATACTTTTGTTCTTTATTATTCACGCTTTCTTTTGCTGTTTTTTTTCATTCGCACAAAATTTTACCAAAGACGTTTTTAACTACTGCTGTTCAATTAACCACAATCTTTTTATGTTTTATCTGAAAATTATATTCAAAGAAATAAAACAAAAAGTAGTTTTGTATACGTCACAGTTGTTAAGTTACACAAGCATAACATTAGACTGAAACTATGATTCATTTTGTTAAATTGTATACTTTACGATGCGAAGTCACGTCCTATGAGTACGCTACAATAAGTGACTCGAACAAAATGTTTAGTAATCAAACCCTAATTTGCATGAACCTATACAACTAATACCAGTGGTCTATAAAAACTGCATCACTGGCGTACGACCACAGCAATTTATAAAGTCCTATTCCACGTAGGATTGTATAGCATGCCTGATAGCTCGGGCATAGTACAAATATAATTTAGTCCACCAAAATTAAAATAATTTTGACTGTTTTAACCTAATGAGACAATTTAGGTAAATAAAACATAAAACCAGAAATGTGTTGTTTTAAAAAGATATTTTTGTTTGGAGTTTGGGAATTGTGTTAAATCATGGCTTTGACAGTTGTCATGTACGTAAGACTTTACAGAAACATTCTGCTGATTTTAAAATGAAGCCGCTTCCGAGAGAAAATTTTGAATCTTTATATTGTATATGCTCAGCTAAGTTCTTAAAAGGTCGCATATAAGTAAACGGAAACAGTGTTTGAAAACATATTAAAATTTACATGTGAGTATGTGAAACTACTACCACCCACAAACCACGCATTTTAAGTAACAACAAATCTGTACAGTTACTGTTTCTTCCCACACGCGTAAACAACTGAAACGATCAGTTGCTACTTGATGTAAGTAAGTCCTGAACAAACTTGCAGCTACATAGTTCAACAGCGATCAACGTGAAACCAAGCAGTTATGTAGTAGGGCGGGGAAAGATGGGACACCAGAACTTGATTTCCAAATATCCGGATCGTGTTTTAAGCAATTAACAACGGTGTATGAGAGTCGTGTGAATACGGTTTTATAATTCTTTAAATGTTTTTTTTTACTTCCAAATGGGACAAGAAATTAGAAGAAAGAGATGTCCCATCTGCCCCCATCCTGCTATATAAGTATACCAACAAACACATACATATAAAACAAATAGTAATATATAAGAACCTTATTAGAGACAAACTAAATGCACACACAAACTTAACTGCAGTACAACTGGCAAGTAACTCAACGGAACTGTAACGTCGTAATAGAACAAAATTGAGAGACGTAGGAACGCAGATTAGAGTACGGTGAGCACTATTTTATTGCATATTTGAATACAGTACAGTACAGTATACAGTACAAAACAGGAATAATGTACACAATAAAATTAATTTAGATACAGTGTGTAACGTTTAGTCAGCAGCAGATTTAATATCTTCCCCTTTTAAAGCTTCAACCTCTTCTATAACTTCCATGATCTGAAATATAAACGATTGATTTGTTTTTTATTTTAAAGGGAGAACAATGTTTGGTCACTAATAGGTTGTATATAGACAGGCATATATACCATACACACATTATCATGTAAAATTTTGTAAATGAATACAAGAACTACCAAAAAGTGGTGTATTAACAACGTTTTTGGAGTCGTGAGGTTTCGGTTTTATATTTCTGAAAAAATTCTTTGTTTACTAGCAAATGGTACGAAAAAAGGGAATAAATATGTATAGTAGGGTGGGGGAAGAGGAGACACTTTTAGCACAAATATATCTTAAAACAATGTTATCTTAAATCTTAAAACAATGTTAAACAATTAACAACGGTCTATGGGAGTTGTGAGGATATTGTTTTAAAATTCTTTGAATGTCTCTTGTTTACTACCAAAGGGGACCGGAAAATATAGAATGAAAAAGTGTCTCATCTTCCCCCACCCTACCCTATGTTGTGTAATACGTATCTTACCCAAACATAAAACACAGCTGCCCCCTCGCTCACTTCGTAAATATGTTGAAAATCATAATTTCCCAGCAGTTCTTTCACTCGAGCGGTGACGTCACAGCTGACGTCATCAGCTCGAAATGTTTCAATCAATCTCTTCAAACAGTTTCTTCCACCGAGACTCATTAGACGTTGTATTGACAACCATGTCTGTAAAATCGACAATGTGAATATCTGACGTACATTTTACCTAGTGATCACTACGAACTTTAATTTCATCTTCTTTTCTGACTTGCAAGAGAAGATACACACACATCATGACGTCACGAACAGCTTTTGGGGGCTTGGAGTAACTTCTTAACTCGGAAATGACGCTTTGTTTCATATTTTTCACGGACTCGCGCATTCGCTCTGCGAATGAAACATTATTTTAATACAAAATGTCTTACTACTTTCGACAAAGTACTGAACATTTTTTTACACTAAATGCGAATTTTTAACACAAAATAGTATAATAGTACTGTGGGGTAAGATAGGACACCTTTACCACATAATATCCAAACATCCTGATCAATACTCGAACGTACACCAACAAAAAATATATTACTGTGGGGTAAGATGGGATACTGTTAGCACCAAAATCATGAATTTTCTAATCGAGTTTTGAACAATTAAGAATGCTCGTTAAGCGTCGCTGGGCTACGGTTATATAACTCCGTAAATATTCTTTGGTTACTACCAAATCTTACCACGACCTATAACACAAAGACTAATTTACTGCACAAAGTAATGAACACAATTTTTTTCATAAAATACTAGTTAAACAAAACACAACCACCTAAGTTGATTTCCTGCTTCATCCGTTCTCGCGCTTCATATATTTCTTCTCGTAGTGCTACGTCATAGCCATCAAAAATCGCCCACTCAATCGCACGCTCCAGTTTCTCTATGTCTCGGTTCGTAATTGCATTTATCAAGTCTACAAAAAGTACATAACATTTTTTATCAAACAAGATTTTCTTTTCGTTGTAGTTACATAGTAGGGTGGGAAAAGACGGGACACCTTTTGCACATTATATCCAAATATCCTGATCGTGTTTTAAACAATTAACAACGTTCTATGGAAATCGTGAGGATACGATTTTGTAATTCTTTGAATGATCTTTGTTTACTACCAAATGGGATGAGAAATTAAAAGGAAACGGTGTCCCATCTTTTCCCACCCTATACTACAGGTAGTTAAAACTCTTGGATTAAATTGTATTATTTAATTTTGCTGTAGAAGTTTGTCTATATTACCATTATACTAGTTATAGTACACTACTAAGAAATATGAAATTTTGGTGCGAACAGTATCCCATTTTAATCCAAGTATTATATGTATTAAGTATAGGAAATGTAACAGTTTAACATTCATAAAGTATTTTTCTAATATTACAGTATTTTCTTAATGTGATACCATTCTTTCTTTTTTCTTTGTTGTTTTCGCTCTGATTTGTCAAAATAGCTTCGGTTGGGTTTATTTCATGTGTGTTACTTTTGCCCTCCAAGTCCACACTGCAGTAAATAAAACACGTTCTTTTTCTGTTTTATACATAGGCGTGTTTTAACAACTGTTGTTTTACCGTTACTACTACTACCCGTCTTTTCCCTTATGTAACTCTTCCGATCTCGTTATCGTGACCGAAAAAATACAAAATAAATTTCATTTATCAATACACTTACGGAGATGCACCTATCTCTAGTAAGATGTCATGAACTTCATCATAAAACTGACGCATTCTTGAGTGATGCATCACGGGTACTAATATTTATTCAGCCATACTACATTACCGTTGTATCTCTTATTGTACCAAACAGCCTTAACAGCACATAGTACTGCGGGGTAAGATGGGATACCGTTAGCACCTATATTTTATACTTCCTAATCGTGTTGACAACGTTTTTAGATTCGTGACAATACGGGTATTTAATTCTCTAAAAATTGTTAACTACCAAGTGGGACGAGAAAATAGAATGAAAACATGTCCCATTTTACCCCACCTTACTATATTACATTTTCCACTACGGTTATAAGCGCTTTGTTAGTGCACTAAAACTTTCCAACTGCTCAAGTGTGCTCGAACTTTCTAGAGTGCTTTTTATACGTCGTTTTTTACGATTACAGAAGCGATTTCCCAAACGAAGTTTAGTGTCGTATATAGGCCTTGAAAGTTTCACCAGCTAAGTTACCTTTTAATTTCACTTTCTTCTAATTCCTTCTTCGCTGCGGCTTCAGCAATTCTCTCATTTTCAACAAAACTTAAAGTTTCCAAATCGCTTTCAGATATCTCATCTTCACCTCGAACACTTAGCGATTCCTTTTCGCAAACAGAGAAAATTTGGGATACTTTCATCGGCTGTGGCGACACTTTTTCCTCCCACGCATTAATGGCGTTAACTTTAACCTCATCAACTTGAACTTCTTGTACTTCTGGTTTGTTTTGACAACATTTCAAAATAGTTGACCTACAAAAAAGTTTTAATTGTAACGTTTACAAATTTAGATTATCGTTATGAAACAAAAGTTTAAAATGGCGGTTTAAAATGATCTCGAACCCTATCTGTGGAACTCGAAACCTATCACTTTATTCTACTTACACATCTTTTTACAAGTCTTTTTAAACACACGTCTTTTTAAATACACGTCTTTTTAAACACACGTCTTTTTTAAATACACGTCTTTTAACCTAACACTAACCATGAATGAGCGGAGAGTCCGAACTAAGCAAAAGTAATTATATGTTTTAGGCGTGCACGCGACAAGTAATTATTATTATTTGTGTTCTTGCCTGCCAAAAGCGCGCACGGTTTAACACAGTAAAACTATAACACAGAATGTAAAGTTTCAAATACCTAACTTATTCTAAACGAATACAGCATATACTAATGTTAGGAAAACAGAATATTGTTAGCACTTAAATCCCATATTTCCCGATCGTGTTTTTAACAACTAAGAACGTTCGTATAAAGACGTGGAGCTACGGTTATATATTTGTTTAAATGTTGTTTATTTATTACCAAACGGGACAAGAAAATAGAATAAATGCATGACTCATCTTATACCCCTACTGTTGTAGTGCAAAAACGTATCCAAACACACAAGATAATGCAAAAAAATATGAACCTGTGCAATAAGATGAGAATCAACGTCTTCACTAAAAACAAGAGAATCAAACTGATAGATAGCACTGCAATCACGACTCCATCCATCCTTTCAATTTACTTGCCCTTTCAATTCATACTCGCAGTCGCTATATCACTGTCCATTGATCGTACGTACAATATTCATATGATACTGCATATAGGGAAGATGGAGATTTCCCAATTTTGACTGAGCGTTATTTTAATCAAGCTTTTTCCGGGTAGTCTGTCGAAACAAAATTACCCCCATAGGTCAAGCGAGTTCATGCACAGCGGGCGCGGCGCGCAACGTATTGTGACGTCACACATACGTCATTATAACTGACAATTGCAATGTTTGCAAAACTTAAAACGAAGCGGGTTTCTGTAATACTGCATTTATTTGATTCATAGGCAGCAATTTTGAAATATTTTTTTGTATTTTATAGAAATACAGAAGAATTTTTCACAGTATGTTGTTAAGAAAGAAAGCGCAAAAATAACGTGATTGTGAAAAAGCATCAGACAATAATATCTTCGTTACAGGCACTTCCAAAAGAAGAAATAAACGTAACAATTGTGAAAAGGTGAAATATCCCAACTCTGGCCTAAATCTTCCTTCACATGCCGTGTGAAGCTGTAGGACTTCACTTCACCTATACGTATAGAGCCGCGATGAACCTGACCTGGGAGTAGGACACTGAAACGTTGGTTCGCAAAAAAAATGACAGGAGACCTATATTGGAATTATAAGCGAAATTAAAGAATGAAAAGACAGAATACAGGAAACTATTTTTGATGGTGTTTTATTCTGAAAGTAATCGGTCGATGTCGCTGATAATTTGTTGAGTTTCTTTCATGTTGGGGTTGTTTTCGCAAGGTAATGTCGACGCTCGGGAAGTCATGGATAGGTAATGGGGTTTGGGGGCAACAATATTAGACGAGGTCTTACTGTCCGTGTCGCAATGTGTAAAAACAGTTGATGGACAAGACGAGTTGCCGGATAAATGGGAACTCGCGGGGCCGGTAGACGGCGCTGGAGATGCTGAGAGTGAATTCGGTCGAACGCCGATTGGCTTCTGGTATTCGTCTGTCCAAAGACCGTACTGTCTGCTTAGAACCCCGCTGTGGTAAACCTCGGGCTCACTGGACTGTGATAGCAAGCGTGACTCTGATGCAAGACGAGATAGACAGATGGAACGGCGCACGTTTTGCCGCATAACCTCCGGTTCATATTCATAGCCGATGGTCGACTCGAGCACAGGAGTGGTTTCCTCTATGGTTTCAAGAACTCGGTTGTATTCGCGTTGGAAGTCGATGTCACTATTCGCTTGGGTGAACGTGGGTTGAGTGTAACATGAGCTTCGTGAAACTTCGTTATCTGCACTTGCGTAATATTGACCTAAAAAAGTTTTAAAAAAATATCAATCTGAACGACAGCAAATATAAAACGCACTTTTGTATTCTATACAGACAAAACACTTGAATTATAGTAGATTAGTGTAAGATGTTCTATGGATTAACTCTCTTTTATAATCTCATTTGGAAATAAAAAAGGTAATCTACAAAGCTATATACAACCATATTGCTAGAACCCTAAAATAGGATTGTTACCTTTTAAAATACAAGATTAAGATATAAAAAAATGATGTGCAAATATTATCCATTTAACTCTATATTTCTTAATGCTGTACAATTTACCTTTAGTTGGCGAAGGCATCCAGCATGCATCACTGTGCCCGTATTTGTTGCAATCATCGGTACACCGAGAGCCCATACCACTAGACACCACTGCTTTCATGTTTTTGCTTTGAGAATCGGGGTTGACGTAAGAATAAGATGGAAGATAATCTGAAAATATTTTCTTATTAGAAATTAGAGCAATAGTCATTTTAAAATTTGCGGATATAAATATATCGCGAAATTTTATCCATAGTTTGATTGCTCTAACCCAGTGGTCACAAATGGGTTGTCCGAATTATCACCCATACAAAACAAAACAATCACTTACAAAATTACATAAATACATGGTAACTCATAAGCGAGCACGAGATGTATAGTAGGATGGGGGAAGATGGGACACTTTTAGCACGTAAAATCTAAATATCCTGATAGTGTTTTATACAATTAACAACGGTACATGAAAGTCGTGAAGATACGGTTTCATAATTCTTTGAATATTCTTTGTTTGCTACCAAATGGGACGAGAAAATAGAATGGAAAGGTGTCCCATCTTCCCCTAACCTACTATATATGAAACAGAACACCCGTGTTATATTGACTGTCATATTCCTCCACGCGAGAACAAAACAAGTTTATATTTTATGTGGGTGATGTCCTTTTCGGACCTTGATTTAGGTCAGATTTTTGAACAATTCCTAATATAGGTAAGTTACATTCATTCAAATGTTAGTAAAGGTTACAGTATTCTTTTTAAATTGACTATAGATTCAAATGCAGCTTACCAATATCATTTACAACATCGTAACTTCCAGTATCCGGGTCGCTGTCACCACGCCCACTGTCTCCATCCGTATGTGATGTTATGTGTGGTAGAAGGCCATGCAGTCTTGGCTGTGCAATCTGAAATAAACATATATATTTAATGAATGATTGAATCTACTTGTTTTTCCTCGAGTGGAGGGGGAACTACAGTCATTATAACACGGGTGTTCTTTTTCATACACCTCGTGTTCGCTTCTAAGTTACAATGTATGTAACTTTTTGGGTGATTGTGTTTCTGCACGAATGACAATTTAGACAACCTATTAGTGTCGGCTTAAAGCAATTATAGTTAAGTGTAACATTTCGTGTTTTTGTACAACTCATACCGGCTACGAGTTGCCACATATCTAATTTTTCACATCTTACCCCACCCTACTACAATACAAATCATTAAGTGAGTGTGTTTTTACCTTTCCTTCAGTTGAAAACGTTGTGAGCAAAGACGGTGGTCTGATCATTGATGACGTCACATTGTACGTTGCAGGGTCTTGTCGTGACGTCATTAACATCGGACCCGAAGACACGTGAAGAGGAAAATTTAAACTGATATCTGATGGCCTCCTGTTATTAAAACACATACGAGTTGATATAATATGGTAGGTTGGGGTAAGATGGGACATGTTTCATTCTCTTCTTTACAGAGTTATATAACCGTAGACTCTAAAAGAGCGTTGTTAGTTGTAAAAAACACGATCAGGAAATACGGGGTATAGGTGCTAACGGTATCCAACCCTACAGTACTATAAGTATAAATGTAAATTTAAGTATATAGGTAATTGCGTATCGGTATAATTATTTACCTGGCCACTTTCGCTTGCTTATTATTGTTTTCAGTTGATTGACTTGATAGTCGTTCGTTCTCTGTAATTTGTGATGAACCTTCATGGCTGACTACAGACTTGGACCAAGTATTGGTATTGCTGTTGTTCACTGTTTGTGCTTTGTCAGTATTCCCGTCTTCCCAGCCATTCTCGCTTTCCGCATCCCGGCAGTTGTATGTTCGGATTTTCTAAAAAAAACATGAAACTTTAGAAATGAATAAAGGACTGACGATGCCATTCAGGAGATTTTTTTGGGGTGAAACTTTCATTTTGAATAAGGGACTGACGATGCCGTTAAGGCGAAATAGATCTCTTTTAGAAGGAATTAACAACGTTGTTTTAGTATCGTTGATCTACGCTTATAAGTTCTGTAAATATGATTTGTTTACTACCAAATGCGGGGACGGGAAAAAAGAATGCTAATGGTAATCCTACCTCACCAAACAATACATATAGAAAAAAACAAAACAAGCATCTTACCTTATTGTCCTTTTTGCATTTGATGACCACTGCTGTGATAACAATGAGTAAAATAAGAGTAGCGGATGCAAGCGAAATCACGATGATCAGAAAGTTGGTTGAAATCGCGAGCCCGGGAACAGACGGAGCATCTTCTTTCTCGTGGTACATTTGAGATGGCAACAGCAAGGTGTCGGACACCACTATTATGAGACTGGTGTTCATTTCAAGAGGAGGTGCTCCATTGTCGCTTGCCTGAGTATTGAATGTAATTTTAGATGCTTAATAAACTTGTGAATTTTTATCTAAACTTTGATGTAACTGTATAGTAGATTGGGGTAAGATGGTTCGTGTTTTTATTCTATTTTCTATTTTTTCCCTATTTAATGGTGAACAAAGAATATTTAGAGAACTTTGTTATTATATCACCACGAATTTCTAAAATAGCGTTGTTAATTGTTAAAAATACGCTCAGACGCTTAGGTGCCAACGGTATCCCATCTTACCCCACATTATTATAAAATTCGTTGAAACCATATAAACGCAATACTTTCATTTCTCACCTTCACAATAATTCTGTGCGTGCCCACAACGTCGTTGAGATCAGTTGTGCTCATGTTGAGCCTCAAGTCTCCGGTTTTTGTATCAAGGATAAAGTAAGTGTATGGCAAGTTACCGTCGACCTCTTGCAAGTTTGTACATCCATCCACGGAAACCATTGAAAGCTCAACTTTTGAGAACTTCTCACTGTCGTAGTCAATCGCCTGGATAAAGTTCGAACGTTACAATTTGCAAGTTCAAAAGTAATTAGAACAATGTGTAGTAGGCTGGGGTGAGATGGGACATGTTTTTAATTTTATTTTATGGTCTCATATAATAGTAAATAAAGAATGTTCACAGAATTATATAACGGTAGACCCGGAACACTAAAAGATCGTTGTTGAATAGGAAATATGAGATTTTATCACTATACACGCAAGAATAAAACAGTTATATTTATTTATTCATGTTTCTAATTTTTGGTCTCCTATCTTGCCCCACGGTAGCCTATGTTGTCCCAGTTTGCCCCACATTACTATAATAGCAAGAATTCTCACCTGTATTCGGGCAATTACATCGTCACGAAGTATTGTTGCGTGTGCAGTAGAATTTTCAACAGCAGGGTATATGAACAATGGTCGGTTATCGTTTACGTCCGAAACTGTGACTTTTAAGGTGCAAAAAGATTCCCTGTATGGATTGCCACCGTCTCGTGCAATAACTCTTACCTGGATAAAAAAATTGTAAGAATAGGAAAAAAAATATTAAGATATGCTAAGTGCAACCATATAAAATATAGTTGGATGGGGTAAGATGGGACAAGTTTTTATTCGCTTTTTTCGTCCCGTTTGGTAGTAAACAAAGAATATTAAAAGAAATATTAGCTGAAGCTCAGCAGCACCGCTGGAAGTGCGCTGTCAATTGTTTATAAACGATCAGGAAATATGGGAATTATGTACTAAAGGTATTCCGTCTTACCCTACAGTACTATATCGGAAAATCAAATTAAACGCCGGAATATAAAATATTTAATCATTTAAAACACTGTGTTGTTTGCAAAATGATTTTACCTCCCATTCGCTTTGACCTTCTCGATCCAGTGGACGAACCAACGTAACTTCTCCTGTCGTTGCATCCACCGAGAACGTATTATCGCTACTTTCTATTAAATAAGTAACCTTCCCGTTCAGTGAAATTTCCAGCTGTTTATTCTAGAACAAACAAAAAAATCAGAACTATAAATACCTGTACGAAAAAATATTTTTTAAATCAAAAAGAATAATTTTAATATAAAAATCAAGGCTTTTTGTCTTCTCAAATAACAAAAAACAAAACATTTTGGTAAAACATTTTTTTAATATGGAAGATTATTATCCAAAAAATAAAATTTAAGTATATGTACCAGACACAAAACATTCAAGCAGTATAAACAACATTAAGTTATTCTTACCTCATTTTTTATCCACACGGGTGCAAACATGCTATCCATATCAGTTGCAGATACAGTAATGACAGATGTTCCAATTCCATCGGCTTCTGACAATGTAACTTCATACACTGACTTCTTAAATACAGGAGTGTGATCGTTTTCGTCCAGTATAATGACAGTAATATTGTTGCGTGAACACCTTGAACGAAATCATATTATAATTATTATAATATATATCATAATACTATTTTAATATTGTAAAAACATATTGTAAATACGTTTTTTAAACAATTACCAACGGTCAAAAAGGGAGTCGCAAGAACACGGTTTCATAATTATTTAAATGTTTTTTGTTTACCACCAAATAGGACAAGAAAATAGAATGAAAAGTTGTCCCATCTTCCCCACTCTACTCTTTATATAATTTATTTTTACCTTATTTTATCCCCTGCGTCGCATGCAATCACAGCAACTTTGTAAATGCTCTGAACTTCCCGGTCTAACTCAAGACCCGTCCCGATCAAACCATCAGCTGCTAGTTCAAAATGTCCGGAAGATACAAAGTCCCCGTTGATTAAGGTCTTGATGGAAATTTCCACTTCGCTGTTTTTTCCATGGTCGGCATCAGTAGCACTAACGTAGGCCACGTATGTTCCGACAGGAGACGCTTCAGATATATATGCTGGAGAAAATAACATCGTTATATTTCGTACTTCGTGTAAGCAGTTTAGGGTTTTATACTATATTTCCATATTTCCCGATCGTGTTTTCACAATTAACAACACTGTTTTGGTGTCGCGGGGTTTTATAATTCTGTAAATTTATATATCTGTTTACTACCAAATAGGACGAGAATAGAGAATAAAAACTTGTCCCACCTTACCCCACCCTACTATTTATGTCACATGATACAACAACTATCCGAAATTAACCTTTAAAAACTACGTTACATAAGGGCAATAAATATTTCTACCGCATAAAATTATTTTAGTTGCATAACACATTAAATTGAATTGGTTTGTTATCTAAGTCGATATTATTTCCACAATTGTTGGCCTTAAATATGCAGCTCGATAAAAACGAACCTGTTTGGCCGTCAGCATCTACAATAAAGTTCATATTTATAACTGGAGCATTATCATTGTCATCATCAACACGAAGAACCAACCACATGCGAGTCGTGCGCTGATTGGTCGCTGGGGAATCACGTGCTTCTATCAGAATTCTCATGCTGAAGAGAAGAAACAGTTTTATCGTTGTTTTTTTAGACCACTCTTTTTTACTGTTGACAGTTTTTTTAATTTTAACATTATTAGACCATCGTTTTTATTTTAATGTTTATTTTAATGTTGTTTTATTTTTAACATTTTTATACCTATGTTTTTATTTTAATATTTTCCATTTTTAAATTTTAACATTTTAGACTTTTATTTTAATGTTGACTTTTCTAGACTTACCCATCGTGAACTTCCCGATCAAGATTTCTGACCAAAGTAACTTCTCCAGAATTTTCATCTACAGTAACCAACTGATGGGAGACAGATTGTGGTTCGTCCCCAAGAAAGTATCTTACTCGGCCGTTTTCGCCAGAATCCCTATCAGTCGCATGAACAGTTTGAATAATTCCAGGCTCTTGGTTCTCCAGCAACTCGATCACCAACTCAGAGCTTGTGGAAAACACAGGGCTGTGGTCGTTCGAATCAGTCACCATAATTCTGACAGTAACTTGATTGGATAATGCGGGTTTTCCGTGGTCAGTTGCGTGAAGGGTCAAATGGTAAACCGACTTTGTCTCATAATCTGTAAAAGTATTTTAACATAAGATTTGTTTAAAGGGTTTATCAACGTGGTATATCATTTAGAAAAGGTCTAAGACTGTGGGGTAAAATAGAATACGTGTTTTTAAAAATTATCAACACCGTTTTAAAGTTGTGAGGACATAACTTTTTATTTCTGTAAATGATCTCAGTTTACTAGCAAATAGGATAATAAAAAAGAATAAAAAACATGTCTAATCTTACCCGACCCTATACTATATAATATAGACTAAACCTAAATCCAAGGTACCCTGGCAGGCCTCGCCGTATGACATCACCAATATAGAACAGAATAGAAAACCGCTTATTTTACTTACCTAATTCAGCGTTAAGAAGCAATTGTAAATGAGGTCGGCCCGCCTCATCAACCCCTTGTTGGACCTTAAATGGCTTACTTGGCGAAATAGAATACGAAATACGAGAGTTGTTACCTGTATGCAATACTCGTTATAATAATTGAATGAATAAATGAATGTAACTTTCTTTATCATATGCGTGGCGAGAAAGCGACAGTCGTTATAATGTGTTAATAAATAAACGAATGAATTAATAACGAATAAATAGCTGAATGAATAAATGAATGTAACGTATTTACTTGCGCGTCGGGACATCGACAGTCGTTATAACACGTGTGTTTTGTTTCACACACCTCGTACCCTCTTACGAGTTACCCTGTTGTAACTGCTGTATGATAGTCCCAGTTTAAATACATGCACATTTAAACACA
Organism: Ciona robusta; assembly: GCF_009617815.1. Taxonomy (NCBI): domain Eukaryota; kingdom Metazoa; phylum Chordata; class Ascidiacea; order Phlebobranchia; family Cionidae; genus Ciona; species Ciona robusta. Next base: position 2,702,726 of record NC_143243.1, on the reverse strand, counting down.
AGTTAATCCAATGTTACCTGAATCAAGGTCACGAGCTTGGAATGCATCTAGATTGACAGGTTCTCCCAATGCTGTACTTTCGCTCACATTTAGTACAATTGGTTTGTGTGGGAATTTGGGCAAATTATCATTGATGTCGTTTATAACAATGTCAAGATTCAGAAGAGAGAAAACTCTTTGTGGAAGCATGACGGCCTGTAAAGGTTCAAATGTTTACTTGTTACAACTTGTATCGCTCCCGCACTTTGTACATGAATCTTTAATCACTCGTGTTCAGATTAACCCTGGCATAAGCTCATAAACTTGAACGCACAGTTTGACCAGATCATTAGACTTGATACGGCATCTATTATTTATACCAAGAACATTTTCATAGCCATTAAACGGCGTTACACACAACGGCCTTTTTATATCGAGAAACAGTCGTGTATTGGACATCAAATATTTATGAATCGTCCTACCTGAACTTTTATAATACATTCCTTCGCTTGGCCGCATTCCACTTCCCTGTCCACGACTCTACGCAGGGTCATAAGTCCATTAGAAGCACCAAGTGCAACTGCATGAGGGCGTTGCTGCAGCGAAGTGGGCAAATTAAATGACGACGATGAAAATATTTTCTGATTAAGCAGTTTGAAGTGACGATCGAGTCTGTCTTTCCAAAGCAAGCCAAATATTTCGGACATGTCTGCAACAACTTCCCCTGCAAACAATACAAGTTAAATGAATTCATGCGACTTATGCACAGAGTCGTTATAACACGGGTGTTCTGTTTCATACACCTCGTGCCCGCTTACTAGTTACCACGCATGTGGAACTTTGCAGGTGACACTTTTAATAAGCAGCATCGAGCTTCGAACTCATAAACTGTGGGCTAGATATTTTAGGTTCATAATCCATATCAAGGCTAAACATTTCACTTACCTGGTGCATTTCCTTCGTTAACATACACCCGCAAAGATACTGTGTTAGAAGCATTAGTATTTTGGAATTTGAATATAGAAAGTAGCGTCACCGCAAAAGTTATTACAATTATATTCATTTTGCTACTTCTGTGATAAAGAAATGGAAGAATAGTAAGTGAATTCTTAATATAGTACATTTACAAAAACGGTCGTATAGTAGAGAGTGGGGTAACATGGGACACATTTTCCTCCTTTTTCCGCCCAGTTGTTAGTAAACAAAGAACATTCAAAGAATTATGAAACCGTTTCCTTATTACTCCCATAGATCGTTGTTGATTGTTTAAAACACGATCGAGATTTTTGAATATCATATGCTGAAGGTATCCCAACTTCCCCAGCCTACTATGGTATAGCATTCTGTTAAACAATCTCACTTTTAGCGTAATGATCCTGTGAGAATTCGGCCCCAAAGTTGTTACACCACACACAGTAACCCTGCCTTCCCATGCAAACCAGTCAGTCATTTGACCCTGTGACACTGACCAAAATCTGAGTCGCGCAATTCGCGGCCGCATCAATTTTCGCACGGGCCAAGGCGTCCTTGCGTGTCCAAAGCCAATTAAATCGCACTGTTTTTTTTCTGCGCATTTTAACTTGATGAATTTCTTGCGTGTTTGTCGCTGGCTGCTGCCCTCTTACAAAAATAGACGCATGGTTGCCCGATAAAGACAGCGCACTTTAATTGCAGAAGATTAGTCGCTGCGACCAATTCAACTGAAGAAGCAAGCGGCGCCAGTCTCCCTTTATATTCCCCTACACCCAATGCATGTAATTCGTGCCAGACAGTTCGACGTGGTACTCGACACAAAATTCGACCCAAATCCTTAAATACGATTAGAATATAATACACAATGCATCCGTGACAGGGAAACAGGTTTGTGTGTGTGATTTAAACAAAGAAATTTCAAGTTTGCTGCTAAAATCCTAACTGCCAACATTCACGTATCAATTTCTGATTACAAGCTGCTAAGAGAGATAAGTTCGCAGGGGTATCTGATCCGAAGGTAAGTAAGTTGTGACGTAAGCACAGCTTGAGCGATCGTGGGAAAATACATCTTGGACGATTGTCGCCACAGTCAAGTTACTCACGTGACAACTCTCCCATTACGTCGCCTTATAAAAGAGAAGCAAAAAAATTTTTAGCGGCGTTAATGATTATGTGGGTAAAGATAAACTTGGCCTCGGCTATTTCTTAAAAGCACGAAACAGCAATACGAGGAACCACAGTCTCTGGTTGGCGCATCTGCTCGAGGAAAAAATTCAACTCCAAGAATGGGTTACCTTGCCGGACCATTGTCTAATCAGCGCCATATAATTAATATTGATGCAGGAAAATTAATTCGCGCTCCACAAGAATCATATCACCTTTATTTTAGACCTGTGGGAATTTCTTATCGATACTTGACATTGGTTTGTGTGGCTGGATAACAATACATTTCTCGCTCCACTGGTGCGCTGCATATTTACATCCGGATTTCGCTTTTAAGTGGGAATTATCATGGGGTGGAAAATCATTGACCATTTTTCCGGTTTATTTTTAAACACGCTTAATGCAACGTAATAGCGACTTGTATGGCTGCTGTAACAGCAAACAAATCAATGCGCTATATAAGCCTTTTTATACTGTACGGTGTATCGCAAGTAATATGGCAGAAAAACGAAGGAAAACATGGAGCATATCCAACTACTAGACGATAACTGACTTTGCTTGACAGCAATTGAGTTAGTTGGCTTGCGGTTTACGTATTTGGTGTTTCAGCGCATAACATGTATTCCCTTGCAACTACCGCACGCCAATTACCTTCAACGTACAGTCCTAATAAGGTCGCTCGGGACTCAAAACTCAACTATGTTCATCCAGCACCCAATTAAAGGATTCATTGTGTGGGCCCGACAGTTAATTAAGTTCGGCCGGCCCAGGGTGCGCGAAATCCCGCCGTCAAAGCCACGAGGCTCGGGGACACCAGAATGCATTAACGTGCGATAAGACTAGACAGTGCTTGATATAAATTATTCACATCAACCCGTATTGTCAGTCCACGAAACTTTTTGTTGCCGGGCGCTTGAACATTAATTATTAAAGGTATTGGTTTCAGTATAAAGATTTTAAACACAATGTTTCGATTCCCGATAAACATAGGTATTGAATAAAAAAAGCAATTTAACTTTTCTAAATTACTAGGTGCATGAAATTATACGATAAATATTTAACGTCTAAATTTACATTACATAAAAAATTCAGAGCAAAAATTTTGCATTGTTATTATAAACTTATGGAAATAAAATCTCGGCAAACTGGCAATTAAGAATGAACATACGAAAATATGAGTATTAAAGAGCGAAACATCTACTGGAAACACAATGGGTTAAACAAAGACTGTGTATATAGTACTGTGGGGTAAGATGGGATACCATTGGAATCTAATCCCCATATTTACTAATCTTATTTTGAACAGTTAAAAAGAGTCGGAGCTACAGGTATAATTCTGTAAATATTCTTTGTTTACTAGCAAAACTTCAATGAAAACGTGTGCCATCTTACCCCGCCATACGAACTCAAGCGCGCCAAGATACGTGAAACTATCACCGCAGTAAGAACTGATATTTAATGTAAAAACTCGCGATAATTTATCCTTAAACGAGATAAATAAAATTATTGGCTTTTAGTTGTTTGGAAATATCGATTGTTGATTCGATTTTATCGACTGTCTGACGAAAACTCGTCAGTGAGAAAGTAGAGTTTAACTAATCGAAACATTGCTTTTAACTGTTCGGCTTTATAACTACGCCTTTAAAAGGTATCTGTCAAAACATGTCGAAAAATCTGAGTTTTAAATCTGCCGCGTTTTGCCTACAATAGCACTTACTACTTTACTTTTGGCTATATACTTACAATACCCGCTCCGCTATACGTAAACGATGTTTCCGTACAACTTGTACAGGTGCTTTGGGGTCTGACTCAGAAGTGGTAAATAACAAGACCTTCGTGCAAAACGTTACCCCATCTAGGTGTGCCCAGGCGACCCGTGACTTGTTGGTTAGTTTCCTGGGTAAGGCTCACTGTTTACTCCTACAGTTTCGCTAAAAACGCTCGAATGACACCAAGCGTGCTCTCTAGGCTGCATCAAACGTGCTGATCATTTCTTTCGCGTTTTATGACGGCAATAAAACCGTCGGTAACTGATCGCAGTTAATTTACTTCGATCGCGGCTCGCGCGTCTGGTGAGGTGACTAATTGGCGCTTGTGACGTCACAAACGCGCGCTGTAAAAACCGACGAAGCATGAAAGTGCAGGAAACACGGGTGACCGACAACATGAAAATAAAAAAACAAAATGATCACGGAAAAGAAGACTTAATACAGAGATTTATCTATAAACGAATATTACTTCCTATACGTGATAATTTCGTACTTTTTTAAAACCACACAGCCATTTCCCGAACGTAGGTAAAAGATAACGTCATCAACTGCGTCACGCCGAAATTCAACACTATTGTTCATTGTCGTAACCCTAGTGAATCGGGCCCGTCTACAACTCAACGATCAAAAGTTTTCCCACAAAACAAACAACTTATCAAAACTAAATCAACCCTATCGCTAACCAGCTTACGAAATTTTCACAACCTTATACACAAAACTCATTTTCTAAAAAGACAGCAATTATATTTTCACTATAGCCGTCATACAAGTGCGAATTTTCCCTAAACTGAACCTCATGAAACCGCAGTCTCCCACGCCCAATTATCACGTTGCAAGTTATTCGCACGCTGATAGCCACGAGTGCGGCACCATGCAGTGATCTTGCGTTGCAAGTTTTACAGCCGATAACTTCCCAGACACCATCTGTGCCGAATCTACCTGACCAGATGCGTGGTGTGCAGACAAAGCAGCAGAGCTGCGTGTATTGTTTCGTAATTGCCTTGCGACCGCACCCTGACAAACGATCGCTTTTCAATACACGCGCAAAATGATTGACCACCAAAACGAATCACACACTCGTGCCTGGTATCACACTAACCCGCTATCTAAACCACACGTCTTTCACACTTTGAACAATGCGCCCTTGTAATTATAACGCGCTATAACATCAAACACTGGTCTAGTGTTCTGCCTGTTATTTTTAATTACCTGTCCTTGTTCTATGGACGCTTGAATTATCACGAAAACCAAAGAAAAATAATAATAAATCGTAAAAAATATCTCAAACAATAACAGTTTTTTACGTCTCCTTTGTAAAAATCTCATGAAAGAGAACTAATAAATATGTCGCCTTTAATTAATATCCGCCATATTTCTAGGTTTTAAATTTGTCTACCAACTTAAAACAGCAACGCGTCCATCACCATGTCAACGGCCCTGCGCTGATTGAGCCAATCTACTATAAACTGCCTCGGCATCTGAATGCTCTCTGCTCGACTGCTGTCGGTTTTAGCTGGGAGGGAAACAAAAGACGCGATCGCAGACGAAAAGAAAAACGCTGCCCCCATTAAGCAGGGTCTAGCATTTGTGTTGCTGCCGTTGCAAGGTAAGACTTTACACAAACATAAGGTGAGGTCTAACAACATTAAACATGGTCTTATAATCCTTAATGCGCATAACAGCAAGCCATTTTAAGCCGATACAAATTTTATGGCATTATTATGCAGCATGGGTGTGTGGCGATACATGCATTGTAATCCTACTGTTTTAAAACACGGGCCCGCTGTGGCAAAGAAACAAATGAATTAATTCGTATACCTTAGTATTTATTATCTTATTAGCATACCATGCAGCAGACAAATTACTTATTAAACACAGCATATTGTAGTTTGCGGTCTGATCACAGCTCCAATAGTTTAGTACTGACGGAATCTGAAAAAACTGTTTGATGTAAAGACACAACTATTAAACGCAGACGGTAATTTAGAATCAAAATAATCAAAATGACCGATTTCCCAAAAAAGCCTTAATGGTTTGTATTCTTGCCACTAAAGAAAAACATCCACTGTCGGATCGTAGTCTGTCAAAAATAACATTAAAAGTTACGAGTTGTTGTTTTAAACTAAAGCGGGTCGTTTTAAGGTAAACGGGACGGTATAACTTTTAAAAAACATTGGTTCATCAATTTTTGCATAAAGTCTATGTTTTTATTGACAGTTCCCACGCAGACCGCGAAACTTTACATTAGGACGACTTTGTTCAGGCATAATTAACAATTTTGTGCTCCAGCTTTCGATTATTGCTATTATTGTAAGCTTATCTGTCCACATATTGAATTTCTCGTCATGTTAGTGTCGAATAAGTAACACATATTCCACGGCTTTTCAAAACAAGTCACATGCTGCCATTACACGGTCACTGTCCCTTCATTATTTGCGACATATGTTCGATATTCATGGAAAATTTCGTGAGATTTTAACAGATTTTTAACGTACATATTATATAACTCTTAGTTTTAAACCAGATTTACATAAATAATAAATACGTAAAATACAGAGTGGTGTTTTAATTAGTTAGAAATATTATTTTAAAATTTTATTCCAAAATTTATTTTCAGCAGTTTGTTTTGCACAATATTTAAACTGGACTAATCGAATAAAAATTTCCGATTAAAAATGGGTTTTGTTAAATCGACCTAATACAGGTCGCCACACAGACGCGAGTCTACCTGGTTAATGCTTTTTTGCCAAATACAAGCAAATAGGCTAATCCCGTATCAGTTAATATAGGGCAGAAACTGCAAATACAGGATTCGAACTGTACGCGGATGTTTTGGAACCCTAAATAGTTATACCTATCAATCATTTTTAACGGTGTAGAATTTACATTAAACTGCATAAATAAACTCATTGTAAGTCATGGCGAAAATTACCAGAAAAAGTTTATTTTCTGTTTTCGGTCTTTCGGGCTCGTTTCCAGATCAATGAATATCAAACAAGCGTCATGAGTGCTAATAAACATGCTGCACCTGGCTGTGCCTCACAAGGAAATATCACCTGCCAATGCCTACACATTGATACTAAAAATAAATTTAACTTTTACTGCATGAAAGTCATACTTGAAAACGTATGTTCTATTTATATATAGATGAATTAAATCGTATATATATATTAGGGTGGGGAAAGATGGGACACGTTTTCATTTTACTTTATCGTCCAATTTGTATCCCATCTTCCCCCCACAGTAATATAAGTAATTTACATTGATAGATATATGGAAAGCACAAGGTCCGAAAATCCTTTTGTGTTAACTATGTTATAACTATAAAAACTAACATCACTACAGTACTCATGCGTCGGCAATTATAGTTTAATCTTCTCGCGGCGGGGGAACTGGGCGACTCACAGCAACGGACACGTCACTAGAAAATCTTTACGGATTTTCTTAAAATTTGATGAATGTCTCACACAATTATGTGCCAATGTTTATCTGTGAACGGCCCTTGCTGATTAAGCGGTTTATAACAGCGCAATATAAGACGCAGTTCTATATAAGTAATTGGAGATTACAGGTAAATGAAGAGCGCTTTTAAACTGCAAAATTGGTTTAAAATTATTGTGTTACCTTAAAACGGCTTGAATTTCGTGATTTTAAAAGTGGACAAGTGTTTTTGTCATGGCCGTTCCCTGTATTTTATTCAACCTATTTACTTGTTTACTTTTCGTTGCAATTACGCCGTTTATAGAAGTCGAACCCGGTGTGACGGACTGGTACAGACGGTTAAGACAACACATAAGCATATACAAATAATTTTGTAGTTCATATGTCGTTATGGTTCCTGTTCGTATGTGAAACGCTAATGGTTTTAATGGTCCTAGCACAAAAACGTTCTTATTTCAGAACGACCCGTATTTTTGCAGTTCGGCTAGACTTACTGGCGTAATTGAACTGTAAAGAAGCTTTTGCTAAACCACCATATTAAAACACGCTATACGGTATAGCCTATACTGTTTCATACGAATTACATTAATTTAGCCAAAAAAAAAACGCTAAGTTCTTGCATTAATTTTACCGAGGTATTGTTTGGTCTTAAACAAAGGATCGATGCTGATGCAGTTGTTTCGAACAAGGCGTCCGCCGAGGCGAGGTGTCGGCTCCAATGTTTTATCCACAGCGGGAAATTAGTCTCGGTAATTAGGCGGAGATCAGTTACTTACAGCCCGTGGCAGCTTTCAAGTCGGCGTTAACAATGATCTTATGACGCGTGGCATTACACGTCATTCGCGCGATTTCACGCTAGGCAAGATCGGCTTAAAAGCAAATAAATGCGGCTCGAATGGTCATTATACGCGCCGTGTTTACAATATGTCGCCTGGAACTTCATTTGTGTTGGCAAATTAACTGCAATGTACGCTTGTTTGACAAGTTGAACGGTGCCATCAAAAAACTTGAATTAAATTCGTGTTTGACTGGGTAAATACAAATCTATTGTATAATTATTGAACTTGTCGATTGACAACGTTTTGGTACAGACATCTGAACATATGTTTTTTGAACCAGCTATTCATAGTAAATATAGTGGGATGGGGTAAGATGGGGCACCTTTAGCACATAATATCCAAGTGTCCTGATCGTGTTTTAAACAATTAACAACGGTCTATGGGAGTCGTGAGGATACGGTTTTATAATTCTTTTTGTTTGTTTTTTTGTTTACTATAAGATTGTAAAAGAAAATGAAATAAAAAGGTGTCCCATCTCCTCCCACCCTTAATCACATATACGAATGTCAAAAGTTCCTTTCCGCAGTGATCAGTTCACAAATAGGACAGAAATCTCCGTAAATTCATTGCTTGTACCAACAAACTGAAAATCACAATGGGCGTTGAAAATACTACGCCATAAGTATTACGGTGCGAATAAAAGAAACTCATTATAGCTGCCGAAGCGTTGTTTGAATAACCAATAGAATATAATACTGTATAATAAAGCCAATTGGAACATATATTACGGTGGGAGGGAAGTATAGTACCGTTAGCACCTAAATTCAATGTTTTCTGATCGCGTTTGAAACATTTACAACGCTCTTTCGGAATTGCGGGGTCATATGATTATATAATTCTGTAAATATTGTTTGTTTATTACCAAACGGTACAAGAAAGAAAAGTGAAAACATATCCCAACTTACCCCACCCTACATTTAAATTTATGTCCAGAATAATATAAACAATATACAGATAGTATGTGGCACAAGTCTGCTGGTTTGACTAACCCGTATTATACACATTGGAAATGTTTTCATTCTGTCTCTTTTTGACCCATTTTTTTAGTTAACAAAGAATGTTTACAGATTAATATAACTGTGGACTCAGAAAATATGGGGTTTTAGGTGCTATAACGGTAACCATCTTACTCTATAACACTATACCCATTATACGTCTGATTGAACCGCTGATTAAACATCATCGATTAAGAAACTACTGATATAGGATAGAGTGTTTCTTCACAGAAGTGTCATCAGTCACCGATATCCGTTGTTTAGAAACTGAGGGTCTCTGATGTTTTTATTGTTTGTAACTTCTAACTATTTTACCGAACGGGATACGTATTGCTTTGTTGGTCTGCTGGCCACTTTAGATTACGAGTCAATTAAAAGACAATTACCTGGTCCGCCATTGTCACGTCATCTGTCTTTCCATAACGAGTTTTATTGATCTTTATAAAGTTAAAATCGAGCCTGTGTCGGGTGGCTGGTGAAACAATTAAATGTCTCGTTTTAAACGGAAATATTTTCCAGTGCCACCACATAATATATGCCTAAGATAAGGTGTAAGGATTAAACAACATTCTTAAACTATCAGCTATAATGTAAAATAGTGCACATAGTAGCATGAGGTATAATAAGACATTCGTCTATCTTGTTCTATTTAGACATAAACAACGAATATTTAAACGATTTTCACCTGGCGACCCTAAAATGTTGTTAATAGTTTAAAACACAATCGGAAAATATGGGATATTTGTGTTATATGCCATCTTCCCCGGCAGTACTATATGCCTTTTGATAATAAATTATATTCGACTACTGAATTAAGGCATGACGTCGCTTACTGAGGTATGGTAATTATCATGCCGCCCCCCACATAAACAAGTCTGATAAATTAAATTAAAGCATATTCTCCCCCATAATAGAATTAATGGGAACAAAAACGAATTAATGGGGAAAAAAAATGATTAGGTAAAGCAATGAGCGATGGCCACTTTTTGTTCCAGAAATGAGAACCCATTACTTACTGTCGATCATACATGTTGTAATTTGCCATAACTCGTTTATGTACAATTTTTGGTGAGGCGCTGTTTTTCAATTGATTTTCAACAGAAAATGACGGTGAATATATTTAAAGGGCCCCTCACGAGCGCCTCCTCAAGCGAAATTGTTCTGATAGTTTAGTATTTTAATGATATAGTAGTGTAGGGTAAGATGGATTCCGGTACATACACCATACCATATTTCCTAATCGTGTTTTTAACAATAAATAATGCTAGCTGTTTTAGAGTCGTGAGGGATTCGGTTAATTGATTATTCCATGTTTTTGCGTGAGTTATTACAGAAGAACTGTTCATTGCGTATGATCTTGCCATTGCATTTCGACAGAATATTCACTATGTCTGCTGAAAAAAACAATGTGTGACACTGTACACTTTATAAAAAAACAGAAAAATCGCAAGACAAGTTTGATGGAATATCAAAATATTGCAGCAAAATACAGCCGTTCCCATGCACTGTTGTCTAAACTTATTCAGCGAAACTCAATACGTTGTTCTCCCACCGTGTCAGACAAGAACAAAACCTGGTGGTTCAAACTTCATTTAAGCGAAACTGTACAAAAACTTCGCGCCTCAACGAAATTCTTTTTGCTGCCAAATTAAAACTGTCACATTACAATACATATAGTACTATGGGGTAATTAAAGCTGGGATACCGTTATCACCTAAATCCTGTTTTTTCGGTCTTTTTTTAACAATTAGAGACTCTTGTTTAAAGTCGTGAGGGTACAGTTTTATAAATCTTTAAGTTTTCTTTGTTTGCTACAGAATACAGCTATAAAAAAATGAAAGTATGTTCTATTTTACCCCTTTCCACTATGTTTAATTCCTAAACATATATCAGATAATAAGAGCTAAAATACATGCAAAAATGGACACATGTATAAAGTGAAGATTTCGTGTTCATGTGATTTGAGCACGTAGCCTAAACATACTTGTAACGATGGCCCAACCGTGACCCTTCAGTGCATCCGGACATGAGTTGATTAATGATTCTAGTTTTACACCAAAAACAGGTCAAGACTAATCAATTATCATTTTAGGGATGCATCCTATTAACGTCAAAATATGTTTAATCAGGAAACCTGCAACAAAACTCAAGTAAAAAGTGCTGGAAGCTAAATACTAAGCTGAAGATATATTTTTCTAGTGTATTTCTTGGTCGAAAAATACGACTTAGCGTGTGTGTTTTGGAAACAGTTTAGTCGTAAAACCAACTCTATCTTCGTCTTAATGTAGTGTTTTGGTTATCTTTATACACCGTTCCAAAGTCGAAAGGTGCTGGATAGATGACTCATTGAGATAAAACAGTTGCCGGTGCAAAGTACACCAGCTATTTGACACAGTTTCAAGATTTCCCACGTTAAAACTGTAGCCAACAACGACATTGTACGCCAAAGAGGATTGGGCAAGATCTCTCTTTTCAGCTCAATGTTTGTACAGTAACAAAACCAGAGTACGGGATAAGATGGACAGCAGAGAATGGCAGAAGATTAATCTATTGACACTTTATGTTTAGTCAGCGAATCTGGATTTAAATTCGTATTCCAAAAAATTAAGACGAAATGCACGTAGTAATTATTTCAAAGTAATTTTGCATTTTTAAATCTAAAAATATCATAAACAGTTATATTTTCGGAATACATATTTTGCAGATGTAAGCATAGCGAGCTGCAATGTATTGTTTATTGCAAAGTTAAGGAAACCGAATTGGGGCGGTTGCGTGAGTTTTTAACAGACACACAGTACATACACGACACCACTGGGCGAGTGGCAAACTGCTCTTGTGTTCTTTGCTTGACGTGGTGAGAGGTGTAATATTGTTGTGGCATCGTCACGGTTGCTTGCTGTTCCACCGTCATCCGATATATTAGTGCATGCAGGGAGTGGTGGTTCCCAACTGGGACCACCGCAACTGTGTACATAATTTATTTGTACTTCCCCACCAGTATATAATATGCCGTGCAGCAATAAACGCTGTTTTATATATTGGGGTCATTACTAAATGCCGGTTTTCTGGCTTGCTGTTCGAGTTTAATAACACTCATTTTCAAAGCGTATTTATTTAAATATCTGTACATACAGTTTTACTTTAAGTTTAACAGAACCGTGCTGTTGGGCGATCGGTGTCATTATTTGATTAAAACAATGTTTTATTATTACACTCACTTTCAAAGTTAGTTTTCAGTTAGCTACACCCTAATTACTCATTTGTTATGATTTCATTATTTGAACCGTAGCAAATATTTTTTAGTGTTTGAACAAAACTTTTTAGACTTTTTGACATACATGATTATAGCCCGGCTTACCATGTAGAAAAGTAATCCATTTTTTAATATAAATCGATAAACTATGATGTCACAAGAGATAAGCGACTGTATAAAGTTTCACGTAATAAAGATATTCCCAGTTTAAGTACTAAGCTTTAGAAAGATATTTTATGAAACCGTGAGGCAAGCAGCAGGTGGCTATCTTGATGTTTTAGTAACTTGACCGGTTACTGCGGTTTTACCTTGCTTTCAAAACACCTTGGGTGGCACAGGCTAATACAAGTTAGTTGCTTGTGACTTTAAGCCATGCTTAGCAGGAAATAATACAAGACACAATTTGCTAAAAGGGAACGCTCTGTCGCAAATGGACCTACAAAGCTTCACGCTGTACATTGTACTGCATGAGTCACTGTCAGTTCCGCCTTTCAAAATGTGGTGTACAAAGCTACCTCGTTAGAAGACCAGAATATATTCTATGTTTTCAGCATCAACTGCAAGAACCAAAAAACTGAGTCTCGATCGCAGCTGATAAACTTTGTTCATTCATGTGGACATAATTCTGTTTGTTACGTAACAATGTTCACCGTACAACCCGATAACAGGCGACTTCCTATAGACGCCTAATTGCTGTTTGGAGTTATAATAAAATTGAATGTGCACAGTTCTACAAAGTAGCGTGATTCTATTATAATTCATTTAACGTTTTATTTACATGTACATTGAGTGGGGGAGATGGGACACCTTTTCATTCTATTTTCTCATCCCATTTGGTAGTAAACAAAGAACATTCTAAGAATTATAAAACCGTATCCTCGTGACTACCATAAACCGTTGTTAATTGTTTAATTAAAACTCGATCAGGATATTTGGGTATTATGTGCTGAAGATGTCTTGTCTTTCCCACCCGACTATAGAATATAATTGTTCATTTTATACGAAAAGTCAGTTATCGCCACGTTTTTCAAAATGATTTTAACGAGACTACGTGTGTATTTAGTGACATCTAGCGAGGAAATTTACCTTCACAAAACTCAACGGTGAAAGTAAATGTATAGTGTAGTACTGTGGGGTAAGATGGAATAAAGTTACGATCTAATTCCATGTTGTTTTGAACAGTAAAACACGCTGTTTTAAGAGTTGCGGGGTTGCGGTTATATCATTCTGAAAACATTGTTACTGCCAAATGGGACGGGAAAACATAATAATAAAAATGTCTTATCTTATCCCACCGTACTATACTACTGATAAAATGAAACTTGTAGAATTCTGATATAATGTTTTAGGCGATATTAATATATTAAAATACATCCTTTTAGCGATACAAATTAATATTAATACTGAACGAACGAACGCACATTCAAATAGTTCTGGTAACAGACCAGCGTTTCTCTTATGAATAAGGTATGTGCATATTATTTACAGAGGAATAATTCATGGTGTCATACAACGGTTTACCTCGTATGGGTATTTACTCACTGGGTAGTGTAAACCTGAAAACGATAATATAGTTCTGTGGGGTAAGATGGGGACACCTTTGGTACAAAGTATCCAATACCCGGATCGTGTTAAAACAGTCATATGATTCTTGAAACGTTCTTTGTTTACAAATGAGGCAAGAAAACGCAATAAAAAAGATGTCCCATCCTACCCCAAACTGCTATATTTGACGCATCATCAGTTGAATGTTGAAATATCACTTGCTGTTGTTGGTTGTACACCGCCTGTTCTAACCCTGCACATTCTTTTCAAATAGTTTGTCGTTTCCTTTCGCATTTTACTATAAAGGTATGAAGTGTAGTTTACTATAACTTTTGAATAATAATCTGGGGTAAGATGGGAAAACGTTAGCACCCAAATCCCATGTTTCCTGTTTTTTTAAAAGTAACAAACAAAAACGCTTCTTTGGAGTCGCGAGAATACAGTTAAAAAAAATTCTGAAATACTTTTTTTTTGTGCCAAATGAGACAAGAAAAAAGAATGAAAACAGGTCCCATCTTACCCCACCATAAGACTCATACCTGGAAGCTAGGTTGTAAAATATAGGATTCAAGCACTCACTAACACGGAGACATAAATACTCTCCAACACCAAGCCACCAATGTAGTGCTTTATCTTCGTATGTTTTCTGTTGCACCAGCAGAGAAAAGACATGAAAACCTACATTAAATGAACATTAGTTGGAATGTGTGTTTTTCTCGTTCAAGTATACAGCTTAAGATAGGTACGGAGACTGTGGGGTAAGACGGAATACCGTCAGCACCTAACCTAAGCTCAAATTTCCCGATCTTAACAATTAACAACGCTCCCCTAGAGAATCAGGAGTACGTTATACAACTTTTACTAAAAATGAGACAAGAAAAGTAGATGTCCCATTTTACCCCATCTTTTCCCATCTTACCCCCCCCCCCATTTTTACTAAAAATGGGACTACAGAATAAAACATGTCCCATCTTACCCCACCCTAAGTTATCACCTGTTCTTGGAATGTATCCAATAAAAAATGACCCAACTATTAGGAATAGTTGTACGATCGCTTGGTTTTCTTTTCGCCGTCTCATTATTTCAGCAATGTCTTTCTTGTGATAATCAGTTGCTAAATTAAAAAAATGTATTTATGCTTAAAATAACGTTCGCTTTATATTTAAGTATTACCTTTTCCCTTGAGTCTGTATTTGCGCTTGTAATGCAATGATACGGTGACCAAAACCGACATAATCAAAACCAAAGCAAACGGGACGTAGTAAAAGACGATGTATCCATATACAGTGTAGGATTTGAACTGGTTTATCCTACACAATACTAAATTATCTATGAACCATTGCGTATTAATTTTACATTCATTCCTACCATTGAAGTAGAACAGTACACGACGGCCATGAAGAAACAGTTGAAACAACGTTGCGGTCTATCTTAACAGCACCCGTCCAAATACTCCATGGAATTGCACCTCCGCCCGCAGATATTATCCAAATCATAACAATAATGATCTAGATTAAAGAGGGAATGTTTTTATCTATTATTCATTATAAAGTAATGACAATCATTACGCTTTTATACACGGTGCTTGTGTGACAGCGAATACACATTAAGGATATAGGAAACGACCTACAAAGTATAGTAGGGTGGGGGGAGACGGGACATCTTTAGCACATAATATCCAAATATCTTAGTTGTGTTTTAAACAATTAACAACGGCCTATGGCAGTCGTGGAGTACGATTTTTATAAATCTTTAAATGTTTAATACCAATCTAGTCGACAAAATATAGATTACAAAAGCGTCTCATCTTTCCCTATACTATATACATAGTAACAGAGTACTCTTAACTGAAGTCCAGCATCTAAATAATACTAGTTTTACCATATTGCATAACAAACTTGCTAAATACAAAATACTTTACCTTCGTTTCAAAGAATTTAATTCGATTATACTTGTGCGGGAAAGAAACTGACACGAAACGTAACAAACTGAACATGATGATATGTAACGAAGTCGATACAGATGTCCCAGTGTCTACTGCCCAATAAAACTAAAAAACGAGCGAAATTTATTAAAAAACATTACACCATTTTTTTATGTTGTTTGTAATGTTGTAGCCTGTGTAAAATAGGGGTAAGATGGGATACCGTTAACACATAATATCCCATATTTTCCAATCGTGTTTTAATCAATTAACAACGATCTCTTTTATGGTGGCGGGAATACGATAAATAGAATTCCTAATTATTCTTTGTTTACTACCAAATGTGATAAGAAAAGCGATTGTAGACATGTCCCATCTTACCCTACCACACTAAATTAATCACCTTGCATAAGAAATCTGATATGGTCCATTCCTCAAACCCCCAAGTCCGTCTATATACAAACAGAAGACTAATGAACGACGACAAGAAGTCTGATACACATAAACTCATGATGAAGAAATTAAACGTGGACCTGAAACAAATATTCATGTTGAAAAATACGCATGCCGTAGAAGAAATTTCATGATACATTTTTATTTAGTATTTGTTTGATTGATTTTAGGTAATTTCTTAATGTGTTTGATTGATTTTAGGTAATTTGTTTGATTGATTTTAGGTAATTTCTTTCTTACCTCAGTTTTGGAGAATTGTAGATCACTAAAAAGGTTAACAAATTTGCCAAGACTCCAAAAATCGCCAATGGAAAAAACACAGTAGCAGTAAAAATGATTCCATTTTCGTTGAATGGTCTTTTGTAACTTGACCTAAAACAGACATATAAGGAAACTGGATTTATTAATAAAAATTTTTTTACACTTTCCTAAAAAAAAACAACTTTATGTATTAGTTGCCTGTTGCCTGTTTAAAACTACTGAAACAAATGCTAAATCATAGTATGCCTCTTACCTCTCTGTAATATCTGTGGTAAATTGCAGCTCTGTCAAATTGTTATAGTTTGTTGTGAAAACCTCATCTCCCGATGCCATACTTGTTACGGCTTAACTAACTCTAACTGTTAAATAGCAAGCCAGATTGTGTCCTTTGCCAAACTAATAAACCCACTGCCAAGACACAGATAATTGCATAGAAACTGATTACTTTACGGACGTGTAGGTCTATATGCATTATTTATTTTGGTGTGCTTTTTGAGATATAATACTGGCCAATTTACCCGGCAATTAAATATATTTATAGAATCAGCTTGTCAGTGTATAGGAATTTTTTAAACCTCGCAAATGGAAATTACGTATATACGTTGCATTCATTATTAATTCAAGCAGGTATAAGGATTCCTGAGACTACACGGATTTCGCAACTACAAGTTAATACAGATAATCAAGCAATTAATTTATTGCCACACTAGTTTCAAATTCCTCACACTTACTGAAACTATAGATAGGCTACCTAAACATATAAATAGGAATGTATAAAACATTAATGCTTATTTTGTATACGCTAAAAGTTGTTTGTCGTGTGATCGTCAGTTTCATATCTATATGTTTAGGTATCTATGCTGAAACGCCGTCACAATTATCTCAAAACACATGTAAAGCCACCAAAACAGAAATTTCCTCTAAAATCCAAGGCTGACTATAAACAAGAGAGTAACGACCCAACAAATGAAACTGTACTACCATTGAGGTATATTTACATATTGTACTGCAAGGTAAGGTAGGATACCGTTAGTCTCTCAAAGTATAAAAGTCAACTTTATCCCATTTATATCGATGTATTGTCGATATACAGTATACGTAATACAAAACAGGTGTGCAAAAACACAGCGCAAAACATACATAACACAACATAGGCATACGTGGCAAAAAAATGTAATAACCTTAAAAATTTGGTTAACGATTTTTTTCTTAATTACATTTCTGAAAGTTGTTGCAGCCAAATCGCTGAAGCTTCTACAGGATCGGGTCCCGTTCCACCAAGACAGGATGGCAGAAGATGTTTTTCAACCGAGTCGTGAAGTTCGGCAAAGCAATTTCCATGCAGTCGGAGCTTTTGTTTAATTTTTTTCTTCATAAAGGGTTGGATAAGTTTAAATAGAGCAGAAAAAACTTTCGATTCGTTTAATATATGGATAGGCATTATTCGAATCGGCATTGAATCTTGCCATAAATCAAACATCTTTTTTAGCTTGGACGATGGGAGATTGGACAACGATGTTAAATTGAAATCCTTTAAATCGTCAATAGTTATAGAGCCGCATATTTGATACTCTTCATTTTCGAGTAGTTTTTCGATGCATAATACGCTATATGCTACAACGTCATAAGCACTGATTATATCATTCATGGGTCCAGGCTTGAACATAAGGACCCATGACCCAGTTTTGGTCCTCCCGTTTGAAAAGTACAGAGTTCCACTGTTCATGATAGCAGCCAGTCGTTCAGGTTCCTTGACGCGGTTAAACACCTCTGGAAGTTCGGTTCTAATCGTGTGATATTTTTGCAATAACTTCAGTGCTTTTCGTTGATCGAATTTTCGCGCTCTTAGGAATCTTAAAATAAAAGCATCGTCTTCTTTCAACAGTGGGCCGTACTTTTCTACATCAAAATTAACTTTAAGTCTGTCTATTGCTTTTAATCGATCCAAATTATTATCTGGTTCATTTAACTCTGCAATTGCTCTTGCCAGCATTGGTGGAGAAAGCGAGCATTCGTACCTCATCGTTATATCCATATCTTTCACTATATGTCAAATGACTGTTTTTAAGTTCTATACTTCTTAAAATATAAGTAAACTGAAACTCATGCTCTCATATATTTAGTTACTCTGAACAGAAACCCTTTTTCTTAGACCTCACCCTCTAGTTAGAATGATTACCTTTCAGTTTTATCAAAATGGTTCTAAATAATTGCCGGCTTGATTTTTACTCGCGAGTATGCGCTATCTAAATTACGACGCCTGTATATGTAAAACTTTTGTGTTAAAACAATTGCTCTAAAGCAACTATTATACAAAACTTAAAATCGCCGCTTTTCCATGCATGCTTTTTATAGTTCCGATTTAAAATTTGAAGAAATAACATTCTTATTTTTATCTTAATAAATCAAATTATAAGGTTTCAATTCTTTTATTACAATTTTTTTAATTTCGTTTTGTTTAAATGTTTTTTTTTTCGTTGTAGCGTCATCGCCCCTTTATTTGAACTTCATATTAACAATAAACCGAGGATTATTATTTTTTTGTGACAGTTTAGTATACTATTAATATAAAAAAGAAAGAGTGCAGTTATAAAGTATGGGCGTATCAATGAGACGTAATAGGAAACACATACCGTTTTTTACGTATAATAGAGCATATAAACCAAGTGTGCCAGTGGCTACAGGCGTAAATAAACCGGACTTAAAACTACCGGTAAGCGCAGAATTCAACCAGTCATCACTTACATTCATATGTATGTGACGTCACAATAAGGGTGAGTAAACCAGCTATCTAGTGCTGCGTTTGTTCACTGTCTTACTAAATGTACTCGGTGTACATAGATTATACAGTTAAGAAAGCATGAATAGCTTGCTTACTACCGGTATTTTCAAACGATGTAAGTCTATCAAATAACGTTTAAACAAGTACCTGTACAGTCATTTATATTTTGCCAGTTCCACTAAACAGCATTTTAGTAACATTAGGCATTATTTGCCAGGACAAAAATGAAGAAATACGCTAAGAAAATATACACTGTAATGTTACTGACAGTTTTTGCGCTTGGTGCTTGCAACTGCTTCAACTTAAGAAACTTTAATTTAATAGAAAGTAGTACAGCAGGTTTTCAGAATGGGACCTATTTTGGACAGACAGTTATTGTAAAAGCTAGTGCGAATGGAACTGCCAAGTATGTATAGAGTGCTATAACTGTTATTTATAAACCATAGAAGTACTGTGCGGGAAAATGTAACACCTTTAGCACATATATTTTATCTAAATATCCTGATCGTGTTTTAAACAATTAACAACAACGGTGTATGAAAGTCGTAAAGATGCGGGTGGTATAATTATTTAAATGTTCTTTGTTTACTACCAAATGGGAAAGAAAATAGAATGAAAATGTGTCTCATTATCTCCAACTCTTATCTCCATATGATAGGATGGGAGAAGATGGGACACCTTTTCATTATACTTTCTTGTTTAATTTGGTAGTAAACAAGGATCATTCAAAGAAATAAAATATAAAAACGTATCCTGACAACTCCCATACACAGTTGTCGATTGGTTAAAACACGATCTGGATAGTAGAATATTATCTGCTAAAGGTGTCCCATCTTACCCCACAATACTATAGTACAAAAATACAATCCGAAAAAGAGTGCTGTTTAAACTTAAAAACACTCTGTTAAACTCTGTCAAAATCATTCCGAACTGATGTATTTTAAAACAAGTTTATCCGAAAGTATAATCCCTTTATACTTAACAGGTTGCTCATAGGAGCACCGAATTCCCGCCGAAACAACTTCGGCAGTTCACAAGGAGTTTTATATGGAATAAATTTCACGGTTGCGAGCGGTATTTATGATATTGTCGCGAAAGACCCGGAAAAAAACGCACCCATCGTGGTCACTAATTTACGCAAAGATGCAGATGCTGTTGGAATAAGTGTCAGTAACAGTAAAGAAGCAGTTACGGTAAGGTTTTGCTGTTTTATTCCTGATTTATTGTGATACTGATTAATGATAATGTATAGTAGGGTAGGGGAGAGACGGGACACCTTTAGCATATAACATCCAAATATCTTGATTGCGTTTTAAACAATTAATAACAGTCTATATAGGAGTCGTGAGGATATGGTTTTATGATTCTTTAAATGAAATTTTGTATTTCTTTAACTTCCAAATGGGACGAGGAAATTGAAAAAAAGGACGTCCTATTTTCCTCATCCTAGATACTTATTTTGATTATATCTCTAGGTGTGTGCTCCTATGCGTTACAGGCACTGCCGTTCACACAACATTATAAGTGGGTCTTGTTTTAACAGTAAAGATTTCGGCGAAAGTTGGCAATCTGCAAAACCTACAGTGCCATGTAAGTTCATTATTGGTACTATATATAGTATGGTGGGAAGAGATGGAACATGTTTTCATTCTTACATATTACCCCATTTGGTAGTAAACAAAGAATATATAAAGAAATATGTAACCACAATTCTTACGACTAGCGTTCTTATTTATTAAGAATACGATCAGAAAATGTGAATCTTGGGTGCTAACAGTATATCCCATCTTACCCCACAGTACTATACCGTGCATTAACGATTTATCAACAGAATTTCAAGGAAAGATGATGGAAAATATCAACTATATTGTGGTATACTTCAACGTATATGCAAAATTTACAGAACCTTTTTTTTACAGTTTGTTCCGACCAAGCACTAGATCTATTGTTCGTATTAGATGGCTCTTTCTCGGTGGGAGAAACGAACTTCGGTTTGGTAAAAAACTGGGTAGTAGCTCTTGCGAAATCGTTTGACATTGAGAAACAGGACAATATTGGAATTATTCAATATTCACATTGGTATCCCGGAGTCCCGTATAGGTAGGAAAAAAATATTAGGTTTGCTCCAACCTAGTGGTCACTGATGGGTTGTCTAAATTGTCCGCCACACAATATAAAAAAAAATTATCCACAAAGTTATATATGTGGTAACTCGTAAGTTGACACGAGGTGTATAGAAAAAAAAAAACATCAGTACCCGTGTTATAACGGCTGTCGTTTTCCGGCCACGTAAGAAAAAAAACAAGTTGCATTCATTCATTCATTCATTCAAGCTTTAGGACTATGAGTAAAACTTGCGGTTTGTAAGACAAAATATGCTGCTACTTCTTGGTATCATTTTTCTTATAATATTTGTTGCAGTCAACAGCCGTATATGAAAACAGAAGTTCCTTTGGGTTTGTACAAGAACTTCACATTATTTGAGGTAAGCTAAGTCCAAACCATATATATAGTAGGGAGGGGAAGATGGGACACCTTTAGCAAATATAATATCCAAAAATCATGATCGTTAAACAATTAACAACGATGTATGGGAGTCGTCAAGATATAGTTCCCTATTTTTTGTTTACTACCAAATGGAACGAGAAAACAGAATGAAAAAGTATCCCATCTTCCCCCACCTTACCATATTTTTATTTATTAATTAACGCATGGAAATCGAATATTTTTTATATTTTCTAGAAAATAGCTCAAAATATCAGCTTGCAAGGTTTCACCACCTACACTGCTCATGCTCTTAATAAAACTGTGCTTGATTTCATGGCAAGTGAAAGATTCACGCATGAAAATGTCACGAAAGTTCTGATTTTGATCACTGATGGCAGGTACTGTGAATATACATAAATTTTTGTGTAACTTGGTAAATATTTCAAACTCTAATATATAGTAGGGGGAAGATGGGATATGTTTTCTCGTTTTCGCGTTTCATTTGGCAATAAACAAAGAATATTTACAGAATTGTATAACCGTGGCCCCACGACTTTAAAAGATGTTGTTCATTGTTAAAAACACAAACAGGGAATGTAAGATTTTATGTGCTAACGGTATCCCATCTTACCCCACAATACTTCTTAGGTAAATCTTACGGTTTGAAGACGTAAAGCAAACTCATGTACGATGACAACACGGTTATCGTAGTCGTCTAGATTCTTATGCTCTATTAGCCTATATAGTTTAGCCTTGTAATATGTTTAAAACAGGGCCGATGATGCGATTGATCTCTACTCATCTGCCGAGTATGTAAGAAGCCAAGGCATTATTACATTTGCGATCGGTATTGGAAATAGCGTATTACGAGACCAGCTGCAGGTATTTTAAATATCGTAAAAATTATCCACGTTTTAAAACAGTTACCTATATTTTCTTCGCTGTTATATAGTAAAGAATCCTCCTGCTACGTCATCAACTACTGACCGACCACTAACCCCTACCTAACAAAACCGTAACCTCTGACCTCTAACTACCAACCTCTAACGCTTTCCACCAGCTTAATGTGTAACTTATTGGAGGATATTTTACTAGTACCTTTTCTTTATACAGATAGTTGCGAATGGCAAGTTGGGTGAAGACACTCGTGTGTTTGAAGTAACGACGTTCACAAGTTTAAACAGCATATTAAGCTTACTTCGTTCTTCTATTAAACAAAGTCTGGAAGGTATTCATAACAACCATTTAAACTGCCAATAAATTGTTATTTGTAAGCGTATGTGGTCTTGCACAAGCCCGATATATGGCTCCAACCCAGTGGTCACTAATGGGTTGTCTAAATTGTCAGTCATACAGAAAACAAACCCACAGAGTAACATGCTTGGTAACCCGTAAGCTGGCCCAAGGTGTATGCAACAGAACACCCGTGTTATAACTATAGTGTCGTTTTTCGGCCACGCGAATATATTACCAAGTTAGATTCATTTATACGCCATAGCCTATATTATTCGTTCTTTTTGTTCAGGGGGTGATAGTTTAAGCCAGTTAGAATACGGAGAAAATGGATTTTCAAGTAACCAGCAAGCGGTACGGGCATTGCTTTTATACTAAATTTTCTGTTTATTTTATTTTTTTAATTTCCTTTGAATTCGTTTTGTTCGTCAAAAAAGTAAACTGAATCAAGTACATAGAACATCGCCGCCATTGCTTTCAATTTGTGACTTGCAATCACATCAAGTAAGTCAAACGTGAACTTGTTGTTGTACTTTTATACCATTAAATTTATAGCTTGCAGTTCTGGAATTGCAACCAACCGGTAACGGGTTCCATGCTCGATGATGCAGAATTTGTGGCGCGTATGTCCTTGTGCGAGCTACTTAATGAAAATTGCATTGTATATTAGTCCAAATTTCAGCCATACCAAAACAAGTAAAAAATAAGTGACCTAAAAAGTTACAAAGTGGTAACTCGCTAGTAGTTATTTTAATCCAATTTTGTTAAAATTTAAAAAAAGGTTAAAAATACTTTGGTCACGTTTAAGCCACGTATGTTTACCCCATCTATGCAGGTATGCTTATTGCGCACATGGTAAGGAAAATACACGACCAGTCATATCCCGTTGGTCAAACCGACCAGCACATGGTACATTACCTAATATGGCAGTTGATGACAAACACTACTATTACGTACAATACGTAACCTGCATATTATTTTGTTGCAGGATATGACGTGGCTTTTGCACAATTGCAAAGTGACGTCATGGCGAGCTATAAATAGCTTTTCAGCATTATCATATAGTATAGTATACACTGTATATGTTTTGATCACGATAGGTGTTAAGTACTATGGTATCACCATAGTATCATCATCATACTCTAACTATAGCGAACTATATTGGGGTGGGGTAAGATGGGGCACGCCTTATTTTATTTCGGTGTTATCCCATCTTACCCCACAGTACTTCACGACATAACCCAAATTTCGATTTTTTTCTTTATCGAAATGCATGCAGATTACTGGTGGAAATTATACATGCAATAGAAAAACTTGATTGTCGAAATATGCGCTTAAATTAGTTAGTTGTTTGTAAACAAACAAAATAAATCTGATTTAATGTTGTGTTCTTTTTCCGCGTGTCAATTTGGTTGATAGAAAGAAAGAATAGCAAATTTAAATACATTTTATGAAGCACAAAGTTCATGAAAATAAAACCAAAAGCTTTAAAAGTGGAAAACACAACTGCAGGGTTACAAAACACAGACAAACACCTTCTCAACTAGGAAAAAGAAGGAATTGTATTAAGTATGATTGCATAACTCATAAAGTGTATTTGCGATAATTCTGCTGTTTTCGTAAAGCATAAAGGTAATAAGAATATAAAGCGAAGCATTAGAATTATTTAAAGAGTGAATTATTACAGGCAAATATATTAGGTATTTTAAAAGGCTGGCTGTCTAAGCTTGAATGAAAAAAAGGATCTGCAATGCAAAAAAATAATTAAAAAGTAATGCTGTGGAGTTTCGAATACATGATCCCTCGGTCTCTGCATCGTCGTAGGACATACTATATCAGATTTGTCGCACTTGCTTTTACTCAGCAGAGAAAGATATGTAAATCATATGACCATTTCGTTATGTAAAACTTTCTTTTTAACATAACGAAGAACAACTAATCTGAGAACTTTGGAATATCGACTTTCGCCTTCAAATAAAGTTCCACCTCCTGGTAACGTTTGTTCAACACCAGTTCTCCGCCTTTGCTGCATTTACAGTTTAATATGGATGAATGTGTTACATTTACAGTTAAATACAAATAAATGTAAATAAATATATGGTAGGGCGAGAGAAGATGGGACACCTTTTCATTCGATTTTCTCGTTTCATTTGGTAGTAAACAAAGAACATTTAAAAAATTATAAAACCTTGTCTTAACGACTACCATAGACCGTTGTTTATTTTTTTAAAACTATCAGGGTATTTTGAAATAATGTGCTAAATGTGTCCCATCTCACCCCACAGTACTATATTAACTAAAACAAACCCAACAACTTACCAAGTTTAACTGCTGACTTCGCCTTCTTAATGCTTCTTCACTGAAATCTGTAATTTCTTCATTTGTGCTTCGGCAACTTGAGAATAGCGAACTGAACAGTTTAGCTACGAATCTGTAACATCGTTTAACTTGTTTCCATCTTGGTATCAGGTTCATAGGAGGCGGCCGATTTATCTCATTTCTTATGAATTTTAACCAAAGCTGGGTTCTGTAAAAAGTAGTTTAATGAATAAATGATTATTTTTTTCGCATGGCGGACTCTTTTACAAGTTATAAATACCACATATTTTATACACCCCGTTTACATGTTAAACTGTGCCCAACTTTGTGGATAGATGTTTTGTATTTTTTCTTTTATGCATGGGTGACAGTTTGGGCAACCCATTGGTGACCACTGGGTTGTAACAAATACGCCGAATTATCTTCCTCCAGAAAACAAACGCGAATAATAATGCGGATAACATCCAGCAACGAGTCTCGATCCGGTATCTTCTAGGTAATATACTAGCGTGCTATAACCAATAAATCACGACAAAACTTTTCATTTTTCATGCACTCACTTATTAAACATATTAACATAGAGTTTAAAGGCATTTAGTGAAAAAAATGAATATTGAGTATTAGAACAGCAGCGGAGCGTTTAGAAAAATACAGAATATTTGTTATGATTTGCTTAATAATTATTGTTTAAATAAAAGTAAAAAAAGCGACCTGTGAAATTTCCATTCTCTTTCTGAATCGTCATGTGTTTTTTGAAAACTGTTGCTCATCATAGCAATAAGCATGTTCACAAGAACTATGATTGCCCCAAAGTGGTAAAGACCGATGATCACTGCGCCAACCTTTTGCATGGAAAACATTAGCACGTTACAGTATAATTCTAAAGATTTCCCAATCAAATAAATTACAAAATATATGAAACCAATTCAATATATGGGCATGCCGAGCAACGGATATATAGAAAGGTAGGGGAATATGGGACACCTGTTCATTCCATTTTTTGTCCCATTTTGTAGAAAACAAAAAACATTCAAAAAGTCATTAAACCGTACCTTCACGACTTTTATAGACCGTTGTTTATGGTTTAATACACGATCAGGATATCTGGATATTGTTTGCTAAAGGTGTACCATATTACCCCGCAGTACTACATATGGCAGTCATAATTGTATGCAGCAGCATGCAAACGTATAAGAACAAAGCAAAAACGTTAGGTACGAAAAATACAATAAAACAATTGCCTGCCGTGCATATTATAATGGATAGAAGCAATATATTAGTCTCACGACGGTATGTTACGACCTCAAAGTACGAAAAGCTGTGTTTGATTAAGTTATATGGTTGATACGTTGTATATACCATAAACTTGTTTGTTCGGCGACATAAGACAAACTTTGGCAGCGATTCGCAAGCCCATTTAACTGACCACTTCTTGCAGGTAAAACCGGCCTGGACAATTTTGCATTGGATACCAAGCTTGCGGGTGGCCGTACCCAAACAGCGTCCAAACTAATCCCACAAAAGCAGTTTTTAACGTTGTGGGCTGAAGTGAATCAGTAGTAAACTCTGTAAGAGCAACACTTCGTGTTATGCGCAGGTTAATAAATAAAGTCGAAAATTAACCCGCGACATTTTCAGAAAGCTGGCCTATACTTTCTACTAATAGATTTCTAACTGCACCAAAGAAGTCCACTATTTTTGAACTATTCGACTGTGCGAGTAAAATAACATCCAAACGGTGTTCGTTACACCAACTTAAAATCCAACATGACCAAAAGTAAAGGGAACATAGGTAGAAACCATGCGATTTGCAACGAAAAGGGGGCATTCCAATTTGTAAACTGACCAATTCTTGCAATTTGAAAGTGTTTGGACAGTTATCAATGGGATACCATTTCGTCGGCTCCCCGTAACCGAACAAAGTCCAAAACATCCCAATAAAAGCTAATTCAATCTTTGTCATCATAAAAGTCTCTTCATTGCCTTCGGATATTTCTGTTCAAGTACACTTGCTATTATGCGTCATTTTGAATACTGTGAACCAGAGTGCATATAAACAGCATAGTTGATATATATATATATATATATATATATCAACTATGCTGTGAGCTGTATACTTGTCCGTAGACCAAGTACTTTTACGTTATGTTTGTTACAAAGCATTTTAGAAGAACTGTATCAGTTTTAGAGTCCTTGCAAAATATATGTAGCTGTTAATACACCAGTAGAGCAAAGTTTTCGTGTTAGCAGAGAAATGTTAATACACAACAAGAGCCGTCTCGGCAATTCTGGCATACAGAAAGCGTGTATGTGGAAAGTTACTGCACGTGCCAACAAAACTACCGACCAGGCTTTGCAATAAGTGCTCGCTGGGACAATTTTGAGCAATATTGTACCACTGTTGGGGATTGTCGTAGCCAAACATTGTCCAAAATAAACTGATTAAAGCGCCAGTAAAAGAAGCAACAGGAATATTTTCTGTAGTTTCTGTGAAATTAAGCGTTATTGTGCCGTTTTTTGGTGTAAATTCCATTTTTTTTCTAATCAACGAAGAACCGTTTGTACTTTAATAACCTAAAAAGGCATTTATTGCATCATAAATGGCAAAGATAAAGTATGCCCAGTCACCTATGCCTTAACCATACCAGCGAATAACTATAACAAAGGACAGCTTTGTTACGTCACACACGATGAACACTACACACCACGTGACAAGGTTTGTAGAAAATGTAAGGCGAAAACCAGCAACAAGTGATTGATGCGTATAGGCTTTGTTTGTCACCATGTTAAATCAAACCTATACCTTTGTAAATACATTAGACAACAAAAACATAATTTCAGTTGTGTACGAAAATATTATTTTTTTTAAATTCGCAAAGAAAAAACTAATATCTTAAATATAGACATAGTACCCATAAAAAACAGAAATTCGCGACGTATATGACAGTCCTATTATTTTTCCAAGCCTGGCAACGTAAAAAAGAAGCTAAAATCTTTTCTAAGCGTTGACAGATTGTTAAATAAACGTAAAAGGTACGGTTTAGTGATATATTAGTTATACAAAAACTTACTTTTGCACGAAACGCAAGCGGGTAGCATTGAACTGTTGGGAGGAGATGGCACCCATAGTTGTACCAACGGCAAGCTCTAAAATAAACCATAGTACATGTTAATGTTATGATATGTATAGTGGGATAGGGAAAGATGGGACACCTTTTCATTCTATTTTCTCGTCCCATTTGGTAGTAAAGAAAAAACATTCAAAGAATTTTGAAGCCGCATCCTCACGACTATCATAGACCGTTGCTAATTGTTTAAAACACGATCAGGAAATTTTGATGTTATTTGCCAAAGGAGTCCCGTCTTACCCCACCCTACTATATAAAACTTTTTTTAGCAATATGCATAGATATTTCCTGCTTACCGCGTTACATACGGTAGTTGAGTTACAGCTGCAGTTTTTGTTTTCCCCATATGGTGTATACAACTCAGTTATACCGCTTCCAAAAGCTAGAAATATAATCCCGAAAATGATGGCGAACCGAATTGCGTCGTGCAGCATGAGATCCAAAGAAACCTAGCAAAAAAAATATTAATGATCCAAACGTTGAAATAAATGTAAAGTGAATGATTGTTACTTGCTTTTTCCTTAAGTGACCGGAAAACGACAGTCGTTATAACACTGGCGCTTTGTTTCATACATATCGTGCCAGCTTACGAGTTACCAAGTATGTTTCTTTGTGGGTATTTTTTTTCGATTTTTTTTTGCATGGATGATATCTTAGACAACCCAGTAGTGACCACTTGGTTTGAGCAATTGCCTTGCCGTTAAGTGTCTTGCCCAAGCACACATACGCCCACAATGGTAGCAGCGTTGTTGCCTATTGTCCTTACCTGTAACGGACCGAACCTACGAGCCGCCCTTAGAAGTTCCATTATCCTCATATGGATCAAGATATAGGAAACAGCTATACAGATATCGGATAGAGGTAGGGCTTGAAACATTGTTTCATGCCAGTATGGTGTTCCACGTGTCAAGTCTCCTGAATATTAATTAAACATCATCAAAAACTTGACTGCATATAGTATGGGGTAAGACGGGACATTTTACTATAATTTGTTTTTTCATTTGACAGTAAACAAAGAATAATTGCAGAATTTTAAAAACCGTAGCCACGTAACTCTAAAATAGCCTTGCTAATTATTAAAAACATTATCTGGAAATTTTAGGGGCTAACATTATTCCATCTTAACCCACAGCACTATAGTCGTTCTTACCGTTATTCTGTATGATGTGTACGATCCTAAGTATCATGAAACATGTATACAGTAGTATGGTAAACAGGTCGTTCCAGTTCCAAACGTCAGATAAGTATTCCCTTAAACCCTGTACAAATATAGATACGATAATATAATACCTGTATTTGTCTCTTCGATTTCGGTAGCTTAGATTTAAAATGAAAAGACATAATTTAGTGACAAAATAACAGTTGTTAAAACACGCTTACAGTTAAAAACATATTTTCCATCAATTGGAAAAAATAAGCGTGGTCGCTACACCTAGCAGACAAACAAGGAGCCAGTTATGTTTAATTACTTCCAAGTTAAAAAAGAAACAAAAGTGTGCGTAATAAGATATAAGATGCTATACACTTTCGGCTGTATAGTTATAACCATATACAAACCTGATGAAAAACTTCTCTGATTTCTTGTATGAACTTTCCAAGCACCCAAAAGTACGCCACAACTAGTAACGGTGATATCTGTAATGTTAAACAAAGTATATTTATACCAGTAATTAACATTTTGCTGAATTACACAACACTTTAACAAGGTGTATGACCATACATTACAAAATTTAAGGTGGGAAATGACAGTTATAACAAAGGCGTTCTATTCAGTACACCTGGGTGTCCGCTTACGAGCATTTGGTAGTAAACAAAGAACATTTATAGAATTATAAAATCATATCCTTACGACTTCCATAGACCATTGTCAATTGTTTAAAACACAACCAGGATATTTGAATATATTTTGTGCTAAAGGCGACCACACCCAATCTTTCCGAACCCTACTATACAGTTACCATATATAGAATAACAGTACAGTACATGAATTAAACACACGCCAATTGACATATATATATGCCAATTATAAATAGCACAAACGTAAACAGTCCACTTACTGCATCCAGGTCTTTAAATGTATTTGTTTGCATTAAAATAGTGTTGACAAGAAGCATAATAACAAACACCACTTCAGATATGACCCAGCACCAAAACTTTATGGTTGGATTTTTCATTAAACAACCGAACGACGACTGAGGCGCAATTAGAAATGCCATACTCAATACAGGGAACAGCATACCAAATAAAACCTGAAATAAAGGATAGTGGAAAATGAATAAATGAATGAATGAATGTAACTTTATCCTCGCGTGGCCGGAAAATGACAGTCGTTATAACAGGGGTGTTCTGTTTCATACACCTCGTGTCAGCTTACGAGTGACCACATATATATAACTTTGTGGGTAATTGTATTTATTATACTGTATGGCTGAAAATTTAGACAACCTATTAGTGACCACTGAGCTGGAGCAGTTGCCGTTAAGTGTTCTATAGTGTTGTAGTGTTATACTGATACATAGAACAACATAGACTTACCTGCACTACAGAGCCTTTAAATCCTTTAAGGCGTCGAAACATACTTCCTTTTTGAATATAAATTAAAGCAAGTTGAGAATTGTCAGAAGTTACAAAATCCTTCATTTCGTATTTGATCGCCTGCAATGAGCAAAACACACCGGTTTAATAAATACACAGCATCAGATTAGATATGCCACACCAGCGGTTCGCAAACTGGGGTTCGTACAGCAGTTTCAGAAGGTACAGGACTTGATACTTATGCTTTTTCTTTCACTGGTGTGGTTTTTGCATTTTTCCAATCGCATTCTTTAATGTTTATAGGGCCGCGAAATATTTAAATAATTGCAAAGGGAACACCAGGCAAATTTCTTAGAAAAGTTTGGGAACCGCTGTACTATACACCATTGTAGCTTTACTGATAAATACGACCATATTAATATGGAATAACATCACAAAACAAAAGATTTTACCTTTTTAATCGGTTTAAGATAATTTCGAATCTTCTGCCTTCTTTCCGGCGTGATGCGGTCGCTTTCTCCGGGGTCATCGAGTTCACTGACGTCATCCATGTCGTCATCAAGGTCGTACCGCATTAAATCGGCAAGCTCGTTCGCTGACCTCACTTCCTGTGAAAATATTTCTAAGAAATTTGAACTCAATCGACAAATGTAAGTTTCCAATCACGTATCTAAGTCTCTATGTAAACAAAACGACTAAATATTGAAACGATTTAACGACATTTTTTTAATCATGGATTATAGAACGTTAAGTTATAGTACTTTAGGGTAAGATGGAGTAGTGTTAGGACCCAAATCCCATATTTCCAGACCGTGTTTTGAATAATTCACAACGGTATTTTAGAGGCGTGGAGATACGGTTACGTAATTCTTTGGAGTTTTCTTTATTTACTACCAAATAGTATATGAAAATAGAACAAAAGTCCCATTACACCAAAAAGGTTATATATAGTTATTATCCTAATACTATATTTAAGTACACTTAATCAAGGCCAAACAAATAGCCTACACAAAGTGCTGTAACTTTTACAAAACTTCCAAACAAAAAATTTCTAAACGCATTTTGAAGTAATGCATTACCTCCAGCAGTTGAAGAGCAAAAGTCTCGCATCGGTTCGCCATTTGAAGATATGCTTCTTCTACCTCTCTTTCTCTTCTTGCAAGCTCATGCAACTCACTGAAGAGGTCCATGGATGAGTTAAGCGGATCCCATGTCATGCCCTTTTCACTGGAGATGTAGAGAGAAATTTTAATTTCATTTTTTTTTATGAAGTGCATGGTAACTCGTAAGCGGGCACGAGGTGATGAAACAGAACGCCTGTGTTATAAGGACTGTCTTTGACTCAACACGCGAACATGAATAAGGTACATTCATTCATTCATGAAGTGAAGTGAAACGATAAAAAAGTGGAGGAAAAATGTGGTTTGTGTATTATTAAAAATAAAGGTATGAAGGATAAAAAATACTTCTTTATTTTTGCGTGACAGGAAAACGATAGTTTTTTTAACACGGATGTTCTGTTTTAAAAAACTTGTGCCCGTTTAAAAGTTACCGCGTATGTTCATTTGTAAGTGATGTTTTTTCTGTATAAGTGACAATTTAGACAGCCCATTAGTGACCAATAAGTTGAAGCAATTGCAGTTAAATGTTTTGCATAACGACATATACGACCGCAACGGAAATAGCAGCAAAGAGCTTTGAACCCATTACCTCAAGGCTATATAGGTAGACGTGATTTTTTTTTCCATAAACCAAACCACTTACTTGTACATAAGCAACATAAAAGCAGGACTGGCACGAGCACGATAATGCAACAATCGTTCCATCACAGCGTCCCACGAATATGGATCAAATCCTTCGTCTTGTAACAACTCATTGTCACTGAACGTTAACCGATGTGTGTACCTGTAAATAATAAAGTTAGAGTACTGTGGGTGAGGATATCGTTAAAACGAAACTTCATATTTTTTATTTAGTTGAAAATGAAGTACTGTGGGGCAAGATAGGATATGGTTAGCACATAAATATATATTTCTTAATTGTGTTTTAAAGAATTAACAACACTATTTTAGGATCGTGAGAATATGGTTATATAATTTTGTAAACATTCTTTGTTTACTATCAAATAGAACAAGAAACGAAAATGTCCCATCTTACCTCACCCTACTACATGTATAACATTAATTAAATGTCTCATTATATACAACAGAGCTACGCAGTAAAACATAAACTAATTTAACGTACAGCAATCTGGTCGGCGCTTTACGTTTTAATTGTGTTGACGTGTATTAGTAAAAGCTATGCGTACAGGTACTACATCAACATAAACTAAAAAGGTGGAAGCTTTACAATATCTGACAGTAGGTGTTTTTAATGTTTATAATCAATAAATCGTAAATATATATATGAAAGTATCTAATTTGCGTGGTGGGGCAACGACAGTCGCTATAACACGAGTGTTCTGTTTCATACACCTCGTGCCAGCTTACGAGTTCGCCTATGTAACTTTGTAGGTTATTAATATTTTTTTGATTTTAACCATTTACTGCCAACTATTGTACCAGTAAAATATATAGACTACTCACTTGTAAAGCACAGAGAGAATTTTGTAGTTGTTCTTGTGTGCGGCCAACATAAACGGTGTAAGACCAGGCTCAAATGGTGACGTGGTACCAGGTTGAACTTGCAATGACGTCTGGGGATCTTTTTCCAAAAGAAGCTCAATCGCTTCAATAAACTCACACTGGATGGCGTAGAAGAGCGCATCGCCAAGTTTAATACCAACTGAAGAAACAAAAAGTATCATACGTATGTGTAAATGAAATACTATAGAATCAACAGTGAACAAAAAAATCTATCCAAATGATAATATTCTAAAGCGATATATGTTTCGCCATTTAGTCAATAAATAACATGATCAGTCGTTTTTTTAAACAGAAACTACCATAAAAAAGATAAAAATCCAAACAAATCACCCACAAAGTAACATACATGGTAACTCGTAAGCTGGCAGGAGGTGTATGAAACATAAACACCCGTGTTTAACGACTGTCGCTTTCTGGCCACGTGGGGATAAAGTAGGTTACGTTCATATATACATCGTCACTAATCCATATACTAGACTTATAACAACTACTGGGACTGTATTGTTGTCGAACAGGTAGATTATTTGACCATAATCAGCTTACAGTACAAACTCAGCAACATAAGTTAATACTTATTCACTCACAAACATCTTCGCCGAGCAAAAACTTCACAACATCCAGATGATGATTTAAAGTTGATAAACTCAGCGCTGTGCGGTCCAAAGAATCCACACAGTTGACGTTTAGATGGAACAGATAGTATGTTTGTTCTTGGAATAGAGTTTGAAGTCCTTCTAAGTCGCCTTCCGCGGCAAAGTGAAGTAAATCCAATTCATGACTGTTTAATTCGCCTGCAGGAAGGTATTAATGCTGTTAGTATTTATGGTATGTTTAACCTTCCCACTACAAAAATAATTCCCACATATTAACATACATGGTAACTTGTAAGCTGGCACGAGGTGTATATAATAGAACACCCGTGTTATAACGACTCTCGTTTTCCGCTCAAGTAAATTACATTACATTCAAAGTGGGAATGGTTCGAAAATTCATAGTTAGGGTGGGGAAGACGGGACACCTTTAGCACATATTTTCTAAATATCTGGATCGGGTTTTAAACAATTAACAACGGTCTATGGAAATCGTAAGGATACGATTTTGTAATTAGTTTAATGCCCTTTGTTTACTATATCATGGTACAAGAATATAGAATGAAAAGGTGTCCCACTTTCCCCACTCACTGTACTATATATAAGTTCTCCAAACTTCAGTTTTATTGCTGTAGTGTTTAAACTTACTTTCATCGTTTATCATACGCGGTACCATCATTCTTGCCACGTCTGCGACTCCACTTTGTCGGTTGTGTCGTAACCCATCTTCGTTATTACGAACCGACCTGGTGTATAAGATACATAGGTAAAAAATTATATGACTAAAATAGTGGGTGAGGTAAGATGGGACATGGTATTATTAAAACTTTATTGTCCCATTTAACAGTAAACAAAGAATACTTACAGAATTCGTGACTTATATTTCGGAAAACCTGGGATTTTGGTGCTAACGGTATATCCCACATTATCCAATAGTGTGAACTTTAGATCATTATTAAGAATTCCTATCAATAAACGCAAATTTTGATTTTACGTTTGTATGTCCCTTTAAATTACATAGTCAAGCGTGTAGTAGTCACAGCTACGTGTGTGAGTGTTTTCGCTTCCAACCAGCCACAGCAGGATATGTTTTGATCACGATGGGAAATACAGAGATCATAAACCAACATCTGTCTTATGTAAATATACGTCAACCAACTGTTTTAAAGCGTGTAAACTGTACCATACAGGTATGAAAGATTTATGTGGCAATAAATAAGCAGACATGTAACTGATAATGTTTTTTGGTGAAAGTTATGTTGATAAATAATATTGTTTCTTTGTTTTATAAAGAAGCCTTTGTTTTTAACTGCGGTGTAGGCGCCAGTAGAATTTGTGCGGTTGGGAAATAACCAAGTAGATATAATGCTTGCCAGGGGTTTCATATGCTGTGCCTTTAAAGTGTAAGGCCATCTTTAATTTATGCAGGTACAAACAAAACCACATATATATATATATATATATATATATATTACTGTAGAGTAAGATGGGATACTGCTAAATCACATATTTTTCTGAGCTTGATTTGAACAATTATCAAAGATTTTTAGAGTTGCGTGAGTACGATTATATAGTTGTGTAAATATTCTGGGTTTAATATATCAAATGAAAATAAGAATGAAGTATGTCCCAAATTACCCTGTCCTGCCATATATCCAATTTGAGTTCCGTACCTAATACTCGTAATAGGGCAAGCAAAACCATATTTTCAATGAATAAATGTAACTTGCTTTATCTCGCATGGCTGGCAAACGACGTCGTAATAACACGGGTGTTCTGTTTCATTTACACCTCGTGCCAGATTACGTATGTACCACGTAACTTTGTGAATATGTTTCTGTATTTATAGCTAACAATTTAGACAACCCGCTGTAGTTAACGCTGGGTTGGGGCAATTGTCTTTATAAAGTGTCTCACCAAAGGACACATACGCCCACAACAGTAGCAGCAAAAATAGACGGAGCTTTTTCACTTACTTCGTCCGGTGTGAATTCCCTTCCCGTGACATACTGGCTACAGAAAGATTATCACCGTCGAAATGACCACTGTAGGGTACTGGGCGAGCACCCGCTCGTACTCGTAGGGTCACTAGACTTGTACTGATAGGATCTTCTATAAATAAAAAAAAAGTTTAAATCTTGAATGAAAATCATCCATAGGAAAAACACAAGCTCTTTTTTAGTGGCGGGGCAACGGTTGTGTAATTTTGTAAATATTTTATGTTTACTATAAATTTAGAAATGTGATAAGAAAATAGAATGAAAACATGTCCTATCTTACCCCACCATACTGTATATATTTAAATAAAAAATATTACTTGGACGTCTTTAGAGATAGATGGAAATACACGTATATAACGCTCACTATATAATCTAGTTACTGCTTAACTGTACCATAGTATTCAATAAATTAATTCCAAAACATTTAACAACAGATCTATACGCCGTATATATGTCGATCTAACTTTATATGAAAGTATTTACGGTTTTGGAACAAATTATTTATTTTAAATCACGAAAAGTGGTAAACTGTAAAATGATATGATAAAGCATTAAATATAACGTTAATAATACAATACACGAATCAGAACGTATTAAATCATACATCACGATACAAGTATTAAAATCGGAAAGGCAAAAAATCTAATAACGAATTAAAAAAACTATTTAACTTAACATTTTCTATCAGCCTAAAACTTTTCGCTGTAAATTGTTAAATAATACATGGCCTCTGCATTCACAGAATTCATAAGTTTGAGTAATTGGTTTTAGGATTCAAAAAAGAGACAAAACTAGATAATTAAAACGCCCTTTCTCCGGGTGCAATATTAGATAATTAAAACTCTTTAATTTGTGCGCCGTGTGTTGTATCATTGTATATTAAAAGTAAATAATACGTACCTATTGCATTTTAAAGTAACAAAATGTTATTAGTTAAGCGGTACGTTCTTTTAACTTACCAAGTTGATTAAGTTGTTTAACTGGTGTTTCTGGTTCTTTTTCTTCCTTTGGACTAAGTAGGGGTCCTGTGGCACATGGTAAACTATGCCGTTTCTCAGTATCAAAACGTTTTCGTGCTGTGAAATATATTTACAAAATTTAATATATCAGAGATTTAGAAGTCCTTTGGCGTTAGGTATAATGGGACAGCTTTTACACATAATATGCAAATATCCTGATCGTGTTTAATCGTTTAACAACGGTTTATGGGAGTCGAGAGAATACGGTATTAAAACTCTTTGAATGTTTTTGTTACCACCTAATGGAACGAGAAAATAGAATGAAAAGTTGTCCCATTTTACCCCAACCAACTATACATACTTTGACCTCGCATTATAGTGTTCTAATACTGTCTAAGGTTCTGTATAACCTTTATCATAATAGTAAAAAAGAACTAAAACTCCAAAACATATTTAAGATGAATAACAAGCGCAAGTGCCTAATTAATTAGGTGTCAAAGTACTGTGACGTTGTAATTTGAGACGGCGCAGAAAGCTTATAACGGCGATGTGCAGCTGCAGTGCAACACAGAAAGAGTATGTACATTATGAAGTTCGCCACTGATTTCGAGTTCAGTACATTATTATACGACCAAGAGCGAGTTTTATGAAAAATGGGTTAGTTGCATTTACAAAATGCTGTATATATAATAACAGATTTATATTATGCGTGGTCGTAATCGGTCGGATAAAGTTGATCAAAGAAATTGCTGCGTATTTCAGCTAAGCTTAAGCTCATATGCTTAAATATGTTCAAATGTTATTGCCATGATTCAAAATATTATATATCCAATGGAAATAACCTGATACAAAAATGCAGAAACTTAGTTATCAGTTTGAATTGACATTGTAAACTTAACTAGCAAAATACAATACAAAATACGCAGCCCAACAATTTCGAAATAAAACTGTACATAATTGTAAACATGCTCGTTTAGCGACTTAAATTTCACACTTGTTTCATTATGCAATTGTCTGTCAGAACTGTCTGACAACCTGGCACTGCAACTCAAGCGCTACTGTTATGACAGAAGGCGCAATCTGCAGCCGTTTCCCAAATACATCATTTGTCCGAGAATTAATTTGAAAACCATGACGTCATTTCCAGCAGTGTTCAAGCGAGACCATGCTGGTTACGCGAGTGCGCGAGAGAATATCTATTTTTAGCAACTTTTAATCGAAGAAAGGTGAACAATTTTGAACATAAGGTAAACAATGTTCAACTACTTGCTACCACACACACGAAAATATATTACGAAAATATATGACCACACGAACCTGCTTCTGACGTCACTAGCGGTGACGTCACGTACTTTGATTCAGGCTGGCTAAAGCTGGAAGATCGAACCGGCGTCGAATCACCGAAAAATATCGAAGCTAGTGTGTTTCTCCGTGCTTTCCCATTTTCTTTGCTGACATTGCTTTTCGCAGGAGTCGATTCTGCTGGCGGTGAGTTCGGTCCAATGAAGCGAAACACAGGTAGAGGTATGAATGTTGGCAGTTGTTGGGTGCTGCTGTGCTTACTGTCTTGCTGTAATTAGTAAAAACATTTTCCTTATATGGCATTCAATACAGCGAGCTAAAAACTTGTTCATGCAAACTATACAGAAACTCTCTCGCATAATACTAAAGGTTTGTATAGCATCATATAATACTACTGTGAACGTAAACTGTTGTGGCGATTGTTTTAGTCATAATAAAACAATAGAATGTCTATATATTCAGTTTAACTTATTTTGACTTATGTATGACGAATTGCACAAGCTGCGGTCAGGAGTGTATAGGTTTACATCCGTCGTGTATTTAAATCATCGATTTGTAAACGACAAGGGGGTATTATACTGTATTGGTGTTTTTTCTTGCATTATAAATCACGGTACATTTTTTGTAGACCTATATATCATATGTGATTGTTGGTTTGACCTGTTGTATAACTGGTTGCTCGTGACTTTACTATTGTTGTCGTGAGATACATAATAGTGGTTGCAAAAAATGGCAAAAATGATCTTACACATGTTTATTTTGAGCTGTTTACGTTCTAAACTGAGCCAGAAACTCAAAAATTCATTCGCTCATAATACAAGCAGAGAATTTGCATTTACTGGTCTGTTTGATTAGTATAATAATGGGGCGTGAAAACTATTTTAAACCAAGCTTTATTAACACATTCCGGACGCGTCACTAAAACAGCACAAGCTTAACAAAAACATGGTAACCAACAGTTTCCGACTGTTATATATTAAAAATAGAATAGTAAATACATAATAGGAGACACAGATATGCCGTCACATTAACATTTCGAAAATCTATAGCAGCATACGGCAGTAAAAAGTAAGAAATTTCTAGTTTTTTATTTAATTTACCTGCTGAGGTGTCTCGTCGAGACTTGATATGCCTACTAAGGACGCCACGGTAGGCATATTCTTCCGTGGTAAGCTCATTGTATACGGCTACTACCAACTCAATCCTAAACCACTAAAGGCCTTTCTAACATTCTTTTAACTTTCTAAGGTAATGTAAAAATGGCTAAAATACAGGACAGGGCAAACTGACACAGATGAAGTTTGTATGTTTGCTTTTCCATATCTTGTGCGTCCGCCTGCTGCTACTGCTGAAATTCGTGCAGTGACTTAGTGGATGACGCAGCGTTGCGGTTTGAGGAAATTAACACGAAGCGTGGCTTAAAAAACGTTTCTTTCAACCATCGGCAAATTTCCGCGCCTATACAAATTGTTTATGCGTCTGGCGCGTTGGAAAGAGTTTACTGAAGTTTAAGTTGCGAGTTCAAATCACGTAGTTTTGTACGTGCGTAACGGTTACGATTATATGGGCATTTAAATGTTAATTCAACCCAGAACTAATGAGTGAGTTCACGATCAAATGTAAAGTAGTTTTAGGTAGAATGCGACCTGAAATTACCTGATTTATCGTTAAACAGTGCAACTGCATAAATCACAAACTATACGTGTCTGTTCTCACGTACCACTATATTGCATTACAGTCTGTTTTGAACCGAACACCGAATTATGTATTGGGTCAACTTAAGTTGCAACGAAGCAGAACTAAACAATATCATATAACGCCTTTTGCCCACGTTTCACATATTTTAAACCGAACCTGTAATTTTTACACCCCCAAAAAAACGTGTTTGTTTCGTAAATTTTGGTATTTTCCACAAATTGCCACCTTCCAAAATTTTAAAAACGCATAATTTTCTCAGCAATTAAACTGTTTTCTGGCGCAACGTAGATAAAATTTAATCATATTTACGCCATTGGGTAGCCTATTTATTTAACCTGTAGGCCTACTGTACCAAATTTCCTGAAAAAAAAAAACGGCTAAAAATTCTGCTGGCGGTACCTTTAGGCGTTTCTATTGTATATGCTGCTTTCTCGCTCAGCTTATGTTACTTCACTCATTAACAAATTCAAGATTGCATGAAAGCCATTCTGCACAACGTCGACACAGTAAATTATTCATATTCATAATCATAGCTACACGAAACGTATATGCCAACAATGTGTTGGCAGTTACAGTTTTCTCTACTGCCTGATACCTCGTCAAATACTAAGGCAAACGTTACGTTTCTCGTGACTCCTCATCCGCCAAACTATATTGAAAGTACAAAGAATTAGAGAGATATGCAGGTCGCTAGGTTGAAGAGATATTCCACATCTGCATATTATAACCTCGTTGAATAGACTAAACGCAGATATACCGACTATAACCGCAATATAAACGTATAGAGCGGTTTCATCAGGAAATCACGCATTGGAGATTGACACTTACAGACCAAGCGTAAATAAAAATTGAGTCGTGTACTTTATCGCGTTTAAAACGTCGTTTAAGAAGAAAATAACCACCAGTAAAAATAAAGTTTCAGGTTGAGTTTTATATTTTTAACAAAGATTATATTTTTAAAGAACGAAGACAAGTAAATTAACAGCAAACGACAGTCGTTAAAACAGCGTTTGAAAATATCCCGTAAAGAAAACGCTGAAGTAAAAAAATCGTTCATGCGACAGTGCATGGTATTTTCTATTAAAAACCAAATACCAACGGTATCCATCTTACCCACAGTACTATATACCCGTTTGCGTGACGCAAATACGTTTAATTAACCGGCGCCGTGGCATAGCGGCGCGCCTGCCTGTAACCCATTCAAGGCTCGACGCTGCTACTATTGTGGGCGTATGTGTCCATTCATTTATTCATTCAAATTGTAAATACAGTTCAAAAACTTACTATCTACAAATATGATATCATATTATACAATATACTTCCGAAGTATATAAAAGCGAACTGCTAGATTTTAATTAATTTCCAAAAATTGACTCCGTTATGTAACATGGTTTTGTATTCTTTTAAATACAACAAAAAATGTTGAAAATAACCTGAAACATAATATGCAAAATAAACAAAATACCAAAACAAGGTATTTTGTTACCACAATATTTATTCATATTCGCACAATATATTGTAGAGCAAGAATAAACAGCGCAAATTTTTCACCTGGCAGTTTTAAAACTCATCAAATGCACCTCTTCTGGTTGACTGTGTGTTGTAAAACCAATGTTAAAAAATATCTGACATATAGTACTGTGGTGTAAAATGGGATACCGTTAGCACATAATATCGAAACATCCCGATCACGTTTTAAACAATTTGAAATAACAACAGGAGTCGTATTCGCTGTTTGTTTAAAAAATAGAACCAAACGGTGTCCTATCTTCCCCCACACTGCTATAGTAGGGTGAGATACACCGTTACTACCAAAAATATTATTTCCTGATCGTGTTTTGATCATATAAGTTATATATGATATAACATGCCCTTTTGGAGTAGTGGGACAAAGTTATATAATTCTGTAAATATTCTCTGTTTACTACCAAATAAGGCGATAAAAATGCCCCATCTTACCCCGCCCTACTACAATTCATTTATTTTGTTTTCATATTTAGTGAATGGTGATCAGATACATATGCAAAGAATGCAAAATAAGAGTAAAATGATAGTCGTTATTTACGTACACACTGGATAAAATCCATTTATTGATAATGCTGTAGTATAAAACAGCCATTTAAGATCTTTATATAATATAAATAAAACTGAGCAAAAATGTTTATGCAAATGAAAATCTAACAGTGCAATACATAGAACTTCCTTACATGAGTGCTGATGTTCATAAAAGAAACTTTTTCCAATTTTTTTAACTTTCTTTAGCTGGCACGGGTTCATATTCAAGAGCTGGTTGAATAAATCTCTCTTCTTTTTTGTTGTTTCTAGCAGCAAAATAATATTACAATCACAAATAAAAACTTTCTTAATTTAAGTAGCAGGAAAACAACAGTTGTTATAACATGAGTGGTTTGTTTCATACACCTCGTGCCTTTTTAAGAGTTACCATGCATGTAACTCAACTGTGATTGTATTTTTTTCTGTATGGCTGACAACTTAGACAACCCATTAGTGACCATTGGGTTGGGGCAATTGTATTTAAGTGTTTTACCCAAGGAGACATACGCCCACAATGGTAGCATCTTAACCTGTAATCTCTGGTTTAGAGGCAGGCTCGTGACATAGCAACACACAGACAATGAATTTAAACACCCAAAACATAAGGAAAAAATATATTCAGACCAGAAAATGGAGGCATTTAATAAGCAATCGCTGTATGCTAGTGGGTAAGTGTCCTTGTTATTTTAAACAAATACTGCTTAAATATTTAAAGCAGAATACATACCTACAATGCTCTTGCAACATATCCATTATTTCACTTTGGTATTCATTCGGAACATTCTTTGTTCCGACCATCCAATAATAAACGTCCCAATCATTGTTTGGTTTGTTTAAGATTTTATCGTAAATTTCAATTTGTTCTGGAGAAAAACTAAAAATTTTGACAAAGGTTAGAAACTTTGCTAGTTCTCATACTAGAAAAAACACCCAATATTTCAAAATCAGACAAATATGCAAATCAATAAAAAAAAGTTGAATTAGGATAAAATATGACACCTGTTTAGATACTTTGCTGCAAAGGTACTAAATATCAAACAGTTTTCCGAAATTCCCCTTTTTCTACTTTGCCAATGAAGTCTTGCTCGTTTTTTCGTAATCGATTCATTTGCATAACTTTTCTCAGGAATCTAAAATATTCAAGAAAAATGAATTTATGTCGCAAATAAATAAATAATTGATTTGACTTACAGACAAATTGTTCACATCAGATGAGGTGTTTTCACTTTTTGATCTTGTTTGTGAATTTTTGAAGCGGTTTACAGAGAGTCCACGATTTAGACTTCTATAGACCACAGTACAACGAACTACCGACATTATAAAACAATCCTAACGCACTAAATGTGGAAACAAATTAGTAATTGTGTCACGCATTTATTTAACAGCTCGTAAAACCGGTAAAATCTAAACGAAGAATTATATGGAATCTTGTGAAAAAACGCTACAATATGATTTCAATGTTCATATAACACTTAAGTACAGTATATATATTTAATACATACAACATAAAATAGTTCAATCTGTGACTTACTGCACAGGCGATAATTTTATAACAATGACAATAATCCATCACACAACAATACAAATACTGTAATCTAAGTGTAAAGTGTCAGAAAACGTTACTAAAGGAACAAAAAGTGTGTAGAATTCACAGTAGTACTTCTGATTGCACACAACAAAATTGCATCATGCTTTTTATTACTTCAATAAAATAAAATTGTAGTCTTCAAATAAAAACACAGAAATTAAACTATGCTGTAGCTTCATTGGCAGAACTTGAGGATAAATCGACTTCTGTAGCTTCTCGTTGCCAACGAACTAAACTAAGGAACACTTGCTCTAATGAGGTTTGCGATACAGTGTAATCGCTTATTTTTGACTCAGATTTTCCTTGTTCCATCAGTTCAAACACCTAGAGAAAAATACTTCATTTGAAAAAAAGTTTTCATAAAACAATTTTTATGTTCTGTAAAAATCATACACGAAGTTGAAAAGTATGGTAACTCGTAAGCACACGAGGATAAAAAAATGGTGCCAATATGCGGTGTCGCAGCACCGCTCACAAGAAGGGCTTACATGGGCTTTCCGGGTGTTGTGGTAATGAGCCAAATCTAGCTTAAATCCCAGGTCCTTGACAAGGACCTCACCCATAAAGAATAATAAAAAAAAGTTTAAACACCTAGGAAAAATTATCGACTTGAAAATCTAAATAAAAACTGTCATAAAACAATTTTAATGTTAATATTTATTGCAGGAGTCAGCAACCTTTTTCCTTACACGGGCCAAATTGCAGATTTTGTCACGCGAGCTGCACATTGAAATTCTTATCACTTACCATAGATAGGTTGAGATTTGAACCATCAACTTTATATTGAGGGACGTGATATGTGAGAAGGCCCTGATGTTCATCTTTTAATGTACTGCCTAGTTACAATAATTTCGGGTTAAATTTGGTAAAAATACAAAAGAAAATTTAAATGCAAAAAAATTGAAGACATGAAAAAAAATTAATGCAAAACAAATTTAAATGTCAAATGTATTTTAAATGCAACTTTTTTTTATAAAATAACAATGTCTGATTTTTTGTCTTATTAAATTTAAACTTGTACTAAATTACACCCAA
This sequence comes from Ciona robusta, assembly GCF_009617815.1. Classification (NCBI taxonomy): domain Eukaryota; kingdom Metazoa; phylum Chordata; class Ascidiacea; order Phlebobranchia; family Cionidae; genus Ciona; species Ciona robusta. The sequence goes on along the minus strand of NC_143243.1, from coordinate 2,657,775 downwards.
TTGCTAAATAATAAAGTTAACCTGGGAAATTGTCTTCCATGTATACTTTAGAAAGTCCAGGGTTTGATTTCACTTTCATTTCAATTGTATAACCTTCACCAAACTTGCTCTTAAGGTGTTGAGGTCCACCAAGACATCGTAGTTTTCCGTTCACCATGATTGCTAGTCTTGTACAAAGTGCTTCACATTCTTCCATACTGAAAACAAGCATTGGAACCAGTATATAAGAGATAATGCGTTCAAGGCTTGTCGCTGCTACCATTGTGGGTGTATGTGTCCTTGGGCAAGACACTTAATCGCAATTGCTCGACCCAGTGGTCAACAATGGGTTGTCTAAATTTTCAGCCATACAAAATAAAAACAACTACAAAAAGCTACATAGGTGATAGCTTATAGTTATAAGCTGGCCAAAATGTGTAAAACAGAACACACAAGTTCAAACAACCCTAATTTTCCCTCCACAAGAATAAATAAGTTACACAATTTTATTTTTTTTAAAGTTACATTTAATTTCATTTAAAAAAAAGTAACATTTAATTTCATTTCCAAAAAAATACGTTTAATTTTATTTCCAAATAAGTTACATTTATTCATTTATCTATTTATTCATTCAATTCCAACCTGTGAGATGTGATAACAATAGAGCACCCACTGCTCCTCACAGCAGCAATAGCATCCCACAACATCCTCTTTGCTCCAGGATCCATCCCTGTGCTCGGCTCATCCAGGAGGACAACAGGAGGATTACCAACGAGAGCAATCGCCGTGCTCAACTTTCGTTTGTTCCCACCACTTGTACAAACAAAAAAAAGAAAGTATATTACTTTTAAAAATATTTTTTTTTTTTTTATATAAAAAACATGATAAAAGTATACTTTAATTTTATTATTAGGACTGTAAATAATAAAAAAATCGTCTAATTTATTTAACAAAAACGTGGTAAATGTTTAATTGAATTTTATTGTTTAAAACAAAATATTACTTTTATTTTAAATATTAAAAACATAACAGATACAAATTCGGGATGGTCCATGTTTAAAGTCTCATTTATTGCTAATTAGGTAGAAAACACAGAATATTTAAATTATATAACCATATCTTCACAACTCTAAAAGAGCGTTGTAAATCGAACAATCAAACACGATAAGGAAATACGAGATAATTTGGGGTATTAGTATCCATCCTAACACATAGTACTTCATTTCTTTAGGTAAAAAAAAACTTTTTAAAAAATTCACAATTGGTTTTGTTTAAGTTACAACTACTGCAGTAAGGGACAATTACCTGTATGTTTCACAAGGTTTGTCAATGTGTTCGCTGAAGTGAAGGATCCTACCCAAGTTATTGATACACGCCGGTATATCAGATTCAGGCACACCACGTAAACGGGCAAACATACGAAGGGTTTCAGCGCCCGTCATTTGCTCAATGAGAGCATCAAACTGTGGGCAATATCCCATTCTTTGTTGAGCCTGAAAAAGTGTGTAAAAATTATTAATGGGGAATAAATGAATGCAACTTGTTTTTATCCTCGCAAGGCAATAATATATGTGTTTTTTTTAATATTTTTTTTTGTTTCATACAACTTGTACACGCTTAAATGTTACCATATATGCATACAGATGCATCTACGAGTTACCACATATGTAAAGTGATCAATCTTTTTGGATTTTCTATTCTATGGCAGACAAACGCTTAATGGACCACTGGGTTGGAGCAATTGCAGTTAAGTGTCTTGTCCAAGGACAATCAAATCACCCACATTTGTAACACAGACCAGCCTTAAACCTGTAACCTTTAGGATACAGGAAGGTACAGTGACATTAACAGATACCTTATGCAGTGAAAATCCAAATAATTTAAATAAAAAAAATGTTTAAAAGCGTGGTCGAAAAAAAGCATGGGCGCTACTCCTAGCAGACAAACAAACGACCATTTATGTTTAATTAAGTTAAACTTAGAAACAAAATTGTGCGTTATTATAATAGTAATGTAAATAAAAACAACTGACCATTCTTAGTTGAGTCCTAACATCATATCCATCAAGGAAAGCACTTCCACTTGTGGGTCGATAATCTCCGGTTATCATTTTAAAAGTTGTTGTTTTGCCGGCTCCGTTTATCCCTAATAAACCAAAGCATTCAGCCTCTGGTATTCCAACACATAACTGGTCAACCGCTACATGAGACGTGGAACCACTTTTATAAACCTGGTTTGAAAAGTGATTAAAATTTTAATGGTGCAAAATGCAGATATATAAATATATATTATTTTTTCTTTATTTTATAATGTTTTCCAATTTTATTTATATATCTTTTAGATTTAAAACCTCTATATATAGATACATATATAATTTTTTTTACTATATTTTGAACTACTTTATATATTTTTTACAGAATAGGGACAAGAGGTTTTAAATTAGCAATATGCTTAAAATAGTGTTTAAAAAATTTAAAAAATTGTTTTCGAAGAATTAATCAAAAAAAAAATTCGAAATCTTTTTAAAAATAAAATTAGTAAGAAAATTACTTTTCGAAGATTTTTTATGATAAGTCGATCAGTGACGACTAGATTTGGAAGATCAGTGTTGTTGATCCGATCCCTCTCCTCTGCTACATCATCATCCTCAAGCAAAGCTGATAACGCAGCCATCATTGGTTTCTGCTGAAAATAAAAGTTGAATGTCTGGATCTGGTGACTTGGTTTATGCAGCAATAACAGTGGCGCAACCAGGGAGGTTATAAGGTGAACCCTCTACCTCCTTTTTGTATTTTTTTTTCAAATTAAAAAATTTATTAAAAAAAATCGCATTTGCGATAGCCAGTTTTTTATTTTAGGACAGTTTAGACAGTTCTTATCCTAAGTTACAGCAATCAAGGTGTATAAGAGAGTTGTTTCTATGTGAAAATAACCCATAAGTGATCAATAGTTTGAAGTAATTGCTGTTAAGTGTGTTGCCCAATGACACATATGGCCACAATAGTAGCAGTGGGTAGCCTTGAACCCTTAACCCCATAGTTACATGTAGGCGCGCTATCCACTGTGCCGGACAAACTATAATAATAACCCCATTTGTCTCTTGGAAACATTTAAAACAAAAAGACAGGATATTGCGACAAAACAACAGTTATTAAAACTTGTTTACAGTTTAAACATAAACATATTCACATTTAATTGGAAGAAAATTAGCGTGGTTGCCTAGCAGACAGACAGAAAATGCTTTTTTTTCCCGTGTTATAGCATAAACTATAAAATCGTACCGTGCTGTTGTGTCTAATCTTGAATGAGTTCCATGCACGTTGTACAACATCAAACTCTACCATGAAGAGAATAATAAAGAAGACAACACCCTGTGATCCAAGGAAAGTCGCAAATCTTCCAACTCCATATTGCTTCCATGCAAGGAAGTTGGTTTGAAAGTCAAATCCTGTGATGTTTAAAATATTAGGACTTCATTTGTTAGCTCGGTTTATATTTATGGTATGGCTCTCGTAACAGTATAATCAAAGCTTAAATACAAGGGTGCCAAGCCCAAGTTACCTTTAAAAAAAAGGAAAACACTTTTAACACTTCAGGAAAAAGTTTTAAAGTTTGTGAAAAATGTTTGAACTTTTTGTATGTTTTATAGATTTTATGGAACTTTTTTTAAACTATGAGATTTTTTTAAATTATCGAGGAAATTTTTTAGACTTTACATAAGAAATGTTTCTTTTTACAATCACAATAGCATGTCTCTTACCCATCTCTCTGCAGTAGATTTCAAGGAATGGATCTGAAGTGCAAATATTAACCATTTGATCATTTGCATACAAATCTGCCAAACCCTGACCCAAGCAATATTGTGGCATGAGTAGAAACACCCAGTCAAGAATGTTCGCTTCTTTATTTAGTGCTGGAAAGAATATAGATTTTTGGTAATATAAAACAGCATTATAATTGTTCATTTTTTTAACATTTTTTAACTGCAGGGTAAGATGGGACACCTTTAGCGCATAATATCCAAACATCCCGAATATGTTTTAAACAATTAACATCGGTCTATGGGAGTCCTGAGGATACCGTTTTATAATTCTTTGAATGTTTTTTGTTTACTACCAAATGGGATGAGAAAATAGAATTAATAATTAATTGCATTTTGTTTCAATTTTTAACCCATTATTAAACAATGGGTTTACTTTTTAGTGTATTGCCCGGAACTTAAGCAGAATATAGCAGAAAATATAACTTTCAATCAAAAGTTAAGGTTCTTGCCAAACACACATACATCCACAATGATAGCAAATGATGCAATGATTTTGTGTAACCAGTCTAACCACTATTGTAATTAAAACAATATACAAAAAGCCACACTACAAACAATGTACAAAAATCGATATACTTACAAAGTAATCGTAGCACATTGACAGTGATAATAGATGCCAGTCCCGTGATGATGTTAAGTATAGTGATTCGTACAAGAGCTGTGGATGGAACTTGAAAGAACATGGACAGTACGTACATCAGGGGTAGGGAAGCCCAACAGTAAAGTATGAATAGAAGTATTGCAATGCCAGCATGGTTGGTGAATTCGGTCACACTGAAGGCAGCAAACATTATCTGTGAAAAATTCGTTATAAATGTGTTTTATCTAGACTATGATGTTTTTTTGTACATTTAACGACAATTGCTCCAACCCAGTGGGTATATATAAAACAAAAAAATTTAAAAATTTAAAATAATCACCCACAAAGTTACATAAGTGGTAACTCATAAGCGGGCACGAGGTGTATGAAACAGAACACCTATGTTCTAATAACTGTCTTTTCCTGCCACGCGAGGGTAAATAAGTTAGTAAGCAGACACAAGGTGTATCAAAAAATATGTTGACATATTGACTGTGGTTGTAACCTCACAATAGGATAAATAACTTACATTCATTTCAGTTTAATAAAAAGTTTATAAACAAAAATAAAATTAAAAATTAAAAAAATATATTTTAAGTTTTATTTTTTTATGAAAATAAATATTTAGCAGAAGTTTAATTCAAAAACAAACCATAGTGAGCAAGCACGGAGTGATAAAGTTGATGAAATCCCATGTGAACGTTGACATCCAGAAGCAAACGGGATCAACTCCGGCAAGAGCTTGGAGGAGAGAAGATCGGTCGACTCTCTCTCTTACAAGGAAGATGCAAAACGATGCAGCGAGAAAAGAAAATCCAAGAACGATGTTAAAAGCAATCAGGAAGCCAGATAATGACCTGAAAATACAGTTTTTATTAGTTGACTTCCCTTTTTTACTGGTATAAAGTTTATTACATGTGTAAGCAACTTATAAGTTTTCGTAAAAAACAATTTGTAAAAACACATGCAGTCTGAGTGTTGGGGTTTTGGGCCAACTATGGCTTAAATCGGAGGTCCTTGCTATAGGACCTCACCCGCATAAATTAGAATACACAGACTTTTATTAAGTTTGTTCTGGTGTTCTGTTTCATACACTGCTTGCAAGCTTACCAGTTACCACGTATGTAACTTTATGGGTGATCATTTTTTCTGTAATAGCTGGTAATTTAAACAACCCATCAGTGACCACTCAGTTTAATCAATTGCCAATAGGTGTCTTGCCGAAGGACACGAGCGCCCAAAACTGTAGCAGTCACGAGCATTGAACCCCTTACCTCTGGGTAAGAGGCAGGCGCTAACCAATGTGCCAGACTAAAAACTTAATACCTACCCTAGCAGTTGTTCCTGCACTCTATTAGTTGAATTGCGTGGTAGTGGAGAGTTCCATATTTCCATTGTAAAATTCTTATACACACCATCACCAACCATTCTTATATAAGCCTGGTCCATATACAGCAATGTAGAAGCTGGTGTGTGGTATGCTTGGTTATTGAACCAAGCTATACTTTTTGATGTATTTGTGGCTGAAAAAAAAGTTACGTGCAGTGTATTGACTAACTATGCTTTGAAGTACGATTTCTAAAATATACATAAATCGAAAAAACAATACACAAATCGAAAAAAAACGCTCATTAAATTTGACAAAATAAGTAGCAAAAAATATTTATGATTTTATTAGTAATGAATAATTATATACTTTAATTTAGACAATATTTATATAAATTAACCACTTACAAACAGTTTTGTTTTATATAGCAAAATACCATTTTCCTACAAGACATAACTTAACACAATTTTGTTTGCTTTTCCGTTATTAAAATGTTAATTTTGTTCCAACGTTTCGTATTCCATTTAGCAAGAATTTATTGACCTTGCTAAATCTGCCAATATGGAAAATTTTAAACACACAAGTTACATATGCGTTGTATCTGTTTGAATAAAAGACTGCGGTGCCATTTAGGCAAAATATTTATCTTTTATTTATATTATGCAATTCGCTGAACTATATGAGCACCAGATCAGGGTCAGATTCGCGGAATTTATTATTCTAAAACAGTTATAAGTTACATACCTGTATTTGTAAGAAAACTCCCAGCAATCAGGTTCTCCGTGTTAAAGTCTCCACCCTCCTTTAAATATTTGTTGGCAAGAAATAACTCAATGTCTTCATTAACCTCATATGCTGATTCCAAACCTGATATAATGAATAACGATATGAATGAATGAAGGTAACTTGCTTTTGAGTAATGGGAAAACGACATGTGTTATAACATGGGTGTTCCGTTTCATACACCTGTCTGCTATGACACCATATGTTTTCAACTCAACTTTTAAACAACGTTGACATCTTATGTTTTACCTGTCCAATTTTATGCTTAAATAGCCTATACCCTGCTGTTAAGAAAAAACAATTTAAACGAAACAAACCTTTAAAAGCAGATTTGTAGGACTGGCTCAAGTCAGCAGATAGAGGGGAATTTGGGGTAAAGTTGTACCACACATTGTTGGGACCATACTGATCAACAGAGAGATCTGAAACAAAAAGATATTGCGGTGTTAAATAGAACTTGGTGGATGTAAACCAAAAATACTTATTCTAGCTTGATCAGAAATTTGTTTAGAAATTAATCCTTTTTACAAAAGTCTTATTTTTAATTTACTTTTTTTGTGAGTATTTATTCTGGCATACCATATCACTATACAATATTTTATCAATGCACTTATTTCAGATGGTATTGGAAAATATTGCCTGAACCAGTTTTTCTACTCATTTTATTATGTATCCTATTCTATGTGGCTAAGGTCTCCCAGGGTGGCACGCCATGGGTCCTAGGACTTTGGGCTAGGGTTGTCCCATTACCCAAAGTGTATCATGTAGTTTTTTTAATGAGAAATTTTCGTATTTTAATGAGCATTTTATAGTTTTCCTACGCGAGAGCTCCGACTTAGACTTGCATGGCTTAATCTTTGAGACAAGCATATCCCTACTGGCAGGAACAACCAGGTAACGACATAAATGAGAGACAAAATCTTTTCTTACCAAGTGGGACGTTCTTTTGTTCAAAAGGTGGAAACTTTGCGTTCATGATTGAAATTATTGCAAAGAAAACTGGAACCAATATCTGGGCAACAGCAACCTGGGATTGAATGTAAATTATTTATATTTTCGTTGCGGGTAACAGAAAAATGTAATTTGTTACTTCTGCTAACAGGCATAATGAAAATAATCTTTTACCGGCTCATTCGGTATAAAAAACATAGTGTATTTTTGACGTTTCGTCTGCCATTCGGCAAGAGAATGTAGTCTGTTAATCTGCTACCAGGCATGGTGTAAATAATGTTTAGCGGCTAATCTGATCAAAAACGTAGTGTATTTACGATGTTTCGTCTAATATTTGGCAACAGAACGTAATTTGTTACTTCTGTTACCAGGCATAGTGTAAAATGTGAATAATCTTCTAGTGGCTCATCTGGTATAAAAACGTAGTGTATTTTCGCCATTTTATCTGTCATCCGGCAATACAAAAAGCATAGTGTGATTTAAGACTCTTGCCAGACGGCAGACAGAACTTAGAAAATACACCACGCTTTTTATTTTGGCAAAACCTCAAAAATACACTATGTGTTTTATACCAGATAAGCTGCTAAAAAAAGAATGATTAATATGTATGTATAAGTATCAAGTAATGACCTTGTAATTTCTTTTTGAATGCAACAGTCGTTTAATGAGTAAGGCATAAAACTGTTGGAACCATAGAGCAACACCATCGTTGTATTTGAGTGAAGAATGCAAGTATTCTGTATAGATGGAACAAGATGGTTAATTACGAAAGAATACCTAAATTTTGGTAGGTGTTGGTCACTGTGTATTGCCTAATAAAATGCACTGCAAATGTCTCAACAGGTTCAGGTATTTGTTAAAAAGAGTAATACTTTGGGTAGAACGTGCAAGATAAACCAATTCATATTACTAAATAAATATAACTAGCGTTATCCGTGTTTGGGCCAAAAACAGCAATCTTTTTAACAGAGGTTCTGTTTCATACACCTTGTGTCCACTTTTTACATCTTTTTTTTCGTGTATATGTAACAAAGTAACATATATGTAACTTTGTTTGTGATTGTTTTTATGTATGGCCGACAATTTAGACAACCCATCAGTAACCACTGAATTGAAGCATTTGCTGTTAAGGGCTTGCCCAAAAACGCATGCACCCACAATGGTAACAGCAATGAGTCTTAAACCTCTAACCTCTAAAGTTACAGGCAGGCATGCAAACCTCTAAGTTACAGCTCTGGACCATCTGTTTTGCTAGTTAAAAACCAACTTACGTTTCGATGGAACAACATTGGTAGGCGCACTACCCAACTTAGGTGACCCATGTACAACTTCCGATTTAGAGAAAGATAATCTTCTGCTAACACTTTGTACTGCAGTGTTTGCATCCTCAGTGACCCTATGTATGAGAAATGATTCATTTAAAGTGGATATGGCCTATCCTAGGTTCATCAGCTCAGCTTTTATCTGAGACTTTTCTTAGTTTTTACTCTGTTTTACATAGTGTGATACTTTTTAATAATTCTCCTCTCTCCGCTTTTTTATAAAATTTGATAATTTTTCGCTACTATAGTAAAAGAAATAAATAAAATATATTTTATATAGTAAAACAATTGTCAAAATTTCAAACAAATTTACAACTGTTATTCAACATTTTATCTACAGAAAAATATTTCAACTAAACCAACTGTCCAAACAACTTTCAACAAAATACCAAAATTAAACACACTTTATTTGTTATTTTTGACATTTAAAAATATAATTCATTTAATTTTTTTAAACAACTTGTCTTTTTTTTAAATACATGATCTTATTAATCTTTTTACATAAATCGTCTAATTTATGAATTATTCTCACCGAAGAAATACTTCTTCCATAGTTGTAACAGTTGCTCCGAAATTGGTGACGCCAAGCGCTCCCGCATCCTGTTCAAGAGTCTGGAAGAGCTTAGGAAAGGATGAAGAAGAATCAAAAGGGAGAACAAAAGAAATTTCTCCTCCAGCCGTTCGTTCCAACTTCGACTCTTTAACATGGGATCGAAATATTTCATCAACCTGAAAAAAAAAGAAAATAGAAAAAGGCAAATAACAAATAAAATAAAAAGGAAATATAGATAAATATATTGAGTAACCAAATGCTTATAACACAGAAAATTTTAACACAGAATTCTTATATTATTTTTTGCGTGTGTCTTACGTCCTGCAGTTGTAACTATATAAGCGTGTAGTGGTCCATAGTAAACATAATATATACAAGAGTGAACTAAACTGAGTTACGTGTTGTTTTGAGCAAGTTGAAAAAAGCAAGACGTTTACCTACTGTGAATAACGGAACCCGCTTCAAGGATTTTCGAGTTATTTCCAACTAAAACCCAAAAAAACTGGCAATTAATTTGAATATAAAACAGAAATTTTACCTTAGCAACATCACAGCTTGGAGTCTTGGTAAGCACAACATGGTATCCAACACCAAACTTATTTTTCAAGAAAACCGATGAACCTGGTATGACAGAACGACAATTAAGGAGTGTATGCAATCCTTTGCATAGTTAAAGATGGGTAAATTTCATAGTACATACAGATAGGAGAAAAACTTTTAAAAATACAGGAAGGCTGGAATAGTTAAACAAGCATTCCTATAAAACAAATTTGGTGGCAGGGTAGGTAGGCCTACCAATTTCAAGAGACTGCCTGCGCTGTTACCCCAGGTTTGGTGTCTATGCATACAGAATGATTTCAGGTTGAACAATTCAAACAGATAAACTGGCTAAGTTATATAACTAGTGACAAAGTGGGACACCAGACTTCAACTTAAAGGTAATGGGTTCAAGACCGGTTGCTGCCACTATTGTGTGTGTATGGGTCCTTGAGCAAGACACTTAATGACAATTCCTTCAACCCAGTGGTCAATAATGGTTTATCTAAACTAATTATCATATATACAGAAAAATCACACCCACAAAGTTACATACTTAGTAACTCGTAAATGGCACTAAGTGAATAAAACAGAAAACCAGTGTCATAACAACTGTCATTTTCTTAGCCACGGGAGGGTAAAGCAAGTTACCTTCATTAATTACCTGTACAACGTAGCTTTCCTTCTGCCATAATAGCGATCCTGTCTCCAAGTAAATCAGCTTCGTCCATAAAATGAGTTGAAAGAAGAATCGAACATTTGTGTCGGGACAACTGGAGGACCTCCCAGATCGCTCTTCGAGCAGCAGGATCCATTCCGGATGTTGGTTCATCCAAGATGACATACTGGAACAAACAAAGTTGTTGATATATCAAAAAAACTTATTTTGACAGTGTAACGAACTTCAGGGCCCGCCAAGAATATACCAATTTTCCAAAAACGAACTTTCTGGAGTTAAAAAATTTAAGGGTTCGCAGAGAAAACATTTTAAAAAAAGATTGGGAAGCCTTGGTATATCATATATACCAACTGAGTTTAAGAAAAATAAAGAGCACAAAATGGTTTGTATTACTTGGTCAAACAGATCAAAAACAGAAATACATTTTCTTATATATATTTTGCTGTTGCTGTCAAGATAATGAGACATATTGTTGATGCTGCTGGGGGTTGCTATATATGTGGCTCTCTCTAGACAAGACACATAGTGACATAGCCGGATATGGCAGAATAAACGCGGGTCTTTCACAATAAAATTTAATCACATGAAAATTTGCCAAAAAATCTCAGACCTAAAATACTATTTCTTATATTTAGATAAATTAACAATTAGAAGAAGTTACTTTAGATCCAGCAGAAAGAGCAATTCCAACAGAAAGTTTTCTTTTCATTCCCCCTGACAATGTACATGACTGGGCAGAAGCTTTATCGTTGAGTTTTAATATATTTCTCATATCATCGCATTCCTTTTTCACTTCAGATTTTGCGATTCCTTTCAACTAAAAAAAGTGCAGCAAATGTTAAAAGGGATTTTCGTGCTTGTCATTGCCCTTTAATGCGTTTAAATCTTGCCCAATACACATATGCCCACAATGGTAGCAGTGACAAGCCTTGAACCTATTACCTCTAGGTTAGAGGCAGGTGCGCTAGCCAACTGTGCTATGGCGTCAGTCTTTTCCTATTTTTGTTACAGACAATTTAGACAAACCGTTATTGACCACTAGGTTGGAGCATACAGAAATATAATAATATACGACCAGATTTTAGGTGCCTATGTGGTTACAGCTTACCCTTGCAAAGAAATACAAGTGTTCATCTACTGTCAACAAATCAAAGAGAATATTAAACTGAGGACAAAGACCAAGTGATTCTCTAACTCCCTTCATATCATCCAATATACTGTGACCCATTATCTTTGCATCACCACTTGTGGGGGGGAAGAATCCTATGGTTAAAATATCAGTTGATTAAATCGGTGGTTCTCGACCAGCGGTCCATAGACCGGCGCGTGATGCGTCAATTTCCGCAAAATATATTACAACCCTATATCTCAATTGCAAAACGCAAGAAATGTCAATAGAACTAAGTTAATTATCAAAAGGACGACAGCAAAGTTCTCATTAAATTGAAGTTTCCATTCTTTGCTTTTGATTTGCATTCTTTGTCATAATTACATTTTGGGCAGATTTTATTTTTAAAGATTCACTGTCAGCGAAATTCGTTTTGAAAGTTTACCGGACCATAAGCTAAAGCGTTTGAGAACCACTAGATTAGATAACTGTAATAAACTCTGTGAATCTAGCCCTAATGTTTATATGATAGAACAGATCTTGTGTAAAGAAACACAGTCTTGATCTGGTGCTATGAAATAGATACAACACAATTTGCGGGTACTGATTTTGTTTGTTACGTATTTTATAGCACTAGATCCAGGTAGAGTAATTTGGGGTAAAATGGGATAATACTAGCACATAAATCCCATTTTCCTGATTGTGTTTGTACTTTGTGCAATAATTAAATTGGGGCATTTTAAATAAATCGGCTAGATATAAAAAAGCCACATACTAATCATTATAAAAGCATCAAACCTTGAACCTGACAAATTTCGCTTATCGAATCTAACTTTTTATCAATTAAATTAGCTTTTTAGAAAAAATACTTACCAGTAAGCATAGACATGGTTGTTGTTTTGCCAGCTCCGTTATGTCCAAGCAAGACAGTTATCTGACCTTCATACATGTTTATGTTAAGATTGTCAACTGCAACTTTTTCTTTGTTGCCTTTAAACACCTGGTGGTGGAAAATTAAAGTAAAATTTTGTGATAGAAAAAAATGATATATATTTAAACCTAAGATATACACAAAACCTGGTTTTTTTTCTATTGATGTTTTTTGGTATTGGTGACAAATAAGATAACCCATTAGTGATCGTTTGGTTGCAGCAATTGCCGTTAAATGTCTTGCTCAAAGACAAATTACCTCACAATGGTAGCAGCGATGAGCCTTGAAAGTGAAACCTCTGCACGCTAACCAAGGCTGGTCATTACTACCGTTGTGGGCAAGACAACCAACAACAATTGCTCCAACCCAGTGGTCACTCACTAATGGGTTGTCTAAATTGTCAGCCGTAAAAACCATCACCCACAAAATTCCATACATGATAACTCGGGATAAAAAAGGTTTCCTTCCAAAACAACGAAAATGACAAGTGTATGCGTCCTAAGAATTTATCTGTGTATGTGGGCACAACTTTGACCAATAGCTCTAGCTTGTAGGACCCCACCCATATAGAATAGAAAGCAAAACACAAAACTGTACCAACAAAAAAACATGAGCTTACTTTTCGTAACCCTTTAATTTCGACAACTTTTCTCAAGTTATTTGGTTCATCTTCAAAATATTCCTTATCGTTTCCATTTATTGAATTATCGGCAAATATTTCATTTTCTTCTCCAACTTCTGTGCCAACTGGGTTGTATTTACCGGTAGTTGTAACTCCAAACCAGTAAGATTTCTGTGTGAATAAAATGCTTATAAAATCAGGAGTTTTTATACTTTTATGGCAGGCATGGCTTGGCAATGTAAACAAAAAATCTTACTCCAAATATTGAAAACTAACGTCATGTAAAAAACAAATTTTAAAATATTGAAAACTTAAACTAAAATATCAGTAATAAAAAATAAAAACAAAAGAGGATGATACCAAACATTTAAACCCATTTTATAAACCTTTTATTTTTTATTTTCATATATTTTTAAAGGTGACATGGCCGAGGGCTTATATATGTTATAACCACTATCATTAATTTATCCATAAAGCAGATTTATTAAAACAAGTAATAATACTACAAATAAATTTTAGGAAAAAGTGTCTACATTATAAAAAAATAAAACAAATTAAGAATAATCATTATTCACTTACCATGAATGGAAAATACCAAGGTTTTGGGATTCCATATTCACCAGGCCACACACCCTCAATGTAAACCGCAAGTACCATGTATAACACTGCATCTAATAGTAGCATGAGAATAACCTGTAATATAGAGTCATTCATATATATTTGGTATATAGTAGGGTGGGGGAGGATGAGACACCTTTTTATTCTATTTTTTCATCCCATCAGATAGTAAACAAAGAACATTTAAAGAATTATGAAACCAGATTCTTACGACTAGCATAGGTGGTTGTTAATTGTTTTAAACACGATCAGGACATTTAGGTATTACGTGCTAAAGGTGTCCCATCTTCCCCCACTTTACTATACACTATATAATAGGGTGAAGTAAGATATTACATGTTTTAGAAAATTAGAATATAACAGAACTAATAATGCTTGAAGGTAACTGTTATAGATTTAATGTATTATTTGTAAGACTGCAAGCACAAATTTTAATATGGTAAAATGACTAAAATCAAATATGATTTTTTCTAAATTCAAGTTATTTATATATAGTAGGGTAAGGTAAAATAGGACATGTTTTCATTCTAATTTCTCAGCCCATTTGGTAGTAAACAAATAAAATTTACAAAATAAACCATAGCCTTGAGACTCTAAAAGATAATTTTTTTTAAACACGAATAGGTTATATGGGATATTGGTGCTAACAGTATTCTATCTTATACACATTACTATATTGTTATGTAATGTTATGTAATGATTACCTCAAGTAAAGTGAAGTTGTCATCAACTGTAACACCTTGGTTGATGTTATACCAATGTATTCCTGTGCCTGAAAAATGTAAAAAAAAACAGATATGTTATATATATATATATATATATACATAATATATATGAACATAACCTTGTTGAAACTAACTCCTTGAAAAAAATGTTTTTTTAATTAAAAAAAAAAACTAATTTGTATCAAACACCCACCAAGGCCTTAAAAACTTATCAAAAAAAAAAATTTGAAAAAGCAACTGAATAAATTAATTGGTAGTTACCTTTGCCTTCAAACATTCCAAAGAGTTGACAACCATTTGCCATTGCTACATTGGATAGTAGACAAGATATAAGCTTGACCGGGTGACTTAACATGCTGTAGCTGTTTTCCATGAATAGGTATGGCATGTATGTGAGGCCGTATAATGTTCCTCCTGCAGCTGCTGCTACGTTAGCTGTAGATCATATGTTTTTGAATAAAGTGAATGTAACTTGCTTTATTCTCACATGGCCAAAAAAAGGGATTATAACATGAGTGTTCTGTTTTATGTTACCTCGTGCCAGCATACGAGTTTCCACATATGTAATTTTGTGCATGTGTTTTTTTTCGTATGTCTGATAATTTAGAATAACCATTAGTGACCACTGGGTTCGAGCATTTGCTGTTAAGTGTCTTGCCCAAGAACACATACGCCGACAGTGCGTTTGGTAATATTGCTGTTATAAATTTGCTTTTATACGTTTGTAATACATTTTAATAAAGATACACCATAACATGAACTTACCTTTAGAGAAAAACACAGATATTAAGAAACAAAGTGTTATTGTTGCTGCAGAAAAAGCGAATAGGAAAACAAACACAACTGTGATGTCACTATAAGTCAAAACACTTCCAGCGCTGGTCTAAAAATTTTTAAATATGGAATATATGTATATATTATTCTTTTAGGAATTTAATATATTCCTAGGTGAAATGTATGTGGTACAATGGTTTGAGTCTTATCTGGTAATCAAAGGGTACAGGAGTCAAGACTTGATGCTTCTACCAAAAAAATGAGGTGGGGAAAGACAGCTTTAGCACATAATATAAAAATATCCTCATCGTGTTTTAAACAATTAACAACAGTCTACGGGAGCCAGGACGATAAAGTTTTATAATTCTTTGAATGTTCTTTGTTTACTACCAAGTCGCACGGAAAAATAAAATAAAAAGATGTTCCATGAATCTTCCCCTACCCTACTGTATCTAAGTTTAATAATTTTGCATAAATTACCTGAATCTTATAGAAGCCAGCCATCCCAAAGCAGGAAATTGAAAGAAATATCAAATATTTAACAAACCAAGCTAACCAGTGAAGCCAGTTTGATAATCCCATCATCATCATGTATTCCTGTGGGGAGAAATAATTGATGACAATTTTTGTAATAAATGCAACTTGCTTTATTTTTGGAAAAGGAAAATTGACAGTCGTTATAACACGGATGTTCTGTTTTTCACACACCTCGTGCCAGCTCACGAGTTGCCACCAATGTAACTTTGTGTGGGATTCATGTTAAAATTGGAGAATTCTTTATATATCAATTTCTAGACACATTCATGTGCACAATGACCAAAAATAATAAGACAGGTTTATTATGATCGTTTTAAACCATTTCATAAACAAACCGAAAAAAAAAACACTTTATAAAAAAAAGGAAAAATACAGAAAACACATAAATTTTAGCTTACTACAATTGTTCTAGTTAATGGTAATAAAAACCAAAACTAAGACAATTTTCTTACCTTCATTTTTGACTCCTTTTCAAGAACAACACTACGCACAATGACCAGAGAGGTATAGAAGAAACTTAACATTACTAGTAGTGGTAGCGTACGCTGGATTGCAACTAAATACATTGTTTAGGTTAGGTGTTTGCTATTATAAAAACACCCCAACCATATTTCCAAACAGGTTTTTAACATATGAGAAGTTCTTTTAGAGTAATGTTACAAATTTTTGCTTTTATAGAAATACCCGATCTTATATTTTTGAATTCAGTTTTTAACAAATAAGAACATTTTTACAGTTAGAGTAATTCTGTAAATATTTTTATATTAAAACAGATGATAAAAGAGAATAAAAACATAAACCATCCTACCACAATCTATTATAACACATGTTTAATAAATGTATATAAAACTAAATGCGTGTACCCAAAGCATTGTAATTTGTATTTGTATTGTGACATATATGAATATATATTATGTGTTTAGTTATCACAAAAAACTTCATATTACTCAAGAATAAACATTATAAAAATTACGTTACATTTTTAAATAAAAATTACATTTTTTTCTAGGAATTTTAATATTATTTGTTTTGTTTTTTCCTTGGGCCGATACACATAATACAAAAAACATATTTTGCAACAAAAATAAACATATTACATATTAATACAAATAAATATATTTCGTAATAGAAATAAACACATAAATATCACATTTGCACTATTCGTTACAACATACAATACTTACTAACAAAAGTATCCATAATATAGGGTGGGAAAGGAAACCTTTTTAAAACCATGTTGTCAAGATTAGAAGTGTTGGTTAAAGTGTCGGCAATACCCATGTTCACACCATGCATCAGTGCAAGGAATCCTTGAGGAAAAAAAATATAAAATTTTGTAAAAAATCAGGAAAAGGCTTACACATGATTTAAAATTATTAAACTAAATAATATTAATTGTTTATCTGTATAAAATAAATGAGTCTCTTATTTTGCACATATAAAAAAGGTATAACAAATTAGTAACTTATTGTGCACATATATGCTGTAGACCTGTATTGTAAGCAAACAGGAAACGAGCAACATAAAATAGCTCAATAATCCAATATAGTTATGTAAATAAACATTAAAAGTATGATACGCTGGGTATAGGATTCAAATGTGGTGTTCAATTTTATTGTCAAAGCTGGATGTTTATTTGTTCACCCTTTTACAAATAACCTTTAAACCAATATATTGGTAGTGTAAAAGTCTTTAATGTTAAACTGTGTATCATATATCAAATATGCTTTTAACCAATATGATATTATACATATATAATATTATACTCATTTATCATGAATTTTATATTATCTATTAAAAAATTAAAATACACCTCGAGACAGCTTACATGTATGTTACTTTCACAGAATATGTTTGGTGTTTTTTTTATGTATGGCCGATAATTTAGACAACCCACTAGTGGCCACTGGGTTGAGGAAAATAAAATAAAATGATATACCAAAATAAAAACTTATCAACAGACAGCAATATTAATATGAATACCTTCATCATAGTACCCAGGTTTTCCACCACGGGATGAATTAACAGATCTGGGACCAGGGAGTTGAAAACCAGGAAATAACTTCGCAGTTTTCCATGTATCAGTGCTGTAAATAAAGAATTTGAAACCAAAAAGGTTTAAAACACCTTTTTTAATACTTTTTCACCCAAAAAGTGAAATATTAAATAAATTTTTAATCAGTTTTTCAGACAAAAAAATAAAAATTAAAAAGTACTTTAAGTGCAATTAATGATTGCTGAAATAGTTTTTTAAACATTTTTTAAGCATATATGTGAGTAAGAGGAAATATATATACATATATACTATATGTATATATCATTAAATAAAATATTACAAAATTGATCACTTACATTCCAGTAAATTTTGCGCCGTCTTTTACTGAAGAACTAATGGGGTCACAGTGAAAACGAAAAGTAATTTTCACATTGTTTGAAAAAGTATTATCTGGGAATTCGCCAGTAAAGATAACGCCGGCAAGAGTCTTTTTAAGGTTTGTGTCATTTTTTACGTAAAGCAAGAAATCTTCTTCAGTTGGAAAAGAGATCACTGAAAATTAATTTTAGTTAGATGAATTATTAATGATTTGAACATAATTTAACTTATCCACTACACAGTTGAAATAACAAATAACAAACATTACGCTGAAGCAGACTTAGTTAGTAACATTGTACATTTGAATGTAACTTGCTTTATCCCTGCATAGCCGGAAAACAACAGTCGTTGAACGCAGGTGTTTTGTTTCATACACCTCGTGCCCGCTTACAAGTTACCATGTATGTTACTTTGAGAGTGAATATTTTGGGGGATTTTTTATGTATGGCTGATAATTTAGACAACCCATTAGGAACCACTGGGTTGAGCAATTGCCGTTAAGTGTCTTGCCAAAAAACACATACGCCCACAATTGTAGCAACGTCTAGCCTCAAACCCCAGTCCTCTGGATTAGAGGCAGGCATATTAACCACTGTACCAAGGTACCACAACATACTAATCCAATAACCAAAGTATTATGACACAGGTTAAAAATCCCCCACAAAAAAAAACATTTAAAAGCAGAAATATAAATATCTACAAATAGAGTTTTTTTATTCTATTCTATGTGGGTGAGGTCCGTTACTACTACTTACAGTTTATTTTAGGAACAACGCCAAAGAATGAAATGAGTGACTTGAAAGCAGAGGTCAGGTTGCTAGATGAGTTGGTCCGAGAATTTTCAGTGACATTACTGGTGCTTGAAAACAAATCCATCATATCCTGTTGATCTTGTGGTAATTGACTTACCAGGCATTCTGTATATCATAAAGGTTTTAAATGGGAGTAACATTTAGTTCCAAATTTGGTGTGCTACTGTGGGGCATGATGGGACAACTTTAGCACATAATATCCTAATCTTGTTTTAAACACTTAACAACGGCCTATGCTATGTGAGTGGTGAAGATACAGTTATATATTTCTTTAAAGGTTCTTTGTTACTAGCAAATGGGACAAGAAAATAGAATAAAAGGATGTCTCATCTTACCCCACCCTACTATAGATTTAGGATTATTCAGTGTAAAAAGATGTGTATCGGTGTATGGATCCGCATATATTAATGTAAGGTGCAGGTGTAATAAATTACAGCTAAATTATTTTGTATGCACTAATTTAATTAATGAGGTTTCTAATTAATCTATTGCCAGCTCACCTGGTATACAATACAACGTAGTGTATTTCCGACATTTCCTCTGCCATCTGGCAAGACTTAATCATAGAATGTGTTGGAAATACACTACGTTGTATTGTATACCAGATGAGCTGGCAATAGATTAATTATAGATTACAGAGGCAATAGATTACAGATTATTATGCCTGGTAGCAGAGGTTTCTAATGTTTGACAACTATGGGTTTTCCTGCATTTAAACAATGTAACCACAGAATTCACTTAACATCACCTCATGAGGTGTTAATAGTGTACTACAATGAGGTAATGATAAGGTAATGGCATGGTTAGGGCTAAAGTCCCAATCTCCTAGTTAAATATTGCAAACATGGAAACTGCAAACATCAGAGGTTTTTAAAATTATGCAACAGTTAGTTAAACTGCCTGTTCCTCATCATATATTAAACCCAGGTGCTAATTTTAAAAATGTGGTGTATTCAGCGGCGCAGCCAAGGGGTATAGGGGCCAACCTCCCATCCCCCTTTAAAAAAAAAATTTTTTAACCCATTTCGTATTTTTTTGAATATAGTAGGCTAATTAATACATAATAACACCTGTACCTACCCATAGTTTGCGTCATGTATCTCGATGAAACCTTTTTCATTAATTCATCAACATTGCCGCTTATAATGGCATCAAATACAAGGTTGCTGGCAGTTGTGTTTGATTCTAATGCCACATCTTCCAACACTTGCTTCATACCAGATGGCAGAGAATCAACCATTTGATCAGCTGTCAAAATATAGATTGTCAAAATATACAAACTCAAAAAATATAGATTAGTCATTAGATATATATATATATCATAAAAAAAAATATGTCATATAAAAACTCTAAAAAATATGTCATGAAAAAAAACTTGATTGTTAAATTAATTTAGCTTTTAAGTGTTCCAAAACATACAAACCTACTGTAAGTTGCAACCTATTTTAATGTCTCATTTCTCAGAATTTTATTAAATCAATCCTACTTCAAGGTATTTTAAATATATATTCTATACAATTACAACACACACAAAAGTCTCATATTAAAATATAGTTTAAAATAGCTGCCTTTCTTTTTCTTTGCTTATGTAAAACTGCTCTGCGCTATTCTTGTCTACTACAATATATACCTGTGTGTTTTTTTCTTGTGCATAATCAAATCATACTCTCATACTAAACTATATAGAAATTTTCTTTACTATACATAATATCAATGTCACACATCGTTTTCAATGTAACCCATTTTGTGGAAATTGTGACTTGAAAGTTCTACAAACTAGAAGACAAAACATCCTACAAAATTGTAGTACTGTAAACAGGGTGTGTGGCAATACATACACTGATGCCTAAACTGAATTAAAACCTATTAGGAGACTATATATATTACCACTGAGTCGAATAAGCATCATGACTGGCATTCCTTGCATGTTACTACCAGTGGAATTGACCATTCCAGGCATAGATACATTGCTTTGTTCTGAGGATAAGCAATCACAATTTACTTAATATTCTAGTACATGGTTGCTATTGACTTTATGTTGCCAATGTGCCAGGCACATTTGCTGACTTTTTGTAGAAACTTACTTCAATTTATATTATGGACATACACACATATATAGTAGGGTGGGGTCAAGATGGGACACCTTTAGCACATAATATCCAAATATACTGAATCGTATTTTAAACAATTAACAGCGGCCTATGGTGGTTAGGAGGATACGTATTTATAATTCTTTGAATATTCTTTGTTCACTACCAAATGGGACGAGAAAATAGAATGAAAGGTGTCCCATCTTC
This sequence comes from Ciona robusta, assembly GCF_009617815.1. NCBI lineage: Eukaryota > Metazoa > Chordata > Ascidiacea > Phlebobranchia > Cionidae > Ciona > Ciona robusta. The sequence continues at coordinate 2,636,443 of NC_143243.1, read as the reverse complement.
CCCCAACCCTACTTTAGATATATAACTCGTTAGTTAAAAAAAAACGAAAAGTTTTACAAGTACAAAGGCTTGGCAGTGAGAGCGACTGTATTTTCTGTGTCTTTAGTCTGTTGATATCTAATCTCTGTATGCTGAAGTATATCAGGTATTTATTTTTTATACTGTTGTTTACCTGGTGCAGACATTTAACATTCTAAGTCAGTAAAACTGACTATATATTACATTAAGTGCTAAATAGTAATACCTGGGTTAGCAGGATATATGTGAAAACTTGCCGATAACACATACAATATTTTAACTGAGTAAAATCTGACTATAATATATATAAATACATGGATTATATATTTTAAAGTATTAAATACCTGGGGTATCTTGATCAAGATTTGCCAATAAAGTCTTTATTTCATTGATGTCTGTTAACATAAAAAGTATTCAAATTAAAAAGCAGAGGCAAGTTCACTTATAAACTTACCAATGTTGCATTTCTTTTCTATTCTAGACCTTGGCACATTGTTTAGTCTTGTTTTAACAGAATCCATGACATCATGAATTCCTTGTATGTTGTTTGGCACATAAGCTATGTTGAAATGTTCATCTTCAGGCACAACTGAATACGGAAACTCAGGCAGATTGTTTACAGAGAACTCCCTGGGATAAAATGAAATTAAATTAGGATATGGGTAAATGGTGAGATTAAAATACAATATATATAATACGTATATAATATTAAACAGAAAGTTCACACAGTAGCAAAGTGGTTAACACGCCTGCCTCCAAACCAGAAGATATAAGTTCAAGGCTCGTTGCTGCTACCATTGTAGACCAGTAGATGTATGTCTCTTTGGCAAGCAGCTTAATGTCAATTTCTTCAACCTAGTGGTCACTAAAGGGTTGTCTAAATTGTAGGCCATACAGAAAAACATTCACCCACTTAGTCACATATATCGGATACTTGGTAACTTGTAAGCAGGCATGGGGTGTATGAAACAGAAAATCCATGTGAACTTATCTAGTGTGTAACTCAAACTCTGTATACCATTTCAACATATAACATCAGTAGATTAATGGCTACTGATTAATAAGTTATGACAACTGATGTTATTAAAAAAAATTGTGTATTCGACTATTCAATAAGTATTAATAAATGTAAAACGCAAGTCATTCATTTTGTAGTTCGGTATGAAATATACAATGTAGCCTATATACTCATAATATATACCTCCAAGTTGTTATGTTTGGATAGTTGGTAACATCAACCTCTTGTCGTATAATCACGAGTAAAACAGCGAATAGAAGAGGTAGTAAAAGTTCAATTACAGTTGCAATAGGCCTTCGCTTTTGTAACACAAAGTTTTTCCAGAACAGCAAACAAAATTGGTCCCAGGCGTGCATTTTGGAGCCTGGTGCAGGCTTACTATCCGTGGCAATCTGGAAAATAGTTGAATGAAAGAAAAATTGGTAAAAAAGCAAAAAAGGTTCCAGCGCTGTAGAAGAAGATAAAGTTTTAAACTTTGTATCGATAAATGTAATATGTAAATCAATTAGGCATGTATAGTACTGCGAGGTAAGACGGATGCTGTTAGCACCTAATATCCCATATTTAATGGCATTTTTAACTTGCATTTTTAACAATTTGTTTTACAATTCAATAAAATAATCTTTGTTTGCTATTAAATGGTAAAAGATAAGAGAATGAATACATGAACCACCTGACCCCACTCTACTATATGTTTTGTTAAAAATAAAATACGAGCAGATGTCATAAGAAGTAAAAAAGTTTGCTGTTTTAGCCTGTTCCAAAATATAAATAACAGTGTACCATTAAAGATGAATTTAATCAACTATTGAAAATATTATGAAACATTCACCAGGTAATGCTTACGTGAAATGCTAATGTTTTATTGTTATGTTACATATATGTAAAATAACAGTGAAACAAAAAATTAATACAACACTTGAACACTATAATCACATAGTGTAACGGTATTTTGAAGCACATATATAAAATAAAATAAAATAAATATATTTTGTAAAGAAATTCATAATAAACGAAGCACAACTAATTCATGATTTAACCCCTCTTCTTTTTCGTTGACTTAAAATTTGAGTTGGCCTAATTTGTCGTTCACCCTCAACTAATAAAATACGCATAGCGGATACAAAAAGAAATGCCCCGTAATGTCGCAAGCGTGATAGCGTCCACTTGCTTGCGGAACCATAGCATTTTCCCCGTACACAGTTAGTCAAATTTGGAACACCTATAGCAGCTATCATTGCTGCTTCTCTTGTATGGGCTTCCTCTGAAACAACATTTTGGAAAACATGAAGTGAAACAACACCACAGTCATTTTTCCATATGTCTAAAATGTGCTGCAGTTTCGCACTGCATTGGTTGTTTGTCTTCGCACGAATGGCGTCTTTAAAATGATCGTATGGCCTTGAGCGTTTTCCTTTACCAACATAAAATATTGCACCTGAGAAAATCTTTAAACATTCTACCTCACTTAGTTGGTTTATTCGTGAAGGCAGATTTTTAGTAACCCTTGGATCTAAGAGTAAATAGTTAAAACAATCTTTAGAGTTGCCTTCTCGTAGTCTTAAGTTAGAATTGTCAAATTCAAGTCTCAAAGTTTGGTCATCTTCATTGGAAGTTGGCAATTGTTTGAAAATAAACAAGCGGCGTAATTCTTGTGAATATGGAGTGATGCATTCATCATTAGAACTATGATTGCCTGTTTTTCCCCGTCTGCACAAAACCAGTTGTTTTTGGTACTGCTTTCTGGCAGGTGCAATGGGGCCAACAGTAACTCCATATGAAATGAGTTCTGATTGCAGTTCCGCATCTGTCATTTGTTGAATTTCGAGTGGTAATGGTGTATCTAATGTTTTCTCAGAAATACTTGGACCACTGATGCTGAGTGCAGATTTGTTTTTCAAATTATGATTGCCACACTGTTCTTGCCTACGCAGAACAAGTTGTTTTTGGTATTGCTTTCTGCCAGCTGCAATTGGCCCAACTTTAACTCCACAAGAAATTAGTCCTGATTTTAATTCTGCATCTGTCATTTGTTGAATTTCTAGGGGTATTGGTGCTTCTAATGTTTCATCAAGACTCATATGTCCACTGAGTTCATCGAAGTCACTGTCAATAAAAGATTTCCATGAATACATTTCAGTGGCATCTGCAGAAGACGCAGTACAGAACGACAGTTCTGTGATGTTGGGTGATTTGGTAGTAGAACGGCAGACATGCTCAATAAATGAATAACCATCAGGGTCGGAATACACACGCAAAGTATCTTCCTCCCCTATATTTGGTATAGAATATGTCTGTTGAATCAACAGTTTTTCTGCATCATCCTGAATATTAACTGCACACAAAGGCTGAGAAAATTTTGATAAACCAGGTGAACTTGTATCCTCTGTTTGAACTAAAGTCTCTGACTTATTTTTGGAGGTATTTTTACTGTCCCAAATAGAACAGTCTTTTGGCACGGTGGATTCAGCCTCAGAATACAATGACTCCTGACAAACTGATACATTATCATAGTAAAGAGGCTTCTTTGGTTTAACAGAATCACTTTTACTTGTATTAATGTTCCATTTAGTGCTAGCAAGTAAAATTTTCTGTTTAGACTCATTGAAGCTGTCATCAGGTTGTTTTGCTTCTGATAAATCAGACAAACTGACATTTTCTTTTTCATCATTTGTACACAATGGTAATGATGCTGAATTATCAGTATACGAAGAAATTGCATCGGAACAGTCAGAAGAATTGTGTGAGTCGTACAGAATTACAGTTGGTTCACAAACACCAATCTGATATTTTTTAGGGGTTTTATAGGTAAAGCAATTATCTGGAGATGTTGCATCCATGCAAATTTTGAAAGAATTTTCATGATCTGGACTGCTGAGCTGTGAATCTGCAAAATACTGGGCAGGCTGAGGACTAGAGTAAAACTTTTTTGATGGACTTTGATAAGGCAGAACTTTAGAAGTTTGTTGGTTAGCGAAACAATAACAAGATGTATCAGTTTGGCTGTTATTATTATCTCTCCACCTTTCTACAGGCTTTGGGGAAACCGAAGCTGGTGAAAATTGGAAAGGTGTCTGCTCAAACTCATCTAATATGATCTTACAATTCTCGCTGTTGTTTTCTTCCGCATATTGTCTTGCATCTTTTCCTTCAACATCTTTTAAAGAGACATCGGCGCCATGCTGTAACAGCTTTAACAGCAGGTTTGCTTTTCCCCAGCTAGCTGCCACATGCAATGGTGTCAAACCATGCGAATCGCAAACATTAGGATCCCCGTTATGTTCAAGTATTAAGTCAATGAATTCCTCACAACGAGACGAACGCGTGCCTATAGCCATGTGAAATGGGGTAACGCCAAACTCAATAGAAAGTCTGTTTGGATTTGCACCAGCATTTAAAAGTTGCCTGGTAGTCTGCAAGTCATTTGTTCTCAGAGCATTAAAAAGCAGATGACAGTCTTCCACTTCCATAATACAGAAAGGAGCAGTTTTAATCTTTATACTTGAGCTTGGTATCAAAAAATATATATAAAATAAAAAATACTTCAATGAATTTTACCAACATTTAATGCTACTTCAACCTAACAGTATATCTAGAATATAGAGAATACATAATGATATATACCGTATATTATAATTATATAGGCCTTCAATTTCGAATGTGCAAACACATAGATACTACCAATTAAACGAACATGTGAGTAAAGGACAGATAATTAAATTACTACAATTTCTACACTAATAATTGCCAAGAAAATTTGTTATTGCCATCATTTAGTTAAAATTGCGCAAATAAAAGGTCAAAATACAACTACACACAGGCTTACCCAAAAAAAGGCAGTTTAAAACTTTTAAGAGTGACATTTTAGCACTGGTGGCACGTCTAGTTGAAATATATTCTATATATATAGAAAAGCTTTTTTGTGAAAAGATATTTTATTCAGGCTAATAGAGAAATCTTGAATATTCAAGGCCTGTTTTGAAATTTTGTTAAAGGTTACTGAAACTTATTATATTTATGGGTAAAATCCAAAACTCCAGGACACACTTTTAAATCTGTGACATTACAAATCCCATTATCCAAAGTTTAAACACTGACAGAACAACAGAAGGTTTATAACAATTTATATCAATCAGAACAAAAAATACATTTATACTATATATATACTGCATATTTTTAAGTCCAAATACATTATGTTGCCAATCAGAAAAGATAAAACAACTTTCTGTTTGTAAATTTTAGTCTTTTCATTGCATACAATTAAACAGCAGGAAGCTCCTTTTTGACTGCAATTAAACATTGCATTATTTGAGTTTCAGAAATTCTGCAAGGGTTTCTTCTTCAACCGCTGCTTCAAAAGCATTGTAGTCTCCACAATAATGATCCCCATTACACAGCTGAGGTGGAAGAGCCTTATGATTACCAACTATTTCTCGCATTTGTTTTTTCGCATCTTCATCCATTGCAATGTCCAGCTTTTTAAAATCGATCTTTTTGCTGGAAAGAATCATTTCAATTTTTTGTTGGTTCTTTTTGATTTCCATACTGCTTGATACACTGGAGTAGTAAAAAGTAACAGTCATGTTTAATTTTTTGTAAAGCTTTTGGAATGCTACAACAACACTGCAACTGTGCTAAAAAATATAATCAGAAAACGTTATAAGTTACATATTAAACATAGTAACTTGTGAGGTAACTAATTAAAACGAAGCAGCTGTCATTGGCCTCATTGCATTTTTCGTCAAGTATTTACATAATAACAGTCCACGCGATCAACTCGTGACAATTTCTGTGTTTTTGTGAAAGGATGAACATAAATTTGCCATAACCTGGCTGTATTTATTATTATTCCTGATAAGTACATTTTGTCTAACCGTGCAGTTCACTTTTTGCTATAGTTGATTTCCTCGATTTACTTTTTAACATTTAAAACCCAAAGTACTTATCACTTCAGTTTGCTGGCACGCAAAGTTTCGCAATTTCTACATTAGGATTGTCGTGGCGAATGTGGCGAGAGCACTTGCTTCTTGACAAGAGCCGAGTTATAAACAAAGGCATAAACGCGGAAGCATGTCTGTCCTTTTCTGAAAACTTTTCTATATACTATCTCGGGCTTCGGCTGCTTTATTATAATCTGATATTTTGTACATTTAAACGTACTGTATGTGTCGACGCATGTGTTAACTGCTACACGCGGTTGTTGTAACCTACTAACCCCAAGCTTTGCATTCATTGTCGAGCAACTATAACTTGTATGATGGTATCTGTGACGTACTAATCGCTGAAATTTTTAAAATCAAACATGTGTGGAAATAACGCAAACGCTTTTATCTGGCACGATCTGGCATGCTTGCCATGGAACTAGTTGCTGTGACATGTGCCCGTTTTTGTTTCCATTTTTAGTTGCGAGACAGTTATGGGATAAATTTATTATTTCATGTATTTCGCACGCAGAATTTTGTGTACTTGCAACAAAATATTTTGTCCTGCCATGCTAGTTTTCGTTGGGAACTGCAGGCCGGTGAAAATAGTTAACTAGGAGATACCACGTTGGGAGATACCGAGGCTGCAAGTTTGGTAGCGTAGGTCCTTGGGCAATCCCTTATAACGGTAATTAGGGGCTATAAAATAATCGGGGTATTTTTGCGTAAAACGATCAGGGCATTTGAAAAAAAAACGATCAGAGTATTATGTTTTTGTATAAAACGATCAGGGTATTTGGATATTACGTACTGAAGGTTTCCCATCTTATCCCACCCTAATATATCATGTATACGAGTGAACTCACCTGCTGCTTTTCCAACATCGTCGATATTTTCAATTCCTTGGTAATACATGCACTAAGAGATTAAAATGGTTTTAATCTCTTCGCATGCACCATGTGCAATGAATGTTTCGAATGTAAAAACGGGGAGTTATTAGTTCTTAACGTAGAACAATGATCTTTGTGACGCAGGTGAGCAATGTAGGAAAAACGTAATTGGGCTACTGCAGATTTTCATTTTACATTTTCCTTAAAATAAAAGTATTTAAACCTCGATACAGCCAAAAAAGCAACACATCAACAAAACTTTCGAACAAAGCTACAGCTGTGGAACGAAGGCAACACAAAAAGAGTGTTTATATTTATTATGGAACGTGTAACTTATGATTTCAATGTAACGATGTGGGCGTTGTGATACAAATATTTACAAACCGAAAACGTAATCCATTTAAAAGGCTCATAGCTGAGCGCTTATAATCTCGGTTGCGCAAATTATAAATGATGCAGTTCCATAATGATGACGTCATGAACAGTCCGACGGTAACCGTTAGTGCGATTGAACGAGATTCCAGCTTTGAAATACCATCTGAAACTTCAAAAAAAGTTAAATAAATTAGTTATTTAAGGTAATAACATAACATCATATTGCTAAATATAGTGGGGCGCCGAAAATGAGACACATTTTCATACTGTTTTTTGTCCCATTTTTTATAGTTAAACAAAAAACAAAAAGAATTATAAAACCGTATCATCACGACTTCTATATTCTAGAATTATATTACCCCAGTCCCCAGACAATAAAAAATCGTTCCTAATTATTAAAAAAAACTTGGGGTACCAACGGTATATCCCATCTTACCCCACAGAACAATATGGTTTGCTTGTTACCAAATGGCGGGACACAATAAAAACATGGACCATCTTACCCCAAGCTACCTAACGATATCATACCTTTGCCTTGCAACAGATCGTCGTCGAATAAATTAATAATGAGTACAATCACCAATGGTAAAACGCACATTGTATAAATCAGTAGAATAAGAATAAGGGTACGGTTGGCTTGTTTGTGTTCCAGGTCCTGCGGCTGGGTGAAAAACATCGATAATCAATAAAGAAAAAAACAATGTTATAAAAAAAAGGAAAAAATCTTTTATTCGGACAATATTTTAGTGCTTATAAATATACCAGTAATACTGTATATTTTTTTAAACAAAGCGAACGCGCAAATGCATAATTTATAAGAAAACCACGATGGTTTCCCGATTACATAGAACTAAAATCCATATGTTTATACGGAAGGCTTAAATAAATAAAGAGGCTAAACTGCGTCAAATGTATAGCATATGTTTAACATGTGCGGTTGGCCCGTTACTGGTCATGTCACAGTTTCGGTAGAAAAAATATGGTACAGGCTACGGTTTGAATAAGTTATTATTTTTCGGAAATTTTATAATGTTATGACAAGTGGTTGATCTGCGTATCGCGTATTTGAGTCATATTGTGGTTAAAGGGCAATCTTCCTTGATATAACACTGATTTAAATAAAGCACCATAAACCCGGCACTCAGGTTAAAGAGGTTAGTAGCTGGGGACAATAAAGGTTACAATTGTTCTACTTTGAACTTACAACTCGCGCAGTACCTTATACATAATCAGCTCTCATGTGTACATATTGCTACATCAATCACGACCTACATAGAGATACGAGGTTCTCTAGGTTTGATCTCTAGTAGGATGTGCATCAATGTATATAAATATGTGATGACCATTTTAATATTGCTCTTTAAAGTGGAAACTTGAATATTGAGTTTAATATATTACCTTTCTACGTTTCCTCTTTAATTTGGAGGTCGAGCCATACAGCTGTTCCTGTCGCGGAGACGAATTGTAGTTTGGTAGTATTGAAGATGTATGTGAGTTCAACCTATGTGTGACAAGACTCGAACCATCTTGCCGATGATCATTTGCACGATTCGGCGCGTGCGCGTCACTGATGACACCCGGCGATGTTTGGGATAAATTATCAGGTTTTAGAGTGAGTTTTGTTTCTGAAAAAGAATTGTTTTGTCCAACAGACTGAATATCCTCTTTGCTGCTGGATACTTGGATTTCACTGACGTCACTTCCCCAACAGCCACTTCTTTGTCGTTTTGAAGAAAATACATTGTCACCATCTGTATACAAAAATACAAAAGTTTTGAATGGGACAATTCGATTACTCAAACTTCCGGATATTAAATGCAAGGCAGGCTCCAAAGTTTAAAGTATTGTTGAGCGTTGTGACTAAAATGACGCATATGGAAGTAAAGTAAAGTGGAGTATAGGAAAGGACATCTTATCATTCCATTTTATCGTCTCGTTTGGTGGTAGCAAACAAATGATATTAAAATATTAAACCGTATCCCGAAGACTCAAAGACCGTTATTAATTGTTCACAACAGCAGGAATTTGGATATGTCCCATCTTACCCCACCCTACTATATATATATAAAACAGAAATATGAAATTAATCCATGAATAAAAAACCAAAAAAAAGTATTTTAAAAATTCGCGCGTTTTCGTTGTGACACAAAATGATAAATGTTTTGTGATGTAAACAACAGCTACAGGTCGCCCCTGGTGTCTTGCCATAGGATCCCATCCATGAAAAATACAATACATTAGAAATACAAAAAAATTGACCTCGTTACCCAGACATACATAATAGTAGGTTGGGGTAAGATGTGACACGATTTCATTCTCTTTCCACGTCCCATTTGGTAGTAAACAAAGAATATTTTCAAAATTATAATGATATCTTCACGACAATAAAAGAGCCTTGCTAAACGTTCAAAACACTATTAACAAATATGGGATTTAAGTGCTAACAGTATCATGGTATCTTACCTCACAGTACTATAGTAGGGTGGGGGAAGATGGGACACCTTATTATTCTATTTTCTTGGTCGTCACATTTGGTAGTAAACAAAGAAAATTTAAATAATTATTAATCCGTATCCTCACAACCCCCATAGACCGTTGTTAATTGTTTAGAACACGCTCAGGATATTTTGATATTATGTGCTAAAGGTGTCCCATCTTCCCCCACGCTACCATGCGTATAATTCCATACTAACCTGTCGGGGATGAAATATTTTCGTTTACGCCGATGGTGTTTCCATCTGGGTCTGTCAAAACCATAAAGACAGTTGATTCTGCTGCGGATAGCATCGTTGATTCAGATAACGAAGCAACTGTCGATTTCCTTTTTCCATGTCTGCCACTGTTTGTGTACGGCACTGTTTCTGATCTTGCGTTCAATTTGTAATACGTGTAACCCGTCACACCAACGTTTAATAAGAATACGACGGACATTGGTATGACAGCCAGCAGCATCATATGTATGTAGTGTTTCGCTTTAATAGGATTGGGCATGGGTAGAAACAGAGCGGAGGGTTTGATCCGAAACAGCAGGTAGTCGCTCATTAAAAATGTGCTAAGACAACCCACAGTGATAACACCGACCCACATTGCGCCAACTATAATAAAGCATCGTTTGTTAGTAATAATGTTTGCATATCGGATGCCATTGGCAATAGCAATATGCCTGTCAATGTTCAAAAGCAATATGCTGCATAAACTTGCTTCTTGAGAAATGAACATTATCGCGAAGGAAAACTTGGCATGCGCTGGTGTGAATAATGCTTCCCAACTTTGCCAGTAGCTTCCTGGGTCCAGCGACCGATCTGTTATCTTGTAGAAGTCGTAATACTCCGTGTGGCCACTATACAATGTGTAGGTTAAATTGTAAATTGCTTCCGGCAAGACAATTGCACCGAACAGTAAATCAGAGACAGTCAGCGAAAGTTTTAGGTAGATTTGAGGCCGTCGGCGCTTCGCATGTAACCACACAAAAACTGACCACGCGTTCATTACAACTGTACACACACAAACTATAATTATGTACGACAAAATACCGTTTAGGAGTAGTTTATTGCACTGACTGCAGTCTGACAAGGGCAATGGATAGGTGCTTAAATTAGGATTGCAAATACGAATGACAGACCCATTGACAGTCGCGGCAACGCCAGCTTTAAAAGCACTGGAACAAGGCACGCATTGCTTAGCCAACAGTAAATGTGTTTTCGGTGTAATTGCCTCACAGAAGGGAAAGAAATCCACAGTAAAGCAGTGCCTACATTGTAAAGACACACTCATCGTAACACAATGTAACACAATTACCCTATCTAAAAGCTTGATTATCTTAATTAAGAAGTATACTGTTATAATTTAATGTATATAGTATACTGATAAATTTAGGCACAGAATATTTAAAGCCACAAAATGTTATAGTTCCATACATAATGCTATGTAGGTTAACCTAAACAGCAATGGCTTGAATATTTAAACGCGGTTGATGCGTTTTAAGTGCGGTGATGTGTTTGGTCACGCATTTAGCACATAATACAGGACACAAAGAGTCTATTAGCGGTCGCACTTTGGTACAACGTAGTACAAAACTAACTGCAACGCCGCATAATTTCCGGCGTTATCAGTCGCTGCCTAGTAGCTATATTATTGTTTATATTTTTAAAGGAAACCAGTTTCAACTGGTCGTTTAAATAAGCAGCAGCCATATTACATTTCAAATGAAAAATACCTGTCAATATATTTAACTATCCTACTATACGGTATAGCTAACCACCCGTGGCCTGCTGCCTTGTCGGCTACACTACACGTGCTATTGAATTAATCCACTCTATAACTTAATTCCCATTCAGGTACGTGTAGTACGTTCACTGATAAGTGCCAAGCGTTTATTGACGTCACATACTCTGTTTGCCTTTTTCGTGATATCAGTTCACATTTCCTTACGCATGCATGACGCGTTTTCTTAGCACGTAATCTAAACAAGTGGCCTCATAGCGACACAAAAGTCAGCTTAACTTATATACAGTTTATCATATTTATGCTAAAATTATATTTGTAAACAAGTTTAATTTTTTTCCGCGCGAAATCTTTGCACAAACTACTGCTTGATTTTATTACCTATTTACACACTTTTACTAGATTACAAAACTCTCTATAAAGTTTCTCTCTTTCCTTACAATGCCCAAACCGAACTACTTCAGAAACAGCATTGCGGTGTCTGAATTGAAAACCCCGCCCGCACTATAATAATCATTTCGCCTTTGGCTTCAGACGAAATTCTATCAAATGCAAAAATGTAGTGCATTTTCGCTTCTACACCCGAAGGTATTTGATTGTCTCGGGAAATACCGGCCAATTACGAAAACCGCAGTAACTAATAAACAAATGTATAGTGTAAATGCAAAAATGTGTTCGAAAAATGTGTCGTATAAAATGTACAAATGTAGCGCTTTCGCTTTGTAACTAGACGATATTCAATTGTCTTTGAAAACATCAGCCCATTACAGAAACCACAGGTTTTAGATTAAGATTAGTCAAACCACACGAGCAAAAATGTAATGACAATGAAATATACACCGCACATCTATATTTAATTGGGTAAGATGGTACATGTTTTTGTTTTTATAATAGTACAGTGCTCGGGGTCACAAATCAAAAATGGGACGCTATTTGAGTTTTTGATTTAGTTGAATAATCGATAAAATTGGCAATACACCAACAATTTGAGTGTTATTAAATAACAGTTAAAATGGGTCGCCAAATCAACGTCACGAACTTTAAGATGTATCAAAGCATATAACGTGTAATATATACATTACTTTATATGGGAACAATTTGTTACTTCACGGGCAAAACTATTCAGAAGCTAATTGATGGCAAAATGAGCATCAGAACAGCAGTTCGCAACGGTTTAGTGAAACGCATGTATTTTGTATTAGATCCAAATTCACCGCTCGATATGCACGATTAGGCAAATAGATTTGTATTTGTCAATTCTCTCTACGCCTGGAAAACACAAGTATAAATACGCTTGGTTGCTTCCTAGAACTTAAAGCTATACAGAATTCATATTCTACATAACTGGAAGCCACTGTGTATACCTCGTGGTTCCAAAGCTTTCCATCGCTTGGTGTCAACACACTATACGAGGAACTGTGTTCGTAATGCTATTTTCTAGTTAACGCTGTCACATACCACCAAAAATGCCGCGTTCTCTTTAATCGTGTGTTTAATCAGCACTTTCTGTATATAGACCTATACTTTTGATATGGGTTACGTCTTACAGCTAGTTCAAAGAAGTTTATCATCACAAATATAATGTTCTAGTAATTGCAGCTTTCCAAATAAACATTTTCTCCGACGCGTATGTAATTGAATAATACTGATCATAAACTGTTATTTTTAGCATCACATGTCGCACAGACATATTACACTTCAAAGCAAAATATGGTATGGTGCTGGGGTAAAATGGGACTTTTAATTCGGTAGTAAACAAAGAGTATATAAGGAATTCTATAACCGTAGCCCTGCGACTCTAAAATAACATTACTAATTGTTTAGACCACGATTAGAAATGTAGGATTTAGGTGCTCACATTATCTTATCTTACCCCACAGTACTTTACTTTATTTATTTGATTAAACTGTAGTAACACCTATCTAAATCAAAACAGCTCAACTTTTCATTCACAGACCAGCACAGACCAGCAACCGCAGTCGCTGTTGTGCTAAGCACTATATACTATAGGTTGCCGGTTTGTGAAATTCTATCGTATGGTGGCGCTGTCGATCTTGCTTTCGTCCCTCCCCATATATTTTAAATTGTTGAATACGCCGATATCTGTATATAGTAGGGGGTGGGACACCTTTCGTTTGGTTTTGGTGGTATGAATGTAAACCACATTATTCTCTCGTGGCCAGAAAACGACAGTCATACGAGTTACCATCTATGTTACTTTGTAGGTAATTAAATTTTGTGGGTATTTTTTATTTTATTTATGTTTGTTATTTTGGTCAACCCATTAGTGATCACGGGATTGTTCAAATTATCGTTAAGTGTTTGGCCCAAGGACACATATGCCCGCAATGGTAGCAGCGCCGAGCCTTGAACCCATTACCTCTGGCGGTGGGTTACAGGCAGGCAGGCGCTAACCACTTTGCCACTGTGCCGGCCACTAAACAAACAACATTCGATGAATTGTATAACCGTATACTCACGACTCCCACATAGACCGTTGTTAATTTTTTTAAATATGTGTTTAAGGTGTCCCATCTTTCCCCAAGGTAATGCATTCAATGTTGACACAACTCCAAAATCTATACGCCCAGTTTTAACATATACAACATACAATGCGTTAGCTAAAACCTAAATGATTTCATCTTAGCTTTGTACCAGCAAGAACACTATGCCATTTTATGTACCGCATGCTACGTCTGGTTGAATTCTTAAATTTCGTTCGACAATTTTTCATTACAAAGCATTTGAAATAATTAAAACCACAAGACGTTTAAAATGTTAAAATCCATTGTCTATAATCCATAATAATTGGTACCGTTATATAAATTGGTATCAATTAAAATAAGAGAGTGAAAAATACGATGCAATTAGCTGATGGATTAGTTTCTAATCCACGTGATTGACATTCTGTCACGTGCTTAAGGGTTTCGAGAGAATAATAACTATAAGTCGTTTAATATTATTCTTACGTTCTTTTATTCTGTGCACACTCTCGATTTGGTGTAACAACAATAGCGTTCAAGTAGTATGTTGTGATAACCGAGCTCTTATACTTACATTAACTTTATATGATATTATGTTAAGCGTTGTAACTCCATGCTCAGCGTGTGGTAGTACAAATAACATTCAATTGGTTTGGAAAGGACAAGGCTGGTTATGTATAACCACAGTCAACAATAATCTATAGTAATGATTGCCGAAAATGCCTTAACAAATACAATATTGGTCATAATAGATTTTAAATAAACGCGACCCCTTTGTGTTTAAATTTGACCAAATTGTGTAATTTCATGTCTAAATTCCAGGCGCCTTGTCGGTAGGATCTTATAATATACAACATAATATTACGGCGAGGTAAAAAGAGTTCACTTTATAACAAACGCAGTAAACGAACATGTATTGTGTTCTCCAAATAAACAACAACAAAATGTGACATATGTAACAGGATTACATTTTAAATTCAAATTGTCCAATCTCGACCGGCGAGATAAATCATGTAATAAAGAACCGCGGCCGCAAAATATGTCCTCGTGAAATCAAAGTAAAGGAATCAAAGTGCTGAAGACAGTGTACAAGAACAAATCAGTAAAGTGGAATAAATAAATAAATAAATAAAATCAATTTCAATGTTTGGATTCAAACAGAAGTCTTTGTCCGCCGACGTTGTGTGATATTGGGGTGAATTATATCAGAAAACTTTGATTTGTTTTCCGAGCTGAAAAATTGTCTCTTTGCTGCTTCTTCCTTTGCAACATCACGTTTTGGGGCTTTTTCCTTGCTAGGGGAAGTGTTTGATTCTTTCAGGGCAAATCTCCGGAATGAATCCCTTTCCATAAGGAGGAATACTCTTGCTTGGGCAAGATCAAACGTAGTAACATCCGGATCTTTCATACTCGTTACGATCGCAGTTCGTGTACCAGCATCGATATTTATCTGTTTTATAAAAATAGTAAATTTTATAATGCTGGTAAATTACGTGTGTAATATAGATAATTCCTTGGAAAAAAAGTCATATTATCGATATTGTATGTTGGAGTTGGTATTATTTATGGAGTATATGACAAATGCTGACTGAACTGTATTCAACGGATATAACCTGTTTCCTTAATCACATAATACATCCTGTCAACGCTAGCCAGCTGTACCACATCTTGCATTGTACAAAAGCAACACAGTGAATAATACACAGTTTACTTAGTGTATTTTGGTGCCTTTGGTGTCATATACATTAAACTAAAGTGTCATAGTAGGGTGCGGTAAGATAGGGCTTGTTTTTATTCTCTTGTTTTAGCTTGATTTTGTACATACGACTTAAAAAATGCGTTTTCAAGAATTTAAAACACGATCAGGAAATATGGGATTCAGGTACTAACCATATCCCATCTTGCCCCACAGTACTATATGAATAATTAAACAAGTACCTCTCGCGGACTTCCGACTACGATGTAATTTTCGTAGATGATAGTAGCTGCCTTAAGTAGTTTGTTGGATTTTACTTTTCTGTATTCTTCAATTTCCAACCAAAAGTCCAAATTTTCTTCGCTGTATTCTTTTTTTAGAAATTGACGAAACAAATTCGTTCGTGCTGAAATAAAGGAAATTGCGGCGTAAGACCGGTGGACATAATTGGTCAGCATCAATTTAGGTCACAATAAGCGTTAAAAGACTTACATTTCTTCATTAAAAATTGCCGTAATGTTTTGATAGGTGCGCTCCTGTCGTTTCGCCAGGCGGAGAGTCTGTAATAACAAAGCAATTGTAAACACACGCCCTTGTCAATGGCATACACATTTTAAAGATTAAGTAGGAAGTAAATGGCGTAATAGAATAATGCCATAATAGGCTAATTGCCCAAATTAATGTAAATTAGCAAATCGTGACAAAAGAAACTCACGTTTGTATAATATCACTTCGACGTCTCCTTTTATTTGAACCAACAGATGCAGATAATGGATTGCTCAACTTGGATAGCGAGAAGTCGGAATCTCTTCTGTGTTTCTTTTTTGGTAAATCCATCGTGTGAAGACTGTCGACATTAACGGGCATTTTATAACTCACATAAAACCTTTATACAACGTCCATACACCCTCTGTTCTACCCTTGGATAAAACACAATAGATACTGCGGCATCAGCAGCGTGGACAGGCTTATACCGCTGTCAATCCTACGACAAAAGCCGACGACAACTGCCTTTTTCTTTAAAGGTCGAATAAGCAGACCGAGCAAAAAGCCTCTCTCTTCCAAAGCGCTAAAGAAAGGAGCGATATATTGCAAGCAGGCGCGGTATATCACAGGGAATAACCTATTATTTCTCATGAGACCCCTTGACCCTGCATGGCATCGCCAGAAACAAGGGAGAGTGCAACCGTGGCCGCCTACCGCGTCAAAGCAAGCGAGAAAATTACATCATGGCTTTATAAAACTGCGGGCACGAGGTGTTACAATTTACGCGTCGCACTTTCGACTATAACTTTAGTACACATACATCAAAATATTAAACATTTGCGACGACTCTCGTAATATGGAGTATAATACTGTGGGGTAAGATGGAATACACTTGAAATCTGAATGTTTTAAGTTACTAAAACCGATTTGGAGCCTACGGTTTTATAGCTAGTGTAAACATTTTTACGATTAAACGCGACGCGAAAAGAGAATAAAAACATGTCCCATCTCCCTCCAGCCTATGTATGATACACTAAAACAGTAATAGTTCCAATTCTGCGATAACCTATCCTGCCACAATACTTGTTACCACCAACAGCCGGTAATATAAAGTAACGTCAGGTATTGTTTAGTCGGTGGTAGTAATAACATGTATACGTAACGAATAAAGTATAAGCGGAAGCGCTTGAAACAAAGGACTGGTTGACGTGTAACTACCGGTTTAGTAATGCATCGTGGGCGTTAACAGATACACCACCGTCATACACAGGGATAAACCACATCTAAGCTAATGTTTGAGAAATATAAAACACGCTTGACGTCATATCTGTCGACGCTACTTTTTTAAGACACCCGCAGCAAGGCGACGGCAAACAAAACAAGGGTATACAAACGCTATAGTAAATTTAAAGTTATTTATTAAGCTGGATAAAATCAATCTGAGTCACGTGTCTACTAACCTGAATATATCATTTTCGTGATTATGGTTGCAGTCCTCGGAAAGGGAAAAGAGAGATCCAGTTTCGCAATTGCCTTCTTTCTTTTTCTCCTCTAGAGTTCTCTTCCGTCCATCTGGGATTGAGATCGGATGGCTCTGGCTTGGCGTCCGCCTGTTCTCGTGTTTAGGATGTGTACACGATTTCCTCAATTTTGACGGGGAGAATAAAGCCATAGGTTGAGTTGGAATTCCCTTTACAATCCGTAAAGAAGGAAATAATTAAATAATGTAGATATTTCTCGCACATATGTGACACAATTATCAATACGTATATTTCTAGTGTGGGGTAAGATGAATACCGTTGTCCCATTATATCCCATAATTTCAAATCATATTTTATCAATTGTTTTTTTCTTTCAGTGGGATACGATAATATGCTTTGTTTACCATATACCAAATAAATGGGTATGGATGAGGTAAGATGAAACAGTTTCCCCATTTGGTGGTTAACAAAAAATATTCACTCTAAAAGAGCGTTGTCAATTGTTAAAACCGTTCAGAAAATACTAAAATTGGGTGCTAACGGTATCCCATTTTACCCCACAGTACTATGTTACAAAAAAACAGTTACAATTGTTTCTCACATCAAGCCTTACCAATTTTTGCTCTTGAAAAACATCTCGGACCACTGTTCGAAAATTGGAGTTTTCTCCAATGCTGAGACGCCTTTTAAATTCCTTGTCTGTCATTTTTGCGTCGATATGTGGAAGTCCCATGGTTGACATTCGTCTACAACGTCTCATTCCACGTATTGTCGCAAACTTTGAATTATTCAACGACAAATCGTGCATCATATATTGTTAGGGTTTTACAAATCTGCAAAAAAAAAACTAAGATAGAGTTAAAACTTATGGAGATACAAAAAAATATAGTTGCAAAATATAGTACAGTAGGATAGGACACGTTTTCATTTTCTCTTCCCCGTTAGACAACAAAGAATAACTACATAATTAAATAACCGTATCATCACAACTCTAAAAATCAGTTGTCAATCGTACAAAACACGATCTGGAAATATGGGATTTGGTCGCTAACGAATACCATGCTACCCCACAGTACTACAGTAGGGTGGCGGAAGATGGGACACCTTTAGCACACAATGTCTAAATGTCTTGATCATGTTTTAAACAATTAACAACGGTCTAGGGGGTCGTGGGGATACGCTTTTATAATTCTTTGCATTTTCTTTGTTTACTACCAAGCGAGAAAATAGAATGAAAAGGTGTCCCATCTTCCCCTAACCTACTATGGATATATAAGTTAACTGCTTATTGCATGGGTTAGACGCAACTTTGAATTACAGGCTTGTGTTAAATAATATGAAAATTTAAACCCAGTTTACTTTTTTTCTTGGTGAAATTTAGGTATAGTATTTACGCGTATATACGTAACAATTGCGATAACATTAGAAAATCATTCGATAACACGGTCCGTTTCTGCTAAAAGTAAACATCTTCGCTTGACTACGAAAATGTTGTTCTAATACTAGATAACACAGTTTGCATAAGGTTACTATGATAGTACTTTACGGTAATAAATAAATACAACATATAGATATGAGGTTAAGGCTTATTGGATGACTAATTTGCTCAGCTGTGTTTTGTTTGTTTCATAGCAAAATAAAAGGTGTTTTGTTCGTTCTATAGCAAAGACTGATACGACGTTAAATAAAAGGCAAACACAAGTTATTTGCACTTGTGACTTCTAAAGTAATACGAAAAATCTATAACAGAAAGATAACTCGACAATAACATACAGTTGCCGAGCTAACATACGTCTCTATTTTGTCAAGTTTAAAATATCCTAAATCAAACATATATCTTACGTAACGGTAATAAAAAGTCGTCGTGAATTTTAGCTTTGAACAATATTAAACCGAATCAAAGCACATTTCTCGGCAAAGTAATAATTTAAGTTTAAAATACTCGACCGTCATTTTAATTTACTGTCAGTGTTCTTTAATATTTGACACAATTATATATATACGCCTATCCTTGCCTTTTTAAGCGCCATGAACAAATAAGTACATAACATCTCCGCATATACGACTGACTGCTAAGTGGTCACTAAATAAATAACGATACTGGTTCTTTATTGAATGAAAGTGTTGCGATAATTAAAAGTAAAAACGCAGATAGTAAAAAAAACTTCCTGTATGGTCAGCTGTGAACACAGCATGTAACAGCAGACACACATCCGGTGCCCCCGGGCCGCAGTTAATGAGGTCGCCAGAGTAACAATTTTAACAAAGTAAAAGTTCATTTCGTAATGAAAGTTATTGCTAGAAAGTGACAGCAACTGTTACTATGACGTAACAACTATTTTTTTATTACGTAACACACTGAAGAAGTAACCAATAGCAATGTGCGTATACGTATTAACTTTTCCAAAGAGATTAAAACCTCTTTTGACAGGGTCTTATTATTTCACTTTGACATTTAAGTCGCTATGGTACCGAAAACAAACATTAATGAGTCGTTAACATTACATGACGCTTAAGGCTATAAAAAATACGTTATGTAAGCGCGGTTATTGATGTACTTGAACGACACAGGCAAGCTACGACATATAGCAACCAATCAGTGTAACAAACATGACCTCATGATTTCACAGCGAGCGGTTTGTATAAGAAACTGCAATTAAGATAATCTTGATTTTAATCTTCGTTGGGGTGTACAGGAAGCGTGACCAATACCGCGATAACATCAGATGTGTTTATAAACCGTAAAGCAGGTGTGACATCGTTTCATATTCAGATTTAATTCGCGATAAAATGGAATTATTCAAAATGTAAAACCAACTTTCTATTTTTTTGTCTAATCCGGATTTAAGGTAGGGATGACCCGGCCAATGGTTAAGATGTGTTTTGAAAGGGATAGACGCCCAGCTCGGCTCTGTCTCACGACTATGTAGCTTTTAATCCGATTAATTAATATTCGCGGTAATCGGATAGAACTGTCAATATACAACGGCGGCGAAGTTTGCAAGGCTGTAATCACGGCTGACACGAAAGTGGCATTCTTGGTTAAGCTGCTGACGCTTGTGGAACGGTGAGCGAATAAATCGTGTCGCAGTGGTTTACGGCTTGAAAATGAAGAAACAAATAGTGGGTTTTCTATAAATACGATCATGAGCGCGAAAAGCGCTATACCGGTTTCACCGTTTCTTCTTCGAAATTAAAGCCCTTCGCGACACAACAAAAGAACAGCGTTTAGGGATCGGTCAGCGACCAAACACGCATGTCGTGAGAGTAGGTCATTCGCTTTGATTCGCACGCAAGGCAGAGTTACCAGCAGGTACATTTCTCCAGCGTGACACTAACTAATGTTGTGATTCTCCCCTCGCGTAAACAAGGCCGTTTGAGAGTTTGTGTATCTTTGCCGGTAACCATCACAGTAATTGCTGTATAGCGTGAGCGCCACACACAAATGCGATTCTATCGGCGAAAAAAAACGTCACAGCTTCAAATATTTTCCAGTGAATGTCACGCAATGGGATGAATCACGATAAAGTTGTCGCCTCCATCTCATATAATGGCGACCCACACCCGCCCTTTACTATCGACCAATCAGAACAGGTATTACAAGAGCAAAGTCGACGCCGAGCAAGACGATTATAATGCTTCTCAAAATGTGAATATCGATTGAAATCTGATCCAAGTACCAAGAATTGAACTGGTCCGACCCGCAACGTAGTCGAGTGGGCCGACATTAAATCGGCTCATATTCCGACAATCCTTATATCTGCTTGCCAAATATGGCCTTGTCTCATTTATACAGCGCAGCGACGTGGCGTTGCAGATGAGTTGGCTTTATACGAGACATAAAAGTAACCGCAGGCTTTTAATTAAACCAAAGAATTATGTTCTTTAAATATTGATTGTTAAAGTTGATCTAGCGCTATGGAAACGCATTACGTGTATATATAAGCATAGGAACCGTTAGCGATGTGTCTTAAAAAAGAATCTGCGATTTTCGTAATGAATTGATATAACTGATATAGTCACATTATAGATTTTTCAGATTTTGCTTTATGGAATATTAAATTTTAAGACAGATGTTTCGTTGCAAACACTTATTCTCTTCGCATATTTCAACTTAGCATGACGTCAATAGCTGATAAATTCCAACAAAACTTAAATATGTTTTCGCCCGCCCCACAGATAATCGACCTATAGTATCCCGGTGTATGAAAGGAATATAAACATTACATAGCAGAATGACGGTAATCTAAGCAAAATATAGCCGGAGGCGACTCTGACCTTCGTTCGCAGATGTTATCCTAACTTGCCTATCGTTTGTCTGCACGCGAAGTTCGACTCCTTGCACGCAAGGATATTTTTGCGGACTATTTGCGCCAAGCTGACCGATTTTGATTGCGCACAGGGAATTGTTTAGGGATTTGTAAACCGTTTTGTTGTCTTTACTTGCACGCGAGGTGACATTGCAGTTTGCTGTATATACAATACTTCAGTACCACATGCTATATGGTAATATAGATATTTGTAAATTTGATTTTAAAAAGTCGATCGTTATTACATTAGCGACTATACGCTGAGATGACTCTTATCATTTTCTTCCGTACTCGGTAAACAGAGATGAAATCTTCGGAAATATAAACCAATGACTATGAACTGGGTTGCATTATATGGGAGACAAAGCATTCGTTGTCCAGCATATTCGTATACGTTGTCCATAAACAGGAAATGTTATTCATTCTCCTAACACATTCAGGCACAAGGCCAATATTTTTCACTAGTCGCTACATAATAATCTGATTCATCCAAATCCGATTTCTGTATGCGTCACTAAACAAGCCAAAGTTATATTTAGAATTGCATGTATTTCACAGTATAGGTAACCATCTTGCACAGCAAGTGTAAATAGAATTCAAAAACAACGATAACAGCATAAATATTTTCGCCAGCATAGAAGAATACAACATGATAGAAAAGAAAAATTAGAAATTATGACGAAAATTTACGCTTTCTTCTTTCAGTAATACTAGCGCTGTTAATTATTTCAGCAAATTTTGATTCTTTTGATTCGCTCATAAGCGATCTTCGGACGTTCTTGTCTTTCGAAACACCTTTCGTTTTGTTCGTTGCAGTTTTCTTTGCTGTTACATTGCTGTTGGAAGATTTAGTTTCAACCGAGGATTTTTGTTCGGCGTCGAGGAATCGACGGAATGAATCTCTTTCCATGAGAAGGAAGACTCGGACTTGGGCCAAGTCGAATGTGGTGGCGTCTGGTTTTTGCATATTTGCTTTCGTAGTCGCTCGTGTACCGGCATCAATGTTTATCTACAAAAAAAGACATTTGTTAAATATTTGCCAATAAAAACCATACTTCTAATGATAAGAGACATCGCTCGTGGGCTGTTGTTTTTTTAGCACTAATTAGTATTGTAGCCAGTCTGTCTGGAGTGCACTATAGTACTGCATTGTAGCGATTAGGTCACCGAACGATTTAACGAGCATTAAAATTAATTAAATGAAAGCGCACAATGCAAGACCAAAGATACGTATTTTCATTAATTGCCGCATTGTGCCATTCAATTTGTTGTCGGACCAATTCAAGAATTCAATTCAAAAGAACTAGTGTATTTACCTCTCGTGTAGCATTGACGACAATGTAGGTATCGAAGATAGCGTGTGCCAGTTTAACTTGTTTGCTTGTCTTTTGCTTTCTGTAGTGTTCTACTTCGAGCCAAAAATCCAGATTTTCTTCGCTGAATTCTTTCTTCAAAAAGTTTCGGAAACATGTAACGCGCGTTTTTTTCATGAGGAATTGCCGAAGTGTCTTAATTCCAGTGACTTTGTCGTTTCGCCAATTTGACAACCTGATAAAAAGAAAGCAATGTTAACATTACAATAATTAATGCATGTTAAAAAAAGCTTTTAAATAAAAAACACATTGTTTTTGTTTTAAATATTACAATACTTACGATTGAAAGTAGTCACTTCGCCTCTTCTTCACAACAGTAGTAATCATATTGGCGACTCCAAACTCATTTTCGTTTCGGGTTTTCTCATTGTGGAGATCAGGGCTGGATTTTGCAATGGGCATTTTGTCAGATAAGTATTATAAACAACGATATATAAATTTCTGATGAATTAAAAACAAGTAGGTCAGCTAAGCATTCCAAGTTAGTTAATGTATATACCATGCCATATGCAGGTAATGAATCTCAATTAAACTTAATTGCAAAATTTCCGCTCATCTCCCCTGGGCCGGCATAGTTATTGCCACCGTTGACTGACATGCAGCATGTTTGTATGCACATTGTATCTCAGCTAAGCTAACACTGCGCTCGAAAATTTCGAATCTGGTTTGAGCAGGTTCGAAAACCGCTTTTATAGCGATATGCCGCTGGGCGCGAGAGACAAGCCAGACCAATTTCCTTTTTTCTTGTAAGTCGTAAAGAAAATGTTTACTCAATTACTGTGCAAATATTCATATCCGAACAATCGCGAGTGTTTTCCGAATTACACAACATTCCAATTTCTTGTCAATCTCGTTTCCCGAACTGAGGATAGAGATGTTTATCTAGTTTATAGAAAATAGAATAATTACCTCGAATTTACAGGTAGAGATGTCACAGAAGCGGAAAACCGTTTCTTGGTCGCAGATATGGAGTTAGGTGCTTGGTTAGAACATTCTCCGTCACCATCCGAAAATTTCCTCAATATACGAGTTCGTGCGTTGCGCACAGGCGTAACAATTGCGTTTTTGATCTTTTTTCTGCTACCGAAATTCCCCATTTTTTTAGAACTTTCCGAAATGCTACGGTTATGGCGATTTCTTGTTGGGGACGACATAGGACTGAACACAGTCCCGTAACTAGCGTTCATTAATTCCGAAGACAAGGATATTTCATCTTCTTCCTCGACACGATGCTGACTTGTGTTCAGCAGTTGTGTTGACAAACAGCGAGCTAAGCACTTCCCAGATCGATCGGAAGACTCGAGTTTTTTCTGAAAGTCAAAATACACGTTTAATAAAAAAATCGCTATTTTCCCAAAAGGCAGTAAACACTTGTTTATTTAACATATAATTAACACCCGAGGCTTTTACGGGTCAATAATGATTTATAGGGTAAAATAAGACACAGTAATATCACTGTCGTAGGGTGGGGTAAGTTGAGACATGCTTCCGTAACGCCCCAAAACTCTAAAAGAGCGTTGTTAATTTTTAAAACACGATCAGGACATACAGGATTCAGGATATCCAATCTTACCCCAGTACTATACAATTTAATACAGACTAAAAAAGTATTGTGAATTGATTTTTTACCGTGGTTGAAATTAATAATCTGTCAAAAATCGGTTCTTTGCACGATTGTGTCGATGGGTGCCTTGGTTTCTCAACAGCAACATTTTTCTCATCCATCGCTCTTCTGCCCCGTTTATGGCCATTCATTACTCTTGTGTAAAAAACGTCCAAAGACAAACGTTTCCTCGCCTTACGAGTGCTGCAAGGTTGGATCTCAGGTATCGCCATCTTATTATTGTAATCAAATATTAATTCGGTTGTCATTTTTCAATAACTATTATATGCTGGATACCAAATAATGGTAAAGCTTAAATACTCTATATGATCTATAGGGATAAAATTAAATAGAATTAGATATGGTTTTGTATAGTACATGCTTAAGTTACGTAAGTCCAGTACATGTTTAAGTTACGTAAGTCCAGTACATGTTTAAGTTACGTAAGTCCAGTACATGTTTAAGTTACGTAAGTCCAGTACATGTTTAAGTTACGTAAGTCTTGTAATGAATGCTAACTTTATGCTAATTGGTCATGTAGTACATGTTTACTTAATCTGTAATAACTTTTTAACATAGTCTGCTGGTACGTTACGCAACGAAAATATATTTGATGTTATATACCTAAACTTTACGTGAGCAATTTAATAACAAAATATATCTGATGTTATACCTAAACTAAATGCTACCTAACGAACTTCATAACCAAATATAGAAAAAATCATACAGCAACAGCTGCGTATAATTTAACCTAAAACTCGACAATATAAAAAAAAACTATAAACTAAAAACAATTAGTAATTTTCTATTTCTACATGTTCTCTCTACCTCAACGAAAAGTATATGACTCTGTCCGATCTTCGTGTGGTTTTTATATAAGTACAACTCTGTTATCTTCGTGATTACTTTACTAATTATGTTCGTATCCATGAGAGTTACGCCCATGTTGATAAAGAACGATTCGGTAATCGTTCCGCACCTACATGATAGTAAATGATATGTAGTTACCTCATCGAACCTGATATGGGATATTTTATACATTGGTCCGTAGCTGTATATTGTTGTACGGTGAGGTAAAATGGGACATTTTTTATTCTGCTGGTTTCCGGTAGTAAAGTAAAAAAGAATGTTTAAAGAGTTATAAAACTTTAGTTCGAGAGTCTAAATAAGCATTGTTAAAATCCCGATCGGGGAATATGGGTTTTATATTCTATATAAAAAGTATAAACTGTGTGGTAAGATGGGTACCGTTGGCACGCAAATTCCATATTTCCTTACCATGTTTTGAACAATTAACAACGATATTTTAGAGGCGTGGGGATATTCGGTTATTTAGTTTTGGTATTATTTTTGTTACTAAAAAATGGAACGACAAATCAAAAAGAATAAATTGTTAAAATGCCCGTTGTTAATTATTTAAAAAAACGTGTTAGTTGTTTAAAATACGATCGAGATGTTTGGATATTATGTTTCAAAGGTGTCCCATCTTACCCCACAGTACAATAACAAACATGTTGTGCGACTTGAATGCAATAACAAGTTTAACAACCAATATCAACTTGTGTGACAGATGAAACATCATTTGCTTGAGTCGAAACTGCCAACGTGGAGTTAACTCCTTCTGGCTTTCAACAAAATATCATAATAAAGAAACCATTCTGTTTTTAAAGCTTTCTAATTAGCTACTTTGATCGTTAAAAACTATTGTAACGCATTCACCATTCATTCGTAATGAAGACTTGAATAAAGAAGCGAAAATAAAATCAAAGAAGCGTGAATAATGACTATGGGTATCCTATGTGTCAGAATTTTTACTACCGATTCAGAAATTCGTAAATTTTGCCTCCCAGTATTTTGCACGGCAGTCGAAGTTATCCTATCTCGTGCATGACCTTATTTGGATAACGCAAGTGTGACGTCAGGTCCGAACAACGAGAGAGATAAGTAATCGTTGGAAAATGATTAAGATAACAAATGATATAGCTTCGTAAACACGCTCATTACACTATACTTGTTTATGCCAGGTTTTATATGACTAATTATAGCATCACGGCTTGTATTTGCAACAACAATATACGAGGGTGGGGTAAAGTATAGCACATTTTCAGTTTTTTTTACGACCCCCCCCCCCTTTGGTGGTAAACATATAAAAATGTTACAGGATTACCCTACAGTATCTTTACGATATACATAAGCGCGCACCGAGTTCGATTAGTATTATTAACAACGACAAAAAAAATAATGTTAAAGTATCTCATTAAGAGTTAAAATATAGAAAAACATGTATACTAGGGTTAGGAAAGACGAGACACTTTTAGCACGTTACATTTTAAAAATTCGGATCGTATTTTGAACATTTAACAACGGTCTATCGGGGTTGTGAGGATACAGTTTCATAATTTTTTGAATGTTCTTTGTTCACTACCAAATAGGACGAGAAAATCGAGTTAAAAGATGTCCCATCTTCCCCCGAACTACTGTATATAGTAGAGTGAGGGAAGACGAGACACTTTTAGCACGTAATATTTTAAAATCCCGGTCGTGTTTTAAATAATTATCAACAGTATATGGGTGTCGTAAGACTCGTAAGGATACAATTTTATAATTCTTTGAGCGATCTTATACTATATAGACCCTATAGTTATACTATATGAAGAGTCACCTTAAAAGTACATAAACTTGTCACCAAAAAGCAAACATTGACGGCTATAAAAAGGTCATACATATGTTCAAGTTATTTGACAGACTTTGTTATAAATGGGTGAGGTATTATATGGCAGGCCCAGACTCAGGTAAATTTGTTTAACTCCATTTACAAAACAGATATTGGGCGTGGCCGTAGAATATGAAATGAACTTTCGTTTCTCTCAACAAATGTTACTAGTAATTCGTTTACTGGAAAAAAATTGACGAATTATAACCGATACCCATTGTCTATATAATCCAGTTTCCTATATAAATTAAACTGTTTTCAGGAATCTAGTATCAAACAATAAGATTACGTATTGGATATTTATGTGTCTGTATCAAAACATGTTGCTGGTATAACCATATGCAATACGTTTCCTCCCCTGTGTATATCAACCTTGGCAAGCAATATAATCGGTAAGTGTGCGGTTTTAATGCTCAAAGACATTGCGGCGGAGATGAGAGTCGGGCAGATGAATGCAGTTGCATGGTATGCCAGAACCGCTAATACTATATTTGGTAATGGCAATGTTGTTTCGTATCTCCTGTTGTTGCTTTGGCGGCCTGGCCAGGACGTTGTTTATGCAGCGCGTATATGCTGGAAGTCAGGTATGCCAGATGCATATATACTGTGGGGTGGAAGGAATGCCGTTAGGACACAATTCGAATATTTTCTAATCGTGTTTTGATCAAGTAACAATGCTATCTAGAGTCACGCGACCAAGGTTAAACAATTCTGTGAATTTTGTCGGTTTACTACCAAATTGGAGAAAAAAGCGAATAAAACATGTCTTAACCTATATACCCTACGGTATTACATGTATATTTTACATGACAAATAAAACGTTTGCAACTCTTCACGGTTGTGTATTAGCATGTGCAATAAAGAAACTCGACCAGCGAGAAAATAAATATATCTGAAATAAAACAAGATAAATTCAATTCTACCGACAACAATAAATCGCTAAGCATCATGGTTGAAAAACGGCGCCAATAAAAAATTGGCTGAATCCTCTGACATTTGTAGCTTCTTAAATCGAAAATTTTCGCTTTCGTGGTTCAGTTCTTACGCCGGCAAAGAAAAGTGAAATAAGGGGAACTGGCTCCGGAGATTTGCGGTTATTATTAAAAACTTGCGGCTTTTTCTTTTTCGGGAAGGTTTCGCTTTTAGTTATTTGGTTGCTTCGCTCTTTTGTTTTTTTCGTTACATTCTCTTTGTCAAATTGTTTGACAATAAACCGCTTGAAAGAGTCTCTCTCCATGAGAAGGAACACCCAGGCTTGTGCAAGATCAAACGCGCTACTATCCAGTTGTTCCATGTTTGATTTGGTTATGTCCCTGGTGACCGCGTCAATGTTAATCTGCGAACATGAACAAAGTAAGACATCACCTAAAACAACCATAGCCAAATTGAATCAAAGAAAAGGCTTTTAAATAAACCACAAGAAGATGTTTTGAAGGGTGGTGGAAGATGAAAACTTTTTCATTCCATTTTCTCGTCCCATTTGGTAGCAAACAAAAAACATTCAAAGAATTATAAAACCGTATCCGAACGACTCTCATATAGGCCGTTGTCAATTGTTTAAAACACGATCAGGATATTTGGATAACATATGTTTTATCTTACACCACAGTACTAATATATATAAACTCTCACCTCTCTTAGTGCCCCAACAGCAATGAACGTCTTGTACAAATTTTCTGCGAGTTTTCGTTGTTTGCTGGACTTCTGTTTCCTAAAACTCTCAATTTCAAGCCAGAAATCCAAATTTTCTTCACTAAATTCCTTTTTCAAAAACTCCCGAAAGACGATAACGTGAGCTAGTGAAAAATAAAAAAATTAGCGCTAGTGTTTTTAAACGGATAAAAAATGTTGTATTGTAAATTTAATTTCAGACTTTAAATTTTAAAAAGACTTTGTTAAAATGTTGTATTTTAAATTTAATTTTAGACTTAATTTTAGAAAAAAATACTTACATTTCTTTTGCAAGAACTGTCGGAACGGACATTCTGTAATATTTTTCTCGCTTTTCTTGTTGCTTAATCTAAAGAAGAAATAAATTAGTTAAAATTGAACTATTTCTTCACAAGTTATATATTCCAAAACTTACATGTGTAAAAAATCCAAACGGCTTCTCTTTGCTTTGGGTGTCTGCGTGTGCGGACCCAAACTAATATCCGAGTGCTTTCGAAAATGTTTCTTTGGCGTTTCCAAAGTATTTGATCTTCGTATAACATCAATAGACATGATCATTGAGCAGTTAAAGTCAAACTTTAGCTCCTATACTTTAAAAAGTACACAGTGCTATTTGGTAACTGTACAGAAAATCGGCTGTTTATATAATCGCTGACAAAAGCAGTAAGTAAGCTTTTAATTGTAAATAAATCAAGTAACAATAATTTCACGCTGCTCCGCTTCTACAAGTAAACTGGCGACCTTACGCAGTTGCATGTCGACTCCAACATTATCAAGCCTTTATTTAATAACTACCTCTTCAGCAGACTGTAAACAAGTGAGAGAGGACCCTTTGCATACGTGTATTTAACTCTGCTTGCTTTCTTAAACTGTTGGTGACTCGTCTGCAGCCATCGACAAAAAGATCGTGTCCCTAGCGGGTACTTTACATAATAGTCGCGTGGGCATATAACCGTATAACCTTTGCATGATTTAAATACCGTATTCGCGTGATCAAATCCAAAGTAGCAACCGATACTAAGTTTGTAAACCATGCACTGGACTACAATGTCAAAGTTAAAACTGTTTACTTTAATATTCAAGTTTTTTTTTAAAGTTAATAACTTTTATTGAAAAAAAATTGGCGCGTCAACAATTAACGCTCTTTTTAGGACATTTACTAGTTACTACCAAATGGGACGAAAATGAGAAATAAAACATGTCCCATCTTACCCCGCACGTGCTAAACCTATATAATACAAGAAAAAACAGAACAATAACTAATCTAAAATAAACTTTGAAGAAAAACACATTAACATTTAAAATTAAACAGTATCAAATTAGAAATCTATTTTATGTAAGTTAAATATACCACAAAATAATTTCCAAATAACTCTATTGTACCGGATGTGTCCATGTGTTAATAAATGCCTGTGACGTCAAAGCTACGTCAGAGGGCGGAGCGACGCGTCTCATACGTCAGAGTTCGCATTACTGCAACCTGGGACGTATTGAAGTGGTAATACCGATTTAGAATTGCTGCTTTATTTAAACCGGAGACCCTACCCGCAACAGTACAGCAGTCAAACGTGCGCACTATGTGAGTGCTTACTCATATCATGAACCCCAGAGAATAGAAACGAACATGTTTTTATCGTCGCTCTTCACGCGTTTTAATTAGAAACACGGAATTTTTTCGCTCGCTGGCTTAGTTTGGCTTATATTTCGTTAAAAGGACTCAACTACTTTTAATATCCACCTTGTATACTGGTGTAGAAATTTAGACCCCTAATTTTTTGGCACCAAAAATGTTGGAGCATTTATCGTATCAGTAATGCTTATGTTAAATTTATTAATTTTTTAATGGTTTAAAAGTCACTGTCGCTCTGCTGTGCGCACCAGAAGAGAAAATGCAACAAATCCCGTGGGTGTTGGTTTTGCATGTGTAATATTAAAACCGACCTTTCTGTTGCCCTTTACGAGAAACACTAACCTTCGTAAATGGAAAGTTTCGATAAATGTGGCGTCCAAGAGAAACGGCTGTTTGAATATATTTCTCCTAAGTCGGGGAACTCCATAGCGGCATAGCGCATGTACTGGAAAACTCTGGAAAAATACCGCAATAAGGCACATATAGCACATAGAAGACATATATGTGGCACATAAAGCACATGGATGCGGCACAAGATGCACATATATAAAACATAAAAGGTTCATATACCTATATTGGGCTGGGGTAAGATGAGACATTATTTTTATTCTCTTTCTTGTCCCATTATATAGATAGAAAACAAAGAATATTTACAGAACTATATAAATGTATGCTCACGATTTAAAATAGCGGTGGTAATTGTTTAAAACATGATCAAGAAATGTTGGAATGTGATGCTAACGATATCCCATTTTACCCCGCCCTACTATCGCACCTATACTAAATAAAAAAATGTTACACCATCTGTAACGGAAGTATTTAGGTGCCTGATATATAGCTATGAATCTATCTATATAGAGTAACTCCGTAATTTAATACCAGCCGCTAATTTTTAAACGATTATACAATTTATAACATATGTTTAAGTGATTTTAAATACAGGTCATTCATGTTCAAACTATGACCAGAGTGACCCCAACTCGCACCACAGTAAACGGTTTATGGACAGTAGTTTATTAATATTCATGCGTATATATTGCGACGTACGTGACATATGTCGCTAAACAGTATTTATTTTTTCGTTATTCCTCTCGAATGAAACAATACTTATAGGCATTAACTACAGTTTATAGAATCAGAACAAAAATAATCAAGCAACTGTAGGTCGTAATACATTAACCCAATGCATCGAACCAGAAGGCAGTCGTCAGATAAAAGTCACGATGCGTCTTCGTTCTTGGTGCGAAGGAGAAGTTCGCGAATTTTTCGTCGAAATAAAACAACGGATGCGTTGATGTTGGGGAAAGATAGAAACGACTCTAATTTTCGTAGGTGAGATCCCTAGCAATATTTGTTGATATCTATATATGGCGTGGGTGTAGATGATGATGGGACACCTTTTTATTCTAATTTCCCGTCCCATTTGGTAGTAAACAAAGAACTTTCAAAGAATTATAAAACTTATCCTCACTAGTCGACATCCACAGACCGTTGTTAATTGTTTCAAACACGATCGGGATATTTAGATAATATGTGTGTTCCGTCTTCCCCCACCCTACTATATATGCTTATATGTCATCGTCATGGCATATTGGATTTGTACCAAAATTTTATTGCGATTATGTTGTAGTTTATTTGTATGTTGGGATTGGTAGCCACACCTAAACTTTTATTCAAGTCGTCGTTTTTATCTGCAGCGTGGGTATAGTTTTTCTGTATGGCTGACAATTTAGACAACCCGCTTGTGTACGGGTTGAAGAAATCGGTGTTATATAAGTGTTTTTCCCAAGAACACATACGTCCACATTAGTAACAACGTCGAGCCTTGGACTTGCAACTTTTTTGTTAGAGGCAGGCTAACCACTTTGCCACGAATTGAGTCAAATTATAATCGTGCTCTCGCTTTTTTGCACCCTTTGATATGAATATAAAAATCAGGGTATATATTGTATTGAAACACCGTATACGCTGTATTTTAGATCCAGTTCTCTTTACAGGGACCATCCAAGCCGCCGCGCAGCAAAATATAAGTTGTCCGAAGTCCTAAGCAACCCCGGTAAGCTTAATACACATACAGTATATAGTGCTTAAAAGATATAGGATACTGTTATCTGATAGGATACCTTAAATCTTATATTGATCGTGTTTTAAACAACTTATACCGCTCTTTTAAATTCGTGATACGGTCATATAGTAGGGTGGGGGAAGACGGGACACCTTTACCACACAATGTCTAAATAGACTGATCAAGTTTTAAACAATAAACAACGTTCTATGGGAGTCTAGAGGATACGGATAATTCTTCGAATGTCCTTTGTTTACTATCAAAAGAGACGAAAAAATGGGATGAAAAGATGTCCCATCTTTCCAACCCTACTATACAATTTGGTAACTGTAATTTGTGTTATAACAAATGCGTCGAGATAAAGGAATAAAAGCATGTCCTGTCTTACCCCACCTTACTATATATTGTGAAAATATATGTTATAAACTAATAAATGCTTATCATTCACAGTAACATCCGCTCTATTTAACAACTTTCTACAACAAGAGTTCAGTGGGGAAAACATGGAGTTTTGGGAACGAGTCAATGTATTTCGTGCTCAGAAGAGAAAAAGCAAAAAGTTTGCAAAAACAATTTATAATCAATTCGTAGCAGATGGATCACCAAAACAGGTATACAAGGCTTTGTTAACAATAAGGTTGCTATAGGTTATAGAGACCGGTATTATAGTAAGATGGGAGAAACCAACGACGATATTTAAAAGTTAAAAACAGTTATCG
The DNA here is from genome assembly GCF_009617815.1 of Ciona robusta. Classification (NCBI taxonomy): domain Eukaryota; kingdom Metazoa; phylum Chordata; class Ascidiacea; order Phlebobranchia; family Cionidae; genus Ciona; species Ciona robusta. The sequence continues at coordinate 2,602,766 of NC_143243.1, read as the reverse complement.
ACTTTTTAATTAACGCGCATGATTTTGAGATTCGTGAAAATACAGTCGAATAAACCTGTTTAACATTTATTTGTTTATCATCAAATAGGGGGGGTCGTACAAATAAATTGAAACGGCGTTCCACATTACCCCGAGTCCCACTTTCCCCAATCCTACTTTAATCACAAAATTAATACGTGTCTCAAGAAAACATTTTTTCAGATAAACGTTTCGATGACCACGCGAAACAAAATCAAAGACGATCTGAAACGTTGCCCAGATTCTCTATTTGACGTCGCATATGAGGAAATATACAAACTGATGGAAAATGATTCTTACGTACGTTTTCGGAGGTCACCCTACTACTGGCGCTGCTGCTGCATTCTTAATTTCGACAAATAATTATTTAAATATGACCGAGTAATATAAATATGTACGCTTGTATATATTGTTTTAGAAAAGTATCACGAATTTTATTAGCGAAGTAAATAGTTTCTATATACCATTATTATTCCACGAAAAAAATGTAAACGTGTTATATAGTATGTAGGTTGAGAAAATATGGTTCTTTTTTTCAATGTCTTTTATCGTCCAATTTGCTTGTAAACAAAGAATATTTGTAGAATTCTATAACATTATTCTCACGAGTCTAAAAGAGCGCTGTTAATTGTTAAAAACACGTTTATGAAATATTGGTCATTTATAGTAGGTGGGGGAAATGGGACAAACTTTTCATTCCATTTTCTCGTCCCACATGGTAGAGAACAAAGAACATTCAAACAATTATAAAACCGTATCCTTACGACTCCGTAGACTGTTGTTAATTGTTTAAAACACGATCAGGATATTTAGATATTATGTGCTAGAGGTGTACCGTCTTCCCCACCTCTATATCCATCTTACCCCATAGTACCATAGTTTATAGTCCGTGCGAATTTATTTTTTGCACGCTATATTTTAAAAGAATTTATGTTCCTTTATTTCCATATACTTCAATTACTTTGTATCATTTATTAATATAAACATCTGTATTTAAGTTCCTATATATATATATATATATATATATATATACAAACAATTCTACGTTTTGCACTTGGTGGTAATATAATAATGCAATAAATACATGAAATGTTTTATCGACCGTATACGAAATATATTTAATCAACTTTATTCGCGAAATATTTTATTTTAAACACATTTGTTTTTAGGCGCAGAATCAATTATATTTTAAACACATAGAAAATTAATCACATTTGTTTACTGAATGTGCAAATTAAACAGCTTAACGACGTCCGCTAATGACTATTGCCTATACATGCATTAATGTTTTAATAAGGTAATCTAAAGTTGTTGTTGTCTGCACCTAAATATCTATTGTACTTGCTGTTGTTTGTCATGAAGTGGGGACGATTTGTAACATTATCTTAAACCTGCTGCCCGCGGCGGTCAGTCTCGCCCTCGGCAGTTCACTACAATAAAAACCTCTCATGTTTTGATTGTAATTCTTTACAAAATAGTTGATTGATTATCGAATTGCGACTTTAACAGTTTTAAGCTCTATTGTGTTACGTTAGTGTCGCATACAGACTTAGTGGATAAAAATACTCGCACATTTTTCGGTGGAACAGAGTATATAGAGCGCTTTTCGAAATTGTTAAGCAGTGTTTAAGTTGTTACATTGCAGTGAGTATACCATTGCGGGTAAATCCGAAAGTCATTATACTAGTTATTATTATAAGTATATACATGTAGACTAAGACTATATGATGAGTAACAGTTGCATGCTTTTGAGTTTCAACTTAGATACCGATGTGTGAAGTGCTTTCAAGTGTGGAACAACCCCATTGCTTTTTCCGATAACATATCTTTGCGAATGTAACACCTAGATTTTCAAACGCCACGTGAAACCAGAACGGCTGTACGAGAAATAACAGTCACTGTTGGATGCAATTTCGGACAGGGTGTGAATTTTCTCTATCATTAACGGGGTGTTAAATTAAGAACGCTGTCAGATTACTCTGCCATAAATCTGCCCGCAAATCCAAAATGATCCCACATTTGCTTTGTGTTTGCTGTGTAATTGTTGCGCGGAGAAGACAGTTTTAGGTCAATGTCTTGATCGTAATTTACAATGGATCAGCTGGTTTTACGATCTCATTTAAACTGAAATTGCTTACAAATTAGCAGTCACAAAAATCTTTGGACACAACGTTAGCTAGATACTCATAGGACAGAGTTATGTGTTTATATTTAAATATAGTTTCTATTGAGTAGCGAGTTACAGTAAAAGGAAAGCGACAGATAATTAGTTATTTAACTACAGCTTAAAAATCACAGTTTTAATTTATTGATTTTTCGTTTTTTAGATTTTATCTGTAAACTGTTGTTTTATTTTCATAAGTGTTCAGTTCAATATGGTATCGACACCACCGCCCACTGTTACACGTTCTATTTCTATGAGAAGCAAACGAAAACTTAACGGCTTACGTGAAAAAGTTTTGCGGGAGTTGAATGAATGCGAGGGTAATGCAAGTCAGCCAAATGCAAAGGATTCTGCGAACAACCTCCGCGCAAGTGCAATACTGTTATCAGACTACGACGAGTCTATAATACATGAAGACAGTTACCCAGAGATTCTACTAAGCGGTCGGTCGACGAAAATCGCGGCTGCTCTGCTGGATTCGAATCCACAAATAACTTCGACTATATTTGTAAGTATAAACATATTTATCATGTTTAAACTTTTAGGGGAAACAATTTTGAGAAAAAAAACGCACTGTAAAAAAAGGAAATTGTATATCGTAAAAATTACATTAAAATAAGTGCTCGTCTGGTCCTAACAATTTAGTAGATTGGAAATTGTTTAAAACACGATCCGGATGTTTGGATATTATGTGCTAAAAGTGTCCCATCTTACCCCATAGTACTATATATCCTAACAGTATAACATTTCAGACGACTTACAATTCACCGGCAAAAGAAAGTCGTCTAACAAGAAATGAAGCTTCAGCGTTCAAGCGAAGTCGGCCTGCTTCAATGTGTAGAAGAGTGCCACAAGTTTCCAACAATCGTCCCTGCAGCAACACCAAGCGGAACCATTTTGTTCCTAGGAATTGTCACTCGGGGTCCACAGCGAGTTTGTTTACTCGCAGCGAAGAAACGGAATACCAAACGCGCCCTGCAGAAATAACGAGAAGCAATTCAAAGTTCGCTGCCTTTTCAAAGAAACTGAAACAAAAATTGGCATCTTCTAAATTCGTAAAACGAAACCGACGATCTTTGATTGATGAAAACGAAATAAACGATGCGAAAAAGCGAAAAGGGAGATCAACTGAACACCTTGAAAATAAGTGAGGCTTATGTTTTTTCATTTAATTAAGTAAGGTGGGATACCGTTAGCACCTTTATTTACTAATTGTCTTTTTAACAATTAACAATGCACTTTAAGAGTCACGGTGCTCTGGTTATACAATTCTATGAAAAGTTCTTTGTTTAAGGCCAAATGGTACTACTAGAAAATAGAATTGAAACCCGACCTTACACTAACCTACACATTCGTAAAAAATAACCCCGAAAATTCCTTTGATAAAACAGCACATGTACATTATTACTGCTGTTACATTATTTTTAACTTATTTTTGATTTCTTAGACCTTCCGACCAAGCGTTGAAATCTCTTCCAAAACTATCGGATGTTCTTCGAGAACCAGGTGGGTTTCACAGCATTTTTATTGCCATTTTTCAAAGTATATAATGAGATGATTTAAGATGTGGCACTGCTAACAACTAAATCCCATATGATATTTCATGACCGTGTTTTAAAAAATTAACAACGTTATTTTATAGTCGTGATGATGCGGGTATATGTTATCCTGTCGATATTCTTTGTTTACTGTCAATTGGTACAACAACAACAACAACAAAAAACACGTCCTCTTTTAACCCACGCTACTTTATCCATTTGACATTCACAAATTTGACTAAATTTTACCTTTTATAATTTAGAACTGGGCATGATTTTTCGGTCATTTCTCAAGAGCGAGTTCAGCGAAGAAAACTATGATTTTTGGGTCGAAGTCGAAAATTACAAACGTTCCTTGTCCGCCAAGGTGGCCGACAATATTTATTCAAGTTTCATTGCACCGAACTCGCTACGAGAAGTGAACATTAGCGCTCATGCAAGAAACGAGACAATGCGTAACTTGGCGACACCTGACGGAACAATATTTAACCTCGCACAAGATGAAATCTACCGCTTGATGGAAAAAGACTCCTTTTCGCGCTTTATGGCGACTGTTGTGTAACTTGGTGATCATTCATACTAACGTGTATGCGGTTATATGACCGCGATATCTTACATAACGTATTTGCATATTGTTCGTTGTTTATTTTGTGTTGTCAGGAGTTTCATTTTATGCGCAAAAAATACATTTATGTGTGAATTAAAAGACTGCACCTTTTTTAGACTTTTGTCAGGACCTTTAAATGGAACCTTTAGTAGGGTCAGGGTGGAAATAAGACTGGACAGTTCGTTCTATTTTCTCATCCTATTTGGTATTAGCTCTTCGACTCAAAAACAGCGCTGTTAATTGTTAAAAACACGTTCGAAAAATTTGGGATTCAAGTGCTTAGGGTATCCCATCTTACCTTACAGTATCATATATACGTGATAGAGCATTAACATTATAAAGTAATTTCCGTTAAATTTCAAGTCACAACGTTATACCTTTGTCCGGTTTACAGAGAACGCGCTTTTCTGAAGAACGATATCAAAGGAAGTCAATCTCCTGACTTCCACCGCCCGTGCTTCTACGAAAACTGTTGAGAACCGAACGACACTAACTTGCTACGAAACGCAATGTGACGATCACGCGCCATGACGTCATTGTATGGTGGCTGTTCGAACAATCAGTGATATAAAGTGCGTGCGGCCGAAAAACGCGTGCAATCGTCTAGTAACCTTACAGCTCACAGAAGGCGGAGTAGAGCGAAATACGGTTTCCAGTAAACGTTAGAGAAAGGCTAGTATGGTTAGTGCGTCCCTTTATCTACTTCCACCTAACCGTGTTCGGCATATGTGAAATTAAACGAGAGAATAAAGAACAATTGTGTAACAGCGCCAGTATGAGAGACAACGGTAGTAACATTTGTACAGGAAAAGTTCGATGCTTCTGTGCAGAAAGATCGCCCTTCTACTGGAGAAAACTAAACGCAAAATCCGCAACGAAAATGCTGATAAATAGACCAATTGGTTCTTATTTGTTAAGGCCATCAGAGCACCCACTGTACGACTATTCGATTACCCAGGTAAATTGAAGTTAGTAGGTTACGTGTATAGACTTTGTGGTTGGAATATAATTGTATATTAAGATAAAATATACTGTTCGTAACCAAACCGCATATTTACCGATCATGTTTTGAACTATGACAACGCCATTTTAAAGTCGCGGGCCTAAGGTTATATAATTCTCCAAATTTGCTTTGTTTACTACAAAATGGGAAGAAAAAAGAGAATGATGTCCCATCTTACCCCACCTTACTACATAACTTTCATGAAAAATAGTGTTTCGATTGTATTTACCCTAATGTCATAAAAAGAGTAAAATCAGTGTAACAATAAAATTCAAGGTCTACGAATTCGGTGACGTAAACCCATTTTTAGAATAATTTTAAGTGACCATCAATTTCAGGATAAAACATCGCCAAATATTTTATCTCTTCCAAGAAATCGATTAAAATCGATAATCGTAAGACACCGCCGCCAGTATTACGAGCTTACGGCGTTGTATAATATATAGTAGGGTTGGGGAAGATGGGAAACCTTTTCATTCTATTTTCTCGTCCCAATTAGCCGTAAACAAAAACATTCAAAGAATCATTAAACCGTATTCTCACGACTCCCATAGACTGTTGTTAATTGTTTAAAATACGATCAGTATATTTAAATATATTATGTGTTAAACGGGTCCCATCATCCCCCCTCTCCTATATATCAAAATATATAACTTTTTAGAAAATACTCTTTGTTTTATCGTCCCGTTTAGTAGTAAACAATGAATATTTACAGAATTATATAACCGTATTCTCCCGTCTATGGCGTTGTTATATAATAGTTAAAACTAGATGATATTGATAGGAAATTATTGAATATTATTTTCCAACTGTATTCGTCTTACCCCACAGTAATAAATATGGATATGTTTACAGTAATAAACTTTAATATAACCGAATGTAAAATTACATTAAATATATTTCCATTTAAAAAAAAGTTAAAATTTAATTGACTTCCTCAAAGAAAGCGCTAGAATTCAATGGTTTTACGCCGTAATTATGATTTCATAATTTTTAGAAAATCCCTGTCATGGGAGTGACGCATATACGAGTGGGGAGGGACAGTACTGGCACCTACTTCCTGGACAACGATGATTCGTTCTCGGAAGCGGTTATAAAGGGCTTTACTTGCGTCGTCAGCATGCTTGACTGCTGGAGTCGAGTTTATAGGTAAGTTATGTTAGAGAAATATAATTGACTGAATGAGTCATTTTTTGTTACGTAACGAATCTCGAGTTGCATAACGTGGGGAAAGCGGAATGTGGCTAAGCTGTTTCCGCGAAAGCAATTGCTAGTGGTGGCTCTCGTTTTAAAATTGCTCGACGAACGCCCGCTGGCAATCTTCTGTAAACGGCCACGACTGTTATAACACTTGTGCGTGTGCGCTATTTTGAGAAAGTAAACGGGTGTGCTAGTTTCTAAGAAAGTAAACTGATAACATTGTTTTTAATTTAAACGTATGGTTATAGGGAAAGGGGGATGAGCTGTCTACAATCGCCTGTACGTCAACGTGACGTAGAAGGAGTCGTTTGTTACGTCAACGACGACTCGAGCAGTGTCTGTTTCCATGACGACACAGAAGCGGAAGAATCTGTGAGAAACTTCGTAACTTCATTCATAAAAAAAGGTTTACACAATCAAACCAATGCAAGCAACAGTGCATTGGACAAATCCAAAGAGCGGACTTTTATTGAAACGAAGTCATAAATTCTGGACGCATTGCGGATGTTTTTGTCAACTACCGTTCTTTGTATGTTTTACGGTAACAATCGTAACAACGTTTGCGTTCTAACCAGTTAAACCTTAGTTGTTTTGCATTACCGATCTATATACAAAATTAACTTATGTTACGTTCGTTGTTTTGCGTGCATGTCCGATTTGTATCTATTTGCTTTCGTTCTTCAATTTTTACATTTGCCGTTTGTTTTGCGCAGATTAAATTATGCATGTGTATTGAGGGTGTGGGTTTCAGATACTGACAGAATATGAGATATATATAAATTTATTCGAATGAACATTTCCGAAAATTTTTATGTTCGGACGGTAACGCGTAGATAGTTTAGTTAGAAATATTCGGGTGGCGCATATAGGCTGTAGCCTATAACCCAAACATGCCACATATGAGAAAGTGCTCGTAACGGAAACTCGAAATGTCAATGCGTAACATTCTCCTTGCTACTGACCTATTTTTGCAGTAATATATACATTTGTTGTGTAGAGAGCTTACACGCCCGCATTTTTGTACACAGAACTGCCTTGTAGACCAAATTTACATATTATTACAGATAGTGTACCACAAGCAACCTATTGCCAACTGCAGAACGTGTTACATAATGCTTATCACCAACACGATTTCTAACTACCACAAAATTTGTTATAACCTGTCACCTACAGGGAATAAAAACCCGCGTACGTTCTCAGCCTCTCCCGATTACCTCTATTGGCAATAGCGTAGTTATATCGCGTAGGCTATATATTTCCTACACGAGCGTATCAGTTTTCAGCTCTCCTGATATAATATATACTACTGCTGAAAGGTTGGTAGGCTATAGCAGCAATGTGATGAAATACTATTCTTTTCAAATCTTATAAATCCAATTCATCAAATTAACAATATAAAACAAAAACACTTACCATCGGGTAACATCATCAACAAGCTATTTTAAATAAAATAACTTTTTCCCGTCGACTTAGGTTCCAAGTTATACCATGGTACTCTAAACACTGTTTACACAATTATGGTTATACAAAAGGTTTACTAAAGTTATACCAAAGAACACGTTACATAGTATTCATTGGTGTTACCACAAAGTTATGGTAAACATGACCAATTACTTTAAAACATTCTCTTTTAGTCTTATCCAACGCTACAACATAAACAAAACAAAATTCCTTTAAATACTTTTAAAATAGTTAATAAGTTCTTTTTAGGAAAGGAATCTGCGTAGTCTAATTAGTGGAGTGACTAAATTTTATGATCGTGGCCTCACTCTAAAAGATCGAAAATGGTCGCAACAATTTTCGCTTTGTTTACTATACACTGGGATCACACAGGGTTAATTTGTAAAAGTGTATCGGCTCTGTTATATTTTAGAAACATGAATCAAAATCAACCAATTACTAACGTTTGCATTGTGGCGGAAAGAAATGCTTGTCCGCCACGTTATAATATTGTAAGTATATATACATTGTACTGTATCACGGCCTAATCAATACACGACTGAAGAATACACCTAAACTGCTTAGGAAATTAGAGGCCTACTGATGAAAACAATACCCATTATAATCCATTGTTTGTATTATTAGTCAGAATATAAGAAAGTGCCAGAATATAAGGAAGAGTTTAATTTTGCTTGTATGATGCATACTAAGTTCGGCAGTGTGGCACAGTTGGTAAGTGCGCCTGCCTCTAACCCAAAGCCAGAGGTAATGGGTTCAAGGGTGTCCTTGAGCAAAACACTTAGCGGTATTTGCCCCAACCCAGTGGCCAGTAATAGGTTGTCCAAATTATCAGACACAATTAAAAAAAACATAATTATCCACCATTCTACCAAGTTACATATCTGATGCTTTGTAACCTGACACAAGGTGCATAAAATAGAACACCCGAGTTATACGAATGTTGTTGATAAGTTGCATTCATTCAAAACTGCAAATATTTAAGTCTAAATAGTGTGAAATTGTCACAATGTAATAAAGTACCATAGGATTAAGAATACATAATGTAGAAGTAAAAACTCACTGTAAACTTATTGCTTCTTCACTGATGCCAACCATGAAAACAAATCAATATTATGTATACAGTTGGATCGCACTATTGAGAATGAAGATGCCGATTTTTGGAAAGATGGGCTTTTTAAAAGTAAAATAAAAAGATATCTATGTTTTACTAGGGAACCTTCACAAAACCAGGTTGTTATTAAATAAACATTAAAATATAATTTTTATTATTGAAGCTGTTCAAAATATACTGCTCGAGATTTATTTTTCTTGGTGGACGTAATAGGCTATAGCATGGTGAATACATGGAAAAGTTCACTACTAGTCTATGATATTGATCTGTAGTTATTCATTTACATAGTCATATCTCATAAGGTTGTAATATAGTTTTTGACATCTGAACTTTTAGTCAATGTTTACCACTAGTACAACCCATAATATAAGCCAAATGTTCCAATAACATGGTTATTTTAGGTTGGCCATAATAATATGCTCTGTTTTCACGTTTCACACTTGAACAAGCTGAACTTAAATATAGATCCTTTATGTATATAACACTAATAATACTATATATATTAATTTTTCCTTTAACTGCATAATAAATAAAACTGATTTTACAGCTAAATGAAGTGATAACAGATATGGCTTTGATTGGAGTAAAAGACCCAGTACCAGTTGGATACACTGCATTAAAAGAGACTGCAGATACACGAGAACAAGCGTTAAAAAAACACAATCTTTGTATTCGTTACATACCAAAAACATCAACTAGTTCCGCCATTTCTGATATCCTGCTGTGCAGAGATAATTCTTATAAGGAGAGAATGTACACACTCATGGGGTAAGAGTTTGAATCTTTTTTTAGACTTTTTTTTTAATTTTCATGCTGTTGTTGTACAGAGCCATGGACAAGTGGTTAACGCGTTGCCCCTAACCAAGAGGTAATAAGTTCAAGGCTTATCACTGGTACCATTGTGGGCGTATGTGTCCTTGGGCAAGACATTTAATGGCAATAATGGGTTGCCCAAATTATCGGCCACACATTAATAAAAACAACAAATATTCACCCACAAAGTTACATACTTGGTAACTTGTAAGCTAGGATGTATGAAACAGAACACCCATGTTATGTTATAACGACTGTCGTTTCCCGGCCACGCAAGGTTAAAGCAAGTTAGAAGTTACATTTATTTATTCATAGAGAATTAAATGGAATCAACGTTGCATTCAAGTTAAGTACAATACATATTCCCACCAACCGTCCCGCCCCCCCACCACCAGTACAAAGGGTGAATACAACTGCAGTGAATACACCAGCGCCCATGAATGACACCATACAGCGAAACCATACACAACAACAACAACATAATGTCATGTCAGGTTTGTTGACCATAGAGTTTCTACAATATACCTATATGTACAATTAAATATTAATGTGTAGACTCTGTAGAGTTCTTAAATATAAAGGCTAATTTTTAATTGATTGAAACATGATATATAGTTGCATAAAAAACCTTTAAGAAATATATTTAATATTTTATTAAATTATTTTGGTTTGTAATCTTACATTTCATATAACATCATATATGTTATTTTGACCTGCTGTTATGATATTACACATGTTACAACTTGCAAGTACATTCATGCTAAGTTTAAAAGTAGCCATATTTTCTGTTTATTTAATCACAAGTTATTTATTCAGTATTTTGGTTATATCTTAACTTGCATTTTTAGTAAGCTAATTTATAATTCTACATTATATATACCCCAATACCTTAAATTGTTATATTTTTTTAGTAGGTATTATTTCTTAATATGTGATTTGTCATTATGTATATATGTATGATATTTTTAGTATTTAGTTTTCTTACATGGTGTTACAGGAATTGAGGGGGTGGAATGGAAACTACACGACAGGTTTACTCAAACAAAAGCAGGAATGAATGTAAGCGTATGGTGTTTAGTCTTTATATATGGGGAAGGACCAACTGTGGCCCAAATCCCAGTAATATGTCCTTAACATTGATGTTTTGTGCAATTTCTATGTTTAAAATTTTATTATAGATTTTGCACTGATTTTTATTTCCCTAACGCTTGGAGGCAAAAAAATATTTGTGCGGCAACAAAAAAACATTGATTTCAAAAGCAACTGAAATAATTAAAAGAAAAAAAACTAGTAAATAAAGTACAGTGTAATAATTAATACGAATCTAAAATCATTGCTTTTTATTACACTACTTAACTAATCTTTATTGCCTAAAACATTAATTAAAATTTATAATTTTTTGTTTTCAGTCCAAAACAGCATTAAATATTGAAATTCGAACAAGATCTGAATTGATAGACCTTTGTGCATATGATTTTACTAAAGAGAAGTCAATATTGTATTCTTGTTGATAAATAAGCATTCAGAGCATTTTATATAATTTTGAAAATTAACTCAAAACTTCCATTCAATGTTGTGTATATAGAATTGTTTATATTATAATTGAATTAATATATATTATATAATTTGGTTAACGTACACTGCTTTTGTTTTGAAATTCTTCTAATAAAGAAAAAACATGTGTCCTCTTGCATGTAAACTACCTTTTAAATATATTATTAGTCACATAACAAACTGTATACATGCGGATATTTTATTGCTGTAGCGCTAACTATATTACACTTTAATCGTCTTAGTACTGCACGTATATATTAACAATATATAATAGTACTGTGGGGTAAGATGGGATACAGTTAGCACCTAAATCCCATATTTCCTAAACATGTTTTGAACATTCAACAACGCTCTTTTAGAATTACAGTCCTCTTTAACTGGTAGTTAGTACTGCACGTATATTTACAATATACAGTAGTACTGTGGGGTAAGATGGGATACAGTTAGCACCTAAATCTCATATTTCCTGAACATGCTTTAAACATTTAACAATGCTCTTTTAGAATCACAGTTTTATGTGTTGACCAGTTGTTAGTACTGCAAGTATATTATTTACAATATATAATAGTACTGTGGGGTAAGATGGGATACAGTTAGCACCTAAATCTCATATTTTCTAAACCTGTTTTGAACATTCAACAACGCTCTTTTAGAGTCATAGTCCTATGTGTTTTTGTTTCTGTAAATACTCTCATGTTTCCTACAAATTATACTGAAAAAAGAATGAAAACATGTCCTATTTTACCCCAACCTACTATAACAACAGGATTACGTTAATTAAACAGTTATACTGTGATGCGATTTAGTTTCATTAATGTAGTAACTACCAAACTGGATGAAAAAAAGTGAACATATCCTATTTTACCCAACTATACTATAACATGATTCCGGTAATTAAACAGTTATACTGTAACATGATTTTTTTGATTACTGAAGTAAGATTTGTGTCTCAACTTCCTTCATCAAACGAAGACAGATCTCATCCATCCATGGGAGGCCGACAAACTGAACACCAACTGGCATGTCTGTGCTATTTTCATTTACCTGTGTAGTATTTTAAGTGTTAACATAACTAATTATTACACCTCTTCACATTTTAGAATATTTTATACTGATTTATTTGGTGTTACCTAGCACTAGAACATATCAAAAGCTGGTGACAAAAATTTAAAAAATATTTTTTTTTGGTGAATGAATGAATGTAACTTACTTTATCCTCGCGTGGCCGGAAAACGACAGTCGTTATAACACGGGTGTGCACCTCGCGCCAGCTTACGAGTTACCAAGTATGTTACTTTGTGGGTCATTATTTTTTTTTTGGATATTTTTTTCATTTTTATGTATGGCTGATAATTTGGACAACTCATTAGTGACCACTGGGTTGGAGCAATTGCCGTTAAGTGTCTTGCTCAAGGACACATACGCCCACAATGGTAGCAGCGACGAGCCTTGAACCCATTACCTCTGGGTTAGAGGCAGGCGCGCTAACCACTACGCCACGGCGCCGGACAATGAAAATGGTATTAATTAATTACTGACATTGGTTACCAGAAAAACTTTCTGAATTGCTAATTTAGATAAAACATTTAAGCTTCTGTAAATTCGTGACACAGGAACTTAAATTATTGTAAACATTCATTAAAAAAATGTACTGTACAAGTACATTTTTAAATTACATCATTGCCAATTTTCTGCATTGTTAATTCAAATGTTAATATTTTCATTAGAAACAAAGGTAAAAATGTTTTGAAATTTTAAATTGTATTTTTCTGTTTTTACCTTTTTATTATGATTGTCCCACTTGTCCCCATAATTGCCTTTATGATCCTTCAGTTTATCTGTATCAGCCTGACTGACTTTGGTGACAGGAATAACACCACAAGGACAGTTAAGCAAGTTGAACAATGCACAGTAACTTGTCAGTGCTGAAAAATAAAACTAGTTAGTACCGGAAGTATATTCATTATATAAATCATGATGTCAATCACTGGCGCCGTAGCACAGGGCAAAAGGTTACAGATTCAAGGCTCGATGCTGCTACCATTGTCGGTGTTTATGTCCTCAGGCAAGACATTTAGCGCCAATTGTTAAAAAAAATCTCAATTTTTTTTTTAAAACCATTTCTTTTTTTAAATTAAAAAAACATGTGAAGCCAGTGAGTTAATTATGTTCAACAGTAAAGTAAAGTCTACCTGTTGTGTGTTCAACAGAACCAATAGGAGCAGCTGCAATTGGAAATGGGGGGCATATAACTGCACTTAAATCTAAATCCTGCCATTGTGTAAAAAATTCCTTCTTGTATTTCTCAGTTTCAGCCTGAATTTTCCACAGTCTATAAACAGAGCGATCACCCCCACCATACACCATGAGATCCTTTGCAATTCTTGGTGACTACAACAAAAACCATTGTATTTTGTTGTATATACCTTACTGCATCAATAAATGCATCTTATTTACCCTCCCTCAGCAGGGCAAGGACAGTCCTGGCTAGAGAGCCTTTGTCGAAAAAAAAAACAGCTCTAACCCAGTGGTCACTAATAATGGGTTGTCCAAATTATCAGCCATTCATGAAAAAATATTCCAAAACAAAAACAATCACCCACAAAGTAACATAGTTGGTAATTTGAAGCAGGCACAAGGTATATGGAACAAAACACCATGTTGTTGCCCTAGCCTTCCACTGAAGGATAAATAAATTACATTCATTTATTCAAGCCATTACAAGGTGTATTTAAGCAGAAAGTCATGTTATAACGACTGTTGTGGCCCGAGCATACAAGGATAAACAAGTGTTATTCATTCGAAACAAGAAAAATAATTCCAAATAACAAACCCCCCATCCAACAACGTATTTGACTATTGGTCTTAAAAACGCTGGACACGACAGCCTCCAGTACAAATAGCGGTTTACGGGATCAACCAAATCATTCTTTAAGTTTTCCATACAAGTTTTGCCACCATCAGCAAATAATGCTGCAATTTTGCAACAATCTTACTTTTTGCATAGAAATTTTTACAATTTTTTTAATGTGTAGAAATATTTTTTACTTTATTTGTCAGTATAAAAACTATTACTGTACATTAAATATTATCATTTTAAAAATCAAAACATCTTTAAAATCACTTTTGATGCAATAAAAGTTTCATGTTTTAAAGTTTTAAGAAAAGTTATAATTTAAGAAAAGTTATAATTAAGAGAGCACATCTCTAATGATTGAGAATGTAGTATAGTTAAAAATTACCCAATATTAAAATGCTATTTTACTTTTAACTACAAAGATATATTACTTAAAATGATAACAAAGTACATGCTGTACATTTTAACCAGATTTTATCCCAATTAATAATGTTACAAACCTGAAGATAATATTCTCATTGCGTCTTCAATTCTTGGCACTTTAAATGGAACCAATGTATGGCCAGCCTTCTCGAGAATTTCCTTTGTCATAAGTACAGCTCTTTGTACAGCAGGCACGGGTTCAGCATACCCATCATTTGTGTAATAACCAATGCGTAATTTCAATTTGGATTGAAACAGCTGTAAAGTTGTAAACATTACTTAAAAATAATTGGTTAACTGTGAAAAATTACTGCAACTAACTGTAACTTGCTTTATCCAGGCTTGGCTGGAAAACAACAGTAATGATAACGCACATGTTTCATGTATGTGCTGACAGTTTAAACAACCCATTAGTGATACTGGGTTAAAGCATTTGCAGATAAGTGTCTTGCCCAAAGACACATAAGCCCACCGTGGTAGCACCCAGGAGCCTTCACTGATGGGCTGTCAAATTGTTGGTCATACAGAAAAAAAGCAAATCACCAACAAAGTTACATATATATGTGGTAAATACTAAACAGTAAGCGAGACGGGGTGTATGAAACAGAACACACGTTATAACGTATAACGACTGTAGATATCCAGTCAAATGAAGATAAAGCAAGTTACATTAGTCATAATAAAACAATAATTTACCTCATCATTAAATGGTAGCGGAGGAATATTTTTATCCAGTTGAGACATCAGAGGACATGACAATGCTTGCATAGCCAGTACAAGGGTGTCAACATCTTGTGCTAAAGGACCAACGCAAGATGATAAACAGCTTTGTCCTGGTAATGAACCTGAAAATAAAAATGAATGAATGTTATTTAACTTGTTTTCCCTCAGGGCAAAAACATGTGCCCGCTTACACTTACAGTTAGCACGTATGTAACTTGGTAGGCAGTTATTGTTTTAGGGATCTTTTTATTTTTTTTGTTTTATGCGTGACTGACAACTTTGACAACTCATTATTGACCACCGGACTGGAGCAATTGTCGATAAGTGTCTTGCCCAAGGACACATACGTCCACAATGGTAGCAGCGATGAACCTTGAACATGTAACCTATAGGTTAACTGTGTCATGGCACCAGATAAAATGCACTTTTCCACACAATGATAATGTTATACCTTGAAGTCCAATTTTGCTCAATCTTTGCATAGTTGGCTTTAAGCCACATACTCCACACAGATGAGCTGGGTTCCGTATACTTCCAGCAATATCAGTACCAAACCCAAGCACCGAACCCCCGGACCCTACAAGTGACCCTGCACCTGAAGAAGACCCCCCTGGTGTGTAGTTCACATTTTTCGGGTTTCCTGTTTTCCCGAAGATTGGATTGCTGCTCTCAAAGCTGCATTTTTTTAAATGAATAAATGCAAAAAACTAAACTTTTCCGTGTCTTGCTTAAGTACACATGTGGCTACAATGGTAGCAGCATCTAGCTTTAAATCTGTATATTTTCGTTAATTTCAAATCCAGGGCCAAAACTTTTACTGTTTTAAAATCAAATTTCCCTTAGCAATTTAGAATAATTTGGAGACTTACTTAAGCATGCCCTGTACAAGATTTGTTTTTACAAATGGCACAGCACCACAACTTTTCAGGACTTTTACAATGACGCTGTCTTCTAAAGCAGGTTTGTTGATTAGGCTACTGTAACCAATTGTAGAATCCATTCCCTGATTTACAAAACATTAAATAATTTGGTATAGACAGATTTTGTTTCTATTAGAAGTTTAACTTGGAAATAATTAAACATAAATGGCTCGTTGTTTGTCTGATAGCGAGTGTAGCAACCACGCTTCTTTCTTCTAATTAAATGTTAATATGTTTTCAACTGTACGCATGTTTAAACAATAACAACTGTTTTTTGTTGTTATGTCTTTTCATTTTAAATATTTTTTGCTACTGAATCGCAGAGACAAATAAAAGTTATTATTATTTTAGTATTTTTAATATATTTTAATGTTATTTAAAAAATGGCCACCTTAACTCCAATACACTCCTTTAAACTGACAGGAAGTCCAAAAAGTTTCATGCTACTAGAGTCAGAATCTTGTAAAACAGTCAATTTTTTTGCAAGTTCTTGTGCATCTCTTATCACCCCACTTACTGAGTTAAAAGTTTGAGTGTCGCAGCATGCCTGCAAAGGTTTTAAAATAAATATTAGATCAGTTTACCTAGGTTTTACTCAGCGCTTTATGTACTATATATTTAGCATAATATTAGCCGAAAGCTACAGATATATAATAATTTAAATTCAAATTAAAGGGGAAGACCAACGAACAGCATTAAAGGGGAAGACCAACGAATAATCAAAATATGTGTATAGTTTGTCAAATAATGATAACATCGGTTAGATTTGCAGTTTTGACTTGCATTTTTTTCAGAAGTTGTTTCATTTTATAAAGCTTTGGTGGTAACATTAGTTGATAGTTAAACATCTCTATCCAGATAAAAAAAATTACAAAAGCAATTCAGGAATTTATCAGATCATTATAAAATGCAATATTGCATTTTATTGTCCTGTCTTTGAAAAAAATATTCAAAAAATAAAGAAAGCTAAGATAAATATTTCCAATATATATATATCGCTTGTTTGGTATATATGTATATATATATATATATATATATACCAAACAAGCGATATTCTGTTACTGCTAATTCTTTACATTCCTTAATAAAGTCTTGCCAGATGGCGGACGAAAAATGGCAAAATGACAAAAATACACTTTGTTTTTCGTATCAGATGAGCCGTGGAAAGATTAAAACAAGTGATGTATAACGAACCTTGTATATATAACTTTGTATAATGGTAACAGGGTCAATTTCACCTTTCTTTGCAGCATTAATTAGTTCTTGTGCGGTCATGGATAAAATTTTCTCTCTTTCATTTTCATCCTGTTAAATAAAGATATATATAAATAATTTTTACACCTTGTGCCGGCTTACCAATCGCCACAAATGTAAACTATGGCTAGGCATAGGCCTACATTAAATGCAAAAGCAACTTCGGTTATCTTTGCATAGCTTGAAAAGGACAGTTGTTATAACACGGGCAATCTGTTTAATAGCAAACCGCTGGGGCAGGTGCGCTAAACACTGTGCCAGGACGAAAGATCTTAATTTTTCCATGCTGATTATTTGGATAGTTTCGAATGAATAATTTATCCAGAAGTGACCACTGTATTGAAGTAATTACGTGAAAAGTATTATCAAATCCCTAAAAACACTACCTACAGAGCTAGTATAAGCAGCATCCAAAAAATGATTCTCTCGGTTAAGATTTGAGCAGTGACCATTATGGTATTTACTAATTATACCCAAATTAAATGCAAACATTACTTTACATCTTTTAAAGTGGCAGGCTCCAAACTCTGGTGAGGTCCATGCGGTAGCACCCCGAGTGTTGGGTAATGAGCCCATTCTGGCCCAAATCCTAGAACCCATACCATGCCACGCTGCGGGACCTCATCCACATAAAATACTAAAATAGAAAACACTTTATACCTTAAAAACTGATTCATTTTATATCAAAATAGTGACTCACCTTATCTTCTAGTTCCATTAACATTTGCTTGATAAAAAGCTTTTCTTTCTTGTTCTTTTCTTTTACCAGTTGATTGCATTTTCTCAATTTGTACAAATGAACGACTATCACACCCGAACCACAAATAATAGCAGCTCCAAGGCATGCTGCTTTCACAGATTTAATGCCATACGTTTCTATTAAACCACTGGACATTTTGCTGCTCTGCTAGTCTGCATAAAGAGACATTGTTGTTTAAACACAAAAGTTACAAGCACAATGTGTACATACATACAAATTATACAGTTACAAGGCTATATATAAATAACTTAACTATTTAATAATAAAGTTAGATTAATAATTAATACTAGTATACCACCGGCACCAGCACCAGTGCCCAGTGGAATTGAAATCAACGGTATCACGAAATGCTCCTACCAAAGAGATTAAAACCAATAACCTCCTACTCTAATGTACACAAACAGTAACGAGTATATATAAACAAATCCAGAAACAGCGTTTCCGTTCCACAAGAACTGTATGATAAAGTTACCGCGAAGTTTCTTTATGTGATTACTGCGTTCTGCATGTTTTGCGCCATTTGCATCAAAAGCATAAACTACATATGACGTAACATAGGTATTCCCCTAGATTGAAAATGGTTACTTAATTTTCATTTTTGACTTTCTGTTGAATTTGTATATTTTGCCTCCTAAAGTTTGATTATGTATTGAGTGCAACAGCCACGCGTTTTAAATGCCGCTTCTTCTTACACCCTTTATCCATAGCGTGTTCTTCTGACCGTTGATTACTTATTTTCCTGTTAAATCCGTTCTTTTCATTCTATATGATTTTTTGCTCAAATTTTACCAAGATAAAAAACATATAACCCTTCCAATGTTTTAAAATAGGCTGTTTCTGAAACACACTACCAGATGGCAGATTCGGAACAAGCATTTTGTAACATAAGAACAAAACAACCAGCTTTAGAAACGGACACACAAAGGCACATAAATGTACATTGTTGTAATAGTGTAATTGCTTGCTGTACGATAATATGTTTAATACTTGAAAATGGCTATATCTCAATTGCTTGAATCATAAAGTATATGAAGTACTACTGCATCTTGATATTACAACTAACACAAAAACCACGAAGATAAATTAATAAGTGTTAAAACATGAACTTTGTAACATGATAAAACACTATGCTAAACATATTTTTAAACATTTTAATAAACACACAGCACTTTACATGACAATTAGTTTAAGCATTTAAGGCACTATTTTCTGTAAAAAAAAACAAACAGTACTATACGACACCCACCAACAAGAAAAAGTATAAATTGCACTTTACAATACAGAATAAGGCAATTTTTAACAATTATTACTTTTTGCAGATTTTGTTATGAAATTGCACATTAAAGTATATTAAGTACTGCAGTGTGAAATTTTGTACTATATGACATATTGACACAGCAAAGAATTTTAATTAGTATGCAGAACACAGTATAGAATAAAGTCATGTACATTGGATCAAAACAACACTGCTATTAATTAAATACATACAGCATGCAAAGGCACAAATTTTACGTATTATGATGCTTAACTTCAGCAAATTCATAAAAGGACACTCTTGTTTAAATTTTCATTTCTTCAATTGTTCTTCCACTTCATGCATTACTCTCAAACACAACTCATCCTGCCATGTAGGAGCCACACATTGCACACCAACAGGCATTCCTATGCTTCCCTTCGTCACCTGTGAATATTGATAGATTATATAGTAGGGTGGGGGAAGATGGGACACCTTTTCATTATATTGTCTTGTCCTATTTAGTAGTAAACAAAAAACACCCAAGGAAATATTAAAACCATATCCCCACGACTACCATTGACCGCTGGTATTTGTTTAAAATACAATCATGATATTTGGATACTAAGTGCTAAAGATGTCCCATCATCACCCATCCTACTATATTGCTGCAAAAACGACAATCAAAATATCTGTGTTATAATGACTGTCGTTTTCTGAAAATAAAGCAAGTTAGACTCATTCAAACTACTAAAACAAAATTATCAATTCAAAAAGATGATTGGTAAACCCAACTTACCCTGCAAATTTGGTTTGGCTAATGTTTAGAGATCATTGCAGTGCAGAAAATATGTCACCTACCGTTTGGCGCTTAGGTTCTCACCTCTTTGATATGCTGGTCCCATTCATCTTGGTAGTGACCTTTATAGTTTTCAAGATCTTCAATGTCTTTTTGATTAACTTTTGTGACAGGTACAACACCGGCAGGATAGTTCAACATATTGTATAGAGCGGTATGGCTCGCCATAGCTGAATTATGATGGTTAAAATACAGTTATAAATTTAAAGGATCAAACTGTATGGCTACAAATAGCCTCGTAGCAAAATAGCTAGAGCATCCGCTGCCAGTAGAACAAAGAATATAGGTTCAAGGCATGACACTGCTATTATTGCAGGTGTATGTTTCCTGTTAAAATTACTAAACGACAAATGCGACAACCCAGCGGCCAATAATACGTTGTCAAAATTGTCACCAATGCAGAACTATACAAAAATTCATCCACAATTGGTTACATTGTGGTAATTCGAAAGCGGGCATGAGGTGTATAAAACAGAACACCTATGTTATAACGACTATTGTTGCCCCGTCACAAAGGAATAGGTTACAATCATTCGTTTATTTTATGCCTCATAAATATACACCTGGTACATTGCTGATGCCTCCTTTTGGGCAAGCAACAACAGGAAAAGCAGGGCAGATCATGGCATCCAAATTTAGATTAAGCCACAAAGCTGTGTAATGATCAACAAAAGCAGCCGCATCTCTTGCCAAACTCCACAGCCTTGTAGTTGATCTATCTCCACCTTTGTGAAGCAGCAGGTCTTGTCTTAGTCTTGGTGACTGCAACACAGTAAGAGCAACTTAAATGTAACTTGCTTTATCTTCGTGTACTTAAAAAACAATGGTCATTATAACACGGGTGCTCTGTTTCATACACCTCTTGCCAGATTTCAAGTTACACGTATGTAACTTTGTCGGTGTGTGTCAATTTAGACACCAATTAGTGAGCACTTGGTCAGAGCAATTACCATCAAGTGTCTTGCCCAAGGACACATACACCCACAATGGCAGCACGTAGAGAATAGAAAAAAAAGTTATAAAACTTATACACCAAGCGATTTTTAAAATAAAGGTTTGAATAAAAGTCACCTTAAACATGCTTAAGAGTTTGCATTTAAGATCGGATAAACTCCATTGTTGATACAAGTTTTCCAATCGCTTTCCAACGAAATCAATTTTAAGTCGTTTTTGATTGAATTCACCAGCATCAGCAAAAAATACTGGTACAAACAAAGGCATGATCAATTATTTTTTCATGAATGACAGATAAGGTAATAATACATTATTGATTTCTATACATAACTTTTAAATGCAACTAAGTTTTTAACATTTTTTATTACAATTGATTTTGCTTGGTAGGTTGAAGTAAAAAACTATTTAGACATATAGAATTTTAAACGCAATTCAAATTCTTCTATTACCTTTAATCTTGCAAAAGAGTGAGGTCCTTGCCAGAATAAACCTAAATCTTAAGAACCTCTTAGTTTTAGTACTTACATGAAACAAGTATTTTCATGGCATCAGCTATTCTAGGCACATGAAATGGTATCAACTCATGGCCAGCTTTTTCCAAAGCTTCCTTGGCTTCAACTACTGCTCGTTTAACTGCAGGTACAGGCTCCATATATCCATCGTCAAGATAGTAACCAATACGTAACCGCTTCTTAGAAGAATACACCTACAAACAGTATTTTTCGACTATTATTGTACATAGTTTAATTTCGTAACCGTTGGTATTGTTTTCTTTGATTAGCATTAAAGCCATAACTTACAATTACTATTCAATAAGTTGAAGACGTGATAATACTTCCAGCATGTTTAAAGTTGTTGTGTATGATTTCCTTCACCTATCATACCCTTTGCAGTAACTTTCATTTGTTTGTTTATTATAATTAATCATTAATCCTTTGTTAGTTTAGTATAATAAAAAAACTTTACACTGAACTTGAAATAGGTTTATTCCTGAGCTTTCTACACTGCATTAATCAGTACATTACGAGTTAGAAAGCAACATTTTTTCACAGGGGTGTAACGGTCGCCCCTTTAATCGAAGAAGTTATTTTTTATGTTCATAATCGTGTTATATCAACTGTCGTTTTAACGTTAGTATTACTACTCATATTTTCTTGAAAAATTTTCGATTAGCGATACAGTAACTGAAGTGACAAAGTAAAGTCAATTATTCACTGATAACCCGGTACGTACAGTACCTATTATGTACACTGAGACAAATACAAAAAAAAAATTTAAATACCTCATCATTAAATGGGATAGGAGGGACTGTTCTATCAAGCTCAAACATCAAAGGACATAATATGGCCCTCATTGCTAACACAAGTGTGTCAACATCTGTAGCCAAGGGACCAACTGAGGTTGTAACACAATTTGAACCTGGCAGGATATCTGGAACAAAGGAAATGCGTTATGAATGGTGAATATAATACATTTACCATATATATGCAATAGCAATACAATACGTGGGATATATCTGACACAGTGGTTTGTGCGCCTGCCTCTAACCTTGAGGTTACAGGTTTAGAGTTTGCGCTACTAGACTGTGGGCGTATATGTCCTTGGGCAAACACTTTACAACAATTGTTAGGTTTTCTAAATTTTTCAAATTGTATTGTGCGTTGTTTAAATGTAGCAATAATAGTTTTAATTCTATTTAAACACGGTTTTGTTTCTTAAAAAAAACATCATTGCTTTCGAGTCTTAAGTTCAACTGTGTTCACTGTTGCAAGAAGTTAAAATTTCAACAAAACTATGGTCCTTGACAACTATTAATGGTAGTACACTACTGGAACCCTGCAAAATTATATACTAGTGCTGAAAATATACACAAAACTTAGCATGCAGCAATGTATTTACAGATAAATAACTTACTTCCAAGGCCAACAATGCTCAAACGGTTAAGAGTTGGCTTCAAGCCACAAACCCCTGACATATGAGCTGGGCATCTTATACTCCCACCAGTATCTGTTCCAAACCCAAGAAGTGAA